>NC_137282.1:41875000-42500000 GCF_054371585.1 Giraffa tippelskirchi | reverse complement strand
TAGAAAAACCAAAAGTCTGCAGTTGCTATTGTTGTTGCTGTTGAAGGTTTTGTGCAAGTTCATTTGGCTGCAAAACTGGTCTCATATAGCTATATTTAGCCCCAAGCTGTAACTATTCATGTTCAGCAATAAGAGAAATTTGACTACAGACTTTAGCCCTAGATCTTGGCACATTTGTGATGTACATGCTACTTATGTATATGTTAAAATCCAAAAACACACTGCATTCCGATACATATAGGACCCCAAGAGTTTGGAGAAGGAATTGATAAGGAATTATTAAAACATATTAGAGATGTAACTGGACAAACAAATTAAACAAACAAAAACAATGATCTCCAGGGACTTCCTTAGACCTACAGGAAAGTAATTTTAAGGTTAACTTTCCATGAATATTCACCAATAGGAAAGAAGTTAAATGGCAACCCACTCCAGTATTCTTGCCTGGAGAATCCCATGGACGGAGGGGACGGAGGAGCCTAGCAGGCTACAGTCCATGGGGTCACAGAGTTGGACATGACTTAGCAACTAAACTACCACCACCTGCCTAAGAATGTGATATTACTGATATTGTGTCAGGCTGGCTCATAAACTCCTGTAAACACTGCCAAATCCTCTTCATCTGATGCAAATGATTTGGAAATATCCCTGTGGAATCCAGGGATATTAGAGGAAAAGGAAGATTACTGCAAGACTGGAAATAAATACCCATGATGTCATATCTGATTATTAAGAAAAGTAATAATGTGATTTGATCAGCAATTCCCCAGATGTTCTAGATGCTGTTTTGACATACAGAGAGCCACTTAATAAGACTGATTTTTTTTTTAAAAGAAGTGGGGGAAAAAAAAAACAAAAAACCTTTAAACCTAGAGTGATAAATAGGATTTATCTAATCTTGAGTAACCAAGGGACTGTCTGGAGTCCTGCAATGATGATTCTGATGTGCTAATCAGGCTCCACCAGAGAGAAAGTGAACCTCATCAGAGCAAGGGGGATAGTGTCAGTTATACATGTGATCACTGACTTTTTTTCCCTCAGTTTACATTCTGCTCCACTTCTTTTCTATACATTTCTTTTCTGTTTCTATCCTCTCTCCCCTATAGTGTGCACATTCTTCCATTGCCTTTATCCATTGCTTTTTTTTTTTTTTTCTTTTTCCCTCATCTGCCATAACCCCATGCTGCTAGCAGAGATTCTCATTGGTCCACTTATGAAGTAGAATGTGGAATGCAGAACTTCCCTGGTGGATTCTTAATCTGCCTGCCAAGGCAAATTACATGGGTTCGATTTCTGGTCAGGGAAGATCCCACGAGCTGTGAAGCAACAAAGTCCCTGTGCCACAACTGTTGAGCTCTAGAGCTCATATCTTGGTCTGCAACAAGAGAAGCCACTGCAATGAGAAACCCCATGCCGCCCGCTGGCAGCAACTAGGGAAAGCCTGTGCATAGCAATAAAGACCCAGCACAGCCATAATAAATAAATAAAATTTAAATAAATTAATTCTAAAAAACAACACACACTCTCTCAAGAACCAATTTTTTAAAAAAAGTACAAAAATGCACTAATCAATTAGTTGTTTATAGTAATTATAACTGGAGAAGGAAATGGCAAGCCATTCTAGTACTCTTGCCTAGAGAATCCCGTGGACAGAGGAGCCTGGTGGGCTGCTGTCTATGAGGTCGCACGGAGTCGTACATGAGTGAAGCAATTTAGCATGCATGCATGCATTGGAGAAGGAAATGGCACCCCACTCCAGTGTTCTTGCTTGGGGAATCCCAGGGACGGGGGAGCCTGGTGGGCTGCCGTCTATGGGGTCTCACAGAGTCGGACATGACTGAAGCAACTTAGCAGCAGCGGCAGCAGTAATTATAACAAATTGTAAACACTGGCTAAACTTAAGTCAACTTATATTTGTAATATAATATGGAAAATATAAATATATAATATGGAAGTAAAAGAATATAATATAAATATAATATGAAAGTAAAAAGAAAATTTAAGTCTATAGGTGCTTGTCTTGGTCAAGATTCTCTAACAGAATACCAGAGAATGGGTGGCTTATAAACAACAGAAATTGATTTCTCACCATTCTAGAGACTGGGAAGTCTAAGATCAAGGAACTGGATAACTCAAGATATGGTGAGATCTGACTTCCCGGTTCATAGACCAGTATTTTTGCTATGTCTTCATATGATGGAGGGGTTCTCTGGGTCTATTTTATAAGCACATGGATTTCTTTTATGAGGGCTCTACCTTTGTGACCTAAGCACCTCCCAGACGCACCACCTCCAAATACCATCACATTAGTGGTGTAGTTTCAGCATACAAATTTTGAGGTGACACAATCATTCAATTTTTAGTAGAACTGAAGTAAAATATCTTTAAGATGAACAACTTATTGAAAAAGCATTTAGAGAAGTACCGTATTATATAATATCAAAACAACCACACAATGCTACTGAAGAGTCCCTGGTCAAAAAAAAGTAACAACTAACTTCTCAGAGACAAAAGAGCATTAAAAAATTTCACATATGTACACTGTATGAAATACTGACTGTGAAATGCACAACACTTCAAATGAAACAAGAAACCCAAACAACAAAAAAAAATCTATTTAAAATAGAATCTTAAATTTAAGGTATTTATATATACATCCATATCAATATAAAGATAAATATACATGTGACAAACATAGTATTTTTAATATGTTTCTAGAATTATAGATTTTATGAAATTAGGGAAACAGGTTAAAACACAGCATACTAAGAAAAGCTAACATCATTTCCTTGACACTTATAAAATGTAAAAACAGATATATTTTCAAACCTTAAAATGTAATTGGTGAAATAAATGTACTTTCTCTAAATAACAGCAAATAAGCCATTTTTAAGAGGAATAGACAATTAAATTTTATTATATAAGTAAATAAATGTCAAGAGTAAAGAAAATTGTCTGCCACAATTGTGTTACTTTTCTCCTCAGAAATGAAATGTTGGATATTTTTATCCTTTAAGAATTTTATTTTCTATGTGGTTTATCTTACAATTGATCTATAAATTTTTATGATCAATTTCATATCATATAAAACTTCCCTTACTTGTTCCAATGAAATATTACTTTAATATTATAAACCAGAGAACACCACTAGAAATTTCTATTTTGTTATAATATTAAATTTTGTTATGTATTAAATATTAAGTGTTATTTATTAAATTCTCCAGAAACCTTCTCTTCATATATGTATTCCTCCAAATAAAATGCCCATCTTAACTTTTTAATTACTTTTTCAAAGCCAGATTTATATCCATAACATAAACATACTGTTTCACACAGGAAATGCAAAGTGTTTAAGCCATGAATGATGTAATATAGCATCTTGCAAAATACAACGGAGGAGCCTGGTAGGCTGCAGTCCATGGGGTCGCTAAGACTCGGAGACGACTGAGAGACTTCACTTTCACTTTTCACTTTCATGCGTTGGAGAAGGAAATGGCAACCCACTCCAGCGTTCTTGCCTGGAGAATCCCAGGGACGGGAGAGCCTGGTGGGCTGCCGTCTACGGGGTCGCACAGAGTCGGACACGACTGAAGCGACTTAGCAGCAGCAGTAGCAAAATACAGATAAGTGTTAAACTTTTAGAATCATATAAAGGTAATATGTATTCATGGGGCTTCCCAGGTGGCTGAGTGATAAAGAATCCACCTGCTAGTGCAGGAGATGCAGGAGACCGTGGTTCAGGCCCTCAGTTATGAAGATCCCCTGGAGGAGGAAATGGCAAACCACTCCAGTATCCTTGCCTGGAAAATTCCATGGATAGAAGAGCCTGGCGGGCCACAGTCCATGAGGTCACAAAGAGTCAGATATGACTTAGCACATACACACAGAGAGAACTCGTATTATTGCAACAGCCAAAAAATTTGTTCAGGGTTTTCGGTAAGCTATTGACGTCTTATACCATGGGATACAAAGGGAATTTCATGCAAAAATGGGCACAATAAATGATAGAAATGGTATGGACCTAACAGAAGCATGAGATTTTCAGAAGCGGTGACAAGAGTACACAGAACTATACAAAAAAGATCTTCATGATGGTGTGATCACTCACCTAGAGCCAGACATCTTGGGATGCAAAGTCAAGTGGGCCTTAAGAAACATCACTAGGTACAAAGCTAGTGGAGGTGATGGAATTCCAGCTGAGCTATTTAAATCCCAAAAGATGATGCTGTGAAAATGCAGCACTCAATATGCCAGCAAATTTGGAAAACTCAGCAGTGGCCACAGAACTGGAAAAAGTAGTTTGTTTTCAATTTCAAAGAAGGGCAATGCCAAAGAATGTTTAAACTATTGCACAACTGCACTCATTTCACATGCTAGCAAGATAGGGTTCATTCAAAAAATTGTGGCAAGATCATGGCATCTGGTCCCACCACTTCATGGCAAAGATAGGCTTCAACAGTACACGAACTGAGAACTTCCCAGATGTACAAGGTGGGTTTAGAATAGGTAGAGGAAACCAGAGATCAAACTGCCAACATCTGCTGGCTTATAGGAAAAACAGAGAATTCCAGAAAACAGCTACTTCAGATTCATTGAGTACTCTAAAGTCTTTGACTGTGGGATCACAACAAACTGTGGAAAATTCTTCAAGAGATGGAAATACCAGACCACCTTACCTGCCTCCTGCAAAATCTGTATGCAGGTCAAGAAGCAACAGTAAGAACTGGACATGGAACAATGGACTGGTTCCAAATAGGGAAAGGAGTACATCAAGGCTGTATATTGTCACTGTGCTTATTTAACTTATATGCAGAGTACATCATGTGAAATGCTGGGATTGATCAAGCACAAGCTGGAATCAAGGTTTCAGGCAGAAATATCAATAACCTCCGATATGTAGATGACACCACTCTTATGGTGGAAATTGAAGAGGAACTAAAGAGCCTCTTGATGAAGGTGAAAGAGGAGAGTGAAAAAGTTGGCTTAAAACTCAACATGCAAAAAATTTTGGCAAGATCATGGCATCTGGTCCCACCACTTTATGGCAAATAGATGGAGAAACAATGGAAACAGTGACAGACTTTATTTTCTTGGGCTCCAAAATCACTGCTGACAGTGACTGAAGCCATTAAATTAAAAGATGCTTGCTCCTTGGAAGAAAAGCTATGACCAACCTAGACAGCATATTAAAAAGCAGAGACATTACATTGCCAACAAAGTTCTGTATAGTCAAAGCTGTGGTTTTTCCAGTAGTCACATATAGATGTGAGAGTTGGACCATAAAGAAGGCTGAGCACCAAAGAATTGATGGTTTCAAACTGTGGTGTTGGAAAAGACTCTTGAGAGTTCCTTGGACTGCAAGGAGATCAAAGCAGTCAATCCTAAAGGAAATCAGTCCTGAATATTCATTGGAAGGAATGATGCTGAAGCTGAAGCTCCAATATTTTGGCCACCTGATGCAAAGTGTCGACTCTTTGGAAAAGATCGTGATAATGGGAAAGATTGAAGCCAGGAGGAGAAGGGGATGCCAGATAATGAGATGGTTAGATAACATTACGACTCAATGGACATGAGTTTCAGCAAACTCTGGGAGATAGTGAAGGACAAGGAGGCCTGGTGCACTGGAGTCCCTGGGAGTCATAGAGTCTGACATGACTGAGTGACTGAACTACAGCACTGATATGTTAGAGAAAATCCTGAAGGAAATTTTGGCCAACTCAATAGTTGCTTAATAGTCAAAGACAATTGTGTCTACCCATTTTCATGCTCCATATTAATTTTATAATTAATAATCAGCAAATCATGGACTTAATGGAATCTTGGGTCTTGAAGTTGATGGTGTCACTATTGTTTGAAGACATTCATTTGGATACTTTGTAAACGATGTTGCTAAACAATGAGAAGCCATTTATTTATCAACGAATATTTCTGGAATATAAAACATATAAAAAATATAAATGAGTATTTATAAAGAGGTGGCTTAGTTGATTTCCTCTGAGACCAGAGAGAAGTTTGGGTGCAGGCAGGTGAAAGTGAACCCAGCAAACTGGGACAGCACAACAGAGAGCAGAGGCCAGCAGGGAGGAAAAGACTACTTACAAATCTGAGTCCTCTGTGACTTTCTGAGGAGCATAATGAGAATGGCTCCAAGAACTGTACAAGAGAATTGCAACATTTATTTACTACAATAAATTGTAATATTTATTCACTAGCACCCTTCCCCAGTTGTTTGAGCATTGTCCCCATGGACACTAACTCTTCCACAATCCAGAGTGTGTTTTTCTAGGCTGAGTGAGTTCCTCTAGTTTTGGAGAAGACCCCAGGGCAGACAGCAGAGATTCAGGGCCTATGGACCATAACTGCAGGGGATATCAAAGGGGCCAGGCGACGTAAACTGGGCTCCAGAGAGGCATCCAACAAGGGAGCACAGTTCTAGGGCTATGGAATTCACTGAACAGCAGTTTTATCTGTGGATAAAATAGGCACTAGCCTTGATGAGTTGATAATCAAGTGTATAATTGAGTAAAGGCCTCCATTATCTTGAACGAAATATCAGTGCAAGATATCTGATTTAGATAAGATTGACAGGAGTTAATTTGTTTAAAAGTCTACCTCCTATCCAGACTAAAGCCTTCTTGTAGGCAGAGTACATGTACAGCTTGGTATTATAAAGATTAAGTACATTGCAAGCACTCAGTATTCATTTCAGTTCAGTCACTCAGTCATGTCTGACTCTTTGTAAACCCATGAACCACAGCACGCTAGGCCTCCCTGTCCATCACCAACTCCCGGAGTTTACTCAAACTCATGTCCATTGAATCAGTGATGCCATCCAACCATCTCATTCTCTGTCGTCCGCTTCTCCTCCCGCCTTCAATCTTACCCAGCATCAGGGTCTTTTTCAATGAGTCAACTCTTCGCATGAGGTGGCCAAAGTATTGGAGTTTCAGCTTCAACATCAGTTCTTCCAATGAATATTCAGGACTGATTTCCTTTAGGATGGACTGGTTGGATCTCCTTGCAGTCCAAGGGAGTCTTAAGAGTCTTCTCCAGCACCACAGTTCAAAAGCATCAATTCTTCATGGCTCAGTTTTGTTTAAAGTCCAACTCTCACATCCATACATGACTACTAGAAAAACTATAGCCTTGACTAGACCGAACTTTGTTGGCAAAGTAATGTCTCTGCTTTTTAATATGCTGTCTAAGTTGATCATAACTTTTCTTCCAAGGAGTAAGTGTCTTTTAGTTTCATGGCTACAATCACCATCTGCAGTGATTTTGGAGCCCAAGAAAATAAAATCTGCCACTGTTTCCACTGTTTCTCCATCTATTTGCCATGAAGTGATGGGACTGGATGCCATGATCTTAGTTTTCTGAATGTTGAGCTTTAAGCCAACTTTTTCATTCTCTTCTTTCACTTTCATCAAGAAGCTCTTTAGTTTTTCCTCACTTTCTGGCATAAGAGTGGTGTCATCTGCATATCTAGAGTTATTGATATTTCTCCTGGCAATCTTAATTCCAGCTTGTGCTTCATCCAGCCCAGCGTTTCTTATGATGTACTCAGCATATAAGTTAAATAAGCAGGGTAACAATATACAGCCTTGATGTACTCCTTTTCCTATTTGGAAACAGTCTGTTGTTCCGTGTCCAGTTCTAACTGTTGCTTCCTGACCTGCATACAGGTTTCTCAAGAGACAGGTCAGGTGGTCTGGTATTCCCATCTCTTTCAGAATTTTCCACAGTTTATTTTGATCCACACAGTCAAAGGCTTTGGCATAGTCAATAAAACAGAAATAGATGTCTTTCTGGAACTCTCTTGTTTTTTCGACAATCCCGTGGATGTTGGCAATTTGATCTCTGGTTCCTCTGCCTTTTCTAAAACATGCTTGAACATCTGGGAGTTCAGGGTTCATGTATTGTTGAAGCCTGGCTTGGAGGATTTTGAGCATTACTTTACTAGCGTGTGAGATGAATGCAATTGTGTGGTAGTTTGAGCATTCTTTGGCATTGCCTTTCTTAGGGATTGGAATGAAAAGTGACCTTTTCCAGTCCTGTGGCCACTGCTGAGTTTTCCAAATTTGCTGGCATATTGAGTGCAGCATCATCTTTTTTCACAGCATCATCTTTTAGGATTTGAAATATACTCAGTATAGAACTGTACATATTAAATGAAAGAAGGAAGAATAGAGGAAAGCAATGGGGGAAAAAAACAAGGAACCAATGAAGTTTAGAGTAGTTCAGAAAAAAAAAATACTTTGGAAAGGAGCTACGTGTGATGGATTTTGCACCACATAAATTACTAGACATTTATCTATGTAATATGCTTATGACTGTCTATTAGCTTGATATGCTATCACCTAATATAACATTTTAAAAGAGACACATGACCAAAATATTAATGAAATGAAATAATTTTAACTACCTAAATACACATCAGCAAAACTACCTGAACTTTTTCATTATATTTGAAAAATATAACTAATTTCAGAACTAGGTTTTTTATTACTGAAAGCAAAATTTAATTATGAAAAATTGTTCAATGTTCTTGCAACCAGAGACAGGTTTTGCTTATTTTCTTTTTCTCCTAATTTCTTATTTTACTATTTAAAATGCTACGAAGCGCATTATTTGGGTTTTCTGTATGGCATTGGTCCTGACAATTAACAAACCCTACAAGACAAGTTAACAATATGAACTGTATTTGAGTGACTATTCTTGAAATACTTTTATTTGGCAGAAAAGCCACAGACGTTTCAGCTCATAGACAACTAGATTTGTAAAACCAAAGTCTGTGTCAAGTACTTTACAATTTACAAAGAATGAATATTTTATAATACCCTAAAGATCAAGAGCTGTAAAAGTTACAAAATTCAAGCAAATAACATAAATCTGTGATTTGGGAGTACAACAGTAGGATCTGCTTGATTCCAGTTAATTGGAAGATGTATGCCTTTCTAAGTACATCCATTCAAATCACATTTTTTAATATTATGCTGGTCAAAAACAAACCAATAAAAAGAAACAAAGGATAGCCTTGTGCATTTGTGCATTAGTTATCTACTGCCACAATTATGCTATGTAGAAAACAACCACAAAATCTCAGTGACATGTATCATTAAACATTTATTTAACTCACACATCTGGGGGGATTCCACTGATTTTAATTGGGCAAGTTCATGTATATTTCATCTTTCAATTTAGGGAGGACTTTCTCACATGACTGTAGATTCTTCTGGACTTAAGATGACCTGAAATAGCCTCTTTTGGGAAGACCGTGTGGTCTGTCATCCTCCAGTAGGTAAATTCTCATGTTATTCCAAGAGAAACAAGAGAGAAAATTAATACACATGAGGATTTTTCAAGCCTCTTTATGTATCACATATTTTAACATCCCATTGGCCTAAGTGAGTTACCTGTCTGAACTCAAAATTTGGTACTGGGGATAGATTCAAGCTTTTTAGTGAGAGAAATTGCAAAGTCACATAGCAAAAAAACAGGGATGTCAGGGAGAAGGGTGGAAAATGTTGGCCATCACTAAAGTCAATTTCCTATACTTTGCATGTTATCTCTAATAAAAGAGCATTCATCCTTGCCTTCTGCTGTAAACTATAATTGTATATATTGAGAACTCACTTATATCTGCAACTTATGGCTGGGTGAAAATAGAAAAATTAGCCAAATTTATCATAGATAAATGAATGGTCATGAAGTTCATGAAGTTCCTATCTCTGTTGTTGATAAAAACAAATAAGCAAACAAACAAAAACAAATTATGAAATTAATTTGACATATTAGCTCATGTAAATTAAATTTTCAAAGCATCAACAGTGGATATCTGTATAAGATTTGTCTAACTATCTTTGGCAATTCCTTCCCAGATTTTATCAAAGAGGTTGGTGAAAAGCTAAGAAGATAAAATGAGATTAAAATATAAAAATGAAGAAGATAAGTTCTTTCTAGGATTCTAACATGAAAGAAAATTGGCTTGGGCCAGTTTTCAGGGGTTCATATGTATGTTCCTACATACTAGCTGGCTTTTACTTTCCTGTTTGGATGTGTGCATGTGTGTGATCTTAATTATTGAAAAAAATTTTTTTTGGCCGTGCCACATAGTATGTGGGGTCTTAGTTCCCTACCGGGATAGAACCTGCACTCCCTACCTTGGCAGCACAAGTCTTAACTACTGGACTGACAGAGAAGTCCCACAATTTACTTATTTTAATATCAAGATTCTGACCAACCATGAGGGTCCTGTGTACATTACTGAGGGTAGATGATTCCACTCTCAGGCTAATCTAATCTTCTCACAAGGATATATTCAATTCCAAAGACATATATATTTCTTTTTGCTCAGAATTAAGCAAATTAAGCTTAATTAAGATTAAGCTACTTTTGTGAATTTAATATTCTGGTTACCAAAATACTGGAGAAGGAAATGGCAACCCACTCCAGTATTCTTGCCTGGAGAATTCCAATGACAGAGGAGCCTGGTAGCCTGGTGGGCTATAGTCCATGGGGTTGCAAGAGTCAGACTTAGTGACCAAACCACCACCACCATAATACTGTCATCTCTAACAAATCTGTAAGCATTATATAGATCAAATAGTAAAGAGCCTGCCTGCAATGCAGATGGGTTCAATCCATGGGTCCAGAAGATCCACTGGAGAAGGGCATGGCAACCCACTCCAGTAGTCTTGCCTGGAGAATTCCACGGACAGAGGAGCCTGGTGGGCTGCAGTCCATGCAAAACAAAGAGTTGGGCACAACTGAGCAAGTAAGCAGAAATTTGTAGGAGAATCTTGATACGTTTAAGCGTGATAAAATGTAGAACATAAATAAGATAATACTTAATATCGAAAGGTATTTAGTTCTTAAAATTTCTCAGGATCATTATAATAAAAATCATAGTAAACCTAGCAAAGTCTATATCGTTTTCATATATATTATTAAGTGCCTGTTAGGATGAACTCCATTATCCTATTTTTAAAACATATATTATCATCACAAACATAAGGAGTCTATACATTAGGATTTGAAATAAGATAAGTCCACAGAAGAAAAAAAATTGTGAATGTTTTCTTGCACTAATTGTATGTTTACAAATAATGTTCTTATTAATAATTTGGTATATAAAACTGGTAGGTTTTTAAAATACAGTTAAATTCAATGGAATTTCTCATTGTACATTGGGTTCCAAGTCCAGCAAACACCTATCTTGTCACCTTTTCTACAGAAGAAAGAAATATTTAATTTAAAAAAAATAATTCATATTGAGGAGAAATGGATTGAGAAAATGGGTAATTTTCCCTGTTGAGAGCCTTGACCCATTACTATTGCTAGTACTGATCAACTGTTGCACACTTAACCTTCCACACATTGATACATTGCTAAGTTTATATCTATACAACAGGTGCATGCAGCAAATAGTTTTAAAATATTATGAAAGCACTATATAGTTTCAAATCACTTACAAAATAATACACTAGTGTGACATCATTCAATAGATCAGCACAAGTGGAGTTCCTGACCTCCTGATACAATTTTTCCAGTATACCCCCTAGAGAGTCATCAAGCATTCTCTTTCCAAACTATGTGACTAAATTTAAAGACCTTTGAAGGACCTGTCAGCTTACTTAGCCTGATTGCATTTACACTCTTAAGCCCATTTGCTTTTGTGATGGCCACAAGTAACATTGAAATATTGAGGATGTTCAAGTTTTTCAAAAGAAAGGTATCGTTGTGGCATCTATTCAAATGTATTGTTTCACAGGGGATGTATTTTGAGAAAGGGCAGATGGTAGCATTTCCCAGAACATCTGTTACCCATCATTCTTTCACAGAGCAACCCAGATGCTGTTGACAACTTGTATGTAAATCATGCTGACAATTTGTTCAGTGTCTCTCCTGCGGAGACTGAGGTTGTCCTGGTCATACCATTTATCAGATATAGGAGATAATGGAGTCCCACATGTACAGTTCCAACTGTGTTTGGGCCAGAAACAAAACAGCTATTAAATTAAGGGAATGATTTATCTACCTTGAAGTTATCTCCAGCAAAGATTTCCTACTTCAACTTTCTTAGTCTTATCTGAAGGTGTACATTAGATATTAAATGCTCTACAGAACAGAAAAATGCCAAACTGCTTCTTGATACTTGTTCTCAACTTCTATTATTATTTGTTAGGGGTAATCATTTCTTTGACCTTGCATTTTAAAATTACTTTCATCTCAGGGAAATAACATGTAAGAGGGAAATTATGCATGCATTGCTGTATAAATGTCAGATTTTTTACTTTGCAAATGCCTGCTATAAAATATTCACAGTACAGAAGTTGATTTACAATCCATTTCAGCCTGTAATCTGTCTTATTCTAATTTTGTACCTTGTATCAGAGTGCATTTTTCACATTGATGAAAAGAAAACAAAAAGAAAACACCAAACATATCTTTAATTAACATACCTATGCTAAGGATAGACTAAAACCATTGGCATTTGTAAAATGATTATAGATTTTTCTAAACAAACTTGATAAGATCATAATGTATGTTGTAAAGAGGGCAAATGCATAATTAAATTTAAAAATACATAAGCTTATAAAGGCATTACATACAAGCTAAGCTTCTTGTTAAAATAATGAAGATAAAAAAAATTAACATTGGGTTAAGTAGCTATAATATAAATTTGTACATCAAAATACCCATTTAATTTGTAAAATAAATACATTTTACTTTGGGATGCTGATTAATCACACTCATAGTAATTGGTTTCATCTCAAGCATTTTTGTTACACGATTACATGTTAAGTGGGACAACTGGGAAAATACATTGAGTTATAAAATATCATAAATATGTTTTTCATATAAAATTCACAAATAAGACCAGAAACTGTTAGATTGACCTATCACCTTATTAAAATGTGCTCTGAACAGAACAATAATTTTTGCACTAGAAAAGGAAGTAAAGATACATTCACAGGGGTTCTTTTTCAGGCAGCCAACCCATTAAATTATACAGGACTTCCCTGGTGGCTCAGACGGTAAAGTGTCTGCCTCCAATGAGGGAGACCCGAGTTCAGTCCTTGGGTTGGGACGATCTCTTGGAGAAGGAAGTGGCAATGCACTCCAGTATTCTTGCCTGGAAAATCCTATGGACAGAGAAGCCTGGTAGGCTATAGTCAGTCCGTGGGGTCACAAAGAGTCGGACACGACTGAGCGACTTCATTTTCACTTTCACTTAGACAAAAAGCAATTTTAAATCTCAGTTGTACTTAATATTGAGCCTCCTGGATCCATAATTTGGGATAACTAACCTACATAAAGTGCCAGAGAAGTTTAACTTCTTGGATGAGGATTTCTTAAAAAAAAAAAAAAAAATCTTTTGGCAGTGGTGTAGAAGTAAAAAGTTCATCTACAATTTCGATTCATAAGCATGAGAATTTGTGCATATGTGTAACATCTGGAAATGGTACTCATTTTTCACTTGCTTAAATATAAATGATAAAATCAAATTTAGCAAACCAATACTTTTATATTATTATTATATATTGTAACAGTATTAGTTTTCTGACAAAGCGTTCCAAATATTATGGCAGGCTTCCTTGGTGACTCAGAGGGTTTCTCTGGTGGCTCAGAGGGTAAAAAAAAAAAAACAAAAAAACCTAGGTTTGCTCCCTGGGTTGGGAAGATCACTTGGAAGCAAGGCAACCCACTCCAGTATTCTTGCCTGGAGAATTTTCATGGACAAAGGAGCCTGGCAGGCTACAGTCCATGTGGTCCCAAAGAGTCCGGCACAACTGAGCAACTAAGCACACAACAAAGTATTTATTAAGCAGTAGTAATGTTTATTATTATATTTATTAATGTAATATTAGTGTTTCCATATAGGTCAATTAGTTAAACTAGTTGGACTATTGAGTTAAGAAGTGTCAAGGCCGGGGGTTTATTTTCTTATAATCAAGTAGTTTTAGAATAAGAAAATATCTGTATATTACTGTATATGTATCTGCTAATGAAACATACACTAATCAACATATACCTTATGGATTTGTCTGTTGAAGCACAAACCCCATCAGATACTACTTGATATTGACAGATTTCATGAAGTTGCAAACTGGGTAAGCATATGCTAGAGCTTGCCCAAGACATTTTCATTATGGTTATTTTCCTGAACAGTTTACTAATGCCCCTCATTCACTCCAAAACATGCAGGTTTGGATAATAAATTATATGGTTATAACACTTACTAACCACCCAACTACATCATGGTGCTGGAACAAGGCTTTATTGATTCATATTTGGGAATCTTTGAAGCAGTTTTGTTTCTGATTTATGAATAATGCATCTAAATTGTCTGGGTCAACTTCCCTACAAAGATTTTGGTGTTTCCTTGTTAGACATCTTTAAAAGGAACTACAATAGAGTCCAGTTAATATTAACTTTCATACTGTGATTCTAAAAGAAAACAATAGTTGGCTTCCCATGTACTGGCAAGCAGGGAGACTTACTATTTATAGGACCATAGAAAGCATTACATAAAGGGAAGTCTGTTTTCATTTGTGTCTGACAACTTGACTAATCTCAGAAATAGAGAGAAATTAGTAAATGTGGAGTGTTTAAATGCGAGAAGCTCCTCTGCATTTCAGTTTGTCGGGACCTTTCACTAGTAAAAATACAAGATTCCAGGAACCTCAAGGGAGTAGTTATTGTTCAAAGTTAGTCCCCAAATGTATCCCAATATGGAAATCAAATCACCTTCTTAAAATGCGGTCAGTTACACATCCTCTGTCTCACGTGTCTGTGGGGGCAATAAATCTTTTTTCATTAGCTACAGAAATTCTTTTGTCTTGTTGGCTCGAAAATACAAAATATATTGGCTTTAAATTGAACATAAAAAGTCAAGACCCCTTGAAAAGCATAGAAGTCAATAATGAAATCAGCTAACTATGTAAAGAATCAGTTCAGTTCAGTCTCTCAGTCGTGTCCGACTCTTTGCAACCCCATGAACTGCAGCACGCCAGGCCTCCCTGTCCATCACCAACTCCCAGAGTTTACCCACACCCATGTCCATCGAGTCAGTGATGCCATCCAACCATCTCATCCTCTACCGTCCCCTTCTCCTCCTGCCCCCAATCCCTCCCAGCATTAGGGTCTTTTCCAATGAGTCAACTCTTCGCATGAGGTGGCCAAAGTATTGGAGTTTCAGCTTCAACATCAGTCATTCCTATGAACACCCAGGACTGATCTCCTCTAGGATGGACTGGTTGGATCTCCTTGCAGTCCAAGGGACTCTCAAGAGTCTTCTCCTACACCACAGTTTAAAAGCATCAATTCTGTGGCGCTCAGCTTTCTTCACTGTCCAACTCTCACATCCATACATGACCACTGGAAAAACCATAGCCTTGACTAGACAGACCTTTGTTGGCAAAGTAATGTCTCTGCTTTTAAATATGCTATCTAGGTTGGTCGTAACCTTCCTTCCAAGAAGTAAGCGTCTTTTAATTTCATGGCTGCAATCACCATCAGCAGTGATTTTGGAGCCCAAAAAAATAAAGTCTGACACTGTTTCCCCATCTATTTGCCATGAAGTGATGGGACCAGATGCCATGATCTTAGTTTTCTGAATGTTGAGCTTTAAGCCAACTTTTTCACTCTCCTCTTTCACTTTCATCAATGTCAAGAATAAATTCTTTTTAATTGTGACTTCTCCATGGACGTTAGTGCTGTATGAAATTCAGACAACATTTTGTACTTCAAGACACACCTCTGGTGAGTCAACTTGAGTGTGTGTTAAAATACCAAGATATGGAACTGGTGACAAGATGCCTCTGAAATGAAGGATCAGGATAAAATCAGATTAAAACTGGTTTTAACACATAATGATCCAAGTCCAAGCAGTCATATTTTATGACATTTACAAAATCCTGGAAAAGAACATTTTAGAGATTATTATTTCTAAAATGACAACCGAGTATCCATTCTCTCTCCTTTGTGCATCAAGTCCAATACATCTAGGAAATGATATTAAGGAATAATACACATGCAAAATAGTTCAGTTCAGTTGTTCAGCCATGTCCAACTCTTTGTAACCCCATGGACTGCAACACGCCAGGTTTCCCTGTTCATCACCATCTCCCAGAGCTTACTCAAATTCATGTCCATCGAGTCGGTGATGCCATCCAACCATCTCATCCTCTGTCATCCCCTTCTCCTCCCACCTTCAATCTTTCCCAGCATCAGGGTCTTTTCCAATGAGTCAGTTCTTTGCATCAGGTGGCCAAAGTATTGGAGTTTCAGCCTCAACATCAATCCTTTCAATGAATATTCAGGAATGATTTCCTTTAGGAGTGACTGCCTTGATCTCCTTGCAGTCCAAGGGACTCTCAAGAGTCTTCTCTAATACCACAGTTCAAAAACATCAGTTCTTCCACGCTCAGCATTCTTTATGGTCCAACTCTCACACCCATACATGATTACTGGAAAAATAGTGGTAGTAGTAGTAGTAGTCAAAGCTACTACCATAGCTTCGACTAGACAGACCTTTGTCCGCAAACTCTTGTCTCTTCTTTTTAATATGCTGTCTAGGTTGGTCACAGCTTTTCTTCCAAGGAGCAAGCATCTTTTAATTTCATGGCTGCAGTCACCATCTACCATGATTTTGGAGCCCAAGAAAATAAAATCTCTCAGAGTTTCCATTATTTCCCCATCTATTTGCCATGAAGTGATGGGACCGAATGCCATGATCTTAGTTTTCTGAATGTTGAGCTTTAAGCCAACTTTTTCACTCTCCTCTTTCACTTTCATCAAGAAGCTCTTTAGTTCTTTTTCACTTTCTGCCATAAGGGTGGTGTCATCTGCATATCTGAGGTTATTGATATTTCTCCTGGCAGTCTTGATTCCAGCTTGTGCTTCCTCCAGCACAGCGTTTCTCATGATGTACTCTGCATATAAGTTAAATAAGTAGGGTGACAATATACAGCCTTGATGTACTCCTTTCCCTATTTGGAACCAGTCTGTTGTTCCATGTCCAGTTCTAATTGTTGCCTCTTGACCTGCATATAGATTTTCCCGGAGGCAGGTCAAGTGGTAGGGTATTCCCATCTATTTGAGAATTATAAAGAATTCCCATCTCTTGATGGTATGTAAAATATATACCTATACTCAAAAGCATGAAGGAAGAAATTTGGTTTATCAGAAACTGTGAGAAATGCCTCAAAGTTTAAAAATAAAGAGGAACAGAATTATAGTTTGAGAGGAATGTAAGGTTATATAAATATTCTTTTAAACCCTTTATGTTGTTGCCCCCTCTACCAAGTCTAAATATATTTTGACTGAATTAAAAAGGATAAATCTCATCAATTTATTTGAATGCCAGAGAAATGATCTCTGGGACTGTTCATAAAACAATGGAAGCTGATTTCTTGAAATTTTGAATACATGTTCTAATATAATAGAGAACAATACATTCTAACATTCATAATTTCCTTAAAACTTGCATGAAATCATTTTAGCTGCCTACCTTTAAATAGAAAATCTTTCAATTTCTGCAGAGCCTAGGCACCCAACAACTTATAATTCAGCAACAGAACCCTCACTATACATAGCTTTCCCAGAGTTACATCCATATATAATCCAAATTAGCATAATCCTTTCACTGTGTGGCACTTCTTAAGTGCTTCTGGGTCAAACTATTTTGTGATTATAATTGTGAGTCAAATCTAGAGGGAAATTTCCTGTTTCCTAATTAAGGGTGATTCTATTAGTGATTTAATGTTTGACATTTCCAAATCTGTACTCATTCGTGACGGAAAAGTACTAGAACATTTGAAGATGATCACTGTTTCCCTCTCCAAGCATATTTGTTTACATAACTACAATGACAAAATAAGAGGCAAAAAGAAAAATGATAATAATAGCTCCTTTCTATATCCCAAGCAATATGCTATTACCTTAAAAACAGATAATGCCTCTGTCTGAATTTTTCCTTCTGTAGTTTATAAAGCAAATAAACTTTATAAAGCAAATCTTAAGTACAATTTCATTGCTACTCACCACAGTTATTTTTTGTTTTACATCCATTCATATTTTAATATAATCACATAGTCAAGAAATATTTAATAAAGGCCTACTAGGTAATAGGCAATTTTATAGAAAAATAAAGGAATAAACTGCATTCATCTTTGTTAACAGAAATAATTTATAAGTAGACCATTTCAGATATGACTATCTGTCTTTGTCTAAGAAGTACTGTAGGAGACTTGGCTTCTTGATAAAGCATGTCACGACCTGAAACATTTTCAAGAGGACTGTGGGGGTTTTGTCTGAAATCTTTTTGTGTAAGAACATGAATTTGGGCATTTTAAAGACTGAACTAAATACAGACATCATAGAAAAAGGAAGACATGGATTCTATATTCTACTCTTGTGCTTTTATTATTGTGGAAGAAGAATCAACATAAAAAGCAATCTTCCTAGGAATGTAACTGGCATAAAATATAATAGTTTAACATTAGTTTTAATTAGGTGAACATTTCCTTAGCCAGAAATAATAGTTTCTTAGGGCTGCCATGATGAAATTCCACAAACTAAGAGGCTCAAGCAATGTAAAAGTGTTCTGTCAGTTTTGAAGCCTAGAAGCCTGAAACTCTGGTATCAGCAGGGCCATGCTCCCTCTGAAATCTGCAGACTCTTCTGGCTTCTGTTGCTTTGCCAGCAATCATTGGTGTTCCTTACTGCAGGTGCATAACTCCAATCTCTGCCTTTAAACATTCTCCCAGGGTTTCTCTGTCTTCATATCATCATCTCCTTATAAAACATTTATCATATTGGATTAAGAGCCCACCTTATTTCTAAACCAATTACATGTTCAATGTCCCTATTTCAAAATAAGATGAGAAGTACTTGGGGCTGGTGTTACAGGGAAAAAAGTGGACTCTGAGGGAATGGTCACATTCCAGGTCTTAGGAAAGTCCCTGGAACAGCTGCTGAATGTAGGTTCTTGGCTTCACGCAGGAAAGGATTCAAGAACAGGCCATAGTAAAGCAAAAGAAGGTTAATTCTATCTCCAGAGACAGAGTCTGGGCCATCTTAGAAGGCAGGGGACACCAGGGTGTGGGAGTTGTCAGTTTTTATAGGGATAGGTAATTTCATAGGCTAAATTTAGGGAGATGTGTAAGCTTCTTGAAGAAAACTTGGATGAGCTCTGCTGATGCTGGAACTTTATGTGGAGGAGAAAGAACTCTGCTTTCCGTTTCTAACCTTCCAAACACAATGATTTAACTTATGCCTTCTTTTGGACCTGAGATAGCTCAATTGCTTCTACCTCATGAAACATGGAATGCCTTCATGAACATTCCTGTCTTGACTCAAGTATAAATTCTCCTTATATGGTAAAGAGGATTGTCCCCCTAGTTGATCACAGTATAAAGCCACTCACAGACCCAGTGCCTAACTTCTTGAACTAGCAGGAAATAGCAGCCAACAGATTGAAATTCAACATAAAATGCAAATTAACATGTCTCTACCATTTCATGGTAACAGTTTGCCAAAATCAGCAAAGATATTCAAAATATCTAACAACTATTTAAGAAAAAGCACAGGCCAATCAGAATAAATACTGCTCTTAAATAAACAGTATGTCTTCTTTTTAATGGCTATTTATTTATTTATTTTTGACTGCATGAGGGATCGTCTTTGCTTCATGCAGTTTCTTTCATTGTGGCTCACATAGTCTCTAGGTGTGACATGTGGGCTTAGGTCCATGGCATGTGGGATCTTAGTTCACTTAGGGGGAAATCACACCCTTATCCCCTGCATTGCAACATTGATTCTTAACCACTGGACCACCAGGGAAGTTCCCACAGGGGAGCTTTACCAGTGCAGAGGTGCTGAATGTCTCTCCTAGGCAGCAGTAGCAACTGTATTTATTTATTGTTATCTCTGTGGCTTTATGTAACATTTTTCTGTAATAGAGATTTCTTTGCTGGATTAGTATTAACACGAAAATCTATCTAGTAAAATTTTAATTTTAGTTTTGAGACATGATTAGTGATTCTTTTTCAAAGTGTTTGCATTATTTGATGCTTTTAATTTGTTAGAAATTTTATAATATCTTAATAAAATAGGAACTGTAAGACATATGCAAATTTAGGACCATATGGATCTTGTAGGGGAGCAAAATCTGCCACCCCAAATGTGTCTCTTTGTTATGAGCATTATTTTGGGCTGATTCGTTTTAAGAGACTAAAGAGTCTGGAAGTTTTTTTTTTTACCTCTCGCTTAACTGCCTACAAGAATTTAGAGGGAGGGTCTATACCAAGAAGAGAGTAATCACCAGAGATAACTACAAAGATCATAAGCTGGTTTTGATAGTCTGGGTAGAATTTAGCAACACATCTTTGTTCAAAGCTTTCTCTGTGTCCCATTATGTCTACACGGCAGGAAAATCATGTTTTTTTGTTTTTGTTTTTTATAAATGGTGGGAGTATGGTTTATTAAGCTTGTACCTTAGGATAGGCACTGGGCTTTTTCCCCGCGGTGCTCTTAATGTTCAAAACCCAGACCTTCTGCCAATTTTTCTTGAGCAGTGGCACCAAGAATTTGAAAGCTAAGTGGATGTTTTATACATCATCTGTCATCTTTGCGTGGCCAAGAGCTACTGCCAGACACAGCAGCTTCTTTATCTAGAGCTTGATGATGGACTTCACTTCATCAGCTTTGGCCACCACGTTCTCGTTGTGGGTCAGCAAGGAAGGAGACTCGCCAGACTTATTCAGGCCTCCACCGAGGATATGCGGGATCTGTTTGTTCAGTGACTCTGAAACAAAAAAGGCATCATACTTCTTGGCCACCTTCTTGACCAGTTTCTTACTCTTGTTGAGTTTCTTCAGTGTCTACCCATGTCCATGTGGGGGAAATCCACAACCTTGGCCTCGTCACAGTGGTGCTGATCCCCCAGAACACAGGGAACTGGGGCATGGAGAGGACTTAAGCTTGGCATGTCCCAAAAGCTTTTGTCCTTCTGAGGGTCATAGTTCAGATTGACCTGAAGCTCCACTGTCTCCAGAAGCTTCCAGTTCCCACGCTGGTTCCCCTGCATGACCTTCTGCACTGCCTCCTAGAAGGTGTCTCCGGAGACTTTGTTGCTCATGGTAGGTGACATTGGGATAACCTGAAGAGAGCAGGAAAAACATTTTTATTTTGCTGCCAATGGACTTGCCTTTGAAGCCCCAGGCCCTGCCCCCTTCTCCTTAGCTGAGGATGGCAAATAAACTTGACTGTCCTTGAGCCTCTTATATGTACAAAATTAAATTAAATGTGTTTTTCTTTCATTTTTCTGTCTTACATCATTTATCAGAATAGCCAAAGAATCTATAAAAGAAGAAGGAAAAAGTCATCATTTTTTACTATCTTTATTGCATTCTTGAGTTTTCTGAGATAATAAGACCAGAACAATGTTTTAAGTTAACCAAATTCTAACACATTCAATGAAATTTGCATTATCTGTAATTGGAATATTAAAAGAATTATTATATATGTATATTTTGTATATGTGTGTGTGTGTATTAGATCAGTTGCACTGTAGTTTGCCAATGTAGTTTTTTTTTTCTTTTGATTGGTCCTTACTAAGTCTACTAAATATCCTCACACTTAGTAATAAACTGTGAGGCTTAGGCAATACTTTCTCCCTAATTAAAGGGAAAAAAAAAGTTTTCCTTGTCCTTTGTCCTGTGCTTTTCTTAAACGAATATTACCCAACGATAAAAACACAATAACGTCATTGTTTTAAATCAATTTAATGTATGACTAAAGTAGGAAAATGGAGTCTTTTTTGTCTTTTTTTTTGTTTAAGGTATTTTTCCTAAAGGTATCTATTTGGTCTATCTAATTTGCTTACCTCTCTCTGTAAGCCCAATTATGCCACCTTTAGTGATAAAATATTTAAATAATTATTGGGAGCTTTTATCCTGAGCTTATAAACACATTTTGTTTGTTAGTTTAGTCACTATTGTTTGAACATAATATTACTCATTGAGTTTGGGGGAAAAAAAAGTCAATTCCAAATAAAAAGGATGTGCTACAGAGGCTAGATTCTTATTTCTAAAACACAAAAGAACTATCTATTTTCTAATTTTGTATTTATGCATACTATTACGCTGAACTGTTGAGTGCTACTCTAGTGAAATTTGGAGCATTACAAAATTCCTCAATCATGCCAGACAGTAGTTTATTCTCAAAGTTTTAGACATGGTTAGTTAATGGAGCTCCATTTAATCCACTGCAGCAAATAAGAAAAATTTAAGAGCATTCTGCTGTGTTTCTGCTCTGGTTGTTACTAGCTTTGCTTTTGCTTGAGGAATCTTTTCACCCGATTCTAGTATCTAACTTTATTTGATTTTTTTTTTTCCTTGTGGACTCTTTTTTATTGTATTTAAACTGGTTTGGTGATCTTGGTGTAGATGAGTTCTACAATTTTAAAATAAGCTATTACTAGATCCCAGGGGCACTTGGGTCCTTCCATTCAAAGTTGGGACAACCTAGCCTCTATCTTCCTTTCATCTCCAAGGACAGCCAAACCAACAGAAATGGATTTTAAAGAGATCATGAGATATTTTCCTGTATGAATTATAAAAATATATATCCTGGTTTACACTGATATGTTTAATAATGTCCTGACTAATACAAATTAAGTTCTCCAAATATTTTCTGTTTCATTTCTTTGTTTTTGGTTCACCAGACATATATTTTAAGTTGTTGATTCCCAATAAAAAGTTATAAAACCATGAGAAATAGTATTTTGTTTACAAAAGACAACTCTGTGTACTTTTTTCTCAAGGTGATAACTAACAGCCCTTGATTGTTAGACTTAAGGCCATTATCAGTTCTTAAGTTATTTAAGATTAGCACTGACTCCACCCATGATCTTGCCCTGGGAGTCCCAATGTCACCAAATGCTAAGACTGACATCTTAGAAAAAATTCCCTCAGACTCGCTGCTACCTGTCTTTGTGTCTTGTTATCCACTTTACCATTCTACCATCTGCTGCACCACTGAAGTGACCTGTGATTAAGGACTTTGAAGAAAACTCACTCTAAATTATGATTGGACATGGTCTTTCATGGCCGTTAAAATAAAACGTTGCTTCTGTTTTTACGATTAGGCAACAATTCCCTCGCATGGGGACATCAAGAACACTGGCATGTGCACGGAATAACCTTACTGTCTTAATGACCACTAATTATGCATTTTGCTTTTCAAACAGTACAGATATATGACAACACACAGCTGCTTCTCCAAGAAGATAAAAGATGTTATCTGGTGGAGATATTTTAGTTTATTTCCTTCCTGGGAATATGATGTATATTTTTTGATTTGCCTTAAGTAATTTCCCAAACCATGAAGTTACTATACTTTCAAGTTTCTTTAAAAACCATAATATAATTCTCTTATTAAAATATTTTTAATATAACATAGAAAGTTTTGGTCATATAAAATATGTTTTGAAAGGAAAACAAGAACAGCTAACTTGAAAAATCTGCTTAAAAAGATCAATTATATAATGTGCACAGTATTGGAAAATTTCATGAATTTTATTGTAATATCTGTTTTCAAATTGCCAGATGTTCCCATAATGATAGATCCTGTGAGAAGAGGAAATTTTCTCACTTTATTTTTAATGATTTCAAAATTTATTCAACTCACAGATTTGCAAAACACACTGCAGATATCTTCTTGAATTTCCATATTTTCTGTTTCTTAAGACAACACATTGCCATTTGGAAGAACTTTTATGCAAATTAAATGATATCATTTGGAAGTATAATGTCAAGGGAGATTGAAAAAAGGTGTTTAGGTTATTACAAACAACTGAGTGAACTCTCACTCTTATAAACCCTTCCCATCTTTGGAAATGACATGCCACATATTTTTTACAGATTTACTCTAAACATGCTTAGCTACAGAGGTGCCCCTTGAAGCCCCGGGGCAGTCCCCAGTCACATCCTTCTACGTCTCTAGGTCTCTAGGCTTATGTCCCAAACCCTTCCATCCACTGCTGGATAGCTGTCCTTGCTAGAGTGATCTTTGTTGTTCTTGTTTAGTCATTAACTCGTGTCTGGCTTTTTTTTGATCCCATGGACTGTAGCCAGCCAGGCTCCTTGTCCATGGGATTTTCCAGGAAGAATACTGGAGCGGGTTGCCATTTCCTCCTCTAGGGGATCTTCCTGACCCAGGGATTGAACCAACACCCCTTGTGTCTCCTGCATCGGTAGGCAAATTCTTTACTGAGGGTGCCACCTTGGATTCTTATATATGGTATTAAAATAATGTTGACAGCCAGCTCTCATAGTTACTTATCAGCAACTCTACATGTAGTTAGCTATGTAATCTTGATATATAATCAAGAGAGACAGCAAATTATGCATTTTTAATACATTGCTTCTACTTTTCATATTAATTGTAAACTTTTTATGATGTTTGTGTATATATGCATGTGTATACGTGTGCCTGTGTATATATATGTATGTGTATGCATATATCTATGTGCATGTGTACATATATATGTATGTGAAAGTTGCTCAGTCGTGTTTGCCTCTTTGTGATCCCCATGGACTGTAGCCCACCAGGCTCCTCTGTCCATGGGATTTTCCAGGCAAGAATATTGGAGTGGGTTGCCTTTTCCTTCTCCCCTTTCACATACTTGTATGGCATATACCAACATACATACACACATAGGTACATACATACACATAGTACATAATACATGAAGACTGTTGTCTGAGAAAGTTTCTGAGATATGGTCCCAAATAGTCACTATTACATGCAAATTTACTGATCCTTAAATGACAAAAATAATTAAAATTAACTCCAAAACAGTGAAAAACACTATAAAGATACTCGTGTCCTCCTTTTCTTATTGTTTATTCTTCTTCACCCATTTTAGATAAATCAATGAGCAGAAATGAAATGAACATGTGAATCTTTTAGAGGCCAGCTGCTGCTGTTGGCATGTATTTGAAGCTAATGGCTAATCTTCAAGTACACTGCCGATTTTGCTAAAACCTGAATCCTCTTTCATCCAGACAACCTCAGTTTCTGAGCCAAAATCAGGGGACAGTTCTTGGATTCCTGAGTCTCTTATTTGGGAGCATTGCAGGATAAACAGATGTAGTCGAAGGGAGAAGGGATATGTTGTTTATCCTCATTCAGCTCTGAATGATGCTTTATCTTTAGTTCAAGTTATTTCAAAAGAAAATTATGGAAAAATGTTACTTATAAATTATCAAAGATATGCTGTGTACTTAAATACTGTATACATTTTTACTTTATTATTTTATATTTGAGATAGTAATGTTTGAAATTAAATATATTTACACCACTTGAAAACATTTCAACTTCAGATATACAGTGTAATAGTTTCTTGTTAATGTAATTTGGCATTCTAACATTTTCCCTATTGATATTTGTGTTATTTTTCAATAATTTCTAAAACATAATTCACAATCTGTGACAGGGAGGTTCATTTTAGGATAGTGCAGGAGATATTTTGCCAGTTATAAACCTGATGTCTTCTATTTTGTTATAATGGTGATTTGACTTTGGTTTCCAATTTTTCTGAGTTTTAGAAAACATCCATCTAACAGTGTTCAAATGAATAAACTGAAATAAGCAAGTTGGATAGTTTAGTGACAATTTAGTAAAATTAATTGCATAAAGTGATGGATTCTTTAATTGAACAGCAATCAATCTAGTGAATTATGTCATTATGTTAGACTATTTCATAATTGACCTGCCATTTTATTTGTCTTGAAGCTTGACATCATTTGCTAAAACAAATAAGAAATACAAGTTTTGTGTTAATTATATATATATATATGCATATATATTTAACTGTATACATGTAAACATGTATATCTGTGTACTTTCTCCATGTATTAAGAGTTGACAACAATAAAGTAGAGGAGGTCATACTGCATAGTTCACACACACACATGTATTTATATATATTTACATGTGTATTTATGTATAAAATTATATATATAATTTATTTTTAATTCTTTATTTTATATTGAAGTATTATTGATTAACAATGTTGTGATAGTTTCAGGTGTACAGCCAAGTGATTCACTTATACATATACATATATCTATTCTTTTTCAAATTCTTTTCCCATTTAGGTTGTTACATAATATTGAGCAGAATAACTTGTGCTATAAGTAGATCTTTGTTAGTTATCCATTTTAAATATAGCAGTGTGTACATATCAATCTCAAACTGTCTCTTCCCCCAATCCTTCCCTCCCTGGAAACTCTAAGTTCCCTCTCTAAGTCTGTGAGTTTGGTTCTCTTTTGTAAATAAATTCAGTTGTATCATTTCTTTTTAGATTTCCCATATAAGCACTGTCACATGATGTTTATCTTTTTCTGTCAGACTTACTTCATTCAGTATGAACTCTCTTTCTCTGTCTGACCTCATTCATTCAGTATGGACTCTGTAGGTCCATCCATATTGTTGCAAATGGTATTATTTCATTCTTTATAATGACTGAGTTATATTCCATTGTGTATATGTACCACATCTTCTTTATTCCTCTGTCAGTGGACATTTATATTGTTTTCATATTTTGTTATTGCGAACAGTGCTGCTATGAATATTGGGGTGCATGCATCCTTTCAGATCATGTTTTTTTCTGGATATATACCCAGGAATGGGAATGTAGGATCATATGGTAGCTCTATTTTTAAGGAAAATCCATACTGTTCTCCTATACATGTAAAATTTGTATAGTGAGAAAATGTAAAGACTATTTTCATTCTTTAAATTAATCCTCAATCTAGCCCATCATAAGTCTTTTCTGACTATTCACTTCCCAGACACAATTACACATTATGAAATAAATGTCTGAATAAATTTTCTCCTTATTAAAAATAATAAAAAACAATGAAACGTGTTTGGAATATTCATGAACTATTAGAGTAGATGTATTTCAATTAAAAACACTGGGTATATAATGGTGATGATTATGGTTTTTCAGTACAATTAGTCTAGAAAAATACAAAAGATGTAAGGTAACTGGAAAGAAATATGCAGTAATATGATTTTGTTACAAGATTTAATTTGACATCTGTAAAACCCATGAGAGCAATTCAAGACGACAATCAGAAACTTGATGAGACAGCCTTCTTGTATCCTCCAAACTGTTCTATCATTCTTGGTAACTTCGTTGTTTACAGAGATGAGTCAACCAAATTCCTGGAAAATCTGTTCCCTCTTCTGCTTATTTACATTCTCCTCACTTCCTTAGTGTCTCCTAATGCGACGTTAAATTCTCCTCAGAAACCTCTAGTCACTCCTTCTTTTTCATCTAGGTCAATTACATTCGCAGAAATTCTTTCTATCTTTTTGAGACTCAAATCCACTTTCATGTTCTAACTTTCTCCATCTCCATAATTCTGTTTTTCATAATGAAAACTTGTCACATTAATATTCTCAATCTCTTTTTCATTCATTTTTTAAAAAACATACTCATTTGACAAATTATCTAAATTGAATCTATGTTGTAATCTGGGCCTACAAACTTTGAGAAATTTCTGGAACAAATTACACAATTATATTGAATGAACATTTTAGTTTTAAAAGAAAAATAAACACTCTAACTAGCACTCAATACCAGCAATCGCTTTTTAAAATAATGTAGTATAGAAAAGAAACATTTATAGTAACAATAGTTAAGAAGGTGACACTTTATGGTATGCAAGACCTAGGTTAGATAATTGAAAAGTTGAACTAGAAATCAAAAAAAAAGAAAACTATGAAGAATGGAAACATAATTTTTTCTTGACCATATATACTTAAAGTGGTAAACATTATAAACAGAAAATGTTCTTTTATCTATTATATTGAGCTCAAAGCATCTATATAATGATCATTAAATAAAAAAAAATCTAAATATTATGTAAATAATAAATTATAACTGGATAGATGAGAAAATTATTTAAAAATGAATAACAAGATGATTAAAGTTGTAATAATTAGATATGTTTGACACTTCTTACAATTATGCAGATTAATGAAATTTAGTGAATAATAATGGGCTTCCCAGGTGGCTCAATGGTAAAGAATCCGCCAGCCAGTGCAGGAGATGTGGGTTCAATCCCCACATCAGGAAGATCTCCTGGAGGAGGAAATGGCAACCCACTCCAGTATTCTTGCCTGGAAAATACCATGAACAGAGGAGCCTGGTGGGCTATAGCCCATGGAGTTGTAGAGAGTCAAATAAGTCTTAGTGACTGAGCACATACAGGGAGTAAATAATAATAGACACAAATATAATGGATAATTATTATATAAAGACCCATTGAAAAGCGATGCAAAAAAATAAAATGCTAATCATAGGTTGATACAAATGATCAACTATTTAAAGAAAAAATAATCTAAATATTAGCATAAGCATTTATCAAAATAAATTCTCTATCAAAGTTTTAAATTTTAAAATGTGGAGCCACATGAGTATGTGAAAATAAAGGCAAGAATAAAACAAAAGCAAAAGCTAAGATTACAGGACAAATTTAAGCATCATATTTATCTATCATTTTTGTGAATTGATAAAATCATCTTTCACGTAAAAGGTTAAACACGAAATTTAAAATGTCAAAATTCATCTATGTTCTATTTATTTTTTAAAGACTTGAAAAATTATGAAGCTAAGTTGCTGCAAAACTTTAATCCAAAATTCTCTTATAGGCTGATTTTTCACACCAAGAAACCAAGTCAAAATATAAGCAAAATACAGAGGATGGAATAACCAAATATAATACTTTTATAAATAACTTTATAATCAACAAAACTATAACTGATTTTATTTCCAATTCACGGAAACCATAAAGAAAATCTGATGATATATTACATCACAAAATAAAGGTCAACAAATTTCAAAATCCACTTTCTTACAAATCATTCTCCCTAAAGACAATGCAAGAAAATCAGACATCTACAAAAACTAATGTTAAATTATAAACATATCTTCTTATAATGATGGAATGAAAGTGAAAGAATCACATCCAAAAAACAGAAAAGCTGTTTTGACAAAAGATGTACAAAACTTAAAATACAGCAACTAAGTCTTCTCCTCAGAAAGCTATTTTAAAAATGGAAAAAGTAAATTACTAAGAATTAAAGTATGAATTATATAATTGAAAAAATAGTGAAATTTTTGAATATAACATGCACAAAATTTAGGGCAATCAAAATCAAGAAAAATGTGTAGGCATACATTTTTAAAACATACATAAAGGACTATAACTAGATAAATTATAATTTCTTATCAATAAAATGACAAGATATAAAAATCTCCTCAAAACCTTGTTGACAAATTTTGTGCAGAAGTAAAAAATATATGAATCACAGAAACCTATAAAATAATTACAAAAATAGTCAAAGATTATCCCATAGTGAAGAATCTAATCAAGGTGGTGTTTTAGCTTTTAGCTTCCTTATTATCTCATGGCTTTCCCACAGACTATACCTGTTCCCAGAATCTGTCATTTTACCCTCAGATCAGCAATAGATCGCTCAACCTCATAAATGTTTTGTCCCACATCTGGATTCAGTGTGGATATTGGCACTTATACCAGGCATTGGGGGTGAACTGACATATTTTGGCTTTTATTCTTGAAATGAATGTGGTCTGATTGTGTGGGCTAAGTCACTTCAGTCGTGTCTGACCCTTTGCAATCTTATGGACAGTAGCCAATCAGGCTCCTCTGTCCATGGGATTCTCCAGGCAAGAATACTGGAGTGGACTGAGATGCCCTCCTCCAGGGGATCTTCTCTACACAGGGATTGAACCTCCATCTCTTATGTCCCCTGCATTGACAGGTCAGTTCTTTAAGGGCCTTCAAACACAGGGACCTAGACAGACTATCTCATTCCCAACTCCCTATGAGTTTTTGTACCTTCTTTATAGATTTAAAGGGCCCCATGTGCCCAGGGAGATCCCCTTCACTGGGCAAAATCTCCTGCAGGCTAGAAGAATGAAATCTATAAGGAAGTGAAGACCTTCAACCCCTGAGCACTATGCAGGCACTGCCGGAGAGCAGGGTGCACAGTAATATTGCTCATTTTCTGTGCTTCCTGCCCTAAGTTAGAGAAATGCTGTCGCCACACCATCCCCACCCCCGTCAGGTATCCCATAGCCTCGCTAACGATGCCTGCATGCTTTTCCTGGCCTTTTGCTCAAACAAGACAGCTATATCAACAAGATCAGTGGGAGTACATTCTCTCATCATCACCATTTCCTGAATTGGGAGTTGCCCCGCTGAATGGGATTGTTGCTGCCTGTTTTAGTTTCCTTTTGTACTGGGGATCAGATAGTATGGAATATTTTGTCCATTTCATCGCCAATCGTCACCATATATTCCTTCTTGCTTTTCTCACTTTCCAAAGAATTCCTTCTCTCAGGGTCCCACAGGCTTTGCCACAGTGCCCAAACCTTAATCCAGAGCAGATTGTGCTCTCCATATGCTTCCAATCCAGTATTCTTGGGCTTTCCTGGTGGCTCAGATGGTAAAGAATCTGCCTGCAATTCTGGAGACCTGGGCTCAATCCCTGGCTTGGGAAGATCCACTGGAGGAAGGCATGACAACCTACTCCAGTATTCTTGCCTGGAGAATCCCCATGGACAGAGGAGCCTGGCGGGCTACAGTTTATGGGGTCACAAAATGTTGCACATGACTGAGCGACCAAACACAGCACAGCCTTGCAAAATGGCAAGCTGAGGTCTCAGACATAATATCCTACTCTCCCACCTTGTTTATCCTACTCTCCCATCTTTCAGCCCCGAAGCTTGCAGAGTAATGGACCATCATACATTCCCCTCTAATCTTAGCTCTTCTTCCAACTTTCTAACTCAGCCTTCAACCTCTAGTTGAGCATCTGTGGCCAGCTGAACAGCCTGTGGCAGAGGCCAGCCCCTTGCACAGGCCTTTATTTCCTCTCTTTGCTGCTCACACATGGGCATCAAACCAGCCAACATTTTTAGAGCATCCACATAGTCTACAGACATCTATCCTAGGGGTCACGACTCCCCATGTAGAGGTTCATGGCCTATTTGGGCTTCCCAGTTGGCTTTAGTGGTAAAGAATCTGCCTGCGAATGCTTGAGACACAAGAGATCCAGGTTTGATCCCTGGGTTGGGAAGATCCCCTGGAGTAGAAAATGGGAACCCACTCCAATATTCTTGCCCAGACAATTCCATGGTCAGAGGAGCCTGGAGGGCTACAGTGCATAGGGCTGCAAAGAGTTGGACACGACTGAGTGGCTGAGCACCACCGTTGGGATTTCCCCTGTGGATGCCTCTTTCCTAAGACCCATTTCTTTAGTCTCCTGGTTTACTCCACTATTGCTGGTTTGACACCTGGGTGAAATTCGAAACTGGTCCCTGTACAAGAAGGGCAAGAAGAGACCAAACAAAGAGGTAGAAGAGGCAGACCATTCTCGGTAAATAAGTGGCAGGTTTAATAAGCAAGGGAACTTAACACATGAGACTTGTCTTGGCAGCCACAAGACAACTAGTTCTCAGCATCTGCCTATCAGAATCTTAAAAGTTTATGCAGAGACCTTAATTGGGTTTGGTCACATATTCAGTCCAGATGGTCTCAACAACACTTCACTCTCTCAAAGCTGTGTCCTTTAAATAGCTCTTAGCATTGGAATGATGGGTGGGAACATACATTCTGGGGTGGGGGGTAGGGGAAGAATCTCTGATTGTCTGGGTCCAGCTTGCAGGTCAACCAGAAGTCAAGTCCTCTCCATGCCCTCCTCCAACAGGAAGTTTTGGAAATGACGAATACACTGAGGGAGTAAGAACTTCAGAAAATCAGATTTAAAGTGAACATGTGCTTGCTGAGTGCAAGGTCAATTAGGTTGTGGCCAACTCTTTGCAACCCCATCGACTGTAGCCCGCTAACCTCCTCTGTCCAATGGATTCTCCAGACAAGAGTAGTGGCATGGGTCGCAATGCCCTTCTCCAAGGGGACCTTCCTGACCCAGGGATCAAATCCATGTCTTGTGTCTCCTACACTGGCAGGCAGGTTCTTTACCACTAGTGGTACCTAATATGTTCAACTGGTGAGGAAATTAACCAAACACAAAGGAAACAGAAGCTAGAGCCCCAAACCAGTATAATATTCATTCACTAATTGTCTAACTTAAAATGTCAAACTTGTGCTATTGTTCATAATATGTTATCATCAGTGGGCCAAAAATGGACAATTCCTTTCTCTTATTTTTTTCCACTCTATTCCTGAATCCCCACTGTTATTTCCCTAACTCCAGGAGCACTAAGTCAGTCTCTTCAGTCTTTGCAACCCTATGGATTGTAGCCTGCAAATCTCCTTCATCCATAGGGATTCTCTAGGCAAGAATACCAAAGTGGCCCACCACATCCCTCTCCAAGGGATCTTCTCATTTAGACATTCTACTAAAAAAATGTTGTATGTCTATCTGTATAGGCGTTTGAACACTTATTTAGTTGTGTGTTTTAGCCTGTATGTAATGTTTAATTTACATGAATATATTTTTCACTTCTTGATTTTTCTCATTCATCATTATGTATGCTAGTTCAACCTAGGCTGCTGTGTATATAGCTAAGTTGTTGTTGACTATATTCCATACTGTATGTCTGATATTTGCATAGGATGAAATCCTAGGTTATTGCTAAATAAAACCCCCAAATACATTACAGTTACCAATGTGAAGTGTTTTAAAATACTTTTGTAATAACTTCTCTTGGATGTATACAATGGAGATTAGATAGATAGAAAATCTAGGAGAGTCTTGTGGTATACAAATAACCACTTTCATTGCATTCTCCCAGATGACTTTCCAGGGTTGTTGACAAATTATACTCCCTTTAGAGATACAAGATGCTTTCTTTTTTTTTTTTTTTTAAATAATTGTATTTATTTATTTTTGACCTTGAGGGCTTTTCTCTGGTTGCAGTGAGCAGGGCTGCTCTTTAGTTGGGGTGTACAGGCTTCTCATTGTGGTGGCTTCTCCTGTTGTGAAGCATGGGCTCTAGGGGGTGTGCAGGCCTCAGTATCTGTGGCTTTCTGGCTCTAGAGCACAGGCTCAGTAGCTGCGGTTCATGGGCTTAGTCACTCCATGACATGCGGGATCCTTCTGGGCCAGGGATCAAATCCAAGTCTCCTGCATTGGCAGGCAGGCAGTATCTTCAGCACTGAGGCACAAGGGAAGCCCACAGGATGCTTTCTGTGTTCCAAATCCTCATCAGACTTTTGTGTAACTTAACTTTTTTAGTATTTGGGTCAATGTCATGAGTGTAAAGTTTTCTCTTTTCTCAAATTTGCATTTCTCTGATTACTTCTGAGATTAAGGAGTTTTTATACTCTGTTCATAAATGATGAGACAGCAAACAATTTAAGATCCACTTCTCCATTAATTATGTACAGTTTAAAAATCTGTCAGTTAAATCACATGAAACAATAAATGTAAGCTACATGCAAATTGAAGGGAAGATAGAAAGTGAAAACAATAATTATGTATCCTTTAAGTTTGATATGCTTTACTTATTAATTATCTATTTCCCTATCTATGAATTGCCTAATTATATCTGTGGCTATATTTCTATTTGTTGTCTTGTATTTATCTTATTGAGTTTAAATATCACTTTGATGATCTAAATTATATGCCTTTGTTGGTAAAAGATGATAATATAAATAATAAGACTGAAAATAATAGCTTATATTTTAATGTATATTAATAACTGTATTTACTTAGATGTTTATATTCCATGCACTGTTCTAATCTTATTCCATGCATGAACTTGATTAATTTCAATAAAAGTACAGTAATCAAAATAACACTGGAACATCGAAAAAATCTGATCCACAAAGCCATTAAGAAATATGCCAATGACAAAAACAGCGACAACAACAAAAATCAGATATGTGCCAATATTTGAAAACAGGCAATGACCTATAGTCTGTGCCATTTTGCACTGCATTCCAATTATTTTAGACATTGTACAGATGCTTTACATATCATTTAAATTGTGTGACTATCTGGCTTTAATTAACATACTATAGAATTTTACATTGAATACAGTCACTGGTTTTTATACACTTTAATCATTTTATTTTCTTCTTATGAATTATCCTTTTTAGCTTTCTAAAGATCTGTTTTCCTGACTCAAAATTGCAGTTATTTGTCAATTTATCATCTGGAATTTTCTATAATTAGCCTCACAATCTTAATTCCTTTTACATATTTTTATAACAAAATATGGGCCATTTTTTTCCTTGCATGTGGTGTGCCAGATTGTTCTAAATTAAATCCTAAATATTCCACCCCTCCTCATTTATTTCAGATACCATTATTGCTGTATCTTCCTGGGTACATCTGTTTCTGAGCTTTCTAGTGTGTTCCATCAGTCTTATTTTCCTGATTTTTTGGCAAAAAAAAAGAAAAGAAAATGTTTTAAAATATATGGCTCTGTAGTATATTTGTGTACCTGCTAAACTGATTTCTGTTTCTGTTCTCATAAGAAATTAACTAGCAATGAACTCATACTCTTGTAAAATTACAAATGTATAGAGTTTCAAAAATACACAGTTAAATTTTTCTCTTGAATATAAACATGTTTACCTATTACTGGAAAAATTGATTACAAACTTTACAATGCTAAAATTTGTTATTCATGAGCTGATTTATCTCTATTTTTATTTAGATTTTCTTTATGTTACTTATTGACAATTCTTCATAGTCTCTTTTGACTTTATGTGTTAATTCTTACAAAATATTTTCTTGATTTTTAATTGTATTAATCTTGCTTTTGGTTTTTATACTAATTTTATTTTATTTTAAATAAAAATCATTAAATTTTATAAATTAATATTATATTTAGCAATTGTGATGAAGTTTCATCAGTTTTTAGTTTCAAATTCTGATGCATTTTTAAGACTTTTATAAAAGATAAGTTTTAAGCAAAATTGGGAGGATGATAATGAAATTTCCCATATAATTTCTGCACCTACATACATATTCTCCTCAATTATCAACATCACTCACCTCAGTGCTAATTTTTACTAAGGATGAACCTACATTGATATATCATTATCATCCAAAAAACATTAGGATTCACTCTCCATGTTGTAAAATCTATCATACATCAACATTCACTGCTTAGATAAATGTATAAGGACATATATCCATCATGATAATATGAGAGAGCATTTTCACTGTATTAAATATCTTTTGTGCTCTACCAGTTAATTTCCCCACTCCTCCAACCATACCAGCCATTGGTCTTTTTATTATCTCCAAGCTTTGCCCTTTCCAGTGTCATACATTCGGTATCAAACCAATGTAGCTTTTTTAGGTTGGCTTCTTTCACGAAGTAATATACATTTAAGATTTCTCCATGTTGTTCCATAACTTCATAGCTTATTTATTTTTAGTGCTTCATAATATTCGATTGTCTGGATAGACCACAGTTTATACACTCAACTACTGATGGACATCTTGGTTGTTTCCAAGTTTTGAGAGTTACAAGTAAGGCTGCTATAAATATCCACATGCATGTTTTTGAATAGACATAATTTGTAACTCCTTTGAATACATATGAAGGAGCTTGACTGCTCACTAATGTGACAAGAGTATGCTTAGTTCATTCAGATGTGTCTTCTGTAAATATTTTCTCAAGTCTTGACTTGTCTTTTGATATTGTCTTTCACAGGTTAGAAGTTTTTAATTTCAATGAAGTAAATCTTATTATTTCTTTCATGGATGGTGCCTTTGATTCTATATCTAAAAAAGAATTGTCAGAACTTCCCTGGAGAGAGCCCTTTATACAGCAAGGAGATCAAACCCGTTAATCCTAAAGGAAATCAACCCTGAATATTCATTGGGAGGACAGATGCTGAAGCTGAAATTCCAATACTTTGGTCACCTGATTCCTAGAGCCAATTCATTGGAAAAGACCCTGATATTGGGAAAGATTGAGGGCAGGAAAAGGGGACGATAAGAGAATGTGATGCTCGGATGGTATCACTGACTCAGTGGACATGAATTTGAGCAAACTTTGGGTTAGAGTGAAAGACAGGGAAGCCTGGCAAGCTGCAGTCCACAGGGCTGCAAAAAGTCAGACACGCCTTAGCGACTGAAAAACCACCACCAGTGGTTAAGAATACACTTTCCTAGAGGGGTGGGATGGGGAGGGAGACGGGAGGGAGGTTCAAAAGGGAGGGGATCTATGTATACCTATGGCTGATTCATGTTGAGGTTTGACAGAAAACAATGAAGTTTTGTAAAGCACTATCCTTCAATTAAAAAAAAAAAAAGAATACACTTTCCTGCTTGAGCGCTCACTGCCTTGAGGAGGTTTCCTCGGCCTATGCGCGTTCAGTCAACGTCTCAGGGATGCTCTGCTCCAACGGGGATGCACCTCCGCCCTCCTTGCAGCTTCTGCCCTGCGGCTCCCCTCGCAGCAGGCACACACACGGTGAAGAAGAGGGACAAGAAGTCCTTCAACCAGAGCCTGGCCGAGTGGAAGCTGTTCATCTACAACGGGACCACCGGAGAGTTCCTGCGGCGCACCGCCAAGAGCTGGGGTTTGATCTTGCTCTTCTACCAGTCTTTTATGGGTTCCTGGCTGCACTCGTTTCATTCACGATGTGGGCCACGCTTCAGACTTTGAACGAAGATGGTTCCAAAATATCGTGACCAGATTCCTAGTCCAGGACTTATGGTTTTTCCAGTGCCAGCGTTGGATTTTTCATTCAGTCTGTTTGATTCAGAATCCTGTCAAGGGATGACCTTAAGAAATTTCTAAAGCCGTATGGCTTAAAAGAACAGAAGAATCTCACAGATTGTACCAATGGAAACTTTTTTGAGCAGAAGGGTCCAGAATACACAGCATGTCAGTTTCCTCTTGCCTTGAAACATACGGTGGTGTGGATGATCCCACGTTTGGCTACCAGTCAGGAAACCCTTGTATTCTTGTGAAAATGAGCAGAATAATTGTATTAAAGCCTCAAGGAGAACCAAGGATAGACTGTATTGCAAAACGTGAAAGCACAGCAGTTCTAGCAACTTACCCTCCCAATGTAAAGATAGATTTAAAATAGTTCCATATTATGGAAAACAAAACAAAGCAAGACTGCATGGGAGCTATGTGTAGCCACCAGTGGCTGTCCAGCTCAGCTTTGGTAGGGATGGCGATGTAAAAGAAGGAATAGTTGAGTGCAAGATAGATGGATCATCCAACCTACAAACCCAGAATGACCATGACAAACATGACAAGTTTTTAGGACGAGTTGCATTCAAGAGCACCAGGCATGCATAGTAGGAGTTAGGATGTCTCCACAGAGTAAACGTTGTGTTGTCTGTCTTCATTTGGTGTCAGCGGGACCTGCCATTCCAGAATTATGAGACCGCCTTGGGGAACGGTGGAGAGGTCCATGACACTGGGATAACATAGTGTGCTTCCAGATAACAGTGGTCCATGTCCTTTGAAGTAACTGCCTGTATCCTCTGCTGCTTTTTGAACCATGTACAGTCACCAGATAGGGACTGTGAACACCTGATTCTGAACATGTAGGTCGGGGGTCTTGTCCAATTTTTATGTGGTTTAATTGCCAAGTGTCTAAAACTTAATGTGCTGTGCTATGTAAATATTTGATAGATTTAACACTGGTTAACTGTCATATTTTGATGCCAGCAGAGTTTTAGGGGATAAAATGGTACCTGACCAACATCAAATGACTTTACAGATGCAAGAAATTCAGTGTGTGGAAAAGTTCTGTATGTGAGGAGGAAAAGGAAAAGGAAAATAAAAGTGGATTTGGAAAAAAAAAAAAAAAACACTTTCCAATGCAGGGAACACAGGTTAGGTCCCTGGCTGGGGAACTAAGATCCCACATGCTATGGGGTAACTAAGCCCCTGCCACAACTAGAAAGAGGCCAGCATGGTGCAGTGAAAGACAATGAAAGATCCTGCATGCTGCAACTAAGACCTGACACAGCCAAATAAATAAATACTAAAAAATAAATAAATAAAAATAAAAAGGCATCCCCATACCTAAAATCATGTAGGCTTTCTCTTGTTATTACTTCTAGGAGTTTTACAGTTTTGTATTTTACATTTAGATCTGTGCTCCCTTTTGAGTTAATTTGTGAAGGATATAAGATCTTTCTACATTCATTTTTGTCTAATGTGGATGGCCAGTTATTCCAGCACTATTTTTTGCAAAGATGAAGAGACTATCTCTGCTCCATTGCATTGCCTTTGCTACTTTACAAAAATCACTTCACTATATTTATGTGGATCTACTTCTGGGGTCTCTAGTTTGTGACACTGGCCTATTTTCCTGTTCTTTCATCAGTACTGTATTTAGTCATGTCTGACTCTTGGCGACCCCACGGACTGTAGCCCACCAGGCTCCTCTGTCCTTGGGGATTCTCCAGGCAAGAACACTGGAGTGAGTTGCCATGCCCTCCTCCAGGATATCTTCCCAATCCAGGGATCGAACTCACATCTCCCTCACTGGAGGTGGATTCTTTACTGTCTGAGCCACCAGGGAAGCCCTCATCAGTACTGCTGCTGCTGCTGCTAAGTCGCTTCAGTTGTGTCCGACTCTGTGTGACCCCATAGATGGCAGCCCACCAGCTCCCTCATCCCTGGGATTCTCCAGGCAAGAACACTGGAGTGGGTTGCCAGTTCCTTCTTCAATGCATGCAAGTGAAAAGGGAAAGTGAAGTCGCTCATTCGTGTCCGACTCTTCGAGACCTCATCAGTACTACATCATCTTAATTACTATAGCTTTGTAGTAGGTCTTGAAATATGGTTGCATCTGTCCTGCAATTCCATTCTTCTCCTTCTAACATAGTATTGGCTATTCAGGGTCTTTTACTTCTCCATGTTAACTTTAGAATCAGTTTATCAATATCCATAAAATGACTTACTGGACCTGGTGGATTTATACTGTGGCTGATCAAGTCTAAAAATAATAAAAAAGTTAATTCTCTTCTCGTTCTAACAGATATTACAGCATTCTCTTACAGCATTTTTTTTTTTTTGGTTTAAAATATTCATAGGGCTTAACTAAAAACAATAGCAGTAGTGGCAGACATGCTTTTATAAATTATTTTTTTCAAGTTTAAGAGAAATGCATTTTAGTAACTCCATGAATTTTGATGATTGTTTTCAGTGTGTGTAATATAGGCATCCTAAGGTATCAACAGAATATTCCTTTGCATTCCTTCTGATCGAATATATTTTTAAAGTAACGAGTATGAGATGAAATTTATCAAGATATTTTCTTCATGTTTTGAATTATTATCACTCCAATATTTCATGAATGTACAACATATATAACGGGGTGCAAGTGGTTAATAGAACAGTCCAAAATTTTTAAAGTGCATGAAAAGATTTTCCATTATCTGTTATCTTCTTTTGTCAGCCCCTCAAACATGCACACAGTATCCTGGGATGACATTTTTTTTTAATGCCTTCTATTTCTAAAGAGCTTTCACACAGATTTTTGTGTCAGTTTTCCAGATTCACATATTTCTCTGTCATCTCAAGCCTGAAGTATCCCCATTTTGGGGGGAAGCCAGCAACTCATACTAGTTATTCTTTTTTTTTCCACCCACATGGAAATTTATTATATCATAAATTTGACATTTCAGATCTGTGGGATAAATATTAGTTATTCAGAAATTCATGTTGTGCAATAGCTTCTGCATATAAGAAATGAAGTTTAGATTTTGACTTTGGATACATAGAAGTTAATTGAAATTACAAAGCTAATAATAATAAATAGAAAAAATAAAAAATTACTGGAAAAATGTGTTGTTGAACACACCCAGATTAACTATATCAATACAAAAAGCAGCAGTATAGAACAAAGGACTTAAATATTCAAAGGTTTAAAAATCAATATTGGAAGAAATAATTTGCAACATATACAGTACTGAGAAAGGATTATTATCTAGGCCAAAGGTAAAAAAAGGAAAATATATCATGAGTCATTTATTAGTAAATAAAATAAATAACAGAATTAAATTCCCAATAGCTACAGATTATAGAAGTATTTGATAGCCTTTTAAACAAGCATGCTTAATTTATTTAAAACAAAGAAATTAATTAAACATATAAGAAAATCAAACATAGAAACCAAAAGAGAAAATATCATTTTAAATTTATTTGTGATATATCTAAGCGTGTTATAGAGTAAAACTTATAAGCTTATTACATTTAAATCAGTAAATTCAATTCAGGTGAAAAAAATAAAAAGACCTGAGATTCTGATACATGTTACAATACAAAGAAAAATAGAAAAGAGACTATAATGAACTAGGGGATAGCCTAGCAGGTGTTATTGAAAGCAGGAGGAAATAGAAAGACTGGAGAGAAGGCAAAGGAATAATTTGTTGAAAGAAATGACTTCTCAGATTCAAAAGGCACAAGAATTCAATAAGATAAATCTTCATGTGGGCTTATCTTAGTGAAACTGCAGGTAACTAAATACAATGAGAAGTTTTTAAAAGCTATTAGATCCTGGTATATCAATATGTAGACTAGCTTTTGAAACATTAACATAATCTGAGGGATTGATGAGGAAAGAAATTGGTTACCTATTGTACAGCGTCCAAATCTGTGCTGCCCTGGAGTAGATTATTTTAGGACTGCACACACCATTTTTAAAATGTGTGAGCTCTAGGACTCTGCTGTGTTCTACTCAGTCTGTATGGGTCCAACTCTCTGCGGCCTCATGGACTGTAGCCCATTGTCCTACAATCCATGGCTCCCCCGTCCATGAAATTTTCCAGACAAGAATACTGTAGTGGGTTGCCGTTTCCTACTCCAAGGGATCTTCTCAATTCAGGGATCAAACCCACATCAGGTGGATTCTTTTTTTTTTTATATAAATTTATTTATTTTAGTTGGGGGCTAATTACTTTACAATATTGTAGTGGTTTTTGCCATACACTGACATGAGTCAGCCATGGGTTTACATGTGTTCCCCTTCCTGGACCCCCCTCCCACCTCCCTCCCCATCCCATCCCTCTGGGTCATCCCATTGCCCCGGCCCTGAGCCCTTGTCTCATGCATCGAACATGGAATGGTGTTCTGTTTCACATATGATAATATACATGTTTCAATGCTATTCTCCCAGAACGTCCCACCCTCACCTTCTCCCTCAGAGTCCATAAGACTGTTCTATGCATCTGTGTCTCTTATTCTGTCTCGCATATAGGGTTATCGTTACCATCTTTCAAATTCCATATATATGCATTAGTATACTGTATTGGTGTTTTTCTTTCTGGTTTACTTCACTCTGTATAATGGGCTCCAGTTTCATCCATCTCAGTAGAACCGATTCAAATGTATTTTTTTTAATGGCTGAGTAATCAGGTGGATTCTTTACCTGCTGAGCCATTGGGGAAACAATTTCAAAATTAAACTTTAAAAAAATGAACAAGAGTGTAGAAAGTTTAAACCAGTATGTGAATGGATGGGAAACTAAAGAAACATCCAAATTCCAAAGATATCAGGGAGAAAAAAAGCATAAATGGCTGAGTAGAGGAAGACACAAATTATGACAATAGAAATTAGTATTTAATACACTGAAAAGTATAATCAGTAAAGTGGTCTAAATTGCCCCGTAGGAGGTAGAGGTATTTTTAAAATATTATACCAGGAAAATTCTAAGTAAAGGACATTTGTCATTGTTCTAATATCATTAGAAAAAGCAATTTTAAATAAAACATCTATTAAAAGATAAACTGAAGCACATTAGAATTCCTAGGATTTTATTTGAGCAAATATAATTCCAACTAGGCAAAGCAAACTGAAATTGGTTAGGAGAACTCCACAGACTGAAACGAGATGAAAGTCTTTTACAAAGGCTAGAAGGCAAAGCAAACATTAATAAATTATTTGATTCACTACTGCTTAAGCAGTTGCCTTATTTAGGAAAGCCTAGTTGGCTGTCTGTACTAGTCACTCTTAAGTTTTGTTCCCTGGGATTTGAGTGTATTGACTCTAGCTTAGTTTACATAAGCTACCAAAGGATTGGAACCACTTCGGTCTAATGGTCGCTTTGCTTAATTGTATTCCTACATATCAGTAATACACAATTAAAATGTGTACTGAAAAATTCCATTTCAAATAATATTTATAAATATTTCTAATGTAAACTGAGAAATCTGTATGCAGTTCAAGAAGCAACAGTTAGAACCGTACATGGAACAACAGACTGGTTCCAAATTGGACAAGGGTGCATATTGTCACCTCGTTTATTTAACTTATATGCAGAGTACATCACGTGAAATGCTGAGCTGGATGAATCACAAGCTGAAATCAAGATTACTGGGAGAAATATCAATAATCTCAGATATGCAGATGACATCACCTTTATGGCAGAAAGCAAAGAGGAACTGAAGAGCCTCTTGATGAAAGTAAAAGAAGAGAGTGAAAAAGCTGGCCTAAAACTCAACATTCAAAAAAAACTAAGATCATGGCATCTGGTCCCATCACTTCATGGCAAATAGATGGGGAAACAATGGAAACACTGAGAGATTTTATTTTCTTGGGCTCCAAAATCACTGCAGATGGTGACTGCAGCCATGAAATTAAAAGATGCTTGTTCCTTGGAAGAAAAGATATGACCAACCTATACAGCATGTTAAAAAACATAGATATTACTTTGCCAACAAAGATCCATCTAGTCAAAGCTATGATTTTTCCAGTAGTCATGTATGGATGTGAGAGTTGGACCGTAAAGAAAGCTGAGCACTAAAGAATTGATGCTTTTGAACTGTGGTGTTGGAGATGACTCTTCAGAGACCCTTGGACTGCAAGAAGATCAAAGCAGTCAATCATAATAGGAAATCAATCCTAAATAATCATTGGCAGGACTAATACTGAAGCTGAAGCTGCAATACTTTGGCCATCTGATGAGAAGAACTGACTCATTGGAAAAGACCCAGATGCTGAGAAAGATTGAAGGCAGGAGGAGAAGGGGATGACAGAGAATGAGATGGTTGGATGGCATCTCTGACTCAATGGATATGAGTTTGAACGAGCTCCAGGAGTTGGTGATGGACAGGGAGTCCTGGTGTGCTGCAGTCCATGGGGTCGCAGAGAGTCGGACATGATTGAGCAACTGAACAGAAGTAATGCAAGCTTGTTGACAAAATAAGATAGGAACAGGGTATTAACAGTCTTTACAGATAGAAGAACTATTTTGTGTACATGCAGACACTGGCAATCTAGAAGAGATAATATGTAACTAGAATTTACATGCATAGTGAGTCAATAAAATTTATTCCAAAACAGAAAACTATGTCAGTTTAGAAATTAGAAATTTGGATGAGTCCGGTAATGATTGGCTTGTTATATCAAGTTACCAGAAATGGACCTTATTTTCTTTTCAGTACTGAATGAAATGGAACTTCAGCAACTTGGAAGACTGATTTAATACTTTCCAAGCTATGTTTTAGGAAGAAGAGAATTCTAGTAGATGGATTGAAGCAGGGCTAGCCTGATGATAGGGAGCCCTTTTAAGTATATCTTTCTTCTCTATCATTTTAAATTTATTAGACATTAAAATCATTTTCCAGTGAAATGACTTTTGTAATCTATAACCATTCAAGCCGTGTTACTCTTGGAATATGCATTATGACAGAGTTTTTCTTTAGCATATTTATTTCTTTTGTAGCCTATAAACTTCTTCATATATCTTCTTAAAATGGCAATCACCACTAAGAATATTCTTTCATACCTTATTAATATTGCAATAACCATTAAGACTATGCAACATATATTTCAGTAATATAGCAATAACCATTAGCTTTTTAATGCTAATAAAATGTGTAAACATGTCACTGTAATATACACTGCTAAGTTCATACACATTCATTGGTTGATGACTCTAATAGTATAATGGAAAAGGAGATAAGTCATAAAGAGAAAGGCATGACCTTTGGAGTCAGGCCCAAACTTAATTCCTGACTCTACAGTTCTGTAATTGAGAACCTTTTTTTTTTTTCTTAGATTTATTGATTAATCTCTTTACCACTGTGGATGGTGATGCCAACCACTCAGCGTGTTGGGAGGACTAAATGAGATGACATATGTGAAATTCCGAGCCCAGTTAAGTATGATAGCAAAGCCTCTGCTTCTGTTCGTGTGTGTGTGTGTGTCTCACAGAGGGAGCAGAAAATTTCTTCAAGCTGGATAATGAAAAATATTAAAATAAGAACTAAAAAAATTAATTATTCATGTCTAATATATTCAAATAATTGAAAGCATACCAATGATTGACTAAAGGTTTTAGCAGTTCTTATAAGTCTTCATTAATATCCTCATGTGTTAAATGAAGTTCCTGAAAATAAAGTCTGCAATCTGATACAAATACTGAGAGAAGTTATCATTTTCATGCCTATATTACTCACGTGGTAATATACAATCAATAAAGTATGTATCCACTTTCTTGTAACACCTGTTTTTATGGAAAATGTGGTATTTATCTTTAGAATCACCTTTGTTTTCACAGGAACTTTAAGAGGATGCATGCTGTAACTCTTTTAAAAGAGGATTATTAAGCCTGTGTGTGTGCATGTGTGTTGCCAGTAGGAAGATAGGAAGAATAAAGTTTGAATACAAGAAGACCATTGCAATTGACAAATAAGAAGGTAGCATGGAATGATGGTAATGGAGATAAGGGTAATAACTAAAGCTACTGACTTATTGTTCTAAGTAAGGGCTCCAGGTTAAGAGGAGCAGTGGGAACTGAAATGTTCCCCAAGCTCATTCCTGCATATTGCTGTCAGACCCTGTTATATGTAGCCTCCCCTTCCTGCTAATCAGAATTTGTCACCCCTCCATTGGAAGGACTGAAGCTGAAGCTCCGATACTTTGGTCACCTGATGCGAACAGTCGACTCACTAGAAAAGACCCTGATGCAGGGAAAAATTGAAGGCAGAAGGAGAAAAGGGCAACAGAAGATGAGATGGGTGGACAGCATCACCGATGCAATGGCCGTGAACTTGGGCAAACTCCCAGAGGTGTGAGGGACACAGAGGCCTGGCATGCTGCCATCCCAGGGGTCGCAAAGAGTCAGACATGACTGGGCGGCTGAACAACAACAAATGACAGTGACTCCTATTTTTACCTACTGTCCCTGCACACAGGGAGTCCAGCATGTTCAAGCAGCAGCCTAAGTTTATAGTCTAATGAGACCTTGCTCCTTTCCTCAGAGAAGGCAATGGCAACCCACTCCAGTACTCTTGTCTGGAAAATCCCATGGACGGAGGAGCCTGGTAGGCTACCATCTATGGGGTCGCACAGAGTCCGACACGATTGAAGCGACTTAGCAGCAGCAGCAGCAGCAACTCCTTTCCTAACGTCATGCCCTTTTTTGGGGACCCGAGACTCCAACCTCATGGAGAAGACAATTCCAGCTACACAGAGCACAATACATGCCAGAGTTTTGGTGAATGGAACCACTACTGTTTCTCCCCTTTGTTTCTAGGATCCAAGCATTCTTCCTGCTGATAACACATTAAGTTCTCAAATTCAGTGCATTCACTACATCCTAAAGGATGGTAGCACATCTTTCCATGCATGCATGCATGCTAAGTTGCGTCAGTCGTGTCTGACTCTTTGCGACCCCGTGGACTGTAGCCCACCAGGTTCCTCTGTCCATGGGATTCTCCAAGCAAGAATGCTGGAGTGGGTTGCCATTCCCTTCTCCAGGGGATCTTCCCAACCCAGGGATCACCTGGGTTGATGATCTTACATGTGCATGGGCAGGTGGGTTCTTACCACTAGCGCCACCTAGGAAGACAGCATCTTTCTATAGTATGAAGTTTTAACTTTAGAAGGTTGCCCTAGTACTCTATGAGGCAGGCTTCTTATGAACAGTTCTACGTATATATTGACCAGCGGAGGCAATTTCCATCACTTCTTTGCTGTCAAGTAGTCCCTCATCTCAGATGCTACAGTGTGTTGAATTATATGAGCATGAATCAGGCAATTGCTAAGCCCCTAAGTAGTCAACCATTGCAGGCTCTGCAAGCAAGATACACAAAACATAAGTTTGTAAGGATAAACCTTTGGCTTGTCAAGGTCAGACGGAGCTCAAAGCAGTCAACTTGCAGAAAGTGGCTGGTTGGTCTCTCCTGTTTTAAAGAGGTACTGCTTTCATATTTGGAGTTTTTATTTATCTCCCAGTGATGGTATGTACATGTACCCTCAAATAAACATTTTCCTCAATTAGTTTTAGCCTAATAAATTCAGCAGTGCTAAAAAATAACTTAGTAAAATGTTATTGGAGATGTGTGTCCATATCAGCCCTTTGAGATAAAGAGGCTTCAAAAATAAAAGTGCAGTCTCTTGGAAATAAACCACTTTTAAAGTGTTAGTCTTTTCTGTTTTTTTCGCTCAATATTTTATCTAAGCCAAATTATCCATAACCTTTTTTTATTTTGCACAAAATAGTCTTTGTCAGTGCTTATTAAGTAAAGAACTGTGACCTACAATATAAAATCATGCTGGGATCTTCACATTAAATCACTCTTAAAAATTGCATTTGCTTTCATTCTAAAGGCAACAACTCCAAATTCAAAAAGATAAAAAGGCATATTTAGAAAATTGAATATTATGGGTTTCAACTGAATATAAATGCTATCATATATTTTACATATATCAATGTTTTTTACAATTGTGACTTATTTAATTTTCAGTACATTTATTAAATTATACAGAGTCTACAGAAAAAAAAAATGTATATCTTTTTTCAGGTTTCACAAAGTAAGCCCACCATTGTAAACAGAACTCAGACATAAAAACATTTCTAGTCTTCCAGGGACTCTTACTTCCTCATCATGGTCACTCCCTAGCTCAACAGATTCTGTCTTAAACAATATTGTTTAGTCTTGCATGGCTTTTCAGTTTCATATAAATGAAATAGTTCATGATATAGTCTTTTGTGCAGGTTGTTTACTCAACATTATGCCTGTGAGATTTATCCAAGTCGTTGTGTATAGTCATATGTTATTTACTTGCATCTCTGGTAGGTATTCAGTTATGTAAATAACTACAGTTTATTTATCCATTCAATAGTTATGGACATATATTAACTTCCTGTTGGAGCAATCAAAAATAAGTTCCTGTGACACATAGGTTCAAGTTTTTAGTGAACACATATTTAAATCTGGGGATATAAGCCGAGAATTAGAGTTACTGGATTGATACATTCAGCTTTATTAGATACTGCCTATGGAGATTTATGAGATTTATAACTATAAAGATTTATCACGTATTTTTTAAACTTTTCAAAAAAGTGATTTTTTCCCACTATATGTTTTTATTTATTTGATGAGTTTTTAAAATCTTATTTATTTTTCTTCTACTGCTTTTATGAGAATAGAATGTTAGATCACTGATTTTTCATTTTCCCGCTCTTTTAATGTATGCATTTATAACAATAAGCTTCTAGTTAAGCACTACTTTACTTGCCTCTTCAAATTTTTTTGTGACCCCATGGACTGTAGCCCACTAGGCTCCCCTGTCCATGGAATTCTTCAACCAAGAATACTAGTGCGGGTTGCCATGCCCTCCTCCAGTGGGTCTTCCTGACCAGGGATCAAACCTGGGTCTCCTGCATTGCAGACAGATTCTCTACCTCCTGAACCACAGGGGAGCACCCAGGCTGCTCTTTCACCCCACAGTGTGCTGTGTCTGCTCCTGACGGAGCATTTGCTTCTACTGTTTCCTCTCCCTAGAATGCTGGCTGAATCCCATCCCTGCTCAAAATCCAGCCTCTATCAAAGGCCTGAAGGACACCAACCTTTCCCTTCCATAACTGATAATTCTGATCACACACTGCCATGTACTGTGTTTTTTGTGTCCATTACTCACTCATGCAAGAATATTTTCTTCCATATATATATGAATAACGTTACATCCAGGAATATACTCATAAAAGCACTCAAAATACTTTGTAAATGACTTAAATTTTACAAAGTAACAAAGAAAATGAATCTACATTCTCTTTCAGGCTGTTGCAGGTACACTAACTCATGTTTAAAAAGCAGTATTAACAGGACAGGTGATCTGAGAATAATTTCTCTGCATTTTACTGATGAAAACACTGTCTGGCTGGAATAAAAGGAGCAGTGAAGGGAGTTCTCTGCGGGTGAACTGAAGCTGCCCCACCCAACCCTGGCAGAAGCTTATGGTTCCACCCTAACTCCTAAGCTGGGAAGAGACTTTTAAATTGGCCTCTCCAGAGCTCAAGGAGCCAGGCCCTGGACTGGAGACCAGAGGGGCTCTCTCAGAGAGGATGGATTCCCTATCTATCCTTCCCACGGCACAAGGAAGAACTGCTCCTAGACCTCGAACATGCGTGGAGTCCCTGGATTTCCAGCCTCCCCTCCTCCCATCACCAGTGTATACTGATCTTCTTACCTTCAGGGTAAGAAATATTTCTACCTTCAATTAAGACATCAGGGCCAGGAGCTGGTTGAAAGATTACTTGGTAATAGATCATGTTTGGAAATAGATCAACATGTAACATAACGGTAAATGCCACCTTACTTGGAATTGATTTACAAGAAGATTTAGTGACATATGTTCACACTTAATTCAGTCATATAGAATAATTTTTTAAAGGTTGAAACTTTATGAGAGAACTCTCCAAATTTGAAATTAATTAGCATTTGGTTTGCTGTAATGAATATTAAGCTAATCCAATTTTTAATAAAATAATAGACGATAATTATATTCTGTAAGCACAAGAATATTCTGTAGTCTTTTTAGACTACTGATAATTTTTTTTTTTTAATGGAAGAGTACTGGAATTTATTGAGAAAAACAGACTGTAATTTTTAAAAATAACCCACTTTGCTTACTTCTAGTTTGAATCAGAATCTATAATTATTTCACAGACCACTGAGAGTGTTATATGATGGACATTTTTGTGTATGGGAAGGAATTTGACAAGTTTAAATTCCATACAGTTACCATTCACAAAATGCTTTCAGACTGCTGTGATGATACTAATACACAATATTGTCAAGGTGAATATGATCTTTGACATTCATATTTAGGTTTCACATGTTGAAATTAATTTATTAGTCTAAGAGAATTTGGGATTTTTTTTGTTTTGTTCCTGTCTTATATTTTAAAAAATATAGATAAACATTAAACGTATAATTTATACTGGGTCAGCTCTGGTTGACAAATAGCAAATGTGATTAGTGGACAAGGGAAAACATTTTAATACTTAAAGGAATAAATTCTGCTCAAACGGCATCTTTTCTTCAGTAGTATGTATTAACTTTCATTCAAATATATAACAAATACTCAGTGTTTCATTATTCGTTTCCCAAGTCTTCAATTTTTGACACTTAACTATAATTTTTTCATCCAGTTTTGTATGAGAATGGCAATGGAGTTAGGTTAATACAGTGATTCAAGACAAATGCCAAGTGTGTGTCTTATGAGACTGGAGAGGCTCACAGAAGCTCGGAGCATGGTGATATATGTGAGTGTGGCACCAAAGTTCTACAGATGGATTCAGATATATAGAGTTAGGCACTTAAAGCAATTGCTTTCAGTCATCTCAGTGATAAGCAGTCACAGATGAGATGTGTGCATTTGAGATGAAAGAGCTGGGTGTAAATTTAAATCAAATCCAAAGCCTGACATTTACCTCATTTTGGTTGGAGAGGAAAGGAATATATTCGAGGCTGAGAAACAAATTTAAATACTCAAGATGAGTTGAACAGAGTTAAAAATTCTGTGAGAGAATCTTCACTTAGATTTACTGTAGAAAAATAGTTGATGACTGCCTCATATATTTGTAGTTAGTTAAATAGAAGACTTCTTTGATTATGGACTGATGGAAGATTAACATGTGAAGATAAAGGCCAAATTGCTTGATTAATTATAAGGGAAAATCAAGAAGGGGATCCATGATCATAAAGAAGTATGCATATTGTTCTAGATCTATTCAATATAAATCACACAACACATAGAGTAGATAGAACCCTGTGATAATTAAAAACAAAAAACTACTGAATCTTGCAAAACATAAGCTTCTGCTTATCATAAGCCACTGCAACTTTAGACTTTGCAAAAAATGTATTTTTAAATTATGAATGTTCCCCTTTCATATAAAATATCACCACTATCCTTTAGTTGGTATGTCAGAAAAAAAGCAGACCAATGAAACAGAAGAAATAATCAGACATACTATTATGTAACATTTTAGTTGGTTATTGAGAATCTTGAGGAATTTTCCCAAACCCAAAAGTGTGCATTAGAAATGATTACTCCATATTAGTTTCTAAAAATAATTTTAAACAATAAAAAAAAATAGGGTGGAGTTTTTCTTTTTTTTTTTTCAATTATGCACAACACCTAAGGAAAGACTTACAAGTAATATCGAACCAGCCTATTTCACAGGGCAGAAGGCTTTCATGTTCTGGACACTGACCTTCATGATAAATGTGGCTAGAGACAGAGGAGATGATAACGACCAACACTCAGCAGTAGTTTTGACTGTGGACTCTTCCTCAGTTGTTTGTTTGAAATGGGAAATTAGGGAGAATTTTTGGTTTAAGATGTTAAATGAAAAACAGTAGAGTCTGCAGCAATTCCAGAAAATGATCAATTTAATTTTTGCTAAGGTTTCATATAGTAAAGAACACCCCTCACCTAATTAGAAAAATATAGGTCTATCATCTCTGGCCATTGAAAAATATTTTCCTGTCAAAAGTAGATACTTTTGAAAAAAAAATTATTTTCTCATTGACCCAAAATACCAAAATACCTCTGATTTAGAAACAAGGACTTTTCTTACTCAAAGAAGATATTTTTGAAATATTTAATGTAACATTCTTCTAGTCACACTCAAAAGGCTATTGCTTCTGCTTTCTGTCATCAGGTTTGCAGGTCATAAATTCATCCTATATGTGTTCTACTTTTGTCATCCCTCAAAATGAATAATCACAAAAAGAATTTGTCATTACAGATGTAAAGAACTGTGAAGTGAATCTGCCACAGTCTCACAGATTCTAGCAGAAAACAGGTAACTCCTGGGCCACAAATAAGGGAGTTTATTATTCCCTAAACAATAGGCAGCCTGATTTTATATTTACATTGGCTTCTACTTGCCTCCCAAGTCCCGTTACAGCAACCTGGAAGTAGGCCCAGTTGTACACTGCACTTAGAGTGTATAAGTGGATCTGTACCCAAGCGGAGGAACTCCAAGGTTAAGAAAATACCCACTTTATGAGAGGGTTCCAGCGAAGTTGCCCAAACTTTGCCACAGATAGAGCCATTATCTTTATCAGACTCATCAGAAAACACATCTGCATTCTATCCACAAAGGATATTTCTATCTATTTCTATCTTCCAAGGCTCTTCACTGTACAAACATCCTTGAAAATAGAGCTGGCAACCAAAGCTATCACAGGACATATACACACACCATTGAGAATTGCATTTGAAATAAGCAAAATTCAAAATATTTGAGAATTAACTAAGAGATAAAACAGTAGAGAGAACTGCCTAGATAAAAATGTAAAATCAGATAGAAGAAGAAAGCTAATCCCACATGCACTGCATGTGCCAGTCAACACTGAGTGGTAGTCATTATCTAGCTCCTCAGTAATAGCTGTCTTCCTATGGCTTTTTTAAAGTTGTCTTGCTTTTTCTACACTTCCAGAGTATCCAAGGGAGTATTCTTCTCTGTTGATCTTTTATTTAATTCATTAGTCATACTAAAAGTATCAACAGACACCGTTTATCACCAATGAAATATTTTGTGACTAATACTTGCACACTAAATGGTGTAGATGTTGTAAACCAAAATAATACTAATCTCAATCATTTTTCAAAGGACCCAAATGGCAACCCACTCCAGTATTCCTGCCTGGAGAATCCCATGAACAGAGGAGTCTGGTGGTCTACAGTCCATGAGGTTGCAAAAGAGTCAGACATGACTGAGTGACTAATATTTATTTTCCTTAAAAAATAAAATAAAATACAGTTACAGGAAGATAGACATAAATATTAGAGAATATACACAGAATAAAATGAATTCAGATAAAATAGAAGCGACAGAAAATAAAGTCTCATTAAGTCATAAATTATTACTTTTTTTTTTCAGAGAATTTGTCTTTTACAATAATCCAAAACAAGGTTTTTTGTTTCAACTGGAGACACTACCTGTTTCTCTCAGCTTGAGTTTGCTATAGATTTGCAGCCCCAACTAAAATATATGGTCTCTTTAACCTTCATCAGCCTTATTGCAACTTTTCCCATGGTGCCCCAGAATAGATTTTCTAAAATTTACAGCCACTCTGTTCTTGGTGTATTGAAACTGGCACAGTGTACAATATCTCAAACAGTAATTCCTTTTACCTAACAGTAAGACCTAAAGTGAAACAAATACATTGTCCCAATCGAGCATGACCTCTTAGGCAGCTCATGACTAATTGAAAGTTCTTGCGGCTTTGTGTTTCTCCCACCATGGCCAGCGATTTGTAACAATATTCTTCTCAGTTTTATTTGTAACTGACTTTACAATAAACAAAAGAAAAACATTTGCTTTTTATGTCTTCAGAGATTCTGATGGAGATTTTATAATATTTCATTTATATGAACTTTTGGCACAAGTATAATTTGCCCTTAAATAGCAAGCTATCACATTCAGCAAATTCTACACACCACTCTCTTTCTCTAAGGGTGCTTGTTTGTTTATTTGTTTCCCCTTCGTAGTTAATTGATCTTTATGTTTTCTTGCTCTTTTGTCTCTTGACTGTCATCAGGAACGTTGAATACCTAAGTATTCTGTGTTTCAATTTCTGAAGATAAATATTGATATAGTTTTTGGTGGATTGATTTCTACATTGCTAAAATAACTATATTATCTACACGGTATGAATTCACAGGATAGTAGATCTTGTTTTCTGTTGCCTCAATCTGATTTTAAGGGACTTTACTAATAATCCCTGAAAACCTCTTACAGATGTATCAAATGTCTACATCTACACTGTTTTAGATTAAAGACAAAATAGAAAAATAAAGGAACCCAACTTATTATTCAGTAATTCTACTTGAAAACAATGTCAACAATATAGATGTTTTCCTTTTTGTCTTCTTCCCTGTTTTCTGCCTACTTCATTTTGTTTGATTTGTGTATTCTTCCTCAATAATTGATTTCAAAATATTGATTGATTACTTCCAATACATCAGACAATGTGATACATAATGAGCAGCCTATCTGGGCAATAAAGACATGATCCTTTCCTTCTTCTAGGTTACATTAGAGTGGAGGGGGAAAAAAATGACAAAATTAACAAATACAATGCAGGGAAGCATGTTCTAGAAGTTCTATAGCAGTGTGTACCAGTTTTCAAAAGGTCAGGAAAGAGAAGTCTAGACTAAGACCTGAAGACTGAAAAATTCAGTGTCCCGCTCACCTCTCTTTCTCCTTTATCATCACATAATCCTCCTTTTTAATATTATTAGCATTGACACAGTGTCTATAATTGAGTCTCTACAATGCAATTATGAGTGACAGATTTTATTTTCTTGGGCTCCAAAATCACTGTGGACAGTGACTACAACCATGAAATTTAAAAAAATGCTTGCTTCTTGGAAGTTTCAGTTCAGTTCAGTCTCTCAGTCATGTCTGATTTTTGTGACCCCACGGACTGTAGCACGCCAGGCCTCCCTGTCCATCACCAACTCCTGGAGTTTACTCAAACTCATGTCCATTGAGTCGGTGATGCCATCCAACCATCTCATCCTCTGTCATCCCCTTCTCCTCCTGCCCTCAATCTTTCCCAGCATCAGGGTCTTTTCCAATGAGTCAGCTCTTCGCATCAGGTGGCCAAAGTATTGGAATTTCAGCTTCAGCATCAGTTCTACCAATGAACACCCAGGACTGATCTCCTTTAGGATGGACTGGTTGGATCTCCTTGCAGTCCAAGGGACTCTCAAGAGTCTTCTCCAACACCACAGTTCAAAAGCATCAATTCTTCAGCATTCAGCTTTCTTTACAGTCCAACTTGAAGGTAACCTATGGCAAATCTAGACAGCATATTCAAAAACAGAAACATTACTTTGCCTACAAAGATCCATATAGTTAAAGCTATGGCTTTTCCAGTAGTCATGTACAGGTCTGAGAGTTGGACCATAAAGAAACCTGAGTGATGCTTTTGAATTGTAGTGCTGGAAAAGATTCTTACAATCCCTCGGACTGCAGGAGAGCAAACCATCAATCCTAAAGGAAACCAACCCTGAATATTCACTGTAAAGACTGATGCTGAAGCTCCAATACTTTGGCCACTTAATGTGAAGATCTGACTCATTGGATGAAACCCTAATGCTGAGAAAGATTGAGGGTGAAGGGAGAAGAGGGCAACAGAATATGAGATGGCTAGATAGTATTACTGACTCAATGTATGTAAATCTGGGCAAACTCCAGGAGATAGTGAAGAACAGGGAAGGTTGGTGTGCTACAGTCTATGGGGTTGCAAAGACTTGGATATGACTTAGTGACTGAATAAGAGCAATCGTTATTTTGTTATTGCTGTTGTTCAGTCACCAAGCCATATCTGACTTTTCACAACCCCATGGACTGCAGCAAAATAGACTTCCCTGTCCCTCACCATCCCTCAGAGTTTGCCCAAGTTCATGTGCAATGAATCAGTGATGCCATTCAACCATCTCATCCTCTGTTGCCCTCTTCTTCTGCCTTTAGTCTTTCCCAGCATCAGGATATTTTGCAGCACATTAGCTGGTTGCATCAGGTGGCCAAAGTGTTGGAGCTTCAGCTTCAGCATCAGTCCTGCCAAAGAGTATTCAGGGTTGATTTCCTTTAAGATTGACTGATTTGATCTTACTTTCTGGGGGACTCTCAAGAGTCTTCTCTAGCACCACAGTTCGAAAGCATCAATTCTTCAGAGTTCTGCCTTCCTTATTGTTCAGCTCTCACATCCATACATGACTATATGAGCCTTTGTCAGCAAAGTGATTTTGCTTTTGAACACACTGTGTAGGTTTGTCATAACTTCCTTGCCAAGAAGCAATCATCTACTAATGTCATGGCTGCGCTGACCACCTTCAGTGATTTTAGAGCCAAAGAAGAAGAAATCTGTCACTGCTTCAACCTTTTCCCCTTATATATGCCATGAAGTGATGGGACTGGATGCCATGATATTAGTTTTCTTTAATTGAGTTTTAAGCTGTTTTTTTTTCACTTTCCTCCTTCACCCTCATCAAGAAGCTCTCACATTTCTCTTCATTTTATGCCATTAGAGTGGTATCATCTGCATATCTGAGGCTGTTGATATTTCTCCCAGAAATCTTAATTCCAACTTGCAACTCATCCAGCCCAGCATTTTGCATGATGTGCTTTGCATATAAGTTAAATAAACAGGATGAAAATTAACAGCCTTGCTTTACTCTTTTCTCAATCCTGAACAAGTCAGTTGTTCCATACAGGGTTTGAACTGTTGCTTCTTGACCCACATACACGTTTTTCAGTAGGCAGGTAAAATGGTCTGGTATTCCCATCTCTGTAAGAGTTTTCCAGTTTGTTATGATCCATATGGCCAAAGGCTTTAACATAGTCAATGAAATGGAGGTAGATTTTTTTTTTCTGTAATTCTCTTGCTTTCGCTATGATCCAGAAAATGTTGGCAATTTGATCTCTGGTTCCTCTGCCCTTTCTAAACCCAGCTTGAACATCTGGAAGTTCTCCATTCATGGAATGCTGAAGCCTAGCTTGGAGGGTTTCGAGCATAACCTTACTAGCATGGAAGATAAGTGCAATTGTCTGGTGGTTTGAACAATCTTTATTAGTGCCTTTCTTAAGAATTGGGATGAAGATTCACATTTTCCGGTCCTGTGGCCACTGCTGGGTTTTCCAAATTTGCTGACATATTGAGTGCAGCACTTTAATAGCATCATCTTTCAGGATTTTAAATAGCTCTGCTGAAATTCCATCACCTCCTCTAGCTTTATTGGCAGCAGTGCTTCCTAAGGCCCACTTGACTTCACACTCTAGGATGTCTGGCTCTAGGTGAGTGATTACAACATGGTGGTTATCTGGGTCATTAAGATCTTTTTTTGTACAGTTCTTCTGTGTATTCCTTCCATCTCTTCTTGATCTCTTCTGCTTCTATCCAGTCTTTACCATTTCTGTTCTTTATTGTGCCCATCTCTGGATGAAACGTTCCTTTGATATTTCCACTTTTCTTGATGATATCTCTAGTCTTACTCTGTCTGTTGTTTTCCTCTATTTGTTTGCATTTTTCATCTAAGAAGGCCTTCTTTTCTCTCCTTGCTGTTCTCTGGAATTCTGCATTTAGTTGTGTGTACCTCTTCCTTTCTCCCTTGCTTTTAGTTTCTCTTCTTTCTTCAGTTATTTGTAAAGCCTCCTTAGACAACCACTTCGCCTTCTTGCATTTGTTTTTCTTTGGGAAATAACAACCACCATTGCTGTTTGTTGTATTTAAATATATTTATTCACGTCTCACTTCATAATTGCTGAACTCCTGAGACTTTCAGCAAAACTCAAAATATACAATTCTTCATCTGTGATTAGTTTTAAAATAGTAATAGAAATTACTTAAAAAAATTTTTTAGAGCATTTGTCTGGGTGGATACTGCAAATATTTGTATACTAATTGGATACAACTATATACAAGCAATTTATAATGTTTCAACATTTGGGTAATATAAGAATTATTTGCCATAAATATCAAGGGAAACTGGCTTTCCATTTGATAACATACTTCATAGTCATGTAGTACCTCTCTCCACATAACCTTATTTATAGGAATAACTTTTCTATTAGGCAAGCACTAGATGGTTATTGTAAAAGTTTTGAAGCTAGAGTTTGAAATATATTACAAAAAATTATCCTTGCCAGAAAAAAACTATAGATAGTTTGATATTTTACAGTTGCAGTTAGTTTATAATGGATATATGTATGCTTATATATGTAAATTTGTGTGTATATATGAGTATAAATATATATATATGTATATATATATATTTATTTATATATGCCTTCCCAGGTGGCACTAGTGGTAAAGAACCCACCTGTCAATGCAGGAGACATTAAGAGACGCAGGTTCCATCCCCAGGTTGGGAAGATCCTCCGGAGGAGGGCACAGCAACCCACTCCATGGAGAAATCAATGGATAGAGGACCCTGGCATACAGTCCATAGGGTCACAGAGAGTCAGACACAACTGAAGCAACTTAGCATGCATGAATATATATGTGTATATATACACACAGATAATTTACATATGACACTTATGCAACTTTTCCATAATAAACTTAATAGTTGTATAGTATTTCACTCGAGAAATTTTTCTATAAAATTAGTAAATAATTTTGTACTGCAAACATTTTATTTCTAACAATTCTTTTTATAAATGTTACTGCATTAAATGTTTTTACATGACTCTTTAAATTTGTTATGATACATTCTTCAGATTGGTTAATGAGATAAAGGAGAACACTTAAACTATATGATGTAGCCAAAAGTCTCAATTTTACACATTTTATTTTTAATCTTATTTTGCTAACTTTCACTTTTTCTAATCAAGTATTTAAACTAATGAAAAGATTTTTTATTTCTGATGAGTTAAAGTTGTAGTTGAATTAATCAATTAAGAATGACACCACCACTTCTTATACAATGTGCTTAGTCACTCATGTCCAACCCTTTGTGACCCCATGAGCTGTAGCCCGTGAGGCTCCTCTGTCCATGGGGATTCTCTCAGCAAGAATACTGGAGTGGGTTTCCATGTCCTCCTCCAGGGGATCTTCCCAAGCCAGGGATCAAACCCAGGTCTCCCACATTGCAGTTGGATTCTTTACCATCTGAGCCACCAGGGAAGCCCCAAAATACTGGAGTGGGTAGCCTATCCCTTCTTCAAGGGATCTTCCTGACCCAGGAACCAAACCGGGGTCTCCTGCATTGAAGGTGGATTCTTTACCAGCTGAGCTACCAGCGAAGCCCTAGAAATACAATAACCTGAAGGAAAAGAGACATCTAATGAGATAATCTCTGGTTCTGAGATATCTGCTCAGAAATACTAGTCTAAATACTCTGAAACCTAGATCCAGTCTAGGACTACGTCACTGGATATTCTTTGTCTTAGTTTGGGCTGCCATTACAAAATACCAAAGATTGGATGGATTGCACAACTGAAATTTATTTCTCACAGTTCTAGAGTCTGGAAGTCCAAGATCAGGGGACCAGTATGGTTGGGTTCTGGTGAGGGCTCTCTTCCTGGCTTGAAGATGCCCACATTCTCCCTGTGTTCTCACATGGCAGGAAAAAAAGAGAGAGAGAGAGAGAGAGAGAGAGATTGAAAACAGCTTTCTGATCTCTCCTTATTAGGACACAAATCCCATCATGTCTATGCCACCCTCATGATTGCTCTAAACCTAATTACATGCCCAAAGTCCCATCTCTAAAAGCTATCACTTTGGGAATCAGGGCTTCAACATAGGAATTTGTGGAAGGAAGGACACGATTTAGGCCATAGCGTCCTGCTTCTTCAGATCATCCAGCTGAAAATCAAGTTCTCATCCACCCAGACCCCTCTAGTGGGTAGCACAAAGGCAGTGACCCTGTGGTACAGGAGGAGCCACTGCCAACACATATCATGAGCCACCTGCATACCAAGTTGGAAGATCTGACTGTTAAGAATCAATTGTTCAAAGAAAAAGTGTGGAGAAATGGGCAGAGGATTACTTGAAAGTACTGCTCCTTTCTCCATTTTCTCATTTTCTGTTTTAAGAATCTGAATAAGCATATCAAGAAAAGTGTTCCTTTGCCTTTATTCTTCAGATGTATTCGACAATCATTGGAAATGCCAAACTCAATCCCGTATTTTGTCTCTGAAGGTGGCAAGAAGGCTTGAGTTGAGACATCACCTTTCTCTAGCACAAATGACTTGCGCTCTATCTGCATCTTATTACCTTATCAGAAGTCCCTTAAAATGTATTTTTTAAAATGACACAAATGAATGTATTTACAAAACGGAAATAGACTCACAGACATAGATAACAAATTTACGGCTACCAAAGGGGAAAGGTTAGCTATTCAGTCATGTCTGACTCTTTGCGACCCCATGGGCCCGGACTCCTCTGTTCATGGAATTCTCCAGGCAAAAATAGTGGAGTGAGTAGCCATTCCCTTCTCCAGAGGATCTTCCCAACCCAGGGATCGAACTCAGGTCTCCTGTAACGTAGGCAGGTTCTTTACTGACTGAGCCACCGAAAGGGAAGAAAGGTATAAATTAGCAGTTTGGGGGTAAAATATATTCACTACTATATATAAACAGAGGCTTCCCAGGTAGCACTAGTGGTAAAGAACCCACCTGCCAATGCAGGAGACATAAGAGATGAGGGTTCAATCCCGGGGTTAAAAAGATCCCCTGGATGAAGACATGACAACCCACTCCAATATTCTTGCCTGGAGAATCGCATGGACAGGGGAGCCTGGGAGGTTATAGTCTATAGGGTCACAAAGAGTCAGACATGATTAAAGCAACTTAGCACAGAACAGCATATATAAATAGATAAGCAACAAGGACCTACTGTAGAGTACAAGGAACTATACTCAACATCTTAGAATAACTTGTAATGGAAAAGAATATAAAAAAGGAATATATATATATATATATTCAAACTGAATCACTTTGCTGTTATACCTGAAACTAACACAACATTGTAAATCAACTATATTTCAATAACAGTTTATTTAAAAATGTAATGCTTCAGCTTTCTACAGAGACTTTTAATGATATTTGGATTAAGTCAGCTAATCTGAAGAATTTATGACTTGTTCTCCTCCCTCAAAGAAGTCTTTCCTCCAAGCACATTTGTCACAGTACCATTCTCAAAATCTAGCATAGCATATACTTCTAAGCCCAAGTTAAAACACACGTACACAGTTTCCAGGGAAATTCAATATTTGTTCCTTTTTAAAAAAATCTATGTTGGAGTACAGTTGATTTACAATGCTGTGTTTCACATGTACAGCAAAGTGAATCAGTTACACATCTACATATATCCACTCTTTTTAAAGATCCTTTTATCTTATAGACCATTACAGATAATTGGGTAGAGTTCCCTGTGCTATACAAAAAAAGTTTTTACTTATTTTTTTATCCATTATAGTTCACTTTTTGGTGGTTATTTCACTGGGATAATATCTTCCTTTTTTAAACAAAAATTATAGAAGTAACATGATTAAGAATATTAGCAATATAGATGTAGTATTTTACTATTTTCAAACTCTTTCATAGGGAATAATATTTTTTGACATTGATATCAGGTCTGTGAGATTTGAAAATAATCGTTCTTATCCTCATATTATGAATTAAAAAATAGAGGTATATTAAGGACATAGTGTGTCTTTAAGCCCATAAATATTAAAAGAAAAGGTCAGAAATTGAATTTTATTTAAATAAAAGCTTAAAAAATTGTACTCTTGACAGTACTTCATAGGGCTTTCCTTCATTATCAGCAGTTTCATGCATTTGTGTTTTCACTAATTTATTGAAATTAAAAGAAAATTAGAAATATATTTGCCTGGAGAATCTGAAATCACTATGCACAATCATACCCCCAACATGTCTGCTTTTCTTTTATAATAGCCATGGAGTCCTTGTATTTTCACAAATCCATTTCCACTTTTTGGAATAACTAGGCTTATATAAAGTAGTTCATTAGTATCTGAATTTTATGCTTATATAATATAATTGCCTCACTGTAATTAGCAGGATGCTTATTTTTGCTGGAAGTTAGACATTTCATTTTTCTTCCTTTTTGACTCTTGGGTCAGAGATACAAAGTTAAGCATTAAATTTATATAATTATCCTGTGTGTTTCAAAAGTTCTAGAATGTCTAATCAATTTAAGTCATGAAACTGTTTTTTCTCTTTCTTCAAAATCTGTAAATTCAGGAAAATACAAAGCCCTTCCAACATAATTCAATCAGAAAATCATCTTTCATTTCACTCTGCCTAACCTAGTTCTCATTATCAACATTCTTAGCCTATAGTAAAAAATTAATTAAAATTTTATTTTAATTGCTACATTGCTGGCATTTTAAAAAGCAAGACCTATTTTAAACAATTTTACAACTTTTGTTCCCAACCTCACTTCATTCTTGCATTCATTTATTAAATATTCATTCTATTCCGCTATGTAATTGAATAGAAAGATAAATAGGGGATGTCCTTGTTTTGCCTCTCTATATTGCAGATTCTAAATGAGCAGGAAAAATAGCCACAGTAGAATATAATAAATGCCATAGTAGAGGGGTGTATGTGGTACTTCCATGACACGGAGGATGAAGAGGACACAATCCATCTTCAGATGGATTGGTTGTCAGGGGAATTTTCCCAGAGAAGGTTGCTTTCAATCAGAATTCTATAGTGTTTGAAACAGTTTGCCAGATGTACCAGATAGGAAATAGGGAAATGGCACGAAAAATCAGATATTTTAAAGTGCAAGGATTTTTCATGCAGAGTGAGTAAAACATTGTTTAAAGAAAAGGAAAGTAAAGGTTATGGGCCAGGTGACTTAGCTGGAGAAGAACTTTTAAATGTTAAATTTGAAAGGGACATTAAGGTGTGGATGAACTGTGGGCAATGGAGTAGGGCAGAACTTGGCTTGAATCCTGCTTCTAGCCTGTAATAACTGTTTCACCTTGGACAAATTACTTGACAGCTCAAAGACTTGGTTTGCATATTGAAATATGGGCTTAGACAAATATATTCATATATCTTTATGGCTTTTTCAGGTTTAAGTAAAATAATAAAATTTATGTGATGAACACAGTGCCTAATTGTACTCAGTTTTCAATGCTATTGTTACTTGTTTTGCTTTAATATTATTAGCTTTTTTTCCATCTTTCCAGCAGTTGTGCAGAGGACTCACTGGGAAAGGAGGACGCTGCAGGCTGGGGAAATCTCTTCATAGAATCTCTTCATATAGTACAAGCATCCAGTGTATAGAACAAATTTAGCAAAATAACAATATTTATAACAAAAAGAGAAACATTATCTGAATTTATCTAGTGCTTCATAGAAGGACTGGTATGAGGCATTAAATAAATTCAAATAGTATTGACTGAGCAGCTGAGTATGCACACACACACACTCTCTCTCTCTCTCTATATATATATATATATATACACACACACATACATATATACAGAGAGATAGAGCCAGAGAAACATAAAAGCAGAGAAAGTCAAACAGAAAGGGACAGACAGAGGACAGAGACAGACAGAGAAGGAGGGAGACAGATTTATTTTAAGGAATTGGCTCTCTTGATTGTGGGGGCTAGAAAGTCTGCAATCTGTAGGGTAGCAAGCAGGCTAGAAATGCAGGAAGAATTTCTGTTACAGTTTCTGGCAGAATTCCTTCTCCTTCAGAAAGCCTGTTTTGGCTCCCAAGGCCTTTAACTGATTGGCCTTCACATTATGCAAGATTCTGCTTTATTCAATATCTACCGATTATAAATGTTGATCACAGCTAAAAACATGACTTCACAGCAACATCCGGACTGGTGTTTGACCAATCAACTGGACAGCATAGTCTACCCAAGTTGACATGTAAACTTAACCATCAGAATAGGGCTGATGAAACCAAGATTATTATGCTTAATTTATAATATGTGATGCCCAGTCCTGGCAAGACCTTGATGCTGGGAAAGACTGAAGGCAGGAGGAGAAGGGGATGAGAGAGGATGAGATGGTTGGATGGCATCACCGACTAGATGGACATGAGTTTGAGCAAGCTCCAGGAGTTGGTGATGGACGGAGAAGCCTGGCGTGCAGAAAGCCATGGGGTCACAAAGAGTCAAACACTACTGGACGGCTGAAATGAACTGAATGATAATATGTGAAATATCCAAGAGTTTGTGGAAAGTTGAAGTTGACATTCAAGCCCCAGGATATCTGATTCCATACTCAGCATGAGTTACCCATATGCGGTACCATCTCCTAACAGAAGAAGATATGAAGGAGAGAAAACATGTGTGAGCCATGTCTATATGTGGAAAATGAGGAGGAAGAGGAAACGATAGGAAACAGTTGTTTTCTATACTCTGTTTTAAATCATTAAATGGTTGGTAGAGAGAATCTCTTAAGAAATGATTGTGGAAGGTGAAGAAATGGTCTATTTTGAATCAGGTAAGTTTTAGTCTTACAGGACTTTAAGATCAACATGGTACTTCCCTAAGTAAAAATTTTCCATGAAAAAAAAAATCATCATTGTTCCTTGCCTCCTCCCTTTTCAAATGTCATCCATGCTGCGTGAAATGTCTTTCCACATTTATCCACTCACAACACACAACTCCAAATTTCAGATGGCCTAGAGTCTTCTTCGTGAAGCCTTCTGTGAATTTCCAGGCACACATAGTCATGGTTCCCTGTGCTTTTATAGGACACAGCTCTGTTAATGCTGGCACTCTCTGCAGTGACCTTGAGGTGAGGACCCTTGTCTGACCCAGCTTTGAATACCCAGAAACTAACAAAATACTAGGACTCCATCACCAGGCAATGAATCACTGATGAATGAATATAGATTAGTCTTCTCATTTTATTTATATCAATATGCCTATGGTTGTTCTGGAGTATAAGATACTATGACAGCTTTATAGATCCTCTTAAATATCCAGCTTTAAATATGAACTAATAGGTGGACTGTCCTGTAAAGTACAATTGACTTTGTAAAATGTTGTTCCTGGACTCAGTCATATCTCTCTCTGTTTGGCTAGTCTCAGCATTGACTCCAAATTATGTATCATTCTTATGCCTATATATTTATGTGATTAGATGTGCTAGAAAAAAATACCATTGATACATATCAGTATTGATTATGATGTAACTTAAACTAAACCTAAAAACAATTAAAAGGCTAAAAGAAACAGTATGTACCACCTTACTATACCAGCATTTAAAAAGGTTTCAATTTCTCTCATATTGAAACAGGCAAGCAAATTAGCCTTATGTACAATATTTTCCTTTTTCTGGCTTGTAACCCATGTGTTCCTTCATTGTATTTTGTTTCTTATTTTTGAGCTGGGTGGAGGGGGTCAAATTATTTCATTGAGGGGTTACAAAATTTCATAATCATATAATTGATGCAAATTCTAATCATTGCAATTTAGTTAATGACAGCGACTTTAGAAGTATATCCTTCTTCCTTGGTGGTTCAAACAGTCAGGAATCTTCTTGCAATTCAGGAGACCCAGGTTCGATTCCTGGGTTGGGAAGAACCCCAGGAGAAGGGGATGGTGATCCACTCCAGTATTCTTGCCTGGAGAATTCCGTTAACAGAGGAGCCTGGTGGGCTATATATAGTTCATGGGATGGCAAAGAGTCAGACATGACTGAGCTGCTAACACTTTCTTTTCACTTTAGAAGTGTATGCTCCGTTCAAACTATAATGAACCTGAATCTGTTTTGAAGGAAGAACAAGTCCATGCGAAAGCTGATTTTTACATTCACTTCCGAGGCTCTGAAATTCCTTCTGCCTGTGCGGCATTGGAGCCCATCACAAGTAGGTCAGACTCTTTCAGGGGCACATAGGTGTTTAGTAAAATTGTGCCTGGCAGGTTGCACGCCCGGCACACACATCAGTGACTGAACACAGGTCTCTTCTCTCAGCTAAAGCCAACTTCTTATTCGTGTTTGCATCTGTATATTGTTTGGGGCCAAAAATGAATAGATAAGCAGAGACTTTTATTAATGAAGACACATTGGGTGTATAGATAGGATTATGTTTTATATTATCTTAAATTTGACTAATGTTGGGATATAAAATTCAAGAAAGAGAAATAAAATATTCACTTTCATTGAAAAATCAATTCATTTTAAATAAAAGTGCACAGATACGTTCATTTATAACAACTTAATTTTTAAAAGCATAAAAAAAAAACCTTTTTAGATAGAAGAATGCTTTTGATTTTAAATAGTAGGCAGAGTATTCTAATGTTATTGAATTAGTCACATTTGACCTAAACTGATGTAGGTGAAATATTTGCATCTGTATCCTTTTATTCTTTCACTGATTCCTTGTGTAACATGTGTGGTTGATTTTAAGCCTCTAAATAAACTGAATTGCTAACTTAATAACAATCTGTGAAATAGTAATACAAAATATTTTCTATTCAGATCAAAACTTCACATTTTTTCTGTTATGTTAAATCATTCAATTATGTGGATAAATTACAAATTATAATTAGGTTATTTTATCCACTTCTTAAAATGAATGTGCATATTTGGATTAGGAGGTCTTGTTCTTAATCGCCTTTGAAAGAGTCAATACATTTGTATTAACCTCTAGGAGGATGCTCTTAGAGAGTGCCTTCCGGAAGCTTCTAAGAGCCAGCCTCTTCTCTCAGCTGTACCTTTAGGCATTTTAAGGTGCTTTACGTACTCTGTCCTCATTTCTTTCTCTCCTGTTATTTCCATAGCATAATTTAACAAGAATTTAGTGAGTGTCCACTAGGTGTCAGACAATCTCCTAATAATTGCAAGAAACATTATCTTCACATTTGTGGAAAGAATGAGACAAGGAAGAAGACAGTATGAGAAAGAGGTGATTTCTGCTATTTTCTCTTTGAAAATGTTGAAACAGCCTACTTCAGAAACACTTCACAACTAGAGCTGACTTCACAATTGACTTAATTATAACACTATTGCTTTTAAAAACTCGTTTTGAGTAACAAATTAGCGCACAAGGTAATGATTCTCTTAAAGACTCATTTGTAGAAGATGTTGCATTGTTCACACAGGAGAAAATATAAAGAAGTTTGTAAATATTCTTGTTTTAGTCATTCATAAACACTGTTGGAATATCCACATAAAGGGAGATTCTGGGCACAATTTCTGTGGGAAAAAAGCAAATAAAATATGATTCCTATCCTCAAGGAATTTGTACTTAGGGAAAGTAAATTAACATCACAATCACATTCAGAAATACAAGTTGGAATGTGAACTCTACAAACTCAATCAGCAAAGCCAGAACTTAGGTGACAGTATAAAGCTTGATATTCCATTTTTACACTTTTGGACAATTTTCACATCAAAAAGATAAATAGCATGGACTATAAGATTCTGTTCATTTTAACTAAAGCATATGCAAACTTAAAACAAAAATAAAAATTCAAATTCAAAAAATACTGTTGGGTGTCTTGACAATGTATTATAAAGGAGGTCTATTTTTCTTTCCCTGATGCAATACTGTTTTGAAAATACTTTGGCATGCTCCTAACTGAAAAGAAACTGTAAGGTAAAAGCAATTACTTTATAAAATAATTGATAAATTCTATACAGTCCATGAAATTCTCCAGGCCAGAATACTAGAGTGGGTAGCCGTTCCCTTCTCCAGGGGATCTTCCCAACCCAGGGATCAAACCCAGGTCTCCTGCATTGCAGGTGGATTCTTTACCAGCTGAGTCACTTGGAAAACCCAATTTATAAATGTTGTCCATTAAAAGAAGGTGAATATTTTAAACTGATACAAAATCCTACACATATGGGAATTTACATTATTTTGAAAAAAAAATTTAATCTCCAACTTCATTGGTTACTTCTTTTTATTTATATATGGTATATCCAAAGACATCTCTCTGAGGATTTTTGTTACTATATTCAATCTAAAATCTCCAATTTCCTATCTCCATTCTGTTTAATTCTATTGGTTTACCTTGTTTCTTTAGTCTCATTGTGAAAGTTTTTCCCCATATTTACTGACTCATTTAATATATTGTTATTATTATTATCAGTGTTTACTATTTGGAAATCCTATTCTTGTTGTGATTTGCTGTGGTTGTTCCCAGGTGCCATATAAAATGGACATTATGTACTGCTACTACTGACAGGATATGCCAGGGTCATTTCTTTGGGATATGAGCGGTTCCCTATCTCCTGGGTGTAATGAGCTCCTAAGAAAGTTTCTCTGTCTCTTCATTCTCAGGGCTGACACTCACTACTCCAGCTCAAGATCGAGTGCCACTACTGCTAGTTCTGAGCAGAAATGGGAGGGACTTAAACAGTCTAGTTCTTCCAAATCTATGTTTCCCATCAGTCACCTTGACAACAAGTGTTTCCAAGTCCATTGCTGCATCTTGCATGCATTGACTCAGCTTGGCACACAGATGCTTCTGCTACTACTTTTGAAGCAATTGTCTGTTGTACAAGTTCTGGGAAGCAGAAGTGTCCTACAAGTTTCTTCAGGCTTGGGATCTGAGTCTGTCTATTTTCTAAATTCTAGGGCTCCCGTCAGTATTTTTGTCAAGAAACATCAATTGTCTTGTTTGGCTGAATTTCTATAGATTCATTCTCTTTTTGTGAAATAATCTTTTTGGTCCATACATGAGACGGTAAATGAAAGAGAGACTGTATTTTTTCTCACTTCATTATTTTGTCCCAATATTTTAACAATCTCTACTTTGCTGTTGTCTGTGTTGTAGGTTTCTATTTTTTTCAATACCTTAAATATTGTACTTTTTTACATGATTTTTAACTTTAATACAGAGATTTTTATTTGAAAATGTGCTTCTCTCCTTGATTCTTTATTTTTCTCAGGAAATGGCAGCAACGTTCCGCCATTCCTTACACCAAACTGCAAAGTCCTTGTTTTCTTCGAAACCTGTTCCCTCCATGTTAACTAACCACTGAGATTTTCTCTTTTAAACAAAACAAAATTTTATTTATTTATTCATTTGGTGCACTGGGTCTTAGTTTCAGCATGTGGGATCTTCCGTCATATGCGGGATCTTTAGTTGCAGCACAAGAGATCTAGTTCCAGGGCCAGGGATCAAACCCAGGTCCCCTGACTTAGGAGCACAGAGTCTTAGCCACTAAATCACCAGGAAAGTCCCCGACTGAGATTCATAATCTGTGTAACTATTCTTTTCTTCCTGATGTTCCTGTGTGAGCGCTCAGTCACTTCAGTCCTATCTGACGTTTTGTGATCCCATGGACTGTAGCCCACCAGGCTTCTCTGTCCTTGGGATTCTCCAGGCAAGAGTACTGGAGTGGAGTGGGTTGCCATTTCCTCCTCCAGAGGATCTTCCTGACCCGGGGATCGAAACCGTGTCTCCTGTGTCTCCTGAACTTGCAGGCGGATTCTTTATTGCTGAGCCACAGGGGGAGTTCCTTTTTTCCGGATATTTTTATGTTAAATATTTTCAAAATTTCCCTCACTCTTTATTCCCACTTTCATTTTTGGTTCCACATCCATCATTTCTTGACTGGTGTACTGCGTTCACCTCGATGGCCGTTGCCTTTTTAACATGCCTAACTAATCAGCTTATTTCACAGCAAATAAAATTACTTCTAGAATATAAATCAGATGTGTTTTCCCACAAATCCCCACTGGATCTGGAGAATGACCTGTCATCCCAGATGGAGCAAAAGATTCTTCATGATCTTCTGCTCATCTCTCTAATTTTTGGAATCTACTAAATTTGAAGTCTTTTTTTCCCCGCTCTGGTTCTCGATGCTCTTTCTTGTATCCTGACTGTCTCAATCGAGATATCTTATAACCCTAGTGTGTAAAAGGATACCTCTTCTGAAAGATATTTCTAAATATTTCTTGAATACATATTGATTACAGAAACCAAATCCTGAACCAATGGATTCTTGATGCCATTATCTAAAGTCCCCCCGTTTTTGTTTTTCAAGCATTTCTCTTCTGGCCTCAGTCTTCCATATGCTTCTCAGTAAGCAAAACCAAAAACAAAACCAAAAGACTCCCTCAGCAAAATGTAAGTAGTACACTGGGCTCACCCTTCTTTGAAGCTTTTTGTTGACCACCAACCTAGAAAAATCACCTTGGTGCTTTACCTCCTTATATAAATACAAATTAACATTAACTTGCTGATATTAGATTGAGTCATGCAAAATTAAAAATTTAAAAGTTTTTCTTGGTCAAAAAAGTCAGAGATGGGCAACTTTATGTGATTTAACCTACTGTGTACAGTATTATATAATAAATCACATATATAATTATATAAATCACATAAAGTTTCCCAAATCTGACTTTTTTGACCAAGGAAAAATTTTAAACTTTTTATTTTATATGGCTCAATCTAATATCCGCAAGTTAATGTTGGTAAAGAATCCACCTGCAGTGCAGGACATTCCAATTCTATTCCTCAATCGGAAAGATCCACCGAAGGGATAGGCTACCCACGTCAGTATTTTGGGGCTTCCTGGTGATTTCAGAGAGTAAAGAATCTGCCTGCAATGTGGGAGACCTGGGTTCAATCCCTGGGTTGGAAAGATTCCTTGGAGAAGGAAATGGCTACCCAGTATTCTGGCCTGGCGAATTCCATGGACTGTATAGTCCATGGGGTTGCAAAAAGTCAGACATGGCTGATTTTCACTTTACATTGTAACATACAGAATAATTTCATTGTCCTAAAGATAGTCTGTGCTCCACCTATTATCTCTCCCTCCCTTATCCCAAGCCCTGGCAATTGTTTGTTTTTTTTACTGTCTCAGTAGCTTTTGCCTTTTGTCATATAGTTAGAATCACACAGTATATAGCCTTTCCAGATTGGCTTCTTTCAATTATAATAGGCATTTCAGGCTTCCCTATGTCTTTATCATGACTTGGTAGCTCGTTTTTTTTTAATGCTTCTTAATATTCCATTGTTCAGATGTACCACAATTTATTTATTTACCTGCTGAAGGACATCTTGGTTGCTTTCAAGCTTTGAAAATTATAAATAAACCTGTTTTTAAGTTCCATGTGCAGATTTTGGTATACACTTAAATTTTCAACCCACTTGGATAAATATAAACGGCATGGTTGTAGAATCATATGGTAGGAGTATCACATTTAGTTTTACAGGAAAATACAAAACTGTCTTCCAAAGTGGTGGTGCCATTTTGCATTCCCACCAGGCTTTACCACTTCTGATTGCTGAGAAGCCTCTTGTCTACCATTCAGATAGAAGTCAGTTTTCATTTCTTTAAGAAACCCTCCTCATCACCTTTAAAATTAGAAATTTTGTTCTCCACTTCACCATAAGTCTTGATGTTTTAAAGCATATGTTAAGTAGACCCTTTGCTGTGCTGTGGTTAGTCACTCAGTCATGTCCAACTCTTTGCAACCTCATGGACGTAGCCTGCCAGGTTCCTCTGTCCATGGAACAGGATCCCTGGGTTAGGAAGATCCCCTGGAGGAGGGTATGGCAACCCTCTCCAGTATTCTTGCCTGGAGATTCTCCATGGACTATAGCCTACGAGGCTCCTCCGTCCATGGAATTTTCCAGGCAAGAGTAGTGGAGTGGGTTGCCATTTCCTTCTCCTGGGGATCTTCCCAACCCAGGGACTGAACCCGAGTCTCCCATATTGCAGGCAGATGCTTTACCATCTGAGCCACCAGGGAAGCCCAAGTAGACCCTAAATGGGGCCAAATCTAGGAAAGAAAGATGCCCTTCCAAGGGTCACCTTTAAAAAGGTTATGGTATGTGATGGTGACTCACATCAAATGCCAGAGCTGAGAATGACATGTTTTAGGGTAGCAAAAATGTGGATATGGCTGGTGTCTTTTTAGACTCTGCCACATTAGTCTATGGTTACATGAAATGAGCTTAATTACAGATTGCTTAGTGCTTCTACTGTGGAAACCTCGATGTACTTTGGAATTAAGTGCCTGTCTGAGCACCACACTGGGAAGAGAGACTTCCTCCTTTTGACACTGAAACAGGATTTGGCAGGTTAAGACAGCAGAATGTTCTAACACATGGTGCTTCCTGTCAGGGACTGGACACAGGGATGACATAATCAGCAGGGGTCAAGATTTTGAGGGAGGAAGGGACCCCTCATCTCAATTTTATCCTTTGAAATTATGACCTATAAACAAGATTCTTCATAAAATTTGAGAAGAACTTAGTGGCGTCCAGAAATCAGCCAATTTATACATAATTCTTAAGGGTTAGGAATTAACAAAAATTACTTAGGAAAGGTAATCGGTAGGGGAATAAACACCTCAAAATCAGCAGAAAGCAAATGCCATTGAAATATGACTAATAAATATGAAACAGGATCTGCCAGTTATAGAAACACTTGTTGTAGTTGTTTAGCCACTAAGTATTTTTCAACCCTGTGGACTGTAGCCCACTAGGCTCCTCTATCCATGGGATTTCCCAGGCAAGAGTACTAGAGTGGGTTGTCATTTCCTTCTCCAGAGGATCTTCCCATCCCAGGGATCAAACTCACATCTCCTGCATTGGCAGGTGGATCCTTTAACACTGAGCTACCAGGAAGACCCCATAGGAATTATTAAAGATCAAATAAAAGAATGCATATTATTATACTTTGAAATAACATGTTGCATAAGGCAAAATATTATTTATCATAGAAATAAGTATCTTTTAGCTCTCCTGTGAAAATAATTTAAATAACTACATTTTAATTCTGTTAATATTCTTTATTGGGTAAGATTGATATGAGAAAAAGCCTCAAAATTATTTTATTTAGTATGAAAATACAAATGTACTAACTTAAGTTTTGTATTTTCTGTAATATTTCGGTGTTTTTATGGGTGGGGGGTGACTTTGTTCACAAGCTAAAGAATTCGATGAAAGCCCTCAAGAGGGCTGAGCTGTTATAATTTTAACTTTTCATGTTGAAAAAATGTTTATCACCAGCTTTTAAAACTGTAGTCACATGTTTAAATGCTTGCCAAACATTTATTGTTTTTCTCATCATTAAACCAAGTGAAGCTGACAGGAATGAGGCTTTCTGCCAAGAAGAGACATTTGTTTTTTCTTCCTTAAAAATTAGGTAATAGAGATTAGACACCTTAATTCCATAAATACTAAAATTTCTAGGAGATTTTACGAAGATTTTTGACCTTTAGTACATTTTTGTATCATCTGACAGTGTTCAAAATGCTTATGTTGCTTTATTTGTAATATAGATTTGTATCATATATATTTTCTATAAGAGTATTAAGCGATTTTATTCATGTTCATGTTGCTGATGAGAAAAGACTATCATTAAATATAGGAGTGGCTAAGAAGATTGATTCAGGTATTAAACTTTCAGTGTAAAATCTTATTTTGACAAATTTTACCTGAGCTACCTTGGGTAACTTAATAAGAACTCTCTCACTGAGATATTCTAAGGATTTAAAGAGATGACATCTGTAAATGACTTAGAATGATGCGTTTGACATTCAAAATCAATCAGTGTAATTAATAGCATTAACAGAATAAAAAATTAGATCAATATAACCACCTTAAGAAATGCACAGAAATCATCTGACAAAATTCAATACCCAATTGTGAGAAACAGTTTCATTGACTTAGGTATCAAAGGGAACATCTTTAATATAATAAAAGATGTCCATGAAAACCAATACCTAACCTAATACTTAGGTATGGACCACACATTTCCTGTGATGGGAACAAGGCAAGGATACCTGCTCTCAGTATTATTCAACATTTTGTTGGAGTTCCTAGCCAATGCAAACAGCAAACAAATAAATTTGTTTAGTAAATATTGAAAGATGAAATTATTTTGTTTTCAGAAAATGCAATTGCTTTTTGTATAAAAGACTAATCAGGAAAAATACTCTAACACATAAATTTAGCAACATTGTAAGACCCAAATCAACATGAAAGAATTAATTGTATTTTACTACACTAGAAACAAACTATTGAAAATTAAAGCCATTTTAAAAATAATACTATTCACAGCAACTTCAAATAAAAAAAATACTTGGAATAAATATGGCAATCTTACAACAATGAAAACTGTAAAATAGAACAGAGAGAAATGAAAGATTTGAATAAATGGAAGCATAGATCATGTCATAAATTTAAAGAATTTAAACATATTATGTAAATCCTTCCAAAAATAATATGCAAATTCAAAGCCAACCGTGGAGTAATCCAACAGGTTTTCTTAATAGAAACTGTTAAGTTGATCCTAAAATGAACATAAAAATGCAGAAGGGACCCAGATAGAATGTGTAAACTACTTGATTTTAATATCACAAGTACTATAAAGTGTCAGTTTCTCAGTTGTATCCGACTCTTTGTGACCCCATGGACTGTAGCCTGCCAGGTGCCTATGTCCATGGGATTCTCTAGGCAAGAATACTGGAGTGGATTGCCATTCCCTTCTCCAAGGGATCTTCCAATCCAGGGATCAAACCTGGATTCCTGCATTGCAGGCAGATTCTTTGCTGTCTGAACTACCAAGGAAGCCCCACAGTTACTATAAATCTATTAAATTGGGAGAATGTAGGATATGTGAAAGATCAAAGGGACAGAATAAAGAGTCTAGGAATAGACATAACCATATATGAGAAATTAAACGTTGATTAAATATTAAGGTAATTAACCAAGGAAAGACTTTTCTCATCAAGAAATGTTCTAAAATACCTTGGTGTTTGTACAAGGGAAATGAGGATTAATATTCCTACCTCAAATGATTCACAAACATTAAATTGAAATGGATAATCAAACTGAGCATAAATATTCAAACTACAACATCTTAGAAGAAGATTTAGGATTTTATCTTTGTGACCTCGAAGTCAAGATTTCTTATAAAAGACACTAAAATCATTAAATGTAGAAAGAAATGGATAAATTAGACTATCAAATTATACATTTCAGCTCCTCAAAATAAATATTGAGAAAATGATAGGGCAAGTCGCAATTTTGCAGAAAAGATTTAATAAATGTAAAGCTGTCTAAAAGACAAAGAATGTTCAAACTACAGCACAATTGGACTCATCTCACATGCTAGTAAAGTAATGCTCAAAATTCTCCAAGACAGGCTTCAGCAGTTCCTGAACCATGAACTTCCAGATGGTCAACCTGGATTTAGAAAAGGCAGAGGAACCAGAGATCAAATTGCCAACATCTGCAGGATCATTGAAAAAGCAAGAGAGTTCCAGAAAAACATCTATTTTTGCTTTATTGACTATGCCAAAGCCTTTGTGTGAATTACAACAATTTGGAAAATTCTTAAAGAGATAGGAATACCAGACCACCTGACCAGCCTCTTAAAAAATCTGTATGCAGGTCAGGAAGCAACAGGTAGAACTAGATATGGAACAACAGACTGGTTCCAAATAGGAAAAGGAGTATGTCAAGGCTGTATGTTGTCACCCTGCTTATTTAACTCATGTGCAGAGTACATCATGAGAAATGCTGGGCTGGAGGAAGCACAAGCTGGAATCAAGATTGCTGGGAGAAATATCAATAACCTCAGATATGCAGATGACACCACCCTTATGGCAGAAAGTGAAGAAGAACTAAAGAGCCTCTTGATGAAAGTGAAAGAGGAGACTGCAAAAGTTGGCTTAAAGCTCAACATTCAGAAAATGAAGATCATGGCATCTGGTCCTATCACTTCATGCAAATAGAAGAGGAAATAATTGAAACAGTGAGTTCAGTTCAGTTCAGTCGCTCAGTCGGGTCCGACTCTTTGCGACCCCATGAATTGCAGCACGCCAGGCCTCTCTGTCCATCACCAACTCCCAGAGTCTACCCAAACCCATGTTCATCGAGTCGGTGATGCCATCCAACCATCTCATCCTCTGTCGTCCCCTTCTCCTCCCACCCCCAATCCTACCCAGCATTAGGGTCTTTTCCAATGAGTCAACACTTCGCATGAGGTGGCCAAAGTATTGGAGTTTCAGCTTCAACATCAGACCTTCCAATGAACACCCAGGATTGATCTCTTTTAGGATGGATTGATTGGATCTCCTTGCAGTCCAAGGGACTCTCAAGGGTCTTCTCCAACACCACAGTTCAAGGGCATCAATTCTTCGGCGCTCAGCTTTCTTCACCATCCAACTCTCACATCCATACATGACCACTGGAAAAACCATAGTCTTGACTAGACGGACTTTTGTTGGCAAAGTAATGTCTCTGCTTTTAAATATGCTGTCTAGGTTGGCTATAACCTTCCTTTCAAGGAGTAAGCGTCTTTTAATTTCATGGCTGCAATCACCATCAGCAGTGATTCTGGAGCCCAAAATAGTGAGAGACTTTATTTTCTTGGGCTCCAAAATCACTGCAGATGGTTACTGCAGCTATGAAATTAAAAGACACTTGCTCCTTGGAAGAAAAGTTATGACCAACCTAGACAGTATATCAAAAAGCAGAGACATTACTTTGTCAACAAAGGTCTGTCTAGTCAAAGCCATGGTTTTTCCAGTAGTCTCACATGTATGCATGTGAGAGTTGGACTATAAAGAAAGCTGAATGTGGAAGAATTGATGCTTTTGAAATGTGGTATTGGAGAAAATTCTTGAGAGTCCCAACCAGTCCATCCTAAAGGAAATCAGTCCTGAATATTCATTGGAAGGACTGATGCTGAAGCTGAAACTCCAATACTTTGGCCACCTGATTAGAACTGACTCATTGGAAAAGACCCTGATACTGGGAAAGATTGAAGGCTGGAGGAGAGGAGAAGGGGACAACAGAGGATGAGACGGTTGGATGGCATTACTGACTCAATGGACATGAATTTGAGTAAACTCCGGGAGTTGGTGATGGACAGGGAGGCCTGGCGTGCTGCAGTCCATGGTGTCACAAAGAGTCAGACATGACTGAATGACTGAACTGAGAGCTGTCTAAAGACTTGTATTCAGAATATTTATGTTTATGTCTTTATGTTTGCATGCATATCTAATAATTCAATCATAATAATAGATGATAAAATTTGCAAACTACTTCTGAATCACATGAACTAATGCTTTACATATTAGTCTTCAGGGAAATATAAATTAAAGCCACAAAGATATATTATTTCATATTAATTTTATTGACTAAAATTAAAGGCTGAGAGTACCAAAAGTTAGTATGTGAAGCAACTGAATTACACACACATTTCCTCTGGAGTATAAGATGCTGCAATCATTTCAGAACAATTTGGCAGGTTTTTTGTTTATTAAAGAAGACCTACACTATGAGCCATCTATCCAAACTTTTAGATACATGGCACAGCGATTATTCTCAGAATATTTACAAAAACTTTTCATACTAGTCAGAAGGGGAAAATGACACCAATATTCACTAATGCTTGAAATTCATTAATAGATAAAGAAATTATGGCATTTATTCACTTCGTATCCAACAATACAAGGGACAAACAACAGATATGTGCAATAACATGGATGAGTTTCAAAATTTTGTAGTAAGTGAAAGAACCTAGTTATAATATAATACACACTGTGTAATTTCATCCATATTAAGTTTTAGACTGGCAGAACTAATTGATGGTGATAGAAATCAGAAAGCTGTTTTACCCTGGAGGACTGGGGAGTATAGATTCACTAAAACAGGATGAGAAACCTAGAGCAATGATGAAAATATTCTATAGGTTAATTGAGGTGAGGATTATACTGTACACATATATGGCAAAACCCTAAAACCTAGATACATAAATTACACATTAAAAAAATAGCATACCTCAAAGCAAAATAATGGATTTAATCTGTGAATACTGATCTACAAAAAAACTGCTAAAAAGAAGTATTATGTGTAAAAATACATCATAATTATCTGTGTAATTATATAGATATATAAAATTACATGTGTGTATATAACAATTTTATAGTATACATATAATGGCATTAAATATGTGTTTAAAACTCTTTAACTGTATCTAAATGTGTGTACATGTATAAAGGTGTGTGTGTATCATATATATTTGTCAAGATATATCAATAAACTGTAAAAAGAGTTCCAAGAATAAATAAGAAAATTCAATATATATTTAAATATATTTTAAGGTCTGGATATTCTCCAGTATTTCAACCACATGTTAATTTGAATATCAGTATATTCAACTACATCTTAAAAAACATGATGTTTACATATTTAAATATTGTAGTCATTATTCTTCCACAGCTAGGTCAGCCCTATCTAATTGTATAATTTAAAGCATATTTTTACTATCTTGGTAATTTTGTTTATGTAGATAAGATAGATTTGGGTTTTACTCTTAATTTAATATTTTTTAAGAAGTAGTTTATTTATTTATTTATTTTTTGCTTTGTATCATAATAACAGAATGATAGTTTTTTCCTCACTTATAAGACAATCCTAAAATATTCTTGGTATTTGTAGTCTTAAATGTACTTAAAAACTTGGTAGGTAAATATGCCATTGCTTCTTGTTTCTCTTCTTTTGAAAAAATAATCAATGATTGACTAATATTTTCTTTAATCTTCTTTTTTAAAATCTTTATTGAATTTGTTACAATATTTCTTCGTTCTGTTTTTTGGTTTTTTTTTTTTGGCTTTGAGATGTGGGATCTTAGCTGCCAGACAAGGGATCAAACCCACACCCCCGGCATTGGAAAGCAAAGTCTTAACCACTAGACTGTCAGGGAAGTCCTTTCCCTATAACTTAAATCCAATTTTCTCAAATCATTAAAGTTAAAGTTAGCAAATACTTAAGCTAGCATTGACGATTTTGACCATATGAAAAACAAGCATCTGCTCCCAGGCTCCAACCTGAACCCATGAGAAGAAGGATTGAAGGATCTGTTTGCAATTACAGCTGGACTCTGAAAACTCTGGGAATATATAGTGACCTGTGTGGAATCCAGCACTGGAAAAATCACTGCCCTGAAGTGGGACAGAACAAGAGGCCCACATTCAGGTTAGAGCAGTCTGGAGAAATACTTGTTTGCAGAAAACCATCTTAGTGGGCCACAGCGAAAGTGTGTAAATGAAATGAAAGTGGATTGAAACATTTAGGTGTATCACATGAGTGGCACTAAGTATATTTTCTTAAAATATAAGTTAAACTTCATATGTGTGTGTGTTGTTGCTGTTCAGTCGCTAAGCTGTGTTCGACTCTCTGTGATCCCATGAACTGCAGCCCCAGGCTCCTCTGTCCTCCGCAGTCAGCTAGAGTTGGCTCTGATTCATGTCCATTGAGTCAATGATGCCATCTAACCATTTTATCCTCTGCTGCTCCCTTCTTCTTTTGCCTTCAATCTTTCCCAGCGTCAGGGTCTTTCTCAGTGAGTTGGCTCTGCGCAGCAGGTGGCCAAAGCACTGGAGTTTCAGCTTCAGCATCAGTCTTTCCAATAAATATTCAGGGTGGATTTTCTTTAGGACTGACTGATTTGATCTCCTTGTGTGTGTATCTGTATCTATTTCTAGCTTATATCTATATGCGTCTCTCTGTGTGTATATAGTTACCATATATTTATTTCCTTGTCTAATGTTAGCTCCCTGGGGACATATCTATTGGTCTGTTTTATTCAGTCCTGACACCTAGAGTCAGATTGTATTGGTGCACAATACAATGTATTATTATTATTCAGTGTTTATTGAATACCTGACATTCAGTAGGCATTCAATAAATATTTTTGACAAATAAAAGTATATGTCACTTTATTAAATACACTATGAAAAATATATTTCCATGATTGTTTGCAATAAAACGAAAGTTTGAAATAATATGTTATAATTGTAACTAAAAGAGAACAAGACAGGGCTTAGAAACTAATCCTTCCATTGGCCCCAGTAGGCTATAATTAGCTGGAATAAAGCAAAACTCCATGAGCATTCAAAATGGAAACATGACATATGAGAAAGACAACCACAGTTAAATACCATGAGGAATATAAATCACCATTGAAGAGAATCAGAGCTAATGTGTGTGTATATGTGTTAATATGGGAAAGATAAAGGAAAAAGAACATATTGAAGACATGAAGTAGGAATAAAAAGCAATTTTAGTAATAGAAAGCAAACAGAGCTATTTGCTATAAAGCTATAATTATTGAAATAGAAATCATCTAGTTCAAATTCCTTTTATTCAAAGATAATTTTGGGCTAGAAACTGAGATAGGAATTGATTATTTCATATCTCTGCATGACTTTTCAATTAATATATGAACATTTGAATTTGCATATGACATATTTTGTTTTGCCTTTTTGCTGTTTCTGAGATATTCTAGGAAGAGCAATTTTATTTAGTTCTAAAGAACCATATTTTTGCTTTAAGTTTTATTTTAGCCAGTCTTATGTCTCAACAAGTTACAGAAAAAAAAGATGGCATAGAAGGATTTGCCACTTAGAAAAACATTAAAATCCCTGTTAAAAGCTTTATCTTTACTAGTATATTGTAATTTTAAGCAAAGAGATCCATCTTCATCAGAAAGAATATCAGCTCTTTAGCTATAAAGAGTAAATATACAAGAAAACTTGGACTCTAAAAGATAATAATGTTTGCTTGAGTCAGATTTTTTCTATATATTCTCCTCACCAAAAGCTTAAGACCAATGAGTGGTAAAACACACACATGCACACATCTGCCACACCTTCAGCATTACTAAGAAAAAGACCATATGATAAAAATTTCATTACTTGTGAGTAGAGATATAAACACTAACATTTCATAGTGCCACAGCCTGCAGGTAAAGAGAGCAAAGGTAGTTATGCAGGAGAGGAAATTTAAGAGATTTCTTGAGAAAGAACAAGGGAAAGAGGAAAATTTCAACAAATCATACTCTAAATTACCTTCAGTTAGAAAAATTCCAGTACTAAAAGCCAAAATTCTGAACTCATATCTGGGATTTGATAGTTTTCACATCAGTTATAGGAAGGTTGCTTGAAAGAGAAAAGGACCAGAAGTGAGAGACATATGGAAACATTTCTCTAGAGAAGATAATAGATCAAGAAGAGGAAAAAGGATTGAGGGGTGGAGGATTAAGAATCCTACAGAAATTAGGTAGAAACAAAACTCACGACCTGTTCACCTTTACCTGCTACATCCAACATGGAAGAAGTCATCACTGACTAATATAAACTAAACTGGTTTCCCAGGTGGCTCAGTGGTAAGGAATCCATTTGCCAAAGCAGGAGACAATGGAGACATGGGTTTAAAACCTGGGTCGGGAAGATCTCCTGGAGGAGGAAATGGCAGCCCACTCCAGTATTCTTGTCTGAAAAATTCCATGGAGAGAGAAGCCTGGTGAGCTACAATCCTTGGGGTTGCAAAGAGTCGGACACAACTGCACAACTGAGTGTGCATGCATACACACAAACAAAGTGACAGAAGTGGATTTTTTGAACGTCAAACCTGTGTAGGGGACTTCCTTGGTGGCTCAGTGGTAAAGAATCTGCCTGCCAATGCAGAAGACTTGGGTTTGATACCTGATCCGGTAGGATCCCACATGTTGCATGGCAATGTAAAGCAGTGTGCCACAATTACTGAGCCTGTGCTCTAGAGCCTGGGAGTAACATCTACTGAACCCACCTCATGTGCTGCAACACCTCAAGGCTGTGTGCCCTAGAGACCCTGCTCAGTAACAAGAAAGGCCCCTGGCAGGGTGAAGCCCATGCACCTCGACTGGAGAGTGACCATCCCTCACCTGAGTAGAGAAAAGATCTCAAAACAACAAAGATCCAGCAAAGCCAAAAAAAAAAAAGACATTTGTAGGCAGAATAATGGCTCCCTTAAGGTAAAAACATCCTAATCTTGCATGTTTCTTTACTTGACAAGAAGTTCAGGATGCAAATAGAAATGTGGTTATGAATCAGCTGACCTTAAAATAAGAGGTTATCCCAGATTTTCTAGTTGAGCTCAATGTGATCATAAGATCCTTAGAAAGGGATAAAAGAAGAAGGGAAAGTCAGAGTCATGTAATGCAAAGACTCAAGCCATCACTGAGGGATTTTAAGATAGAGAAAAGGAACCATAACTAAGGACTGCAAGTGACTTCAGAAGTTAAAAAAAATCAAGGAAATAGATTCTCCCCTACAGATGCCATTAAGGAACTGAACCTGATAGATGCCTTAATTTTAACTTTTTAAGACCAGTACGGATGTAAGAGTTGGACTATAAAGAATTGTGTTGCCAGAGAAGACTCTTGAGAGTCCCTTGGACTGCAAGGAGATCAAACCAGTCCATCCTAAAGGAAATCAACCCTGAATGTTCATTGGAAGGACTGATGCTGAACCTGAAGCTCCAATACTTTGGTCACCTTATGGGAAGAGCTGACTCATTGGAAAAGACTCCGATACTGGGAAGGAATGAGGGCAAGAGAAGGGGCAACAGAGGATGAGGTGTTTGGATGGCATCACTAACTCAATGGACATGAGTTTCAGCAAACTTTGGGAGACAGTGAAGGACAGTGAAGCCTGGATTGCTACAGTCCATGAAGTCGCAAATAGTCAGACATGACAGCGACTGAACAAGAACCATCAGATCACTGAAGTACTGAAGTTCTGAACTGCAATAAACATTCACTGTTTTTATGGCACTAAATTTGTGATAGTTTGTAACACTAGCATCTGAAAACCCTGTTCCTTGTAGTTTGAATCGACCAACTCTTCCTTAGCCTAGGAACCAGCACTCCACCTGTGACCCTCATAAAGTCACGGGCCCATGTCCTGCCCTGCTCTCTCTACTTGTCCCCTGCGTTGAGCCTCATGTGTCCCCTCAGGACAGACTCTGTACTGTTTTCAGGACCTATGAGTAATGGATTTCTCTATTTCACTTCCCTTTTTGAACCAAGGCTCACCACCCAACACCTTAGGACTTTATGTTACAAATGTTACTTCAGCAAACCCAGAACAATTGGTTTTATGAGTAGAGTGGATTGAATCAAGCTTGCTGTTACCATGAGGAATGCTCTTTAGCTACACATGCCTTACTGAAGGGCTCTCCCAGGTGGGTAACTCTAGAAAAGGTCCACTCTTACTGGCCTACACATGCTATTTTTCACTGCATTGTACTGATTTTGCTGAGTTTTATCTCAAATTCCCATTCCAAAATGCAAACTCTGAAAAAAGCAACCAGAATCCTCCTGAACCTCAGAGCATTGATAACTGGAGCTGGTTTCAGGTGCTACAGATGTGTTTTGCTCCTGCATGAAAGGGAGTAATGTTCCCAAGCAGGTGTTAGACTCTAGGTGTGCTTCCTAAAGTTACACATGAACCCAACTACCAACTCTTAGGACAATTGGCTAAGTTTTCACGAGGTCCAAAGGTGTGTGTTAGTAGCCAAAAGAGCAAAGTGGCAACTTCCTCCCTCCCAAGTGTGGGGTACTGTATGAATGTGCCAGGTAGTGACCCTAGAAGGAGGAAGGAGAGATTCTCTTTCCCTGGGTGTGGTGTTTTCAGGCTGTACCAGAATTCTGAGCTCTAAACCCTGCCAAGATCCTCTGTCTATGGAATTCTCCAGGTAAGAATACTGAAATGGGTAGCCATTCCCTTCTCCAGGGGATCTTCTCAACCCAAGGATCAAACCCAGATCTCTGATATTGCATGCAAATTCTTTACTGTCTGAGCTACCAGGAAAGCCCATCAAACTCCTAACCAAATGGGAAATGCTCATAGAAGCAGCCAGGGAACTGCTCGGCACCCAGGCATACCCACATCCCAAAACCCTAATTCTTCACTCTCCAGGTCTAGGTCTGAATGATCCTGAGGCCATCGCTCTAGTGAAGGCTGACCACATCTCTGTGAGATCTACTGAAACATCCTGGAGAGGGAAGTGACTACCTATTCCCCCACCAGAGGATGTCCACTGTCTTCAGATGCAAAATATTTTAAAAGACCTGTTACAGTAGGAGAGGGGGGAAAAAAAGGTAGGGGGCTGACTGACAGTTGGTAGGCAGTGTTTAATACTAACTCTGGGCTGTTACTCAATTCCTCAGAAATGAGGCAATAGTCTGGTTTTTCCAAGGACCCCAAAACGTGCTGTGCTGTGCTCAGTCGCTTCAGTCATGTTTCTTTGCAACCCTATGGACTGTAACCCACCAGGCTTCTCTGTCCGGCTTACTCTGTCATTCCAGAGTACTGGAATGCATTGCCATGCCCTCCTTCAGGAGATCTTCCAGACCCAGGGATCGAACCAGTGTCTCCTATGTCTGCATTGTAGGCAGATTCTTACTGCTGAGCCACCAGGGAAGCTGATCCCAATATACATAACCTTCTAAAAGACTCCCAGAGCCTGAGGGCCAAATTATTGAGTGATACTGGTGATCCCCACTCCACCCACTCATAAGGGGCCACCCCAGGACCAGGTCAATGAGAATTAAAGCCAAGGCAGCTGCCATCAAGAATCCCAATGCCATCACCAAGTCTTCAAACGAGTAGGGAGAGTCCAAACCAAAGGCACAAGCTCTATAAGAGAGAAAATACCTTCCCCTGCTTACTAGGATTTTTATGACTTGCAGGAAGCTTACCCTTCTATTACAGTTATTACATCAAAGGCTTAAAGCCAAAGGAAGAGAAGGGATGAAGCGTGACTCTCCTTACTTAGGTTGATAAGGTCCAGAGGATCTTTCACTCTTTTTGAGAGAGCGACCCAGATAAACCAGATTTCATCTCCAATGATGAGGAGGCCCCAGTCAACTCCGAATCGAGAGAATTCTTACAGAGTTTGTGCTCTTCCCCTTTGTGGGGACTTCCTATGGCATTAGGGAGGCCACGGAGAGAATAGACATGGTGCCCTCTGCTGGAGCTTGTAGGTGTGCGACCACCATCACTGGATCCTTGAGCTAGACTTTGCTGATCGATTTCCCTCAAAATGCTCCATTTCATCACGCGATCTCCTCAGCAAGGTATGTGCTCATCCCCATGGGGCCACCGAAATCCTAGATTCAAATCAAAGTCTCATTTCTCCTCCCACAATGCAGTCACTGGGCTTTAGACCATGGACTCTTGTGGAATTGCCATCTAGCTTACCAAACTTATAGAGAAGCACAGTGGTTTATTCAAATATATGCTCTTCAACCTTTTAAACCATAAGTGCCTCTCCCAGTGGATATATTTACCCTAAGCTCTGTTGCCATTGTTGTTCAGTCGCCCAGTCGTGTTTGACTCTTTGCGACCCCATGGACTACAGCAGGCCAGGCCTCTCTGTCCCTCATTATCTCCCGAAGTTTGCCCAAGTTGAAGTTCATTGCATCATTGATGCCAGCTAACCATCTTATCCTCAGACGCCCTCCTCTCCCTCTGCCCTCAAGCTTTCCCAGCATCAGGGACTTTTCCAATGAGTCAGCTGTTTGCATCAGATGACCGAAATACTAGAATTTCAATTTCAGCGTCAGTCCTTCCAACAAGTACTCAGGGTTGATCTCCCTGCTCCAGTATTGCTTAATTTCTGGCCCTGGGGTCTCCAACCCTCGACACACACCTATGACTAGTCTTCTCCAAGGACTCCCTTGCTGGTGCTTACAGGGAATTCTCACCCCTTTAACATTAAAAAGGACATCATTCATGTCCACTTACCAGAGAAATACTCTCTTTACTATTTCAATTTTTCAGTGGTCTCTGCATACACTTGTGGCCCAGTTGGGGAATGGATTATAGCATACGACCCTCCTGTTAGAGAGCCCAAGGGGACAAGCCCCAACTAAACTGAGAGATCAGAATTACAGAAATTTTACTGGCCTAGATGATAGATAGCCCAGTCCCAGCCATGAAGCTAAAGCCAATTGTGTGTTTTAAATGCAACGACCTATTGTTTAATTAAAAAGTTCATTCTCTATAAACAACACTTGACAGAAATCTCCTCATTATCATTACTACCCTGAAATATAAAGATTTTATTATTTTATCCTTACCAAGAATAAAAGCTTGGGTTAAAGAGCACCAACCTTAGAACTGAGCCAATTGTGTTTCCCAGCTCCACTGTATAAAAGAGTAGAAACTTGGGCAATTTTATCTAATCCTCACTTGTATTTCCTCACATATAAAATGAAGATAATAGTAGTACTTACCTTACAGAGTCATTGTGACACTTAAAGGCCTTTGAACAAACTCTGAACAAACAGAAAAGACTTTGAACAAACTCTGGAATATTAGGCACATATATGTTACTTAAAATTATCCTTATCACCATCATCTCTATCATATTAATCATTGCATGTGGGCGAAGTCGATTCAGTCATGTCAGATTCTTTGCGACTCCATGGACTGTAGCCCACCAGGCTCCTTTGTCCATGCGATTCCCTAGGTAAGAATACTGGCTTGGGTTGTCATTTTCTGCTCCAGGGGATGTTCCTGATGCATTGGCAGGCAGGTTCATTACTATTATCAGAAATTAGACATAACCTTAATATTCTATGTATAAGAACACACATTAAAGATATTCTTAATCATTGACATTTTAGGTCCTTATGTTTACTACTTAAGAGATGCATCACTATATTTTAAATGATTTGGAGAACAACTTTGGCATTTGTCTTTATTTTTCTTACTTTTCAATAAAATTGAAAAAATACATCAATGAAAGCATCAAGGCACAAAAATTAATTGTGTTCAATGTTTTATATTAATAAGGCATTGAGATAAACTTCACAAAGAAATGAAAACCTATTATGATTATCTTTAAATAAATTACTCATTTCAGTAAGAATAAACCAGAAATGGAACTTTACTTATTCTATTCTTATCTCAAAGCTTATAAAAGTGTGCATCAAGTTTGCATTTCTTCCCATCATCTAAATGCTGTCTGCTCAGACTATCGCTTTTGGAAGATGATGTAAAAAAGTTTCGATATATAGCTGGCATAATTGTGCATAGCTGCTGTCAAGAATTCCTAGGCAGAGACTGTCATCTTAAAAGGTTACTGTGACATTTCTAGAATATGTTTTTTCAAATATGAATGAAACATGTTGCCTTTTTGGTTGAGGGTAGAGAAGGCATGGAACCTGACATTTTCCACAGTGCCAAAATTAGAAAACAAAGTATTAGAATGTCAAGATTAATCAATCACTCAACAAGTATTAAAGTAATACCTACTTAGGTGTCCAATGCATTGGTTGGAGCTAGCATTTTATCAGGTTTAAGTGTTTAACCAAATGCAACCTAAAAATTAGAGAGTTGCTTTAATCTAGATTAGAAAGGTCTAGCAATAGAATGTTCCATATGTTGGCACTACTGAAGGGCCTACTCCCTTTTGAAAGACTATTTTCTTTGCTCAGAGTCATTATGAAGGCAGAGATAAATTCTACCTGTAAAAGGTTTAACTCTGAATAAACAAATATAAAAGTTATGTAGTTAAGATGTATACATATATCATCATTATGTTGTACACTTAAGCTTACACAATGTTATATATCAATTATATCTCAATAAAGATGGGAAAAGATGAATAATAATTTCAAATAAATACCTTTGTAGTGCTAAAGCCCTACTCTTCTAAAAGAAAAGTAGAATATGCCAAAAGTACAATAAATCACTGTTTCACTGTTTTTCACAACATTTCATTGACATTGACAAAATCATTTAGGAAAGATTTATTTTAAGCTATATTAATAGTGGAGATAATGGAAATAAATGTAAACTAACACAGTGGCATAGATTTTACATATTGATTAAAAATTCATTTAAAATCCTCTTGATTGTAAAAGGAGAGAGGCAAAGATCATGGCAAGAGTCTTAGGAAAGCTTCTAAATATTTCACATTGTGTAGGAGGTCTGTTCAGACAAATTTGGGAATGAAATTGCCATGCTCTTCTTCCTGTGGAGTTCTAAACGTCATGTTCCAAATTCAGGACAGTTCCACAGCTGGAAAAGAGCTTTGACGGGTTGTCTACCAGTTTTCTTTTATGTTCTTATTAATTATTAATTCTTTCCTATGTAAATCCTTTAATAAAAAAATGTCTACTGCACTATTAATTTATGCATATTCTAAAAGAATCCCATTTATAATAGTAGTAGAAAGTAAGGTTAAACCAAGTAATTTTATTTGCCTTTTTTTGTTTGTTTTTGCTCTTACTAATTTGAGTTGTGAAATGAGCCTTTTCTCCTCTTCTTTTGCTTAGCTGGTTTCCACATCTGAAAATGACTTAGCTAGTTCAGCATGGAAGTAAATACAATATTTATAATCTTAAAGAAATAAAGATTATTATGGAAAGTGGATGAAGAGTATAATGTGTATAAAAAATGTTTGAGTGGATGAAAAATTATAGAGTTTTGCTGGCTTGTTTTATTTATTTGTTTTGAGTTCATATTTGTTTATATTTTTATTTTTGTCTTTAACCATCAGTGTACCTTCGACTCCAAGTATATTTGCTCATTCACATTAATTCCCTCAGATCATTTTCTTTTTTTGTGTGAATTCTTTATTCAGGGTTGTCTCCGGAGTTTGTGCCTACATGCTCAGTATCTTCAGTCATGTCCCACTCTTTGGGGCCTTATTGTAGCCCATCAAGCTCCTTGGTCCATGGGATTCTCCAGGCAAGAATACTGGAGTGGGTTACTGTGCCCTCCTCCAGGGGATCTTCCTGATCCAGGAATTGAACCAGCATCTCCTGCATTGCAGGCGGATTCTTTATCACTGAGCCATGGAGGAAGCATTCATGCCTAAGGTCACTTTGCAGGCTGTTCTCTTTGCATATCAGTAGCTTGGTATATTTCGGCAGTTTCAACAAATGAGACATTTAAAAGTAATCAAAAAAATACAAACGGAACTCTATACTAGTAATAATAGCCTGTAGGAAACAAATAAGAAAAGAATACAAGAAGCAGATCAATTCAAACATTGAACCCCAGTACCTTTTGGCAAAGAAGCTGGATAGTCTTCCTCGGGGCTCTGGTCTTCTGTTCCCTTTCATTATAATCTTTCTCAAAACTTTCCCTGATCAATTGTCCCTTTATTTGAATCTTTTGCAATCTTAGTTTCTTGAAAGTCATGTCCCAGACTCCAGCCACATCAGAACAGAACCTGAAAAGTTAGTCAGTTTCTTCCTCTAGCACTTAATTTATTTTATGTCAATTCCCACTATTATAGTTTTCAGCACTTTGTAAATATTCCAAACACATTTACCATATAACTTCATTTACAACATTGTTTTGACTTTCTCAGATTTGTGTTTCCTTCTCTGCTTCTGTCTTTAATTTGATGTGATACGTTGTTTTGGTTGAGGTATATAATGAATATCTGGCCTCACCAAGGTAAGTAATTGGAAAAGAGACAAGTATCTTAAAAGTCTTTCCAGATAATTGTAGAAATTCTTCTTTGCTATAATACTATACAAAAAGTCAGTAAGTGGTAATTTCTTAAAAGTTAGCTACAATGTTGAATCTGAAATCATATCAAAGGTAAATATATGACATAAAATTTTCATATTAAAATTAAAAAAAAAGATGCACCTCTAGTTTCCTAGAGCAATTAGCCAAAATAATTATTGGCTAATCAACATTTATCCTAAAACAATACTCAAGTACTAAGTACTGTATCAGTCTTGAAGTAAAATGGTTCCTGGTAAATGAACAAAGAGACACCTCCTATAACCTTGAGTAGTTCACTATCTAAAAAGGAGGAGACAGAAATATCATAAGCATAATATGTATACATATACATTTAAAATTTTAGTATAATAATGTGTGATAAATAGCACATTATTTATGAATTCTTCCAAGTGTTTATTGAATACCTAAATAGACAGATATATTCTGTTTATTGGACAGCACGATGAACAAAACACAAAATCCATGCTGTCGTGAATTTCACATTCTATTTGAGAGAAACAGAAAATAATCAGAGTAACAAACCAGTCATATAACACATTAAAATGGTGGTTGTGTTAGGGAGAAAACCATTGCAGTGTAGGAGCAATGGGTCAGCCTAGGGAAATTCTGTAACTCTAAGTAAGGGTCACAAAGAGTCAGACACGACTGAGTGACTTTGGGCTTCCCTTATATAGCTCAGGGCTTCCCTGATAGCTTAGTTGGTAAAGAATCCACCTGCAGTGTGGGAGACCTGGGTTCAATCCCTGGGTTGGGAAGATCCCCTGGAGAAGGGAAAGGCTACCCACTCCAGTATTCTGGCCTGAATAATTCCATGGACTGTATAGTCCATGGGATCACAAAGAGTCTGACATGACTGAGGGACTTTCCATTAAGTAAGGTGGACAGGGCAGACCTGAATTAAAATAGCATTTCATAAAGAACCTGAGGAAAGTAAGGACATAGTGGGAGATAGAAGGAATGGTCACACACATGAAGTCAGAGGGGAACAGCAAAGAGTGAGAGTAAATAAATGGGAGCTGGAGTAAATAAATGGGAGGTGAGGACAGTGGTTCTGGAGAGGAATTTGGGACGTTATAAGGAGCTTGCCTTCTACTCATGAGTAAAATGAGGAAGGAGAGAGTTTAGAACCATAACAATCAAATGGGAAATTCATTAAAAAATGTATATTTCTTTGATCTCAGTGCTGATGGTGGAGTGTGAGTGGGACAAGGTGACAGGAGAGAGAACAGTTAGGGAAGTTAACTGCTGCTAATAATCAAGAAAGCGGGTGTTGATGGTTTGGGTTGGCAATGGAAATGGTGAAAAATGGTGGGATTATGTGTATGTTTTGAAGATGAAATGTATCCAACTTCTTGGATGGGGAATTTGCCCAAAAAGGTATGGTCCACAACAACTAAAAAGTCTTGGTGTTGAATGAAGCATTGGGATGAAGAAGGAAAGACTCAGCTGTCTCCAGCAGCTAAGCAAAATTGCTGCTGCTGCTGCTGCTAAGTCGCTTCGGTCGCGTCTGGTCGTGTCTGACTCTGTGCGACCCCATAGATGGCAGCTCACCAGGCTCCCCCGTCCCTGGGATTCTCCAGGCAAGAACACTGGAGTGGGTTGCCATTTCCTTCTCCAATGCATGAAAGTGAAAAGGGAAAGTGAAGTCTCTCAGTCGTGTCTGACTCTTCGCGACCCCATGGACCGCAGCCTACCAGGCTCCTCCATCCATGGGATTGTCCAGGCAAGAGGGCTGGAGTGGGGCAAAATTAACCAGATGCTACTATCTTAACATTATTTTCAACCTACAGGATGTCCAAGCTGGAGCCCCCTCTCTCTAGGCCAATCCTGCACTCTAACAGAGCAATAGGCAGGGCTGACAGCCAGGTGAAAAAGGACACCAAGGGTCTATTTTACCTCAAGCTCAGGAACAGAGGGCATTTGTAGTAGGTCTGGAGGGGCAGCATGTGAGTCAGGGAGGTTCCCTTCACTGCCACCAACAACTGCAGCTTGCCTAGTTCTTCAGAGCCACCCAGTGGTGCCCACCCAGGTACAAGGCCACTGAGTAGGGAGCTACAGTACAGGGTAAGCCAGTGCCCACAGGGAGGGCTGTAGCTGGTGAAGGCATGGTGAAGTCATTATTTATAGATACTTAGTAGACATGTTGATAAATGAACCTGAATATGTAGACATCCCTAATTCTCAATTCTTAATCTTAAGTTTATTTATTTTAGACTGTCCTAAACATCTAATTATGCCATGATTAGTCGCTCAGTCATGTCCAACTCTGCAACCCCATGGACAGAGGAGCCTGGTGGGCTACAGTCCATTGGGATTCTCCAGGCAAAAATACTGGAGTGAGCTGCCATGCCCTCCTGCAGGGGATCTTCCCAACCCAAGAACTGAACCCAGGTCTCCCACATTGCAGGCAGATTCTTTACTGTCTGAGCCACCAGGGAAGCCCAAATATCTAATTACTCATGGTTTATGTTTGAGTCGACCAAAAAATGTCTGGAACTCTTGCAGTTGTGTGACAATATCTACTTATATACAGAGAAAAACTCAGACTAAGAGCATGATTTTATTGTTACATAAATTTTCTTTGATATTTTGTTGAAAATAGAAAAAGGGGAACTGATTAACTTAATCACCATTTCTAATGACCAAAGGTTTGTAAACGATTTTATTTCTCTTATCTGAATATTTAAAACATGAAAAAAGACAACAAAATAACTACTTTTCATCATGCTTTAAAAAGTTAGTAATAGGTATTTTGTTACAAATTCTGTTTGGGTAACTATTTTACCCCCCCTCATTTGCATTAGTAGAGGAATTACATGCATATATAAAAATTACATATGATTATTAATATTACAGCTCTAGTATCTAGAATATTCTGATTTTTATAATAAGTGATCAAAATAATTGATGAATGAAGGAATAGGTGCATAGTTGTCTCATAAAATCAGCATGTCACTGAGAGACATTTTTCCCCACTGCCCATATAAAGAAATTGTGGACATAGAATAATCTATATATTGGGCATGCCTTTGGGAGAGCATAGTGTAAGAGAAACTTACAGTCTGAGCTCATCATTATAGGTATACTTTTTAGTTTCACAGTCTCCAAAAATTAATTATATAACACATCACCTTCATTATCAAAAAATATTAGAGTATCTGATACCAAGGACTGTCTCAATTCTTTTAAAAATGATTTCTGTGCAATATAGATTTTATATTGCCAAAGAAGCCTATTAATCAATCTCTTTAAAAAAGAATTTTTGTAAGCCTGATTTGAATAATGCTAGAGCTCACTGATTCTTAAAATATATAAAAATTGAATGACAAAGTAAATGGCAGAGCAAGTTAATGTCAGTCTGAAATTATCTGAATGAGGATAATTATAAATATTCAAATAAGAATTTTAATTACTGACATCTAATATTAACAAAAATAACTAATGCTGGAACTCTTTAAACTAATTTTCAATCAGATGAATACTATAGTTTGAACATAACTAATGCAAAATACTCATGAGATATACTTTCTTTTATCTTTTCCATTTTTTGTTGGTTCTATTTGAATAAAGCGTTTTCTCTTTAGTTCAGCATATATGATCAAATATTCCTTTTCCCTTAAATTTTGTCTTTCTGACAGTCAACTTTTTGAGTGTGAGAATGGGTTCTTGGAACATAGGAAGCTGACCAATTTAGGCTTTACTATGGTCTGATGTGTCACTTAGCTTTCTAATGTGACTGTAATTTTAATTAAAACACATGGGTTGTTTTTCTTTCATGATTATATTACTATGAAAACTAAAACCTCTGTGGTCAGAGGGATGTACGTCTTTTAGTCTGGAAGCTGGGGGAAAAATATCATTCAAGAAGACTGACAAAATTAATTCTGCATTAAGGATATGTCAATATTGCCCTCTGACTCACTCCAAAAGCATACATACCATTTTCACTAATTGGAAAGCACACAGATCTTTGGTATTGTTTACGATAAACTCGGCGGGGAATGTGACTTCCTAGTGTAGGCCCAACAAAGTGCTCCATTTATGAATAAATCATGTTTGGATCCTGAGAAAAGAGGCATCAGTTAGTGGTAGTTGGCTTCCCTGAATCTCAGGAACTCTGGATTATTAACAGTCAGTATTTATTTTCCTTCCTATTCAATCATTCATTGATAGAAAAACAGACTTTGTTACAAATATGTAATATGTAATGGATTTCTGGAAACTTTACATAATTACATTGCTGTATTTTAATGGAATATTTAGCATTATTACTGTCATTATTAGCATTTCAAAGTCACTGTGGGAGGTAAGCATATTTTCCATTAAAAGATTATTTCAGTATGAAATCTGTCTGAACTATTATTGCCCGTAAACCTGAATAGCACAAATGTCATACAAAAATAAGAAAACGTTTCATTCTTTCAGATATTATTTTAGTGAGTTAAAAACAAAATGAAATGACTGCATTGCTGGTGTTTGGGGATATTTAGCATAAAGATGGCCATGTTTTAAATTTTTTTACATGGTAAATTTTTAGGTGCTCTGTAAATGATGATGATTTTTAATGTGAAGGGTTTTTCACGTATCACAGAATAGCAAGACTGATTGGAAAAATAATTCTTATGTAAGTTATATGGGTTTGGTTAGTCAATGGTAATTATAACGACTGTGTGTTCTTACCTGCATTCAGTGTAATTTTGTACCAAAATATTTAGTCCCTGGAGAATGCTTTCTTCCTGGGGGGGGGGAAAAAAAGCTAGAGACAAGGTAGTTGTAAAAACTGGTTTATTTTTTAAAAATAAATACAAAAATATAAATATAAAACATTAGCAGATAGAATTTGATGAAATGAAATTGCACAAACATTTGTATACCAGGTTGCATATCACATCTACTAACACCACATGTACATGTATTTTGTTTTTGTTTTTTTTTTTAATTTAATGTACAGAACAGGATATACTTTAAAATTTTTCTTCACCTTTTTAAAAGCTTCATTTGCAAGGGCAGGGCATGTACCTAACAGAAGCGGCTTGTCTGTGAGGTTGTTTAAGGGAGGACTATCCTGTTCATGATTCTGAAATTATCTTTTATTTCCTAAGATGGACGACACTAAATTTCCATAGCTTTGGCTCTTGGAAGTGATTAAATAAAATGTTGTATATATTCCATGAGACATCCTACAGGGAAGAATTAATGTAATTAATAAACAACTTAAAAAGGACATGGGGAAAGAAAATTGTGCTGAGTGGCAGGAAAATTCTCCTGGAATATCAAACATTGTGAAGTGGAGACGGTGTGGGTCAAGTTAACTTCCTCTTGCCGGAGCAGAACAGACATCCTAGGTTAAGAGTCTTTGTCGCTTTCCCCGCCGCCGTACATCTCCGCCAGCTTGTTAAACCGAGGGCCCCATTCTCGGAGATAATCGTAGTTTTGGTCTCCGTCAGTGGTACCTGATTCCAAGGAACTCAGAGACTCAGCGATGGAGTCATTCCCTTCGTAGGCGTAGGTAGCGAGCGAGTCGTAGGGAGGCGCCGTGGGATCCAGGTCGTGCTCCTTGAGCCTTTCATTGATGAAATCCCGGACGTCTGCGTTATCTGGGGCCGTCGGAGTCCTCCGGGGGATAAATAAGGTTTCTGGAATAATATCTCGCCGCAGCTTTTTTTCCTCAATAGCGGCCGGATTCCTCAAGGTGCCGATATCAAAGGCCTGAGTGTCCTCCTCTCCGCCACCTTCATCATTATAGCTCACGATGTTGTCTCTGATGTCTTCTTTAGACAAGATCAGAGGCTCTTTTTTCCGCTGTCTTTTCAGAGCTGCGAACAGTACTACTATAACTTCAAAAAAGAAAAAGGAAAAAAAAAAAAAGATGCATTAGAGACCCGTCTGAAACACTATATAAATAACAGGGGAGGTATTATAAATGGAGGAGTTTAAGTTATTTACGTTTTTCTGGAACAGGTTAGAATTTAGAATTAATTTTGAACTTCTTTAATTTTTTTTTTTTTGCAGGGTTGGAGGGGGCGATGGTGAGAGGAGAGGGGAGTGTTGAAGGATTTACTAGGATGGTTAGAGTTTAAGAACAGTGATTCTGAATTATTTTTAAAGCAGTGTGTAAGAGTTTTTGAAATATTGTGATTTTTCTAAGAACTGTTTAAAAATAGTTCCTGATGGTAGATATCATTTATATTTTGCATTAAATAATGACATAAGGTGTTGTATAAAAAAGACCCAAATCAAATTCAGTTTCAAATAAAACAACTAAGAAGGGCAAACATACGCCCATAGTTTTACATTTGTATGCAATATTAAAAAGGCAGCTTTCTTCACAAGATATAAAGTATTCATATCTGTTAAATAGCTTTGATGATGGATTTATGTACTTTTTTTTTCTTGTGCTGTTCCTGGAGCACCTTAATTACTGGGGGGGGAAAAGACCACATTATTTAGACATGATTGGCTTAGAAATTTACCAGATTTTATGTGGAAATATATATGACTCATGAGATTAAAGAAAATGCTGGATCACATGATGGCAAACAGTGAATTCAAATTACTACACTGAATTAACTACAAAAATCACATATGAATCTCAGCTCGCCTGCTCGCTCAGTCTCTCAGTCCTGTCCAAACTTTGTGGCCCCAGGAACTGCAGCACCCCAGGCCTCCCTGTCCATCACCAACTCCCACAGTTTACTCAAACTCATGTCCATTGAGTTGGTGATGCCATCCAACCATCTCATCCTCTGTCATCCCCTTCTCCTCCGGCCTTCAATCTTTCTCAGCATCAGGGTCTTTTCAAATGAGTCAGTTCTTTGCATCAGGTGGCCAAAGTATTGCAGTTTCAACTTCAATATCAGTCCTTCCAATGAACACCCAGGACTGATCTCCTTTAGGATGGACTGGTTGGAACTCCTTGCAGTCCAAGGGACTCTCAAGAATCTTCTCCAGCACCAGAGTTCAAAAGCATCAATTCTTCGGTGCTCAGCTTTCTTTATAGACAAGCTCTCACATCCACACATGACTACTGGAAAAATCATAGCTTTGACTAGATGGACCTTTGTTGGCAAAGTAATGCCTCTGCTTTTTAATATGATGTCTAGATTGGTCATAATGTTTCTTCCAAGGAGCAAGCGTCTTTTAATTTCATGGCTACAGTCACCATCTGCAGTGTTTTGGAACCCCCCCAAAAATAAAATCTCTCACTGTTTCCATTGTTTCCCCATCTATTTGCCATGAAGTGATGGGACCAGATGCCATGATCTTAGTTTTCTGAATGTTGAGCTTTAAGCCAATTTTTCCACTCTTCTCTTTAATTTTCATCAAGAGGCTCTTTAGTTCTTCACTTTCTGTCATAAGGGTGGTGTCACCTGCATATCTGAGGTTATCAATATTTCTCCTGGCAATCTTGATTCCAGCTTGTGCTTCATCCAGCCCAGAGTTTCTCATGATGTCCTCTGCATATAAGTTAAATAAGCAGGGTGACAATATACTGCCTTGACATACTCCTTTCCCAATTTGGAACCAGTCTGTTGTTCCATGTCCAGTTCTAACTGTTGCTTCCTGACTTGCATACAGATTTCTCAGGAGGCAGGTCAGGTGGTCTGGTATTCCCATCTCTTGAAGAATTTTCCACAGTTTGTTGTGATCAGCACAGTTAAAGGTTTTGGCATAGCCAATAAAGCAGACATAGGTATTTTCTTGGAACTCTCTTGCTTTTTTGATGATCCAACGGATGTTGCAATTTGATCTCTGGTTCCTCTGCCTTTTCTAAATCCAGCTTCAAAATCTGGAAGTTCACAGTTCACATTCTGTTGAAGGCTGTCTTGGAAAATTTTGAGCAATACTTTGCTAGTGTGTGAAATGAATGCAATTGTGCAGTAGTTTGAGCATTCTTTGGCATTGCCTTTCTTTGTGTCTGGAATGAAAACTGACCTTTTCCAGTCCTGTGGCCACTGCCAAGTTTTCCAAATTTGCTGGCATTTTGTGTGCAGCACTTTCACAGCATCATCTTTTAGGATTTAAAATAGCTCAACTCGAATTCCATCACCTCCACTACCTTTGTTCGTAATGATGTTTCCTAAGGCCCACTTGACTTCACATTCCAGAATGTCTGGCTTTAGGTGAGTGATCACACCATCGTGATTATCTGGATTGTGAAAATCTTTTTTGTATAGTTTTTCTGTGTATTCTTGCCACTTCTTAGTATCTTCTGCTTCTGTTAGGTCCATACCATTGCTGTCCTTTATTGTGTCCATTTTTGCATTAAATTTTCCCTTGGTATCTCTAGTTTTCTTGAAGAGATCTTTAGTCTTTCCTGTTCTATTGTTTTCCTCTATTTCTTTGCATTGATCGCTGAGGAAGGATTTCTTATTTCTCTTTGCTATTCTTTGGACCTCTGCATTCAAATGCGTATACCTTTCCTTTTCTCCCTTCCCTTTTGCTCAGAGGGCTCAAACAAACCTTGTGCTCACCATGACCCAGGGACCCAGAGACCCACAGAGACTGAGACAGACCTGTGTTTGAGTGTCTCCTGAGGAGGTATGGGTCAGCAGTGGACTGCTGTAGGGGCAGGGGCTTTAGTTGCAGCATATCTGGGTATGGCATAAGCCCTCTTGGAGGAGGTCACCATTAACCCCACCACAGAGCCACCAGAACTTACACAGGACTGGGGAAACAGAGTCTTGGAGGGCACAAACAGAACCTTGTGCACACCAGGACTCAGGAGAAAGGAGCAGTGACCCCACAAGAGACTGACCCAGACTTGCCTTGAGTGTCCAGGAGTCTCCGGTGGAGGTGTGGGTCGGTGGTGGCCTGCTGCAGGGTTGGGGGCACTGAATGTAGCAGTGCCCGCATGGGACCTTTTGACAAAGGTCGCCATTATCTTCATTACCTCCACCATAGTTTGGCTGGAGGTAAATAACAGGAAGGGAATACAGCCCCACCCATCAACAGAAAATGAATCTCAACTAGATGTATCTTAATAATGAGTATAGATCCACAAGTAGAAATGTGTATCACTCACACAGGATATTTCCTTACTCCTGTGGGAAGGTATCAGTAATAATAATACACTTATTACTTTAGTAATCATAGTAATGATAAGAGCATAAAAGGAGAAATTTAAAATCAATTCCCCACTGGTTGTGTTAGTTTCCCAACCTCATTCAGTATTCCCAAACATTTTGATCATAATCCTTTAAAAATTATGATTTGGAGAAACAGATGTGAATTCAATTAGATGAGGAAAGGAAGGGAAAAGATCTTACCAGATACATATATGAATATATATATATATATGTATATATATACTTAACCTCATTAGAACAAACATTTAAAGGATATTGGATTTATTACAGGTCTAGACTTAATGAAGTGAAGTGAAGTGAAAGTCGCTCAGTCGTGTCCAACTCTTTGCAACTATACAGTCCATAGGATTCTCTAGGCCAGAATAGTAGAGTGGGTCACCTTTCCCTTCTCCAAGGGATCTTCCCAACCCAGGGATCGAACCAGGATCTCCTGCATTGCAGGTGGATTCTTTACCAACTAAGCTATCAGGGACTTAATGTGTCCCCTACAGATTCATATCTTAAAGCCTAAATATATTCCCAATGTGATGGGACATAGAGGTGCAGTCTTTGGGAGGTAGTTAGGTCATGGAGGTAGAACCCTCATGAGTGAGTGGGATTAGTGTTCTTATAAAAACAGACATAAGGATTTCCCTGGTGGTACAGTGAATGGGAATCTGCCTGCCAATGCAGGAGACACAAATTCAGTTCCTGGTCTGGGAGAATTCCACATACCATGGAGCAACTAGGCCTGTGTACCACAGCTAATGAACCTGTTCTTCCTAGAGCCTGTGCTCCACAACAAGAGAAGCCACCACAATGCAAAGCCCAAACTCCACAGCTAGAGCGCAGCCTCCACTTTCTGCAACTGGAGAAAGTCCCCATACAGCAACGAAGACCCAGCACAATCAAAAATAAATAAATGAAGTGATTTTAAAAATAAATAAATGAAATTTTAAAACTTAAAAGAACAAATGAGGCATGAGAGCGATGATTGCTGTCTTCTGTATGAGGATATAAGAGAAGACAGCCATCCATGAAAGAGGAAGTATGCCCTCACCAAACATAAAATCTTGGACTAGATCGTGAACTTCCCAGTCTCCAGACTCTAAGAAATAAATTTCTGTGGCTCAGGTTACCAGTCTAAGGCATTCTGGTGTAGCAGCCTGAACCAAGGCAATTATATTATTATGTAAAATGGCATTAAATTATGTTTTTCTCTTTTATTGACTTAGAACTGTAAGACTTCTAGCCCTCAAGCTGGTCTAAGAGGGCAAACAAGGGACTTTTTAAAATGCAACAAAAAAGGAAGTTTTAATCCATTGACAACTATTCTTGACCTTCAAAGTGATTAAAAAATAAATAGGCCACCACCAAGAGAGATAAACTGTTTATTCTACAAGTTTTTGAGAAAATATGACCTTTTATTTTGGCTAAATTCATAATTTGTGCACATGCATAAACTTGAGATCTAATGATTTTAAACCTCAGACAGCTTGTTATCAACTAAATGATCTTACACAATAAAAAATGTTCTAATAATGAGGATGATGAAACTTACTAAGACTGGCTTCAAAGTCCCAGTTCATTTCACTGCTTCTTGAAATGTCAGGTACAGTGTTTTTGGCTTAGGTTCACAGGAATACTCACAATAGTTTTAAGATAATGCAACTAGAGAGTAAGCAATCTGATTTTTTAATTCAAAAGCAGTTATAAACCAATTTGCTCTGGGTTATAGAATCAAATATTGCCATTTTAGGGACAAGTGAACCAGATAAAGGGTTATGTTAACATTAAACAGGAAACGGCTACCATAGTGAGGCCTTTATCCAACCATAATAAGAAAAAACGTGGAAATAAACTTTACTGAAAAACTATGTACACAATGACAACAGCGAGGTACCTGGCCTTGGCTTAGCCACTCAGAAATTATGTAACCTTGCAAAATGTTTTAAATATCTCCAACTTTCAGTTTCATTATTTAAGAAAGGCAGGTCCTGACTCTATCTGATCAGATGTATTTTAATATAAACCACAGTCCTGGTTAATTGATATCTGTCTTAAGTTCAGGTGTTAGTTTTGGGGGTAATATTTTAATAGATGGGCTTCCCTGGTGGCTCAGCAGCAAAGAATCCGCCTACAGTGCAGGAGACCAGGGTTGGACCCCCTAGAGAAGGAAATGGCAGCCCACTCCAGTATTCTTGCCTGGGAAATTCCATGGACAGAGGAGCCTGGCGGGCTACATTCCATAGGGTCACAAAGAGTCAGACACAACTGAGACACTGCCACTTTAACTTTCTTCACTACAAAAGCTTTAGAGGTATTCCATCTTGGTTATTTCCCCCAATCAAGGGGAACTTAGGACTTAGCAACTAAACAACAACAACAGCAATTTTAATAGAAACATTTCTTACAGACACAGTGAAGTAAGCCATCTAGGAAATAAGCACATTTCCCCTAACCTTTCTTACCCAGCAAAATGATGATGCAGAGGAGAATGGCGATCAGGGCCCCTGTGCTGAGGCCGGCCGGCAGGAGCAGGGCCTCAGCGCTGCAGGACTGCATGTTGCCCTGGCTGTCGCAGGCGCACACTCGGATGGTGAGTGTGCCCGTGCTGCTCTGAATCGGGTAATCATTGTCCGAAATCACCACGGGCAAGAGATAAGTGCTTATTTCATGTCTGTTGAATCCATTTTTTCGGGTTAAAATTCTGGCTGTATTATCTAAAATAAATTTTAACATATTAAAAATAGCTGGGGACAGTGGATTTGTCTCATCCAGATCACCATGGTTTAACACATAGATATGATAAAAAGGTGTCTTTTTAAAACACAAAATTTTTATCAAATGTATACATGGCCATTTGGATATAGATAAGATAAATAAGCTAGTTTGAGGAGTCAAGGCAATTCAAATATAAATAAAATAAATAAGATAGTTTGAGGAATCTAATAGCATGATTACTTACTAACTTTTTAACTAATTCTCACACGTGTTCAAAATGGTGGATTTTTATAAGTGGATCATTTATCAAGACTATAGAGATGGTAGCATATGGTTTTTCAGAGTTTTCAAAAAACAAAATATTATGCATACCAAAGAAAAAACCATAGTAAATGGTTTTTGTTTACAAATGTATGTGTCCACAGACGAAACACACATTAATCTTAATATTCATGAAGAAAAATATTAGGTAGTAGCACTTTTGGAATCAATAATACAGTCAAAAACTTTCAAAAGTCCCAATATATGAAGAACAGTGAGCTAATTATTTAATGTTTTTGAACTTAGATTTCCACCCATTAAAATTAATTCAGTGCATAACTTAAATAGCTAGTGGAAGACACTAATGTAGGAGTGCCTGACAGACATACGGAAAGAGGCAGGGACTTAATCCAGCTACCATCCTCCTACCTAGTACATTGCTACTGATATTTCCTTTATCTGATAACTCACCCAGGATCCTCAAATTTGGGTTGCGAGTTGATAATATTTCTTCTAGCTCTATATAACAAATACTGAAAAATAAATATACGTGGATGATAATGTCACACTCTGTTTGACCAATGTGCTGGGTCTTGTTTAGCCACTCCACAGGGCTGTTTAAGATGCCAGGGTAGGTAAGGGAGTGTTAGGCAATTGCTAAATCAAACAAGTAGGATAGCAAAATTGTAAAAGAAGAGAAGTGACAATATTTTTGCAATATAATGGCTGAACATAAAGTAATCATTTCCAAAACTTTAGCAAGAAGTTAAATCTTACTACATCAGTAGATTACTACATAAGCTAGGAAAGTAGACGAGCAAAACAGATGTGCACAAGCAAATTTAAAAAATCAAATGTAACCCTGATAATTTTGCAATTTTGACTTCTCTTCCAATAAGTGTTAGGATACAGCTCTTCCTTTCACAAACCTACACTAAAATAAATCATTTATAAGCATGTGAGTATTTTTATAATCTTCTTGCTTAGCCTTTTTTAACTTTTCAAAAATTTCAAAATCTTAATTTTGTCTACAATAGCTTTGATACGTTAAAGAGTCAAAAGAAGTTTTATAATCCACCTTCAATGCAGGAGACCTGGGTTTGATCCCTGGATTGGGAAGATCCCCTGGAGAAGGGAAAGGCTACCCACTCCAGTATTCTGGCCTGGAGAATTCCATGGACCGTACAGTCCATGGGGTCACAAAGAGTCAAACGTAACTGAGCAACTTTAAGTTTAACCATTCTATACAAATCATTTTATTAAGTATTCAGGAAATCATCATTTAATAAAGCTTTTGATCTGTAAATTAGTGAAAAGTGGGAGACAGTACTATTTCAACTCTCTATTCCTTTTTAAAATTGAGAGGTGGCTTGTTGAGATCCAGGGCTCAGTTTAACAAGAATATAAAACAAGTTAAAATACAATTAGAAAGAGGTTCAATATTGTCAATTCAGTACAAAGAACGCCACATCTAAATTCTACGTTTAAGTTACCAGATTCAGCAAATTAAAATGATGGGTGTTGTTTTTCTGATATTCAGATGTAATTGGGCATTTTGCATTTTATATGCCAATTCTATGTTAATTTTTCCAATCACAATTATTTTAGGTGTCCAAAGGGGTAGAATGGCTTCCCTGATGGCTCAGGCAGTAAAGAATCTGGCTGCAATGCAGGAGACCCAGGTTCCATTCCTGGGTCAGGAAGATCCATCCCCTGGAGAAGGGAATAGGAACTGGCTTCAGTATTCTTGCCTGGGGAATCCCATGGACAGAGGAGCCTGGCAGGCAAAGTAGTCCATGGGGTCTCAAAGAGTCAGACATGACTGAGTGACTAACACACATAGAGGTATAGAAAACAGACATTTCAAAAGCTCAAATTTAGTAAACAGATGTTACCAACTGATCCACTCCCTTCAACTGATTTGTGCAAAAATCCTATATTAAAAATGAACAGTTGCTCAGTTTAAAACTATCCATTATCCTAAACTGCTTTCTGACATTCTGAAAGCCAACCAGATGTACTATAGCAACCTCGCTCTGCCAGTATACATACATGGAAAGTATTGTACTTATGCCAATGTAGTTATTAGATTTCTTGCAAGAATATATAATTATATCTATAGCAGCTCTAAAACAAGCATACCTGTTTTGTTTCTGCTTTTTTTTTAAAAAAAAAAAATTCAATAAATATGTTTGGTATTTTTGATCACATATAAAATTCATATGTTATATAGGAAAATAGTGTATCTCGTCTTTGCCATCTATGTGTTTGCACTCAATTCCCTCACAGGCTAATATGGCTGCTTTTTTCTTTTCTTTTTTTTTTCGTCTCTTCTAGGCCTTTTGACTTTGGTGAATCTGTTGCTGCTAAAACTCATTGAAGTTTCCACAAGAGCCTCACTAAGACATTCACTTCCCTGTGTACCCTACTATTTTGTTATAAGAACTGATTATTTCTGGCCTTTCTGAAGTTTGCAAGATCCAGTGTTTTCATTAATACCCATATACTGTCTTCTTTCATGTATTTTATTATTTAAAATTCAACAATGTAAACTCTTGTAAGTAAGAAATTACCAAAATATCTTATTAAAAATCTAATGAAAACAAACCTTTGCAAACAGATCTATAAAGTAATATATCATGTATATGTAGCTGTTAATTTGGGGAAAACTTCTTGTTTAAGTCACCTTAAATCATAATGAACACATTCCAAAATTTACCTTCATTGTCTTGTACTGTGAAGTTTGGATTGACAGCAGCTAAACTGAAGAAAAATTTCTGTCCACCTAAAGGATCATCTTTGTCTACTGCACTTATAGTCTGTATTAGCTGCAGAAGAGAAAAAAAAATGTACATTTATCAAGCTTCTGTGGTTAGAATCTTCTTTATAATATTTAATTTTTAGTATCCAATTTTTCCAGTATTTTTTAAAGACAATTATTTTCTTCCTTATAAGCATGCATCTTTATTTCAGTTATTCTATCCTTTTATTACACAACAGCAACACTCTCTATCTCACTGTCCTCGATTTTGTTTCTCTCTTTTTTCTCACTGTCAATTTCTCCTAAATACTATCCATCTTTTAAATAAAATAATGAGCAATAACATACTATTCTTCATAGTTTTAAGAATTTAGATATAGCATTTGAAAGAAGTAGGTATTTCATATATGTTTAAACATTTATCTAGAAAAGTTATTTAATGTAGGAAAATTTAGAAAGTTTTTATAATTATAGCTTTGTTCTTCATCAAAAATAAAGTCAAAACTATTCAAACAATGTAGAGATTTTATAGAATCATTATGCATAACTTTATAAAGGAAAGACAAACATTATCTATTTTTAGAGTAACTCATTTGCACTCTCAATAGAACTATATTTTTTTTAATTCAACATGTACATACTATGGAGAATGGTTATTTTATAAGGGTTAGCTCTAATTTATTTCAGGATAAGAGAATATAAGAGGCTATCTAGTAACAAAGTATAAAATTTAATACCTTATACAATGATCATATCACTACTTTGAACATATTATATAATAATTAATATTATATGTATATAACAGCTATATATTTTTGCATAAATATATCAGTTTTTCCTTAACTTATATGTATAATAACATTTTATGTGTTTTTTACATATTTTTCAAGAAGGGTTCAGTTCAGTTCAGTCACTCAGTCGTGTCCGACTCTCTGCGACCCCATGAATTGCAGCACGCCAGGCCTCCCTGTCCATCACCAACTCCCGGAGTCTATCCAAACCCATGTTCATCGAGTCAGTGATGCCATCCAACCATCTCACCCTCTGTTGTCCCCTTCTTCTCCCGCCCCCAATCCTACCCAGCATCAGGGTCTTTTCCAATGAGTCAACCCTTCGCATGAGGTGGCCAAAGTATTGGAGTTTCAGTTTCAACATCAGACCTTCCAATGAACACCCAGGATTGATCTCCTTTAGGATGGATTGATTGGATCTCCTTGCAATCCAAGGGACTCTCAAGAGTCTTCTCCAACACCACAGTTCAAAAGCATCAATTCTGCGGTGCTCAGCTTTCTTCACCGTCCAACTCTCACATCCATACATGACCACTGGAAAAACCATAGCCTTGACTAGACAGACTTTTGTTGGCAAAGTAATGTCTCTGCTTTTAAATATGCTATCTAGGTTGGCCATAACCTTCCTTCCAATGAGTAAGCGTCTTTTAATTTCATGGCTGCAGTCACCATCAGCAGTGATTCTGGAGCCCAAAAAAGTAAAGTCTGACACTGTTTCCACTGTTTCCCCATCTATTTCCCATGGAGTGATGGGACCAGATGCCATGATCTTAGTTTTCTGAACGTTGAGCTTTAAGCCAGCTTTTTCACTCTCCTCCTTCACCTTCATCAAGAGGCTCTTCAGTTCTTCTTCACTCTCTGCCATAAGGGTGGTGTCATCCGCATATCTGAGGTTATTGATATTTCTCCTGGCAATCTTGACTCCAGCTTGTGTTTCTTCCAGCCCAGCATTTCTCATGATGAAGAAGGGTTCAAAAGTTGTTAAATATGTGTATCAATGCCTATATAAATGGTCGAATTTATTCTTAAAGGAATATGCTTTTTACTGCATTAACTCAATTTAATATTACATGGATATTTGATGGAAATGTTTGTTACTGGTATTTTATTGATTAAAAAGGGAATTTTAAGCTCGGGAATTGGTGGATGGACAAGGAAGCCTGGTGTGCTGCATGCAGTCCATGCGGTCGCAAAGAGTCGGACATGATTGAGTGACTGAACTGAAATAAAGTTTAAAACTGTAAAATAATTAGAATGATAAATTATTTTAACTATTTCATATTAAATTATTTTTCTCTTATAGTGTCTTATAAAAATAAAAATGGAAGTACTCCCTAATTATTTACTTCAAAGTGATGCAAGAAATATAACTGGGCCAAAGATAAATATTATCATTAGAAATAAGTAGCAGAAAAATAATTTAAAACTTGAAATAATTCAAAATATTTCTTTAAAAATATAACATCACTTTATGATTTTTTAGTGGTAATTTAAGATTAAATAAAGCAAGAATTTATGGCTAATGACATCCATTTAATAACAAAAGATGGTATATATAAAGCAGTTAAAGTTACAATCTTCCAGAGTTTGCTAAAACTCATGTTATTGGGTCAGTGATATTAAATATTGTTAAAATATATTTTATTGACTAAAGGAGTAAGGCATGCCTGAGAGAAAATGGAAGAAAGAGAAATAGCCAGTCCTCTCCTCTGCACTTTCCCAAGGTCCTCTGACTGTGAAATGGAAAAAATGGGAGTCTAGTTGCCTCATTCAAGCATTGTTGTTGTTCAGTCGCTAAGTTGTGTCCGACTCTGTGACCTCACGGACTACAGCACACCAGACCTCTCTGTCCCTCACTATCCCCTGGAGTTTGCCCAAGTTCATGGCCGTTGAATCTGTAATGCTATCCAACCATCTCATCCTCTGCTGCCCTCTTCTCCTTTTGCCTTCAATTGTTTAAGCATAAGAAGGGACTATTCATGCATGTAAATTACATCCTTTTCCCAACAGGAAAGTCTTCTACCCTTCAGACGGGGAATAGACAAGAAAAGTGTGCAGTGCGTGCTAAGTCGCTTCTGTTGTGTATGACTGTGTGCAGACTTTTGGACTGTAGCCTGCCAGGTTCCTCTGCCCATAGGATTCTTCAGGAAAGAACAATGAGTGGGTTGCCAGTTCCTTCTCCCGGGGAATCTTCCCTACCAAGAGATCAGGGATTGAACCCATGTCTCTTATGTTTCCTTCATTGGCAGGGTGGTTCTTTAGCACTAGCACCACCTGGGAAGCCCCAAGAAAGGAGGAGGGGTGGGAATTAGCTTTATTTGTCTCACTGGGGCTTCCCAGGTGACGCGGGTGGGAAAGAATCCACCTGCCAATTCAGGCAGTGCAAGAGATGTGAGTTTGATCCCTGGGTAGGGAAGATCCCCTGGAGTACGAAAGGGTAACCCATTCCAGTATTCTCGCCTGGAAAATTCCATGAACAGAGGAGCCTGGCAGCTACAGTCCATAGGACCACAGAGTCAGACATGACTGAGCAACTTAGCACACAAAACATACTCTCACTGTGTCCACACCCCAAATGAATGGAATTATGTTCCATGTTGTTTAAATGCTGCTCTTAAAGAGCACTTAATTCAGAGAAGTTCTGGGTGGACTGAACTACTCTATAAATAACTAAAGCAAATCCAGAAGTCCTCCAAAGCTCCTACTTCCCTGGAAGGAGGGAAGACAGACTTAACAAATTAATTTCAAGAAAGTTTCAGTAAGGAAAGACTTCATCAAATAACTATTTTGATTTTGCCTGCTAGGATGATGTAACCTAGAATTCCATCAGTGAGTATTTAATAGTTTAGTTCAAGCAAACATGTTTCTGCCTATGAGACAAAAATGACATCTAACAAGCTGGTCTTATTAAAAGTAACTAATATGGGAGGATTTTGCACATGCAGCCAATTAGACAAAAATTAATAATCATATTCTTCCTGTCAAGTTTGTCAAAATAGACTAATTACTTTTTAAAATTAACATCATCTTTGATTTGATTATTTTCCCTCAATATACCAACTTGTTTTTAAAAGTTCAAAGAATATGAAATTACTGGCCAGATATAGGTTCAAAAAAAGGAAAAAGGCATAAGGAAAATAAACAAACACAATCCTTTATTTTGTGTATTTTGAATACATTTGGGAATGAATATTTATAATGACTCAAATGCTCTGAAAAGATATCTCTTAAAAATCAAATAGAATAACCATAGAGGGAGCAATGTATGCAGCAGTTTCAAAGGGGGTAATTCATCTCCTACGGAAAAGACTTCAACTTAGATCATGCTGAGCCTGCCAAGCAGAGAACTATTTGGAATGGTATTTTTAGGGCACACTGTTTCATGAAGAAGTAGGTCGGAAGTAGCTAAGTCCTTTAAATATTCCATATTAAACATTTCCATAACATTTTCAACTAAAAAAAAATGAGTCCAATTGCAGCAATTTTACCATTTCAGACAATAGACAGGCTATTGAATTCCTGTTAGAATCTTCCAAAGGAAGAATTTATTTCACAATGTAATTTGCATAAAAATGTAACAATGACATTGATGTTTATAAAGAGCATCAAACGAAGTCTAAACACAATACAGTTTCGTAATGGCTTCTCTTTCTTTAATAAAACACGTTTGATTTCCAATTATTATTTATAACATGCAGCTCCCTTCTGTGAAAACAGCACTCAAACCAATTAAGAGAATTTCTTTCAACCATACAGGCTGGCGCTTTTCAAACAACAGAATGAGCCCACTGAGGAAAAGATTTGAAGAGTTATAAACAAAGCTGGTATAGGAAGAATGTTTTAAAGGACGAAAACCGAGTCATTAAGCACTTTACGTGTTGCTGTAATGATGAAACACTAGTCTAAGCCTTAGGAGTGAGCTCTTTTGCCCTGCTCCAAAATTGTATTTGCATATGTTGGAATAGTGATGGAATGTTTTGATGATCTCAAATATTTGTGTTTTCCCCAACTTTCATTTCCTGTCTTGCAAGCAGTTACCAGTATTTATCTAATGGCACATCAGCATTTCTTTTCCCTTTTGTTTATTCATTTGTTTTTGTTTTTGAAAGTTAAAAAGTTATTTCTTCTTACACCTTAAGTTTTGCAGCTACTATTTCATATCTGCCTGCAATGCAGGAGACTCAGGTTCGATTCCTGGGTCAGGAAGATCCCCTGGAGACGGGAATGGCTATCCATACCAGTATTCTTGCCTGGAGAATTCAATGGATAGATAAGCCTGGAGGGCTGCAGTCCATGGTGTCTCAAAGAGTGGGACACAACTGAGCAACCAACAGTCACTAACTAACTTGGCTTTGCTATTTGTTTGTTCTAATTATATTTCTGGGACTTTCAATGAATGATTTTATCTCTGTTTGCTCATTCCTCTCAAGATTAGGAAAAGAAAAATATTTGAAGTGCCCGTTAAAAATCTTCCTATGCTTTTAAATCCTATGGATGCTTACCTGTCCTGGTCTGGCATTTTCACAGACAAAAGTGTCATAGAACACAGCAAATTGTGGGGCATTGTCATTAACATCCAAAATTCTCACGAAAACAGCCACTCGAGTCATCTCTTTGGGATTGTCTAGAAAAAGGAAAAGTTTGTTTAAGAAGACACATTTGTACACCAGATTTAATTTATACAAGCATCTTGTAGATATTAAGTGCTCATATTCAAATAAGCATCAACTTCATTCTGCTATCATAATGAACAAATGCAATAAAGAAAATTACTACAGAGCCTAATTAAGTAGTCATGAATTCAGTTATTATTGGACTCAAGAGTACTATTAATATTTTGAAAAATCTTTTTAAAAGCACAATCCGATGTAATTGATTTCATATAATATTTGTGTCTTCACTCTCCAAATGCACAATGTAAGAACAAATATTTATTAAATCTTTATTATACATCATTAGATTTCTTAATTTATACCTGTTTTTTGGATAAAGAGTGGTATTAGATAAATCAGTAACTTGCCTGAGGTCATCTTCTATGTGGTAGTTGTTAATTACAACCTACCCTTCTGACTACTTTTATCACTAAAATATATTTCAACAGCTACTGTCAACTCTCCTTTTGGAAATTTTACTATATACCCTATATACCTACTATCAAATTGAATGGATATTTACAATGAAACAAGATTTTAAATGTTTCATTAATAAAATTGTTAATTGTACCATTTCATCAATACAAGCTCAATTTTGTATAACAAAATTAGTTCAATAGTTACATGTAGTATAATAATCATGATTTTTTTTTTGCCAAGATCAAGATCATCAAAGTTTTAACATAAAAACATGCATTTAAAAATATGTTTTGATTTGTAAATGTAATTTTAAAACATGTCTACTTAGCTTATCCTTGGGTAACAACCTCATATTAATCATGAGTGTATTTTCCCCTCCAAGGATTTTTCCAGGAACTTGCACTGATATCCTGAGAGTGTTTGGGCATCTTAAATTAAGGTTATAGTCATCAGCCTTCATGATCTCAAAATCTCGGTCTCTGGATATAGTTCAAATTCTTTGCGAACTTTGGCAAAATCAAACTCAAGATCAATATAAAAGAAGAAAGGAGTAATTAGCTAAAAATAAAGCAAAGCAAAAAAAAAAAAAAAGGCACGTGAGCTGGGGGATAGTAACCATCATCTTATTAAATGGCCTCTATCTACATGGGTTATGAATAATGATTTTCCCTTTGTGAAATTTATTTGAATTTCTAATTTTATCTAAATAATTTTCAGATGCAAGGGTTAAAAAAATCTTCTCAGGTACAAACAGGGAGTATATCACTACACAAAAGAATTTATTTCTCTTTCCTTTTCTTCATGTAATTATAATGTAACTAAAATAATGAAATCAGCAGTTTCAAAAAATAACATCTAAGAACTAATTGTTTGGCAGGGAGGCAGACAGAATTCTAAATCCATTTGAAATGAATTTACCTTTCCTCTTTTCAAGAGAAAATTTAAAACACTTCCCCTCTTTAACACTATTGTTCAGTCCTCCTTCAACCTTCTTAACCCAAAAATATTTAGCTCTCAGGTTCTAATTTCATATTTGCTCATCTACTGCTACATGCTTTTCACTTCTTAGTATGTCAGGTGGTTATTAGAATTTAGACTCTGGAGTCAGACTTGATTCCCAGGTTCACCATTCATTCAGTGTTTAACTTTGTCCAGTTTACACTGTTTCTCTAATGCCTCAGGTTACTCAACATGAATCAAAACAGAACTTCTGATCTTATAAAGTTATGTGAATAATTTGGTGAGTGAATACAAGAAAATTTCTTATCGAAGTATCAATCAGCTGGTAAACACTCAACACTAATACACATTGTTATCAGGGGCTTCCTTGATATCTCAGTTGGTAAAGAATCTGCCTGCATGCAATGCAGGAGACCCCGGTTTGATTCCTGGGTTGGGAAGATCCCCTAGAGAAGGGAACAGCTACGGATTCCAGTATTCTGGCCTGGAGAATTCCATGGATTGTATAGTCCATGGGGTTGCAAAGAGTCAGACACTACTGAGTGACTTTCACTTTCAATACACATTGACTATTATTATGAAGATCGTCTTTATTATCACTGTCGTATCTTCTTCATTTCCTTACATTGTTTGAAAGCTTAATCTATCTTTCTCCATACAAAGCATCTACACAATAAAAATATGTCAATTAGTTTTCTTATAGTTCATGGGGGTCTCAGGAGGAGTACTTTTGGGGAAAAGTGGATAGAAGAGAAAAAAGAGAAAAATGCTGTTCCACTGTTTTTCTACCTCTCTTATTCCTAAACCATTTGCTAATACCCAGAGGCATAGTGATTCACCTATAAATGAATCCTCAACTACCCAAAGTTACTTGTTGCTATGGGAAAGAGTGGGGAGGTATGATTCATATTTTCTAGAATGTACTCTTTAACCAACTTGTATAGTTAGTGGACATAAGCAAAATGTTTTCTTTCAATACAAAGTCTTGATATAAAAATAACTCTTTTGTTGGTAGCAATTCACTTTCTAACTATGCCACAGAAGCCAAGAAAGACAGAAGAGTTTCACATCTAAAAAATTGCACTGTCAGTCCGTTCCCTAACACAATACAGAGCTTCTCCAGCCTCTTTACACATAACTCAAGGCTCTTCAAATCAAAAGCTAAATCCACAGGGATAAACATGCTTTGTAAAGCATCAGGCCTGGAGTCATCTATTCAAAAAAACAGTGCTTACACTAATCTTTTTACTGGCAGATGTGGCAGCTTATGTATAAATAAAAATATAAAGCCTTCCCAGGAAACATCATACTGAATAGGAGCCGGCTTATATTTACCACCTGAGCCTCTCGGTCGTCCAGCAAACTCTAGTGTAGGGAGAACTTGTGAGCAATATAGGATCTTAAAATCGACATCCTAAGGTAAAACCATGCCACATATTCACAGGCTTTTCTATACCTCCAGGAAGAAGAAAATATAAATCGTCATCTAGAAATCCCAGGCTTTAGAAAGAAGTGTCTTTTGTACCTTCTTAGGGCAAGAGTTTCGACTAATAAGGAAGCAGGTATAGAAAATGGAGCCCTTAGTCAGAAACTTTGCTCTACTGTTCTCAGAATGTATTGCAATGCTTATAGTTTAATTCGCAGATATGGTTATAGGAACTCCTTGATTTCTACAACCATGTGTTTTACAATCCTTGATTATGACCTTAGTTTTAGATTTTATATTCTCCAAATGGCATTTAATTTTTTTTCCCAAGAAGAATAAATTACTCCTTGGTATAATGCACTAAATGATTGCCTAGAATAGAACTTGCCATATGATAGGATACACTGCTAAGTAATGTAGAATTAAACTGTTAGAGGCAGGGTCTGGAAAAACATTGATATTTTTAGGTCATTCTGCACTGTTCTGGATGAATGGCACACTTACCAGTGTTCAAAATCCAGCAAAAACAATGCCCTATATGCTGTTTCCCTCTCACCCTCATTCCATTTAATAATTGGAACAGCGTGATGGGCCCCTCACTGTGTGGGGTTTGGCAGGTAGGCATTTCCAGCAGTTACTCCATAGACTGGTTTTTATTTAAGGGCAGAAAGTAAGTTTAGTTCTTAAAATGAAGAACATAATTGACTTAGCTTTTTACAGAATCATAATTATTTCAACTAGCTTTAGAAGTTAAATTTCTCAAAGTATCTGAAACGGAAAGTGCAATTCCTAGCTCATTAGGCTTGAATAAGGAGCTTGACTAGAGCAGAGAGCACAAACAATCGTGATTCTGGAATAATCAAACTGGATCCTGTCAGGCGCATTTAACATTGTGATGTGGATACAGATAGAGAAATAAAAGCTTTCCTTAAGAAAACCTCAAAAATTCTTCAGTTCACCCTGAGAGGTACAGCCATTTATATTTCATTATGGAAAAACTGGATCATTTGGATAGTAGGGTTCATCTATATTTCAGAGCCAGATGTACGAAAAAAATTAAGTCTAGTACTTTCTCTTGAGGCATTAAGTTCATTGCTGATGATTAGTCTAGCCCAGCTCCATCCTTCTGAGGCTTGATAGTTCAGCCCCAGTGCCCTGCCTTCCAAATCTTGGGATGATTACTTCAAATATCTTGACCTTGATATGTGTTTGTGGATTCAGCTTACTTTTTCAGATCTGAAATGTATAGTCTTTTTTTTTTTTTACCCTGTGATTTAGTCCCTAATTAATGCTTCTATTTAAGACAGAGCTGCTCTATTCCATGCATATACCATAATACAGGAATCAGAAACCATGAACAGGTTTGGACTGGTTTGCTTCAGGGGCATGTGCTATCGAGCAGGGGCTCACACTCAGAAGGCCCCACCCTTATTTAGTGCTCTGCTGTTGCTATCTTAAATTTCTTCGTCATATTTTAACATGAGGCCTGAGATTTTCATTTTACAATGAGCTCTAAAGATTATGTATCCCAGTCCTGTACATGGGTAAGAACAGTTGCAGTTGGATACAGATAAGACTTTGATTGGGCCTCTCAGGTGGTGCTAGGGTAAAGAACCTGCCTGCCAATGCAAGGGACCCAAGAGACGCACGTGCTCTGTCCCTGTGCTGGGAAGATCCTCTGGAGGAGGGCATAGTAACCCACTCCAGTATTCTTGCCTGGAGTGTCCCATGGACAGAGGAGCCTGGTGGGCAACAGTCAATAAGGTCACAGAGAGCTGGACACGGCTGAAGTGACTGAGCATGCACGCTTGATTTTGCATGCTGACTCTGTCTGATACTAGTTGGGTGAACTTTTATAAATTAAGTATAGAATTAAGTATTAGATCTAAAAACAGAATGACTAGTTTCAAATCCCAGTTTTATTGCTTCTGGCATTGTGACTTTGGACAAGTTACTAAAATCCCTGGAGTCTTAATTCATTCTCTGTTAAATAAGGTCAATACAAATATTAGGAAGAAAAAAAATGATCTAAATTTCTTAGAATACCTGTTTAGAGTGCTTAATGTGAGCTATCATTATGGATACCTTTGTTTCTTCACCTATTAAAAAGAAGTAATCATATCTATCTCTATGTTTATTGTTCAAAAAAGGACTCCCAGCATTTTAGCATAAATTTTAATTCATAGTGTCCATGCAATGAATTTAATGCATTTCCCTTTCTCCCAAAGAGAATATCTTTAGTTTCTAATTCTAGATCATTTTTATTAGTTAATACTAAATGTAGATCTGTGGATGCCCACAGCTATTTCTCAGTATATATAGAAACTATTGAAAAAAATTATAGATGTTAAGAAGCCTTTTCAAACCTTAGATTAAAATTACAATTCATTTGTGCAGTGAGATGGAACCATTCTTAATATAAAATAAAACCTAAAATTATGCTAAATATGATATACGTAAAATTCATCTTACTGATTTCAGCAGCTATAACAGTAAGATTGTGCCACTGAGATAGTTCACGGTCAAGTGGCTTTGATGTATAAAGGGATCCATTTCCAGAATGTATGTTAAAGATCCTGTCAAGGTCAGTATGGCGATCCAAGGAAAATCTGAACATAGAGGGCAGAGAAAAATACATGGCAGTATTATTGATGGCTTGCAGGAGAAAATGGTGAAATGCAGAGACACACATATAGTGATATTTAATAATTTTAGGAAAGTGCAAAGTACTGATCCAGAATGCAGACTGTGTCATGGATTTATCATACACACACACACTTACATTGACCTTCTACCATCTCCCCAAAACTTCCTCCTAAGGGCTGAATTGACTTTTACTGCGCATTTAAATGCTGGTCTTTTGAATGTTTTATGTTATTAAGTCATTGTGTATTGCATATTTACCTGATCTTGATGTATTTTTTCCACAAAGCTTAGAATTACAAGTTTTACCCTACCAACTGAATTTACCTAGTGACTGATAATCCTATTAGAGAATTATTACATGGGTCAAACGCAAAATATCATTCCCAGAAAGCAAAGTTTTGGAGTAAGAATATTGGAGATATTGGTTTCCTCAGAGTAGTAGATCATCAATTTATGACAGTGTTCCATAGTTTCAAAGTATCAATATGATACCTGGTTTGCTTCAGTTTCTTACCTACATGTATCACTATAAAATGTATATATTTTAGGCAGAGATATTTTGAGTAGAAAAGTTTGGGATAGGAGTTTCTAGATATTTTATCAAATAAAATCTTAGTGTATGTATTAAAAAGACAACTATTCTGTAAATTGATTAAAGGCATAGTGTTGAGTGTTATTCCAAAGCCTAACAACAGGTTTATCCATTAGGATGATGTAGTTGGTATAAATCCTATTATTTTGGGGATTTTCAGTCAAAGTTTAAAACAGTAACACTCATTGGTGATTCCTGCCACTTCACACTCCTAGTGGTTTGTGAAGATTTTGAAATTTTGGAGGTAGCAAGCATAATCTCCCAAGTTATCTTGAAAGTTCCCTATTAAAACATTTTTAAAATAAAGCAAGAAAAACATGACAAAACTAGGAGTAATATATTATGGCACATATTTTCTTAAGCCACAACTATCATTTACTTAAGGAAAATATATGAGATAGTATTTTAAATTATATTTTATAAGTAATAATACAAAATAATTTTGAAAGTGCCATAAAACTCTTTTTATTCTTTTCCTGTTTCAGACTTGTATAATGTTTCCAAAAAGCAGTTGAAATATATGATCTTTATGCTGGATTTTGAATAAATTGCATTAGAAAAATAATTCAACATACCAATACAATTAATGTGACTTTATGTTTGAGGATGACTTATTTTAGATTTTTATTTTAAATCTGTTCTAAGTAGAATAGACTAGTAATTTACAAATTTCCTTAATAAACCCTAGCCCTTTCTAACAACATAACATGAATTTAGTTTTCTATTCAAACTGCATGTTTTAGCCATTCACAAATATTGTATCTGAAATAATTCATAAATTACATTTCAAGTTGACAAAATTTTTACTCTACTGAAACACAAATTTTACCTCCTCCTTGGAGTATTCCATTACTACCTGAAGTGGAAGCTATTTGTTCCCTTCCATCCTAAAGCACCTTGTCATTTACCATATTGTATTAGGAGTTCATCTCACATCTCAAAAGGAAATCAAACATAAAACAGCAAGCATCATACTTTAGTGTCTAGTACATACTCAATGAATATTACTTCTCACACTGAATCTACTTTCTTTCTTGAGAAACATATTAGTAACTGATATGATCATCCACAAATATTTGTTGAATAAAAGAAATAATGACTCCTTTGGCATTTTGGCAAATAATAAATATCCTTATTTCTATAGAATTATGGCAGGAAATTGAAGGTTGTAAATCAATATAAAGCATCCTTTTCTTTGCCAAAGCCACTTTATGTGTGTTTTGTCTTTTTTTTGTTTTTGTAGTTCAGTTTAGAAAACAATGATAAATTTAAATGATTATGTGAAATTATCTGGAAGATACAGAGAGATCCTAGTTCTTTTTCACAGTTGACATAATTATTGCTGACTCTTGAACAACACGGGTTTGAATTCTATGGGTCCATTTTTACAACAAATATAAATTACAGTATGCATTTATTAAAACAAATAAATATGAGGTTGACTCTTCAGATGCAGAGCCATGGATACAGAGGGCCAGCTATGAAGTTATACTCAGATTTTTGATTGCACGGGGGCAGGGGAGATTTACACCCCTAATCCCCAAGTTGATCAAAGGTCAACTGTATATTTTTCAATTCTCTATTGATACATTCTATGTATTATCTAACATTTTCATTTTAAAAATCAGTTCCAGAAGACACATTTTAGGTAAATCCTTTTGATTATTGCATTAGCATCCATGATATATGACATGGAAAGTTTATAATATGACCAGTATTGTCCTATTGTGTGTATGTGTGTGTGCATGTGTGTATGTGTGTGCATTCAGTAGTGTCTGACTCTTTGTGACCCCATAAACTGTAGCCTTTTGGCTCATCTGTCCATGAAATTTTCCAGGCAAGAATACTGGAGTGGGTTTCCATTTCCTACTCCAGAGGATCTTCCCAACCCAGGGATCAAACCTGGGTCTCTTATGCCTCCTATATTGGCAGGCAGGTTCTTTACCACTAGCGCAACCTTGGAAGCCCCATTATCCATCTATAAATGCATTGGTTTAGTGAAATTACTTTATTTCTTTGTTTATATATATATATGTATATATATATAAATCTGCATGGTATATTAAGAATAACATCCCAAAATATTCATGTTCATTTTCTGCCTCGTTAGTATAAATTCAAATATATAACAAAGAACATGGCTAGACTCTGTCATTAATAAGCAATGAAGTCATTAATTCTGTTTCTTAGTAGATATAAATGGATTTTTTTCTCCTGGTCCATAGATTTGCATCCTGATGAAAAATTTAATTAAAAAAGAATCCACAGACATATTTTAACATATAATAACCATTAGTCTATAAGATGGGGCTTCCTAGATGGTGCTAGTGGTAAAGAACCTGCCTCCCAATGCAGGAGATGTAACAGATGTGGGTTTGATCCCTGGGTTCGGAAGATACCTGGGAGAAGGAGACTCCAGTGTTCTCGCCTGGAGAACCCCCTGGACAGAGGAACCTGGCAGGCTACAGTCCATGCAGTCAGTATCTATTTCATTAAGTGGAAATAGATCTTTGTATCATCACTTTGTAATGTCACTAGATGTAAACTGAACTTTAAAAAAATACTATATTTTATTTTAAAGAGGCTCTTTGAAAACTAGAAACACAGAACACAGGCTGTTAAAGTCAGTTAGGAGCTATGCCAAGGGAATGCTTGTTAAGTATTTAATAAGGAAAAAAATAAGTGTATATTCAATAAATGTCTACCAAATAAATGACAAAAAAATCTTAAAAGGAAAAAAAATCCAAGGAATGCAGCAATTTTAGTGAAGACAAATGGATGGGAGAAAAGACATTTATGAGAAAGTCATGCTGGCAGGTGGGAGCTATACTTGAGTACCATCTGCAAGTTTTGGCTGCCAATATGTAACCTGTCATGCTGTATGTGACTATAAGAAAATGTTTAGGTAAAATTATATAAATTAAATAGTAATTTATATATATATATATATATATGACTGCACTTAAGATATGACAGGAGTTAGAGAATTTAAACTTTGAGCTAGAGTCACATGGCACATAAAATTAGATATTCCCAGAATTCTGTTGCTGCATAGTTAGGAGGCAGAGAGTTGTGTACTTGGAAACTGTACAACCATTTGAACTTCTGCTTGACCGGCTCACATTGTAAAAAGGGTAAGCAAAACCAGTCTGCTCAGGATTAAGGAAGCAAACGGAATCCAAAACAACTGATGGACAACAGCTTAAAGTGAGCAGTCATTTTGATGCTGAATATTGTATATATAGATACCTGGTACATTTTTAAAAATGAGAGAACAAATGTCAACAAAAACTTTGTCCTTCTCATTTGTATGTGTTTATCACATCTTACATGTTTTTGGGGGCCATAAGAAAACAAAGCAAATGAAAAATTTGAAATGACTCTGATCTTTCTAGAATGTTCTAAATTGTCTGATATAACTAAAAGAACAACCAAAAACTTCTCCCTTTGCTGGTAGGAATAAAGAAGAGTTTCTAAAATCATAGTGCCTTATGACATTGTTATGATTATATTCGTTTTAATTACTAAAACTTCTCTCAACCTCACATTTTATTTAAGAACCCCAAAACACAAATAAATCGATTTGGTTACACTTCAAATGCACATCTGAAAAATATCTCCTTTACCTGTATCAGGCGTCAGTCAGAACAATAAATACCTTAAAGAGATAGGAATATGATGCAAGCCAGTTTCCAGTAACTGGCATGATTAAAACTGAAGCAAACTGTGAAACTTATGCATACCCTGCCCCAGAATATAAACAATTTATTTTAAATACATGTGCTCAGCAAATGTATGCACAGCTCTTTCAATGTATTAAGTGCTTTAGATAAAATTTCATCATCTCTCCATTTACTTCAATTCCCTTTCTTTTCATCGTAAGCATAAGCATACTTACCTAATGGGACTAGAAGTAGAATCTGGGTCCCTTGCCATCACAGTACCAATGATTGTACCCACTTCAATATCTTCATGAACCTCAAACAGATAGGAAGATCTGCTGAAAACAGGGGGTTCATCCACATCTTCAATAGAGATTTTCACAATTGTTGTATCTTTAAATGGTCCTAGGTAATAAAAACGTGGATCCACATGGGTATTTTCTGCTTCAACCTTCAGAGTGTAAAGCCTTCGGCTCTCATAGTCAAGTGGCTGTATTAAGAATAAATAGGTAAATAAATCATTAAGTTAGATAGAAGGAAATTGAATTATATGTCCTTTCCAAGTTACAGTATGACTTTTAAAGCCTAGTTGAGTTCTGTCATGTTGTTCATTAACTGTAAATAATTAAAGTAATAAAAATATAAAATAAAACTACTTTTACACATCAGGTGGAATTCAGTTTTATTTTCATGTACTTGAAATGTAGTACATCAGAACATAGGAAAACGAGAATCTAAACCTTAGAAAAATTGAAAAGGATATTAATATCTATCTTATATGATGGCAACCCGTTATAAAACATGGTGGATTGTGTGTGTGTTTGTGTGTATATATGTGTGTGCTGAGTTGTTTGCTACAGCTAAATTTTTCACAGCAAAAAGTTCAGTAATCTTTTAAAATATTTGCTGTGATATTTCCATTCCATTCAACAGGCCCATGGTACTACATAAATTTGATGAAAGTTTGAAGACTAATACAAAACGTTTCAGCAGTCAAGTGAAACACTGAAAATAAGAACAACCTTGGGTAAAGAGAAAAATTCTGATAGTAACTGGTAATTAGGTTATGTTATGAAACAAAAAGAAACTTAAATATCAAGTTGGCCCCTCCTTTGCTGGTCATTGTCTGTGGGTACTCCAAACTTTGTAATAGGATCTGAGGAGAGTTTTGTGATTAATAGTGGTTACTTTTGCAAATAGTATGCAGGACATCTCATTAGGACCTAGATTCTACTGGGCCTTACTTTTTCTTATAATGATGGTACTGATGCTACAATAAAAATCTAGTTACCTTTAAATTGTATCACTGAGCATATGTGAGCAGAAAAGCTTAATTTACCTAGCAGAAGGGAAAATGTGAACAATGAAATTATCTTCCAATCCATGCTGTCTCTTTTCATTAGCAACTCTAATTATTGCTTCATACATCTGGAGAGATGGCATGCTACTTTTTATGCCTCCAACTGTGATGATATATTGCTATTATTAGCTATTAACTATTTTTAAGGAAACAATGTTAATAAGGGGCTTTAATTAATGTGACTCAGAAATACAATCACACATACATTAACTTGCCTTTTAAATTTTGTAAAATCTCAGGTTTCATGTTTTAATTAACAAAAGCACTGGGTCAGAAGTTCCAAGGTGATCTTTGGCTTTATGTCCCTCATACTTATGCATTTACACTGGAACGTGATAGGAATTATTTCTTAATGGACAATGCTTGAATGGATAATACATATCAAAATATCTATTTTCTAAACAGATGATTATTTCCACGGCTGTTCTTCACCTTTTTCACAGTGATGATGCCCTCCTGTGTGTCCTTCTCAGTTATAATGTCAAACATATCAGTCCCATCACCATCAATAATTCGGTATTCTACTTCAGCATTTTTCCCCGTGTCGGCATCAGTTGCTTTTACACTTCCAATGGCTGTGCCAACTGGGGAGGATTCAAGAACTCGAAGATGGATGGTGTCTGTACAGATTACAGAAAAGAAGAGAAAGAGAAAGAGAGATTTCCTTCATAGAGTATTTAAAGGTAAAATGTGTATGAGAAAATATTATAAATCTCAAACTTTACGTTAGCTGTTTACTAGTAAGTTGAATACACACAAGATGTATAATTTATAGTTTGGGGACAGAAGAAGTAGAAATATAGGGTGCTTGATCTGTGCTTACTAGTGAAACAACCTATACCAAGAATTCTGGTTTTATTTTTTTATCTTTTTGATTTATACAAATGAACTTTTATTTATAAAACAGAAACAGATTCACAAATATAGAAAATAAATTTATGGTTACAAAAGGAAAGAGAGGGAGGGATAAATTGGGAGTATGGAAACAAAGATGTATATCACCATATATAAAATAGAGGAATTCTGGTTTTAAAAAGAGCATGTTGTCTTCTTTTGCATTTGCACAAGTAACTAGAAATTAGCTTTGAATACAAATATATACCTGTATGTGTTTATACAATCACAGCAAATCACAGAATATACCACAAATATTTCTATATTGCAGTGAACATATTTTTAAATTGTTTTTCCTTTCTTGTTTTTAGTTATTTACTACTCAGCTTATTGCAGCGGCAGAGCAGAACATTACCAGATTCCATGCCATCAGCCGTAGTGGGGAGGAGCCTCACTTCTGTTTGTGACAGGAGATACAAGGATATTCTGTGAGGAGTACAAAGATGTCCTTCAGAGTGTCAGTGTGAAAACACTAAATTCTGACAAACTCCTCTCCATTCCAGAGCAAAACAAGAATTTATATAAGCTCCTGACCCACCTAGTCGTGCTTCCAACATGAACCAGCTCTCCTGCTAAATGAGATTTATGTTTTAGCACCTGATCATAACTACATGCTACTGACAGATTAACTGACCTGATTAGAGCAGATTCTCGCTCATAAACCTTAAGTAATTCTCCTTAATATACATAATAAAGTCCAGACCTCTTAGCTAGTCATACTCTGGCCTGACTATATCTTTCCTAATGTGTCTTTCCTTCCATCACTTCCAGGAAAGATTTATACCAAACTGGACTTTTTTTTTTTTTCATTAGTTTATTTTCTATTTTTTAACTTTACAATATTGTATTTGTTTTGCCATACATTGACATGAATCCACCATGGGTGTACATGTTTTCCCCTTCCAGAACCCCTCTTCCACCTCCCTCCCCATCCCATCCCTCCGGGTCATCCGAGTGCACCAGCCTGGAGCACCCTGTATCATGCATTGAACCTGGATTGGCGATTCGTTTCACATATGATAATTTACATGCTTCCATGCCATTATCCCATATCATCCCGTCCTTGCCCTCTCCCATAGAGTCCATAATACTGTTCTAATTATCTGTGTCTCTTTTGATGTCTCGCGTACAGGGTTATCTTTACCAATTGACTAAATACCATATATATGTGTTAGTATACTGTATTGGCAGAGAAGGCAATGGCAACCCACTCCACTACTCTTGCCTGGAGAATCCCAGGGATGGCGGAGCCTGGTGGGCTGCCGTCTATGGGGTCACACAGGGTCGGACGCGACTGAAGCAACTTAGCATGCATGGATTCATTGGAGAAGGAAATGGCAACCCACTCCAGTATTCTTGCCTGGAGAATCCCAGGGACGGGGGAGCCTGGTGGGCTGCCGTCTATGGGGTTGCACAGAGTCGGACGCAACTGAAGCGATTTAGTAGCAGCAGCAGCAGCATACTGTATTGGTGTTTTTCTAACTGGACTTTTCAAAGTCTTGTCAAAAATTAATTTCCTACATCTCTATATTTTCACACACTATTTCGCTCACATAAACTTCTTCCCCCATTGTCCTCAAATAATTATAACACAATTTACCAACTCTGAGAAAATGGCTGTCTTATGTGTTGAGTGTTTGGGGGGCTAGGGCCCTTAAAATTCATATGTTGAACTCCTAAACCCTCTTCAGGATCTCAGAATATGACTGTACTAGAATATAGCATCTTTACAGAGGTAATGAAGGTTAAATGAGAAGGTTAGGTTGAGCCCTAATCTAACGTGTCAAGTGTTTGGACACAATCAGGCACCAGAGGAAAGACCATGTGAAGCCTGGAAGAAGACGGCCGTCTACAAGTCAGTGAGAAACCTCAGGAGAAACCACCTTGATCTTGGACTCCCAGCGTCAAGAACCGTGAGAAGAGAAATGCCATACAGTCTGTGGTACCTTGCAGGGCACCCCTAACAAACTAATACAGGGGCCAACATCTTCTCAGATTGAAAAGTCCTTTCCTAGGAGACATCATTAGGACTCAGATTCTACCACATCCTAGTTGGTCACTTAATGTGTAGTTTTCCATTCTTTTTCTACATTTTTTTCTCTCCATTAATTTCTGGTTACACAACGTTGACAGCAGCTCTCAATTCATTCCTTAGTTACGGTCTTTTTGGCTCTCTTTACCTTTGCTATTTCTTCTCCTAGAAACACATATTCCTGGATAATCAGATGGTTCATCCTCTTTTTTCTTCAGGTGACTACTCAACTATGACCCCTCAGAAGCTTAATATTTTACTGAAAAGAACCTTTTTGAGAAGGCATCACTCTTCCTATCACTTACCACTGCTAGGTATTATATGATTTACTTGTTTATTTGTGTGTATCATGAGGATGTTACACAAAACAGGGACAACTTTGCATTTTTTCACCACCATATTCCCATTGTATTTCTTTGAATGTAATAGCCACTATGTACTTTTCTTATATTGGATATATGAGAAACTTCCTAACTCATCTGCCAGGTCTATAATTGACCAAATCCAATTAAATCTCTTATACTCTGAGTGCACCCTGCAGCCACATTACCCTTTTGAAAACAATAATTTAATCAATAGTTATCTAGAACTTTGAAACTATTTGACAGCTCACTTTGTACTTAAAACATACATAGGCTGGCCATCCATAGATTGACTCTTATTTCCTGTCATCCTCTCCCTTAATTAATAGTTTCCATACACTGGTCTCCTTTAGGTTTTTAAAATATGTTTTTCCTCTTCAATTTAATGCAGTTTTCTTCCTTATGAAAGATTTTCTACACAAATCTTTGCCTGGCAACCTCTGTCTCTTCCTTTGGATACGCATATGTGTATGGCCGAGTCCCTTTGATGTCCACCTGAAGCTACCACAACATTGTTAATCGGTTGACTTCAATATAAAATAAAAAGCTTAAAAAAAATCTAAGTGGCTTCAAACAGTAGAAATCTATTGTCTTACAGTTTTGAAAGCTAGAAGTCTGAAACCTAGATATCTGGCAGGGCCATTCTTTCCTTGACAGCTCTAGAGAAGATCCCTCTTTGCCTTTTCTAGCTTCTAGCGCTTGCCAGCAACCGCTGACATTCCTTGATTTGTTAATGCATCATTCCAAGTAAGGGGCCATCTTTTCCCTGTAAGTTCACATTATCATCCCTTTGTGCACGTCCCTCTGTGTATTCAAATTGCCCCCTTTTTAAGGATACCAGTCATATTGGAAAAGGGCCCCCAACTTAAATACCTCCTTTTAACTTGATCACCTCTATAAAGACCCTATTTCCACATAAGGACTTAAAGCTATATTTTTATGGAACATAATTCAACCCATAATAGGATATTATGATATGAAGTTAAATATTAGCATAAATAAAATCCACCAATGTTTTGAGAAGAATAGCTGCAGAAATGTCATATGGAATTATTGTTTGTAAAATTAAAAAAAAAATAGGAAGAGAACCCAAATGTCAAACAGCCTTAAAATAGGTAAATAAACTGTTACGTTATCACATATCCTAAAATAATATAAAATTGAAAAATATGAGCTATAGTTACATAAAAAATATGGATGAATCTTAGTTGCATCATATTAAGTGGAAAAAGTCAAATTTCAGAAAATTATACACAGTGTGACATTATTTTTACAAAACGTAAACAAGACCTCAACACTATTCTGTTTGGAAAACCATAAATACTACGTGTGTGCGTGTGTGTGTGTGTGTGTGTGTGTGTGTGAATAATCTCTCTCAAACACACACACACACACACACAATTTGAGTATCTTGCATGTGAATGCAAACTATTTTTTAAAGCCCTTGTAATGCTTTAAAATAGTGTAACTTATATTCTGTTATAGTTATGACATACTACATGAAAACATAAAACGAACTAGTAAACCCACATACACCATAAATAATTGTCAAATACAGCTTTGCTTAAAAGTGTTATTAGTGTTACTGGCCCTTGGTGGAAATAAATATCTTCTCTTTAAAATTCAGGGCTTCCCTGGTGGCTCAGTGGTTTAGAATCCACCTGCAATACAGGAGACGTGGGTTTGATCCCATATTCATAATAACACAAAAAGAATCATAAGTGAGGGTCAGCAGGAAAAGAAAGAAAACAGTGAAAAGTAACAATAACATAAAATTCAAAAGCAAAATCAAGACAAGTAAAACACTTTAGCTGGATCATATCAGCAAAACAGATAACGTAGAGTCATCAGGTGGAGAATATTTTTAAAATATACTAATTATGTTTTAAGGAATGAAAGTTATAAAATTTTTACTAGAGAATGAAAAGTGGCTTCCTGTATTGATATGAAGCTAAACACAATATCTAGATAGTAACAATATAGTAGTCAAGGTTAAAACAGTTAAAAACTAATGGATGGGTTAAACAGAAAATTAAAATCACAAAGGACAGAATCAGTGAGCTAGAGGACAGTGGAAGGAAGTCCACATGATTAAAAATTAATATATAATTGTGAGGTTGGAAAAAATAAAAGACATGGATCAAAATGTCAGTGGACCTTTCAAGGTAACCCCTGATCCTAGAAAGATACTGAGCAATGTCATCAAAATTTGATCCAAAGTTATTTTGAACCTTGAATATTCACTATAGCCACCGTATTAATCAAATATGATAGCCCAATAAAGATAGTTTTAGACACAGCAAATTTCTTTCCCTTTGGGCCTTTTAAAATAACCTAATGAAGAATATATTCCAGGAAGACAAGAAGTTAAATCAAGATACAGGACTACAGAAGATCTAGAGAGCTATGTATCCAAATTAAGAAAGTGAAAAAGAAATGTCTGGGATGGCAGACTTCCCTGAGTTCCAGAGATTAACCAGCCCATGCTGAAGGGGGAATACTGATGAACTTAGGTTTATAACTCTGAATGTTGCTAGAATTAAGTGAAGTGCTATCAGGCTTTTTCACTAATAAATTTTGAATAGTACCTCTAAAGCACAAATCTGTAACATCTCAGAAAATACAACTTTACTAATGAGGATCTTTGTCAATAGTGGAAATCATTCCTTGGAAAATAAAATATCTAGCTTATTTTCTGTTAAGACTTTTAAGAGCTGGTATATGCTTTAGTTTACAGTTTTGAAATAAATATTCAGCTTTTACATGTAACAGCATAATACTTTGAAAATTGCATTTTAAAAATTATAAAGAATTTTTTTAAGACATGGTTAAAAAGTTCTTAGATATATTTACTGCTTCAGCAAAAATGCTATTGAGACAGAAAGACAGAGAGGAAGGCTGAGAATGGTCGACATAAAAGAAATTTCATAACAGTTAAACTTGGTAAGATAACCAATAGAGAAATTTTAAAACATGTTATAATTATATTAAGGGGAGAATAGATTGAGATGCCACTGAGCTCCATTTTCAAGAATCATGAAAAGAAGTCAAAGGCAATATACAAAAATTTTTAAAATAACAAGAAAATATTACTTAATTACAGTTTAACCTAGGTGAACTAAAAAGAATAACAATTTATCATTGTTTTCTGTGATAATTAGAGCTATGGGGAGGAAGAATGGAATGGGTGGCTTATTTTCTATTTTAAAAATTTTATCTATGAATTTAATACTTTGAAGCAAACTATTATTATTATTATCATTGGCAACACTATGTGCCTGTGGGATTTTAGTTCCCTGACCAGGGACTGACCCATGACCTTGGCAGTGAAAATGTAGAGTCTTAACCAGTGGACTGCCAGAAAGTTCCCTGAAGCAAATTATTTTTTCAAAAAATTAAATAGAAAATTGTCCTGATGAAATGGGAGATTATCAGGTTATGGTAAAAAGTTTCTGCATCATGGATCTTATAGCAGGGAGATAGAACAAAAGAAAAAAAAAGTGTTTTTTGTTTCATTAATTTTACTGTTTCATTGATTTCACAGGGAGTATTGTTTCTGGGAATTTGTTCTCTCACTTTTTATTTTTAGTATGGACGTTTTTTGAGATTGTATTTTTAGGCACAGGCTTAGATTCTGAAAATCTGTCTGCTTTGAACTTGTCATTAGTATAGTTTTGGTCAAGGATCCAAAATCTTTTATTTCTTTGTTTTATTCTTTGGTAGGTGCAGAGACTGTTTCCATCAGAAGGTTATTTCACTTTCATGAGAGTAAGCGTTATCCATGTTAATTTTCAGGACTTTCTGAGGTTTAGTAGGGAAGTGATCATTCTCCATTGATTCATATTATGTTGTTCAGTTTCTTAGTCCAGTCCTACTCTTTGTGATCCCATGGACTGCAGCACGCCAGGCTTCCCTTTCATTTCCTATCCCCTGAAGTTTGCTCAAACTCATGTCCATCGAGTCGATGATGTCATCCAACCATCTTGTCCTTTGCTGCCCTCTTCTCCTCCTGCCCTCAATCTCTCCAGCATCAGGGACTCGGCGACCCTACTGACTGTAGCCTGCCAGGCTCCTCTATACATGCACAAAAATATATTTATTTATTTTTTTTGAAACTCTAATCAAATTGTTTTCAAGGAGTTCTATTCTTTCCAGAAAAGCAATGACTAAGATTGAGCTCATTCATTAAAATATCATAGATTTAGTTCCTCTGTTAAATAATTCAGATAGTCATACTATAAAAAATAGATATGTTGTATCCACATATAGAACACATACATTCATGATTGTTTTGATTATATGGCAACTTCAGTAATTCATTTATTCAATAAATCTTTATTCAGTGCTCAAGATGCATAGTTAGATAATGTTTTCTCTGGAATTATGCTTATGCTAAGAAACATTCAAGGACAAGATTTATTGGGTCTACTTCAAAGTTTAAAACGTGTATTTCTATATTTTAAAGGTATGAGAGAGCTATTCATTCATACTGTTAAATTTGTTTCCAAAACTCATCTGTTGAACACAGGTATGCTAGTTTGTCAAGCAAACTGAAATTGCTTTAATGAAGAGCCTGCAAAGGTGTCTACCATGTAAGGGGAACAGCAGGAGAGGATCCAGAAAGGAGACAGACTGTACTGCACTCACTGTCAAAGGCAAAGTAGCACCTGCCATCCATCTTACATTTCGTGTTTCCTTAAAGGCATCTATTTGCATGCTTCTTATTTTTTCACCTTACAGCTGATGAAGCTTTAATTATGTGGTATGCTTTCCTATCAATTCCAATTTATAGTTGTTTCCAATTCATTCCCAGGTGTCAGATTGAATCATTTGCTTCTTTTTTAATGTTTAGGGCAGATACATATTTCTTCCCGGTGAGTATGTTCTTAGTTTGGTTATCGACTTAAGCACAAAGGCACGAATGCAAGGAGGAGAAAGGCAATTGCCATTTCCAAATTACCTGCACAAATTTGCATTTAGAACTAAAAACCTAAATGGGGATATTGCAAAGAATACTTCTTAAGGACTGGCCAAAGATAAGGCTACTTAAATAAGTGTATTCTGAGGCTATTATCGACACCCTCATACAACATCTAAATTTTCATTATTAAAGATTTTAAACAATTTTTATGTACTTCTGTGGGTTTTTTTTTTTTTTTGGATTAAGACTAAATATTCCAGGTCACTAGTTCTACTAAAATTTAATCAATGGGACCTCTGCACTTGAGTATGAAAAACACTGCAGATTTATGTACTAGAATTAGAAATAACTGACAGCTCAGTATAAGAGACTTGGGAGGAAAGGCAGAAGATGGGCACAGTTGGAGATGCAACAGGGTGACTTTCTCAGGAACAACAAATTAGATGCCAGAAAACGAATGGGAGAGCAAAGAGGGCAAACACAGATTTTGAAGCATGGCAACAAATAGCTGCCGTTTGTTGATTAAAAAAACCAGTAAGTTTCAAAGAGATATAGTTTGACTTTTTCCTTTGTTTCCTGCTCTTATTTCTATTCACATTTACATTAAGGACCTCTCTACTCTTCCAGAGTTGTGAGAATAAAGCACCACACACGTGAATCAACAAAATAATTTAACATTAGTTTAATTTTTTTATTTGCTTTGCATATAATCTTATTGTAACATCTCTACGCTGCATAATAATCTCAAACAATACTTGCTCTAAGAAAAATGACACAATTATGCACGTTTATAAACCATTCTGTTGTATAATGTTTAAAAGATGTTTTTTAATGAGCTTAACAGGAAGAAATTAAAAACAAGATAAAGCTCCTGAGAGGAAACTGCAGAGTAGTTAAGGAAATTATGCAGTGCTAAATGGGCATTTAGGAAAAGCAGAGGAGAGCTCAAAGTCACATCAGAGACTGACAAGGGACTGAGGCTTTGGAACTCAAGACGTTTACGGGAGGAAAGACAGGAACCTAAATCTGTGAACACTGGAGACGTGATCACCAACTTAGCTTTGGGCATGTAAGTTAAATTATAGCAAAACAATATGCTGCAAAATGTCTTAGTTTCCTGTTCATGCCGTTGAAGAAAGAAATGGGACAAAGCTTTTAGAGATGCCGTCATTGATCCCCAGAGACTAGGGAATCCATCTTGATTCATTTCTTTGAAATTGTCTCCAAGTTAATTGGCATCAATAGATACATACAATTGCAATATGTAGGAACATAAAAAGTATATAGAATTGGGAAGGTTAAGATAACCTTAAGTGAGTCATTCATAAACATATTGCGTTGTACTAGGTACTCAGTCTGTTTGCAACGTGTCTCCCCTGAAATTATAGGCTTACTAAAAACTGTTAACAGCATTTGAGTCTAAACATATTTGTACAGGTAGCATTATTTCTATAGATCTTTATCTATACTTACCCAGGGGTATTTTCCAAGTGTGTTTTAGAGGACACCATAACACAGAGGGACTTTGAATCCCATTTAACAAAATGCTTAATTGTTTAGTCTAAGGTAACTTTCTACAGGATTCACTAGAAAGTTCCAGGTGGATTTTTGTATAATTTCCACACACTATGTTTTTCTTAGAAAATTATATATTTCAGCATACTTGGAAATTGTATATTTCCTCAGTTGTGTACGTACCTGCTGTGTGCATGCTAAGATGCTTAAGTCATGTTCAACCCTGTTTGTCTATGGACTGTAGCCAGGCTTCTCTGGCCATAGGATTCTCCAGGCAAGAACACCGGAGTTGGTTGCATGCCCTCTTCCAGGGAATCTTCCTGATCCAGTAACCTACGTTTCTTGCATCTCCTGCATTGGCAGGTGAGTTCTTTACCACTAGCGCCACCTCTGAAGCCAATTTCCTCAGTTATGTCACACTAAATGTTGAGCTGAGCTGAGATTACAGGTGTCTATTCTCACGTATATTTCACGTGTGAATATAGTTCACTAAAAACCCACTGTATATATTGTTCTCTATGTATTAGGTATTTAAAACCCACCGTCTTTTTGCAGGCATCTTAATTTAAAACGTTTGAATCAAATTGAATCCCTGCCTCTCTCTTCACACAAGCTCTTCTGGTAGAAAATGAGAATGTATCTTTTGCTCTCTTTCTCCCTCAAACCTTTTGTCGACCTAATTACCAAATCCTATGGCTCACCCACTTAACTGTATCTCAAATCCCTCCTCTCCTCTGATTCAGTTCAGACACTCATCAACCCTTGCTCTTCCGATCCAAGCAATGAGCTTCGTTGCTACCAGAATAATTAGACAAGATGAAGAACTGTATGTAGCTGGTGCTCTCTTAAAATATGGCAAAACAAGTACAATATTGTAAAGTTAAAAAATAGATAAATAAACTAATTAAAAAAAATGCTCCCTTAGACAGTACAGGTAGCATTTTATTTTTGTATCAACCCTCTTCATGGTGCTGACTCTGCTATATTTCCACTATCATTTTGCACAACCTCTGATACAAATCCTGGGATCTGGCCATACCAAATCACATGCATTTTTCCAAATGTCACCTTTGTTCATTCTGTCCTCCCTAACAAAAATGCTCTCCCTCTCAATGCCTGTCTTCTGTCCTGGAAAACACTTAAATATTTTTCTCTCTCCTGGTCTCCTTACATCGGAAGAGTTGATCATTTAATTATTTGGGCATTAAATATATTTATAGCATAAATGTTTTTGTATCATTCTCCACTTATATTTCTGTAAATAAGTTTACATGCATATGTACATATATGTGCATGTATATTATATTTATGCAACTTATATATAACTTACATCTATAGACAAAAGCAAACAAAAGAGTGAGGGAGACAATGTGTGTGAGAGAATCTACAATGTAATAAAATAAAAGTGTATGTATATGTGTGTGAGGGAGAGAAAGAAAGTGTATGACTTTATAATCTTTCAAAATGCAGATGACTTAGTAATGTTTTCTGTTTCTTATTTCTCACTATAATATTATTAGTTTGTTATTATTTTTTATCATACTTCCTTCCATGTAGTAGTAAGTGTTTAATAAATCAAAGAATGCTTTAATAACATGACTTCTTTATAATTCTTCCAAATTATAGGTACTAGGACCATAGGGAAAAATCCTACAAATATATGAGGATATTTTTGTGATCACAGTAAAAATCATAGCCATTACCTAACCTATATAAATAGTAGAACAGTGCTTTTGACTATAAGAATATCCATTTTTTCTACATTAAATAAGGGGGGAAAGAGACATTTTTAATTTCATTCCCTCCTTTCTCAGGCTAAAGCATCTTCCTTGGGACACACCTGACTATTGCTCTACTTGAAATGCGCTTGATAATTTTAAAATATGCAGATCAGCCTGGGGTCTACATTACCTTAGAATCCCCAGTAGAGGAGAAGCTGACTCTATTTACAAAGTGAAAATCAGCACTTATTAAATCACACCTCCCTGGTACCAGGCAGGGATTATAGTAGTCTCACAACTCACTGAAAGTACATGATTAAAATCTCTGTGTGTATCATACAGACATTTCCTTGAAAGACCTTGTCTCATGCAAACTTGTTTATTTACCCACCAAGCAGTACAAGGATCCAATAAAGCATTCACCTGTGTTCCATCCTTGCTGCTGCTACTGCTGCTAAGTCACTTCAGTCGTGTCCGACTCTGTGCGACCCCATAGACGGCAGCCCACCAGGCTCTGCTGTCCCTAGGATTCTCCAGGCAAGAACACTGGAGTGGGTTGCCATTTCTTTCTCCAATCTTTAGATATTGCAAAAGCACCTCAGATATGCAGATGATACCAATCACAGCAGAAAGCAAAGAGGAACTAAAGAGCCTCTTGATGAAGATGAAAGTAAAAAAGCTGGCTTAAAACTCAACCTTCAAAATACTAAGGTCATGGCATCCAGTCTCATCACTTTAGACAAATAGATGGGAAAAAATGGAAATAGTGGGAGATTGTATTTTCTTGGGCTCCAAAATCACTATAGATGGTGACTGTAGCCATGAAATTAAAAGACGCTTGCTCCTTGAAAAAAAAGCTATGACCAACCTAGACAGTGTATTAAAAAGCAGAGATATCACTTTGCCAAGAAAGATCCATATAATCAAAGCTATGGTTTTTCCAGTAGTCATGTAGAGATGTGAGAGTTGGATCACAAAGAAGGTTGAGCGCCAAAAAATTGACGGTTTCCACCTATGGTGCTGGAGAAGACTCTCGAGAGTCCCTTGTATAGTAAGGAAATCAAACCAATCAATCCTAAAGGAAATCAGTCCTGAATATTCACTGGAATGCTGAAGCTGAAGCTCCAACACTTTGGCCACCTGATGGGAAGAGCCAACTCACTGGAAAAGACTCTGATACTGGGAAAGACTGAGGACAAGGGGAGAAGGGGGCAACAGAGGATGAGATGGTTGGATGGCATTACCTACTCAAAGGACATGAGTTTGAGCAAACTGAGAGATAGGGAAGGACAGGGAAGCCTGCTGTGCTGCAATCCATGGGGTAACAAAGAGTCAGACATGACTGAGCAACTGAACAACAACAACTGACAAAGGTTTGATTTACCTGGGTTTGTATCAAAATGCATGGACATTTTATGAATTCATTATGTCCCATCTGAAGTTGTTCCCATTTACAGGCAACTAGTGAACCACTGAATTAACTAAAGGCAAGATTCACCAAGGAAGATAAAGAGAATCTTTGATGTAGTAATTTCTTTTTGAGTATAATTGTTAGAAGCACAGATTTTTGAGCCATTGAAACTGTTATTTCTTTTCCAGCTGTAAAACCATGAGCAAGTAACTTAAGTTTCATGTTTTTTTGAACTAATAAAAGGGGAAATAAATGTTATATTATTACAATTATACAGATATGAAGATTAAGTGAATTAATTTCACATTATATTTTACAGTATTTAATCCATAACATTGTGCCTATTACTATTATTTTTATATTGCTGCTGCATTTTATTTAAGTGTAGGCAAACCAGACAATCCATATTTATGTTATTTAATGAGCTAAATAAAGGTAGCCAATAAAGATCATTCAGTTAAAACAAACAAACATAGCTATGAAACCTCTTCCAGGCTCTGAGTGATTCTAGAATTGCATGCTATGGTATCTGAATTGGCTGTATTTCTGTATAATCTTTAAATATAATTTAATGGAAAAGTGTTGGCATCAAAATACTCAGAAAACTAGTCTCATTAAGTTTATATGTACATCCAGTGTCCCATCATCTTTAAAAAAAAAAAACTTTCCTATAAGTGAAAATTCTTTGCTAATTTTCAGAACAACAACCAAATGAGGAAAAACTGATTTTTGTTACCATTCTCAATGTCACAGCAAAAAGAAAAAGTAAGCAGCAATAAATTTACTCTTTTGAGGGCACTTGAGATAGACCTGTAAGCTTGCATAATAAGTATATCACATTGTCACAAATTTGATATTAATTATCTATCTATATATAATATTCTGAAATATATCAAGAGATCAAAAATAAATACAAAGAAGCCTATCACTCAATCATAGTTTTTTGGAGCTTATAAGTTCTCTCTCTTCATAAATTCCCAGCTCAACTACTACATAAATGTACTTGATACTGATTCCTGTCTTCCACTTGTCCGTTTAAGCTGTCTGCAAAGAGGTCTGTGTCTTAAATAGACCAGGGGTGTGGTTCTAGAACAAATGGGTTTCCCTGGAGGCCATATGCATTACTAAGTAGATAATAAAATAATCTCTTTTCTTTTCTCTGTGTTACAGTGTGTGGAAAAGCTGCCACATATGAATAACAAGCTGTGGTCTTCTCAAACTATGTTCTAATGTTGTTGTTGTTGTTGTTGTTGTTGTTTGCTGGATCTCAGTCAGATGTTTAGTTGCTTTCTTATTCTTGAGTGTGTGCTTGCTAAGTCACTTCATTTGTGTCCGACTCTGTGTGACCCTGTGGTCTGCAGCCTGCCACGCTTCTCTGTCCATGGGATTCTCCAGGCAAGAAGACTGGAGTGGGTTGCCATGCTCTCCTCCAGGGGATCTTTCCGACCCAGGGATCACACTCGGATCTCTTTCATCTCCTGCAATTGCAGGCGGATTCTTTACCACTAGCACCACCTGGGAAGCCCCTCCTTCTTGAGTTCTAGTGAAATACTGTCCCATCCCAGTACTAGAGCCAAGGCTTCTAGACACCAGCTGGTTGACTGGAACCCTGATCATCCACGTAACTGCTTTTGTAAACTCTTTTTCTCTAGGCATGGACCTTCCTTTCTGATGTCTGTTTTTCTTCTTGCCATTCTGTTTCTATTTTTCTCTTTTTAGAATGTATTTGAGAGTCTTATCATACAACCTCTTCTTCTATATTAAGGCAACGAGACTAGCCTTGCCTCTGCAGATCAGCTATCCCTTAATCACTGATTCTGATTCAAGAGGAAACTTAGTATCCTAGCATTTTTCCGGAGGTGCTTTTTAAAAAGCATTTGGACACAAATCCCACTGTCCTGGGTGTTTTTGCCAAGCCTACAATAATCAGGTTCCAGTACTTTAATCTCTTCATAGTCCTTTTCCACAAAGCCTATTTTGTTTTCTGATTTTTAGGGAAAGAAGGAAGTACGTGGGGTAAAAAGAACTAAAATACTCAATTGAAAATACCAGGTGGATAGAATACAGGTGATGGAGTATAACGTCTGTCTATTCTAGCACAACGAAACATAGTAAAATTCAAGGACCATTGAACGTTTGACTACTTGAAGAGCAGGAACATTTGCTCTGAAGTCCTCATCCATGGATGTTCATTTATTCATATGAGGTAAGTTCTTTCATTTTGCTGAAGTTATAGGTACTTTAGACTTAAGGCATTTTTATTTACTTTTTGGCCATCAGTGAATAGCAGCACAGCATCAGAGCAAGAAAAACAAGATTAGAGTTTGTACATTTCTCATGGAGAAGGAATAAGGAAGGGGAGGCAAATCATTATGTAAGGAGAAGCAGGAGGCATGAGACATGGGTTTGATCCCTGGGTCAGGAAGATCCCCTGGAGGAGGGCATGCAATCCATTCCAGTATTCTTGCCTAGAGAATTGCATGAACAGAGGAGCCTAGAGGGCTACAGTCTACGGGGTCACAGTCAGACACGACTAAAGCAATTTAGCAGGCACGCACACAGGGAGAAACTATATGTTACAGTTACTACTGAAAACATTTAATATGTGACCTTATTTGTTAATTGCAGCACTCTAAGTACTGTATATGCAGGAATTGACAATTAGAGAAGCAAAATTGTCTAATTGTATGCATTTTTTATTTTCAAAATTATTCAGGCATCCTTGGAGAGAGGCCTCTCCTATTCATGCTGAAAATAACTAGTCTTTTATTCTTCTTTCTGTTCTTCATGTACTTACCCCATGGCCAGACATCATATTGTACTTTCATGTGATCATTACTTAATTTTCTACACCTTCCACCGGTAGCTCATGTCCGGTTAAATGTGGCCCTAATTCTTGCTTTGAGCCTGGATAAAGGATGCTCTCAAAAATTATCAACTGAACCACCCTTAATCTAGGATTTATTTTTAACTATTACAATATATTCCTTTTCTATTTTATTTTCTTGTTCACCTAAGCTTTTTAAAGTGCAGGCATTATTTCTTTGATCCTCTTTCTGACTTTCTTTTATTCCTCAATTTACTACCCTCCAGCTTCTTTAAATGATTTCTACTAAAATCAGTTGGGGAAGATCATCCACAATTACTCCCATTATGTAAATTCCAATAGCTGCTACTCAAAACTCATTTTATCTGACTTTGAAGCAATTGTCACTCTTGTCCTTTTCTATCCTTTGTTATTCTGGTTTTTGTGTATCAAGTTATAAAAATAGATACAAAATAGATAATATAGAAAAGTAAACATTAAAAGCCTCACCGAAGATAATTCTCACCACCACTTTGAAGCAATCTGTTACCATTTTCTTTTTCTACTTGCACAGAGTATGTCTTTTGCTAATACCCTACATTGGTAATTTTGCTAATGTCCAATTTCATGAATTCTCCTTCTTTTCCTGCCCTTATGGCTTGTAGTAGTTCGAAGAAAGGGTTTATATCAAAAGATAAATTCTCTCAAAACTATCTTGCATTGTAAAGGATGCTCTCAGTTCTCCTCCCCTCTGTTTGGAAAAGTGCTGCTCCTCTGTTCGCTCATTACATTCTGTCCCAAGTGCCCTTATCACACTATCACACGTATCATTTCATATTGAAATATTCTCTCCCCTGCTAGACACTAAGCCGCTTGTAATCAGGATTCAAGATGTTAGAGAACAGTTAACATCCCAAAACACCTGCCTTGGTCAGGTACAATAATAACTGCTTGCGTGAACTGCCTCACCACGGGAGATCCCAATAAGAAATCAGGGTGCTGCTGTGGAAAACTAAGAGAATTTGGGAGGGGCCAAAAGGAAGGAGAGATGCCAGCTCCTAATATGTCCTGTCAACCCCCCAGAAACCCTGAAGCTAAAACTCATCTTTGCTGAGATGCATGCACCACCAGGGACAAGCAAGATGACTGGCCAGAGACAACCTGGAAAGCTAACCCCATTATCATAAAATCTGAGACTGTGCCATATGGCAGAGCGGTTCTGGTTCTCCTGGGTTCCTTTTCCCCTGCTGCTCTCCACCTGGGGCCTCTTCCCAATAGACTTTTGTTTTGTCAGTACGTTTGTCTCCTCAGACAATTCATTTCCAAGTGTTAGTCAACAGCCTGCTCTCAGGCCCTGAAAAAAATCCCCTTTCTGGTAACAAAACTTATTAACCATCATACTCTTAATTGCAAGCACTGTGCCTATCATTGGAAGGAAAGCAATATTTTTTTTCTTCACTAATTGTTTTTAAAATTGAAACAACCTAGGATTCTGGAATAATTTCAACAGATGCATTGTTTTGGTAGTGAAAATACAATTTACTATCTGGAGAAAAACCCTAAAGTCCTTTTGGAAGTCAGTTTTTAGGTGCACCTCAACCTTCCAACCCATTGCTTCTCTTTAGTACCGTGCTAAGGTGCACATGTCTTACCAAAGTTCACATGCTTATATACCTCTAAAGCCACAAGAGCATAATGGTAACTTAGATCACACATATAGCTGTTCTTTTTTTTTTTTTTTTCAATTCCAGTAGTAATTCACTATTGCCAATGTTTCTGTGAGTGCAGGGCTCGCTGATCTATTTTCCCAGCCACCTTCTTGTTGTTTGGTATGACCCAACCACATTGGTCTTCATTTCTTGACATTCAGCTTCCATTCAACATGATTCAACTTCCAATTCAGAGTTGCCCATATGCTGTTTCCTTTGCTTAAAGGACTTTCCCAACTTTCTGTGTGTGTGTGTGTCCTCAGTCACTCAGCTGTGTCTGACTCTTTGTGACCCCACAGATTGTAGCCCACCAGGCTCCTCAGTCCATGGAATTTTTCAGGCAAGAGTACTGGAGTGGGTTGCTATTTCTTACTTCAGGGGATCCTCCTTACCCAGAGATTGAACCCATCTCTTGCATCTCCCGCATTGGCAGGCAGATCCTTTACCACTGCAAACTATTACATTTTATAGTGTTTGGATGAAATATCACCTCTTGAGCAAGATCTTCCCTTATCGTCCCCCCCCTTGGAACACTCATGTTTCTCTTTTTACCCAGAACTGAGCGAATACTGTGTATGTATAACTTTTTTTTTTCCTTATGTATCATCTGCCTCTCCCATTTTAATGAAAGATCCTAGGGATATATATATATATTTTTTACAATAGTGTTTGGAACAAGAGCTTCTCAATATATATTTTTATATAAAAGAATTTCTGATTTCAGTTGAAGAGATCCTCAAATAATATCAAAGTTTCTCAACCTCACTACTGATGACATTTTGGGTCAGATAATTTTTTGTCAAGTGATTTGTAGGGATGTTTAGCAGCATTTCTAGCTTACATCCAATGAATACCAGTAGTAGTGACCAGCTGAGACAAACAAACATGTCTGAAGATGTTGTTAAATATCTTTTGCGGGACAAAACTGTCTCTGATTGAGAACGATTTTTATAGATCTACACAATAAATAAGATAAGCAATGAAGGAGGACATGTGGGCTTTCATCTGTCTCTGTTCCTTCCAAATGACTGAGATTTTTATCTACTACAGATGTACCATATTAGAAAATATTGAACTTGGATTAAGCTGCGTGGAAGTTTAAGTTTTAACCCTACTTTTATAATATTGAATAATAATAAAAAAATAGAGCAGTACTTGCACACATTAACGTAACTGTGCACATAAACACCCTAGCGGCCAGCCACTGAGTCAAGCACTTCATACACTTAAACTTACTTAGTCCTGCCACTCCACGGGGTATGCACTGCTGTCCAGTTTTACGGAATGGCACTGGAATAGCACCTTCTACTAAGAGGTCATTCAAATGGACCAAGGTGAAAAAACTTGCAAATGAAGAAGACAGAGTTGGGCTCATGAGAATGACTCCATAGTCTGTGCTGAACTGTCTCATATAGCAATCACCAGTTAAGCCACTAACCCTCATGCAGTTATTGATTGCAAATGTCATAGTCTGGCTTGAGTTTGATATAACTAGAAAATACTTGATGAAAGAGGATTTTTCAAAGATTTATGGTGACAAAAGAATGTAAAACATAAGTTTTATATTAATGATATGTTTAAAGGATAATATGAGTTAAAATATATGATCAAAATTAATATGTCCCACTTATTTTAATTTTTTAAGTATGGCTGATAGAAAATTTGTGGCACACATTCTTGGTTTGCATTCTATTTTTATTAGGCAGTACTAGTTTGTTCTCTATTATTTTCACTCTGAACCTCCTTTACGTCTTATGTATATTGGGTATAATAATAATAACAATGTGTGTATACAAGTAACTTGTGAGTGTCAACGATATGCTACATACGAAGGTCTTCATAACCTGTGGAACTCTTGGCAAATATTGGCTATTTAATGAAATGAGATGAGAAATTAAAAACTAGTTATCCTCAGTGAGGTAACTTAGACTACCAAGTAACATTCTAACTGCCATGACTGAGTGTTCCCAATAGTAAGATATGGTTGCAAATATTCATAGGAGAAAAGATAATTGAGAAAATAAAAATCCATAAATTATATTTCCTTTTATAATTAAAAATAACGAGACAAGATACAGGATACTCTAAAACTTCTTCTAACATATTATGTTGTATATCTGGAGTTGGGCATGAATTTCAAACCACCTCTGCCATTACTTGCGGTTCATCCTTAATGTCTATAACATTCATTTTCTCATTTGTAGAATGGAGATCAGATACTAACCTCAATGAGTTATGATAAAATAAAGTAGGTCAATAAGTAACTTGATACATGGTGAAATGAAAATGCTATTCAGAAAACATGTTATGCTATTTCTTTTCATTATTATTATCACTATTACTATTATATCCTGGCTTGTGTAATACACCTACCAGATACTAACCACAAAATATGACTTAACAAAAGAAAACAAAGTAATCAGTGAATGAATTAATAAAGGTATTGTAGTAGAAGAAAAATGATACAATGAATTTTATTGGATATTTTAATTTGTTCAAATGTCTATTTTTTTCATTTAATTAGAATCTATTACTTTGTTTATCAAATGCATAATTTTTAAATAGGCTGTGTATTTTGGACACATGTGCATATATGTTCTTGGGAATTGAAACTCTAATAATCCTGGAACTTCCCTGCTGGTCCAGTGGTTAAGAATCCACCTTCCAGTGCAGGTGACATGGGTCCAATCCTTTGTCAGGGGACTAAAATCCTGCATGACACAGAGCAACTAAGCCCATGGGCCACAACTGGAGAGAAGCCTGCGTGCCCAAATGAAATAGCCTACATGCTGCAATTAACACCCGCTGCAGCCAAATTAATTAATTAACATTAAAAATAAAATTTAATAATCCTCTTAATGGTCGTCTTTTACTCAAAATACTTTTCTCACAAATACTTTTGCTAATTGTGGATTGTGCAGCTAGTTACAGTTTGTTTTTCCAGATTTGTGTTCTATTCTCTTGGTAAGAGGCTCATGCTAAGAGGTGGTCAGAAATGTAAAATGTGAAATTTAAGTTTTAGTGTACGGGCATGTCTTTAGGCCTGTTCTGAAAGAACCATAAAGATTTATTCTTGATTTTCTTTTCCCTGCCAATACTAAAATTACCCTGAAGTTGAGGCCTGATAATTGGAAAACAGCATAAGCAGACACTCTTCTCTCTGTGTTTTGGGTCAAACACCACAACAGCAATGGCTGAGGGACATATAAATTAAATATCTAACAAAATATCATCAAAAATACAGGAGTATATGATTAGTCCACTCAAGATTATTCTATATGAATTTTATAATCTTTCAATACACATGATTTTAAACAATTTGATTAAAATCATGCACTACTAATAATCAAAGTTAGATAAAACTGGTACAAGAAGAGAGGTGAAATGCTTCTAAAGAGTCAAAACAACACAGTAATTCTTAGACTATAATTCTTTCTGTGTAATGGTCTTTAGTATAAACATATAAATATCACACAAAACTATTGCTTTTTACACTTTAATACCTTAACACAAAGTTACGTAAGGCAAAAAAAAAAAGCTAAAATTGGGAGATCAATTTAGAAGTTAATATGCAGCAAATGTTAAAAACATAAATCATCCCAAAGCCTGTTTTATTCCACATTTCCTAACAATGTGAGAATCCATCTTGAAACAAAAGGTCTTTTAGATTAACAGGAGATTGACCGAGTCTAGGCAATGTCCTCTGAGACCCAATATCATCTGCTCTAGCTGCATGTCTACCAAGTTTGTATAAAAGAGAATAAACAAATGTAATTATATGGTCAGACACTAATGGTTCTTAACCTATTCCTGACTTGTTTCGAGAATTTGAAGGATTCATTTTAAACCATAAAATAAATCTATAAATAAATCAGAAATACAAACTGTTTTAGTAAGATTGCTATTCCAAACACATGCAAGCCTAGCACAGTGATAGTAAATGAAAGTCTAATTAGTTTGTAAGGTTCTTCCTATGTAGTTCTTTTTGGCTAGGTCTTTTTTTTTTGGCTAAGTCTTTATAATATGAAAAATTAGATATTTTACTGAAAAATTTTATCCTCAAATTAGAATCATCCTTATTAAATTCTAAGTAGAAATAAACACATTCATTGTGAAAGTATAACTTAGTTTTTTTTTTTAATAAAACATTTCCTTTGCTAACTGATAGAAATGGTTCTTAGATGATAATCACGGACGTAGAAAATATAGGTACATATATATATACACACAGAGAGAGTTTGTGATCATAGAGCTCTCTGTCTCTGAAAGAACTATGTTTGAAATATTTAATTTTTATCTTTTAATAACAATGAATTCATCAGCATATATATCTTTTTTCTTCATCCTTGTAGCACATTTCAATCTGTTTTAAATAAAATGATTGACAGTTGCTTTTTCTCTTTTCTTTTTTCACTATAAAGCTTTTGCCCTGCAGAAAGGCCGTTAAAGAAAGCTTACTCTGGGGGAAACGCGGGGGATTGTCATTGACGTCTGTCAGCGTGATGTTGACCGTGGTGGTCCCCGATAAGCCTCCCATCTGGCCGCCCATGTCTTTGGCCTGGATTACCACCTGATATTGCTCCCTGTTTTCTCTGTTCATGTTTGGTAAAGCAGTCCTTATAATACCTTGAAGAAAAAAAAAGAAAACTTTTATTATGGTCATTAAAATCTCAATTCTTATTTGATTAAGCTCACAAATTGCAAATCCAAAGTAGTGATTTTTGAAAGACAAAAATGTTTTCTCCATTGCTTTTTATTGTCTAGAGATTATAAAAATGATTCTCAGTACATATTTTCCAAGTTGTGAGGTTCTTCTATTTTCTAAAGAATGTCATATATGCTGGCTAGTGCCCTAAACCCAGATGGAAAAATATAAAAGCAGGTATATTCCCATTAGTTTGCTCAATCATTCAACTTTGAGTTCTTAAATCTTTAATTGTGGCATCATCACTCTTCTGTGAGTATTAATGTTAAGGTGTTGTTCCTTTTTTTAAAACTTATCACGATCATAGAGACTATTAAATAAATAAACACTGATTCATGATGCCTGACCTGTTTCAGGCTCCACAGAGAAATATGGCTGCCCTTGAAGTATGCTGTAAATCACTCTGGCGCTGTTTCCGTAGGAAGGGTCGTCGGCATCTGTAGCTGTGACTTGCACCACAGAAGTACCTGAAGTATCCAAATTCAGCTTAGTTCTGCACAGTACCAGAAGGAGGAGCAAAAGCACTGGTTTTCATGGAAGACTTGAATGATTTTTGGCTTTAATAATGACCTCTTAAAGAAACATTTGTATATAATTTAGATGAAAACATATAGCGAGAGTTATTACAGGTAAACTTTGAATTGAACAAGGTATTTTATTTAGGCCAACAGGTGCATTTCATTCATGTAATAGATAATGCTGACAGTGTATCAGATTACAGTAAAGGCAGACACTTTACAAATGCTCTGGTTTGATATTTAAATTCACTTTCACATAATAGATTTGTTTCGGGTAAAGGGCATATCTAATCACAAAGGAGTAAGCAGGCTTTTCTTTCCCTCTCTCCACTAATTAACTATAAAAATAATTAACATCTGCTCCAGAATACAGTTTTATGAATAGATTAAATTCTAAATTTAGAAACAATCCAAGATGATCCCAAGTCCCATAAACTATTAAAAGCTATTTAATAAAGTTCAAAATATATAAAAGGGCTTTATATTAAGGTGATTGCCAAAAGTCCTTGGGATTTAGTGAAGTAAATATTAAATAATAATCCCTGAGCAATGCTTTTGAGAAAAGCAGTATGACATTTTCTATTATAATTGTTACAAGAAAAATGTATCAGAATGACTTCATAAGTTTACTTCTCTTACATTTGAGAAATGAATCTATTTTACTAAATCCAAATACGTATCTCTAAAAATGTTATCATTGTTTCCTGATATTTACTTTTCTGTGGTTCTTTATTTAACAAAAACATGAAATCAGTCTTAATTTTCTTTGCCTACCAACAACTTCTATTTATTTATTGAAAAGCAAATTCTATTTTCTTGAATGTCATACTTCCAGTTTTTTCACACATTCTGTCTCACAGCTTCTGCAACTTAATTTTGTAATTCTGTATCCATTTGTCATTAGCTGTTGATTTTTAACTGGTTCATTTGAATAAGAGATTCATATCAGGAAAGTTTTATATATAATGGCTATAGTGAAATATTTTAAAATATTTAATATGAAGTAATAGAAGATCTAATTAATTTCATTGTTCATGTCATCTAGGTAATACAAACTCTTTAGACAAATTACAATGAGAGTACACATATAAAGACTCCAGATTACATTTATGGTGTTTTAAGTGTACTTATAATATATTTGGAGTCAGAATTTTACACAACTATTTTCCAAATACATGTGACAAACATTTGTGTTTTCATAGTTTTCTACTGAAGTTCAATGGTATTTTCTTGGATTTTTGAGGGAAGTGTCTATTTATTATATTGTAGAAATTTACAAACCCATAGGAGGTGAAAAATGCATTAATCTTTTTTCTGACTCATTTTTTATTCATAAAATTAAGTATGTACTCTTAGGAAATCAAAGATGACTTCAGTTAATTGACCTCAATATTCTAAGAATTTCTTGGTAACTATTTTTTATATTTTTTGAATGCCGCCATAAACATTGTAAATGAACTCACCTACAACCGACATTTCAGGAACACTCGCTGTATAAATTTCCTCTGGGAATGTTGGCTCATTGTCATTGATATCATGGATTTTGATCACAAACTCAGACTCTGGTTCTACCGGCCTCAAAGTTCTTCTGTTAATAGCTTGTGCACGTAGAGTATAAAAGGCCTTTTCTTCCCTATCAATTCTTCTTGTGGCATGAATGTCACCTGTTTTTTCATCAATAATAAAAAGAGTACCAGCTCCATCTCCAGATAAAATATATTTGAGGGATCCATCTCCTTTATCTTGGTCTGAATGCAGCTAGGGGAAATAAAAATGAGCATATCCATGATAATGTCTAAAGGTACATAATGCAGAAAGAATTCAAAGAAGGTCTCTCAAGTCCCATCTTTGAATAATGGGGTCAGTTATCTTAGTTCTTGAAATGAGAGTTGAATAAGTATGATCACACTCATCTATATACTTTAAACAATAGGACTAGCCATTTCCATATCAGTGTGATTTTTATTCTAAGTGGAAAAAAGTAATAAAATAAACCAAACACAGCTCCTTTCTTTGCTTAGCTTGGTAGATAACCATTTCTGTAAGCAAATAACTCCTGACAAAGACATAAGTCATCAGTCTTGATATGCTGATGTAAACACTGCTGCTCTCATCTCTTGCTGTGAATGGAAAATCCTTTTACTCTCATATTATACACAGCGTTTATCTCCTGTAAACTTATTATTAATTACTATATTTCTGTTGGGAATTCACAATATCTTAAGGATTGCAGGACAGGCAGAATTGCATGACACAGCTCCTACATTAGAAAACTTACCCATCCTTCTTTGATTCATACAAAAAACAGCAGCTGCCCCAAGAAATATTTGTAGAATTCAGAGCAAGAGTATGAATAGATATCTATATAACACCAGTCTATATATTTGAAAGATATAAATCAAGCTAATAAACAGTTAAATAATATATGCTCTATCTAGCTTCCTACCTTGTCAAATCTATCTTCTTAACAAGCACAAACAAGTTTTATGCAGAAACAATGCAATACAGAGCAACACTAATCTTCTAGAATCTAGTCATCACATCAAAGAGCTTTACATGCATTCATGTGGATTCAGCCCTGTGCACATTCCATTCCAGTCCTAATATTGTCCAGGAGCCCATGTATCATTTGGAAATTGCCAGGCATCTGCAATTGCCCTGCAGTATCCATGGAGGATTGATTCCAGTAACCCAGTGGATGCCAAACTCCGAGGATTCTTGAATCCTAACATAAAATGGCACAGTGAAGTCCTGTGTATGTGTGTATTAGTCACTCAGTCATGTCCATTTCTTTGCGACCCCATGGACTGTAGCCCATCATGCTTCCCTGTCCGTGGAGTTCTCCAGGCAAGAATATTGCAGTGGGTTGCCGTGCCCTCCTCCAGGGGATCTTCCTGACCCAGGGATTGAACCTGGGTCACTTTCATTGAAAGCAGATTCTTTACCATCTGAGCCAGCAGGGAAGCCCTCAGCCCTCAGTATCTATAGGTTGAGCATCTGTGGATTCTACCACCCGTGGACTGTGCACCATTTTTACCACCTGTGATTGGTTGAATCTCCCTGGTGGTTCAGATGGTAAAGAATCTGCCTGGAATGCAGGAGACCTGGGTTCAACTCCTGGATGGGGAAAGTCCCCGGGAGAAGGGAATGGCTACCCACTCCAGTAGCCTTGCCTGGAGAATTCCGTGGACAGAGGAATCTGGTAGGATACAGTCCATGAGGTCGCAAAAAGTCAGAAATGATTGACACTTTCACTTTTCACACACACTGAGCTCCCAGTTGTGGAGGGGTGACTCTATACTGTTTTTAACAAATTCACACTGGAGCAGCCTCAGGATTAAAGCTTCATATAACAATGGGTAAATCTGGCCTTTGGCAGCCTGACCTGGAGAAGGGACTCTTCAGGATCTAGAAGCACGTTTAAGGATGTTTGGGCAGGGAATAATGAGTCCCGAGTACTTTGAGCATGGTCTGGAGATGGATGTGCAAGCTTCAGATATGAAAACTCCCTTGCTTGTCCCAGAATTCTTCCCCTGGAGGGAGAGACTTAGCCACAGGATAAGCAGAGCATGGCTCTGTGAAACACAAGGATCGTAAGTTTTTCTCTAACTGTATCACCCAACCAATAAACATTTTTTTAATGCTAGGATCATGGTTTGATTATTTATAGTAAGAGATTATCATTTTAAGTTTTTATTTTGCTTTTTATCTGATAAGAAATAGAAAAACAATGTGTGGATTTTCAAAGTTTTGGTAAAGCATGTAGTATTACTTAGACATCATCATGTCCATGTTGTCTTTTTTAAAATTGAAAAATAGTTTTGGGCTTCCCTGATAGCCTAGTTGGTAAAGAATCTGCCTGCAATGCAGGAGACCCCAGTTCACTTCCTGGGTTGGGAAGATCTGTTGGAGAAGGGATAGGCTACCCACTCCAGTATTCTTGGCTTCCCTCGTGGCTCAGCTGGTAAAGAATCCATCTGCAATGCGGGAGACCCAGGTTCGATCCCTGAGCTGGGAAAATCCCTTGGAGAAGAGAAAGGCTACCCACTCCAGTATTCTAGCTGGGAGAATTCCAGGGACTGTATAGTCCATGGGGTCTCAAAGAGTCAGACACACTGAGTGACTTTTCCTTTCACTTTCATAGTTGGTTTACAATATAGTTTAGTTTCAGGTATACAGCAAATTAATTTGGTTATACATTCTTTTTTATTGTTTTCTATTATAGGTTATTACAAGATATTGAATATAGTTTCCTGTGTTAGAGAGTAAGTCATTGTTGGTTGTTTTATATATAGTAGTATGTATCTATTAATCCCATATATCTAATTTATTCCTCTCCTTCCTTCATCTTTGGTTACAATAAGTTTTTTTTCTATGTCTGTGAGTCTGTTTCTGCTTTGTAAATAAGTTTATTGGTTACATGTTTCTGTTTTTTTTAATACTCATATAAAATGTAGTCATTAATCAGAATAGGCATACTTACCTGTAGCCTAGAGAAATAAAAATTGGAGACAATATCCTTCAATTATGCAAAATATTATAGAATTAGATGTTTACCTAAATAGGTTTTATTTTTTTGCTCTCTACTTAAACCAGCAAAAATTGTTATCTAATTACCTGTAGAAATATTACACTGATTATATTCTCTTTAAAGTAGAATCTTTTCCCTTATTTGAAAGTTCATTTTGCTTTATAGGAGCTTATGTCAATGAACTTGCCTGTGAAAGTATTTTTAAGTGGACATCAAAATTGTTTAAATTAAACAAATATTTAATTCCTTCCCCCCCACCCACCAATGTATTGCATTACTGGTTACTGCTTGGTCTATAAAAGCAGTTTATTTTTCAGTTAATTATTTGTAGTAATCATCATTTAGCCATTAAATTTGGATCAAACTTCATTTTCCTGATTTCTGGATAAAAACATCATTATTACAGATATAACAGAAAAAAGAAAATCTCAAATGGATAGGTACTTTGGAGAAAAAAGATCTAGAAGTCAGGTAACAAATACTTTTTTTACTGCATTTTTAGCTATTCATAAACAACAAAGTAAGCTTGAGAAATAAGAAATATCTTTGTTTAACAAAACAGCTCTCAGAAGTAACATATGACTGTGTTGTCCAGGGAAAAAAAGTCACAAGATTGAAGCATTTTAGTAATTGAAAATGCACATAGCTGCTGGGAAACTTTCCAATTATATGAACGTGCAATACAGCTTCAATTTTCCAAATGACAGATATAAGCATTGCGTATTTCTTGTTCTGTCTGGGAAACAAATAGTTCAAGAAAAGATTATTGATATTATCAATCATCTCATCAGATAACTTTGTGACGTCTTTTAGACATTTACAATGTTTACTGTCTATTCATTCAACAATTTTAATTGAGAAATATTTAGTTACTCTCATAAGAATCAAGTCTCTCTAAAAGGAAATCAACAGTTTCATCCTAATGCTATGGGGGATTCAAACACAGTAATAGAAATGCACAGGAGAGTCCCTAAACTAGCTTATGGGAATGAGTGGAGTTCTTTAAATATATATCACACAAGTTTCATGGTAAAGAAGGAGTAGAGGTTTAAACCTGGGTATTTTTTTCTGCATTTTACAAATTTTATATCTCATAAAGAACACTGGATGAATATAGAACATAGATTCAGAGTGGAGACGGAAATAAGGCAAGATGGGAACCATTAAGACCAGTTCTGCTCTTCTAATCAGTTAGACATACAAAAAAGAAGCTGCTAGTATGGTGAGATTTTAATTTTTAGAAAGCTCAGTTTTGGAATATGAATCACAGCAGGATTCTTACCTTCACTTATACTACAGAGAGTGAAAATTAAATCTTGTAATTGGACCACATACTGGGGGAGTTTCTGTTGGATTAGAAAATTGAACATGATAGCTGGGAATCAAAGAGATGTCAGTTGGAAGCTGGACTGCTGGTTTCATGATTCAGAAATGAAAAGACTTCTTCCCTCTCAAATGTAAGAGAAACAAATTAGATCTATGAATTTATAAGTGTTGGTTTTAAGAAACCAGACATAATACATTTTTCTTGAACTCTTAAGAACTTGCATAAAAATAAAGAAAAAACATGTTCTTTTCTCACAGAGGGAAACAATGGAATACTAACACTAGAATAAAGGGACAAAATGACCATATTTGGGGCTTTGCATTAGTCTATGTTTATTGAAATATTATTTAAATAGACATGTGAGAATTGGACAAGTAAAGAGATAAAACAGATACATACTATGAGGCAGAAAGATGCATTTCTACATGTCCTGAGACTTGGCAAGTTGCTTTTTATTCTAGATAAACCTGATGGGAGATGAGAGTTAACTAGTAAAGGGTATGACAATGATGTTGATTCCCTAAAAGTTATAGAAAAAGACCAATTGACAAAGTTCTTTAATTATAGTCTTCTGTCTAAACTCCCTCTCTATTTTTAAGCTTCTCTTTATTACCGTAATTTCTTTTTTGCATTCTCTTCTCTTCTTACCCTGCTATTGTCTCCCTCATTTCTTGTGTGTGTGATATAAATTTTATTTTGCATTCCAATTCACTTAGTATAATAAGCAAAGACCAGAGAAGATTTAATCTTTTATAGTTGTAGTTTTCTCATTACTCTTACATTTCTTGGTTTAGATATTAGTTATCAGTACTTGGGTTTATTAAACATTTAATTGAACAAAATCAGTTGTTTGTGCTATTGAGAAGAAAGATTATGGAAAAAGTGCCAAAAAACTTATCGCATCTACCCTGAAATAAATTTTATATTATTTGACCTTGTGCTATTTTATTATGTGAGATATTAAAGTTTCTTTAAACATAGAAAAAAATGGCAGATTATTGAGGCTGTAGTTCCTCAGTAACACCTGTTCTCCAGTGTGAAACATTTGTGCCACAAATCTTTAAGAAGAATTTTATGTTAATACTGACCTTTTCTTTCCTTGAGGAAAGCCTATTAAAAATTCACAACCTGCTGTGTTCCTTGTAAATTCACAAGTAGATAAAGGACATGGCAAGATACATGACAATTAATGAAAATAGAACAACTGACACCGTGCTGCACATTTATAAGTCATTTTCCTATTATTTAACTTTCTAAATTTGGATGTGGTTATTATAACTCATTTGCTTATATTGATTAGTTTAATAACTAAAACCAAACAATCCATTGAATTTCAATAAATATTTTAGCAACAAATTATTTAATTAAAGACTAGTAATTTTAAATGTGGCAGACTTCTGATAATTTTAAAACATTTCATGTAAAGCTTCATGTTCATTTTAAGATACTTGTCTAAAACAAAGTTTGTGTGCTAAAAGGGGTCTTGTGGCTTATATAGATTAAGACCACCTTTGCCATTAAGAGGAAGAAACTGAGATCCAATCAATTTTTGTCACACCGGAGTTAATTTAAGATTATACTTCAGAAGGAGTACTTTGTTGGTGGAAATTTTACTTCTTAATATTAGTCATTTTTATTTTTCAGTTTTTCACACAAATTTGTAAATATAAAAGCAATCAAAGTATTGGTCTATGAAGTACAGGGAATTTAATTTGTCACGAAAAGGATAACTAATAAAAGATTTTCTCTTGTATTTTCCTCCTTGGCTAGAAGAAAAATGACCAAGTTTTAAAATGTAAAAAACTGAATCTATCAATCTGCCAGTAAAAGTCTGATTACTAATCCAGAGGAATTTATATTGTTAGGTGGGATTCTTCCTCATTCAGAATATTGCTACATTTTTGGATATTGGTTATTGTTGGTATTTGGTTTGAGAAAATTAGAATTATACTTGCAGAATTATATTATGATTGTATTTATAATGGTTAGACTATTAATAGTTATTGAAGTGGCTTCTCAGGTGGCACAATGGTAAAGAATCTGCCTGCCAGGAGATGTAAGAGATGAAGGGTAGATACCTGGTTTGGGTCCCTGGGGAAGGAAATGGCAGCCCACTCCAGTACTCTTGCCTGGGAAATCCCATGGACAGAGGAATCTAGAAGGCTACAATCATGGGGTTGCAAAGAGTTGGACACAACTGAGCATACACAGATGGACTAGTTATTGAAGGACACATTTTGATAAATGAATCAAAAGAACTATAAGAAGCACTATCTGAATTTAACAATTTCTCATTTGTGTGTGTTCATTAACTTCAAAATATCAGAAACAGTTGAATAGATTTTCTAATATACAGTTATAATTTTATGCCTGCTGTTCTTTCAAACAGCCAATATATTCTATATTTGTTTTTTAAAAAATTCAGCATGTGGCAAATATGCTATGCTATTCTGGTACCATCATCATTAGCATTTTGCTCTAATTGCTCTAGTGACTAACATAATAAAACATTTGATATTATAATATCAAATGGAAGCTAAGGCACTGAATCAAGTAACTTTAAATTTGCATCCAATTAAAAAAGATAGTGAAGATGGTCCCACACCAGAATGCAGCTGAAAGCATACTAAAGCAAATGAAATCTGGCCAGAAATAAATAAGTAGTTACTCATTTTGTTGAAAGTAGAGGAAAAAAGGGTGAGAAGGGTGGCAAATCTTGAGTGTGCAAAGTTTACAGAGTAAGATTGAACATTATTTTTCTGTTAATGATAGAGAAAAATATACATAATTTTTTATGAATCCCAGTAAACAATTTTTCCTCCAAAAATAGAAATAGGAATGAGAAATAAAGCTTATCAATGGAATGGATTGCAAAAACCAAAGATAATAGTTTAAAAATATCCCATACAGATGACTCAGATTAATAAACACTTTTATGAACAATTTCTTTCTGGGACCAGAAGCAAGTATTGAGGATTAAGTGATTGATTGACAGTGTTGTCTAAATAATTTAGAATCTGGCAAAAAAGTTAAGTGGTTGTCGCCCGAATTTGTCAGAGTCTCTAGAGAACTCCTTCAAGTGTACAAACTCCAGGGGGTGCCCACATGCAAAAACCAGAGATTCCTCTTCCCATTTGGTCTTTTGAGAGTTCAGCCTACTGAAAGTTGGCTTTGTGCTTTTGGGCCACCTTAACTGGTGAGTTCAGCTGAGGATTATCTTGCATTTTGGGGGTCATTCTTAGAAGCTGTTAGGAATTACTCAAGACCCTGCAGCAGGTCGGACTTCTTAGCAGAGAGTGCTATTAAATTCTAGAAGACATCTCCTGCAAGGAATGTTGCCAATTCACGGTCACACAGTGTCTCAACTCGTACATTTCTTTCCCAGTACTGTGAAGATACCAAGATTACATTGAAGGCATTTATTTAAGTTTTCTATAAACACACTTTTCTAGGGCATTATCTGCTTCACAATCTTAAATGGTATATGCATAACCCACAGTAGACATGTTCTTTCCTAATTATGTGTTAGTTTTCCTCTCCAAAGAGAGTTATTGGGGAAATATTTGAGAGAAAGTTCATATTCTTTCAGAAGCCTGGCATCTTCTTTCTTACAGTTTTGAAAATCACCAAATTATGCAGGGTATTCCCTTGTGGTGTGAAAATGACATTGAACATTTCACACCATATTTTTCTCCACAACTTGAAGTCTTCTTAAGCATCTTAGATCTGTAATAAAGCAATATATGTAAATAATGTCTAACCAGGTGGCGCTAGTGGTAAAGAATCTGCCTACCAGTGCAGGAGACACAAGAGATGCAGGTTAGATCCCTGGGTCAAGAAGATCCACTGGAGTAGGAAACGGCAACTCACTCCGGTATTAACAGGAAAATTCCATGGGCAGAGGAGCCTGGAGGGCTACAGTCCATGGGGCCACAAAGAGTCAGACATGGCTGAGCAACTGAGCACACACAGTGAACACAAATTCATGTCTAAAAAGATTAAGTATGTGCAAAATATTTAAAACAAAGACATCCATTTTTGATTAATACGGTCTACAGAAATCAGAGAAGAAATAATGAAGAGTGATCATCTCTTCTTAATGGGCGACACAGGCAGCTGACAATCTTTCCTTCCTCCTTTTAATCAAGAAAGATACAATGATATGAAGGGAAGGAGAGGGCTAGAGATACGTATTCACAGAAGGAGTTTATTTAAATAATTATTTCTTGAATTGGGTTGAACTAAACTAAATTAAAGACACTAATGAGAATTCAACGTGTGCCATTTTAGTACTTAGAAGTTTTGGAGACTTTGCTACAGAGGCAATATTTGAAGCTGTTGGCTTTCTAAGGCTTGTAAAGATGCTTTTATCTTGAAAACTATAGAGTGACAAGCACACAACTGGATGCCCAAAGGAGAAGGACCAGGCAACTGCCTGCTGTCTCTAGGAGCTATGGGCAAGAGGGGAAAATGAAAAGGGTTTTGGATCTTTACAGTTGTTGCATTTCTTAAAGTACTGACTGAAATGACTGAAATGGAAATCTGAAAAAGGGCTATGAATGCTATCGTCAATCCCCCTCCCTCCCAAATTCGTTTGTTCATGTGTGTGTGTCTGTGTGTGTGTGTGTGTGTGTGTGTGTGTGTGTGTGTGGATAAAATACAAAAACAATGTGATGTGCAGAATCAGGGTTACGAATATGGCCCTAGACCACTAAATTAAAACCTTAAATTGCAGGTATTGAAAATGTAAGGAAAAGGTGGAAAAAACAGATGAAAAATGGAAATTGAGAAAAGAATCAAAAGAGCTTTCTAAACCAAAAATATACGACATTCATAAATATATAGAGTTTTTACAGCAGAGTGGGTTAGTAAAACACAAGATTCATTTTTTGGAAGGTAAAAAGAGATTACCAGCTTAGAGTTAGGTATATAGATAATGCAAACCTGAAATGCCAAGAGAAAAAATCATGAGAAAAAATTAGGATCATTGAATGCTTGTGAAATAAACTCAAAATTTGCAACAGACATGAAATTGGATTTCCAAAAAGAAAGGAGAATGGAATGAAATTATATTTGAAGGAAAAAATGGGTAAGAATTTCTAAAAACTGGTGAAAGATACCAAGAAGCAGATTCAGTAAGATCTGAGAAACTCCAAAAGAGTAAATAAAAGTAGTGTTAGTTGCTAACACTCTTGGCAACCCCATAGATTGTAGCTACCAGACTCCTCTTCTGTGGAATTCTCCAGGCAAGAATACTGGAGTGAGTTGCCATTCCCTTCTCCAGGGGATCTTTCCAACCCAGGGATCGAACCTAGGTCTCCTGCATTGCAGGCAGATTCTTTACCATCTGAGCCACCAGGGAAGCTCAAATAAAAGTAAAACAACAAATAATCCCCATTATAGTCACATTTTTGAAATTTGATAACATAAAGAAAACTAAAAGTTTTCAGGAGCAAGAAAGATACATTAACTTCAACGCAGCAAGTATTAGTCTAATTGCCCAATTCTGAAAAGATATGATGGAAGCCAAAACATGATGGAATGACATTTTACCAAAAATAACGAGCTACCTGAAGTTCTACACTGTGCAGAAATAGGCTTCTTAAAGAAAGATGAAATAATGTGTTTTTGGACAAAACTAAGGGTATTTATCCCAATAGGCATTCAGTTAAAGGAATGTTAAACTGAAATTTCTACAGAAGAAAACAACCTCAAATAAAACTTGTGAAGGGAATGACAGCATCAGAACTGCAATTATGTGGTAAATATAAATGACGACTGAATATACAAAACAATAATACTATCTTTGGATGCTGGGATAAAGTATATGACAGTAACGTAATAGAAATGAAGAAGAGGGAATAAAAATTCAAAGAATTCTAAGTTTAAACTGGTTTGTGAAAATACATTGAAATGTGCAGTTTTGATATGCACATTTTCTTATGATTATTATTCCTCAGTTCAAAGTTAGCATAATTTATCTTGATGTCTTCCTACCTTCCCTCTGACCCCACCACCTTCACCCACCAACAACACTCAGCTTTTAAGTCTGGCTATAACTCCCAAAGGAAATGGATGCCAATATAATGGAATAAAAAGAAAAACACAGAGAATAATAAAGCAAAAGTGAGCACCAGGGTTCCATAAATGTTAATATTTTGTAAATTTATGTTGGATTCTTTTTGCTTTAAGAAAGAAAACAAAATAAACTGTAATTCATCAGTTGCAGCCTTCTCTGTTCTTTCATTCCTTTCCTTACACCTTCATACATATAATCATCTTGAAGTTTATGTGCATCTTTTCCTTCCATATTTTATATTTTTGAAAAGTGAGTAATAGTACTTGTCCCAAACTGAATGTTTAATCTCCACCTTTCCCACAAATCAACTCTTCTCATTTTAGTAAACGGCATGATTATCTAGCCAGGTTTTCAAACTAAAATCCTACAGGCCGTTGATTTATTTCCCCCAATTCTACCCATTTATTCCATAAGCAAGTCCTTTTGGACTGCAAATGTATCTCCAACTGCTTCTTGCAGTCCCCACGCTGTGATTCCAATACAAGTCACTATAACCTGTCACTAAATTGTCCACCTAGCCTCCACACCTCTATCCTTCTATGGTTACTCTCCACCCACCAACAAGAGGCATCATTTAAAAATGCAAGTCGGTACATGCCATAACTCCACTCAAAATCCACCCATGGTTTCTCAGTACACTTAGAACACAGTCTAAATGCCTTACCATCGTTTGCAACATTCACTGTGACTTAGTCCGGGCCTGTCATGCTGGCCTCAGCTCTTTCCATTATCCTTTTAACCACTTGAACTCACATTGACCTTCCTGTTTCTTGAACACGCTGAGTTTATTCCATCTCCAGCTTTAACACTTGCTATTCCTTTGAATGAGACACACTTTCTCACTTAATTTTCATAGGTGGTTTCATGTATCTCTTTTGTGCTTTCATATATTTTTTTCCCTTTGCTTCTCTTGCTCTGTCATTTTCTTCTCAGTTTGTAACAAATTCTTTATATACCTGAATATTAATAGCTTCTTGGTTATATAATTACAAGTTTCTTCTTTTAGTCTGGGAAGCTTCTTTTAACACTGGCAGTAGTTTCTTTTTTCCTGCTGCTGCAAGTCGCTTCAGTCGTGTCGGACTCTGTGCGACCCCATAGACGGCAGCCCACCAGGCTCCGCCATCCCTGGGATTCTCCAGGCAAGAACACTGGAGTGGGTTGTCATTTCCTAGAGAGTACTTAATTTCAATGTACTTAAATTTATTAAGAATTGATTTTATAGTTATTTCTTTTTGCATCTTATTCAAGAAATATTTCCTAACCAAAAGTCATACTTATGTTTTCATATAATCTCTTTGCTTTTAATAATTTTAAAACTTTTCTTGGCATGTAGCTCACCTTTACCATCTGGATATTGTATGTGTGTGTGTGTGTGTGAGTGTGTGTGTGTGTGGTGTTAGGAACAGATATAATTTTTTTTCTAGTAAGGATTTACAATACATATTTAATAAACCACGGATTTTAATTACAACTCATCAAAATTTTTTCTGGGTGCTTAGTCATTTAGTCATGTCTGATTCTTTGTGACCCTATGGACTGTAGCTCTCCAGACTCCTCTTCTGTGGACTTCTTCAGGCAAGAATACTGGAGTGGGTTGTCATTCCTTTCTCAAGATCTTTCCAACCCAGGGATCGAACCTAGGTCTCCTGCATTGCAGGCATATTCTTTACCATCTTAGCCACCAGGGAAGCCCTTCTGTATAAGCACAGATATGCTTTTTTATTTATTTATTTTAACCATTATGTAGACAGAATAGCATGGCCAAGGCCACGCTCATGCTGCATCAGGCTGCAGATGGTGACTACCTCCCAGCTGAAGACCATATGGAGCAGGGCCCCAGCTCACCTCCTCCAGTTACCTGATGCTACAGACTTGCATGGGCTTGGTACTCATCTTCCTCCTCAAGTACAACCTCAATAACTGCCCCCCAAGCATGCCAAGCTGGACTTTCTCAGCAACCTGGCCACCAGTCTGATCTTCAGCATCATCCTAGTCAACTCTCCTTCATGGCCTTTGGCATCCAGAAGCCAGTGCAGTGATGGTCGTGGTGCCCCTGAAGCATTCTGGACCACAGACATCCAACCCGAGGAGCTGCCTTGCCACTGAGGCCCACCTCCCCTGACTCTCTCCAAACTGCCAGAGCCAGGCAGATCCCCACTGGACTACCTCCCAGAATGAGCCACATATGGCTGTCCACGTGGGGCAGCACAGGCCTACTCCACACCTTGGCTGTTCCTCCTAGATTGTGAGGCAGTAAGGCCCAGAGGCAGGACTGGAAAGCCCCCGGGAAGGGTTGTGGCCACCCATGGACATGCTGCCGGCCCAAGGATGGGTCTCCAGAGGTCACAGCTGGCCTGCATCTCAGGACATTTCCAGGAGAACAAGAAACAAAGTTTTCTAAATAACCAAGGGTATGCTTTTGATCCCTCTATTTTGTTCCATCTGGCACCAATATAATATTATTACTATTAATTGAATATTCACTTAATTTCTGAAGCTTTGCAAACAACTGCCAATATCAGTTGAAATAAGTACCCTTCCTTATCTGTCTTTTAAAAAATTGTCTTGGGGGTTCTTGGTCCTTAACCATATATAGTTTTACATCAGCAGGTTACTTTCTATTAAAAAGCAGAACAAATAAAGAACCAAAATCTTGCTAAAAAATGTATTGGTATTCCAGTGAATTTACAGATTAAATTGGAGAAAGTATCACATGAACTCTTCCTAGTCTCAAAAATTGCATGCATCTCCAAAGCCTTAGCTTAATCTTAGAAATACCTGGTGAGATTTTAAAAAGCCCAGATGCCTATACCATAACCTAAGTCAATTAAACAAAATTTTCTGGGACCTTCCTATGAGTCCTGAAGTTAATATAGCAAACTTCAGCTTCTTTAGATACCTGGGGGCCTATAATTAGCATCCTAATCTCTGATTGCTGATATTTTAAGTGTTTTAATACCTTATGGAAACTATAAGTGCATATCCACAGTGGTTTCATGTTTCATGTTGACATATTGCATACTTTGGAAAGCCTTAGGTATTTTATAATGACATATTTTATGCAGAAACTCTGCAGCATAAATTCTGTCAAACATCTGAATAAATCATTCCTCAGCTGGTATGTAAGAGAACTCCTTACCCCCACCATAACAAACCAGGAAAAATGGGCCCACTTCAGTATCAGTGGTAAAGAATCTACCTGGCGGTGAAGGAGACGAAAAAGACACGGGTTTGATCCCTGGGTGGAGAGTATCCCCTGGCATAGAAAATGGCAACCTATTCCAGTATTCTTGCCTGGAAAATCCCATGGCAGAGGAACCTGGCGAGCTACAGTCCATGGGGTCCCAGAGTCGGACACGACTGAGTGACTGAGTGTGCACACACGCAGCCCCTCAGGATTTTCCCAGCTTCTTAAATATGCTGAGTAGGGGTGAACTGTACTCAGCTTTTGGAGCTTCACTTATGTTTACTGTTTCCTAAAAACAACCAGCTTAAAGTAATATGCCAAGGAGGCATATTTTGGGGTGGTGTATTTTGTTCCTATTCAGTTCCCTTCTAAAACTCAACTTTCATTTCCTTTAAATGAAATGTATGTGACACTGACCTTCAAATGTATACATTTAACTCAATCCTCTCCTCTCAACTTCAGCTCTAAATATGCATCTGTCTTCAATGGGATGTTTCATTGACATTTCACATTTAACAGATCCAAAATTAATTCTTGTTTCCCTTCTGTTCCATCAAAATAACAAAAATTAACACACAATTTCATTACTCCCTTAAAGAAAAAAAAAATATATATATACAGATATATATCTGCATTTATTAAGGACATATAGCTGCTCTTCAGTATAATTTTATATTTTGTTGTGATATCTAGCTCACTTTCTCCATCTGAATTTGTGGAACTCTGTTTGATCTCCAGCGATCTAAGGGCACTTCTAGTTGAGCTAGTTCATAAAGCCTCCTGAACTAAACTACTATGGGTGCAAAACTGCTATCTATGAAGGACATGAGATTGAGATATGGGGCATTTAGATGCTCACCCCAAGACTCCTTGATCAATTTTGTCCATCCCTCTCCCCTGAATGAAATAAGTTACATAAATTTCTAGGAGTAACTGGTTACTGCAGCCAATATTTTTTTTTTTAAGTGTTTATTTTATATTGGAGTATAGCCAATTAACAGTGCTGTGACAGTTTCTGGTGGACAGCAAAGGGACTCAGTTATACATATATGTATATCCATTCTCCTCCAAACTCCCCTACTATCCAGGCTGCCACATAATATTGAGCAGAGTTCCCCACAGCCGATAGATTCTTCATTTTGCTGTCCTTCCTAAACCTCCAATGTCCTCCTTCCACATGGAGCCAATTTCCTGAGTATCAGAGGTATCAATTCCCTTTGAAGCCTTAAAATTAAAATTATCCATACCCCTCACTCTCGGCTTACCTAATTTTGACAATCCTTTTCATCTTTACTGCCATGAAAATAATGGAATTGATGCAGGTATTTTAAAACAACCTTCTGCCTCTCGGATACACCCTATAACATATTTCTCATGCCAATTAGACTCTGTGACATCTGGTGTCCAAACATTATTTCCAAAGGGGTTAATCCATGTCACTTATTTGGAACATTTTGGAACTTTATAAGGGTCAGGGGTAGTGCTTCTAGTCATTTGTCCAGTTTCTTAACAGATTTTTCCTAAAATCCTTTTTATGCCTACTGGCATCACTAAACCTTCTATTATTGGGTTAAGGGAACACTGTGGGAATTTACATGAACATTCTGATGCTAGGACTAGCTCAATACAAGAACTAACTAGTAACTTGGAGCATGTTGCCAACAGGCGAAAGGGGCACAATTTCCACTGAAAGACAAGCTTTGCCAAACCTTTCAGCTAGGAGACCAGGTGTACATCAAGGTCTTTAGAGGAAAGCATGCACTGTCAGCCAGATGGGAAGGACCTTACGGGGTTCTGCTAACCACCTACCCGCCATCAAAACAAGAAAATATCTTCCTGGATTCATACAAGCTACACCAAAATACAGCCAGGTCATCATCGCCAGGACAACGTGGAGAAAATCTCTACAGGCAACCTTAAAGTTAGCTTTTCCAGATCCAGTTCCCAGTCTCCAGAAGCATATGGTGTTGTGAAGCAGACAACTTTCCCCTAGATCCAGGGATCAAAAAAATTCACTTTCAACTATTCCCTGCCTTTAAAGTCTCCCCATACACAAATCAAAAAATAAATACAACAAAACAAAGCAGAAGTACCTTTTCTTATTAGTGAACACTTTTTTTCCCCACACTGATGAATCATTTATTAGAAGGCTGGCTAGAGGTTGCTTGTTTGCATCTATTCCCCCTCTACTCTTCTATTATGGGCTCTCTTTCAATCTGTGTCTTGTTCTTATTCTTTTTCAACAGGTCAGGGGCAAACCAAATGCCCCTTTATGTCAGTTTACTGACTCCTGGTCATGTTCAGTAATCAATCTGATATCAACATCTATAGTACAAAAGAACCTGAACTAGTTTTAATTCCTGCCAATGTGATTATGTAGTGGATTACATATGGAAGATGGAGAACAGGGTATGCCCTCCATGACTAGAACAGCAGTCTGCCTCTTTCTAGTGAATTACCTGACTCAGAAAAACCTCTACAGATACTCAAGGCTGTTCCTTGCCCTGATAAAGACAATAGGTGAAAACATTTTCCTTGGTGTTGAAAACAGACTCGCCACTGGCCCTTTCCTGGGTGACATATCAGGGCAGCACTACAGCCAAACTCTGTGGCTTAATTACATAGATGGCATCTTCCAACCTGTCAAGGAGATGAAAAGTGACTCCAGTACTACTTTGTATGGCACAGATGTTTGCCAAATCACCAAATGCCAAGTCACCCTTGTACAACTTAGGGTTTCTCAGCTGCTTCCTTGATTAGACTGTCCAATACCCCAAACCCTACACGGATGACCCCAAAATATGCACGAACTTGGCCAGATGATAAAACTAAGCTTTATTGTTGCCAAAGCCAAACTTCAGACCTCCTGTATCAGATATTCCACAATCTGTTCTGCTTTTACTAAGTGAAAGGAGTACATGAAAAGTAGAGATAATTAGTAGGATACAAACATTACTAGTAACATTAAACTCTCAGGTCTAGGAAATTATTGTTTCTTTTCCGACCTTGCTTTTGAATCACACTATCTTTCAATCTGTCTGCCAATGCAGGAGACACAAGAGACACAGGTTGGATCCCTGGGTCGGGAAAATCCCGTGGGAGGAAATGTCAACCCGCTCCAGTATTTGTGCCTGGGAAATCCCATGGACAGAGAAGACTGGCAGGTTACAGTCCACTGCATCACAGATTGGACATGACTGAGTGACTGAGCACACACACAATGTCTTTATTATGCAGCGGCAAGATAGAGACAAGTTTCCCACCTAAGTGATCAGGATGTTCTGGACTCAGATACTTAGCTTCTTCTGCCACCAGAAAACCCTACCTTAAATACCAACCAAATTACAAACTTGAGCTCCTTTGTCCATAAAGGTCTATCACAAAAGTGGTAGAATTGGACGAGCTATCATAAAAAAAAATCAGCTTCTATGTCAACACCCCAAGTTGTTTTCAGTCTTGAGGACTTACGTCCCAAACTCTGGAACTCATGAATTGAAAAAGTCAATCTTAAACCTTTCTAAGGTAACAGAGGCAGTGCTCACTAGCACTCTGTGTACTTAAGCACTACTCCAGTGAGTAATAAACAGGTTAGCCTCTGTTGAACTCCAAATGTTATGGCATGCCCTTAATAGATATGGGCTTCACAGGCAGCACAGTGGTAAAGAATCTGTCTGCCAATGCAGGAAACTCAGGAGACGCAGATTGGACCCCTGAGTTGGGAAGATCCTCTGAAGTAGGAAACCACAACCTGCTCCAGTATTCTTGCCTGGGAAATCCCATGGACAGAGGAGCCTGGCAGGCTACCATCCATGGGGTCACAAAGAGTCAGACATGACTGAGCAACTGAGCACACACTTAATAGATACACTGACTTCCCAGCAAGGAGGAGAGTATACAATCATTGGGGAAAATGCTGCTTCTATTAAAGCAAATGAAACAAATACTGTCTAACTTATATCTATTCAAAGAGAAGATTAACACTTTCCATCAGATAAATGAAGCAGAGCCAATTTTATTGGACTGATCTATTCCTAGGATTGTGAGGCTGGGTTAATGGGGTGTGGGGAAATGTGCTTCAATTTGATCCTTTTTGTTTTTTTCATTCTCATTCTAATCTAAGTTCTTTTCTCCCTTTGCTGATCTCTTACCACTCAGCTACTAAACCAATTTTGTTTTCCACAGTCATCAGCTCAGCTTTATATATTCAGGACTAAGAAAGCTTTATAAACAAATCTTGCTACTTCTTCATTAATTTGCTACCCAGAGCCCAAACCCCTTTGTTTTTGCCAATTCTTGAAAAAGTATTGTTTGTTTGTCTAAAAGGTATAAAAGCAGCTTGCTTCAGTCACTTTGAACCTCATATCTTTAGGACTCCCTGGTACATCCAAAATTAAATTTGTTTTTCTCTTGTTAACCTGTTAAATACCAATTTAGTAATTAGGCCAAATAACCTAGGAGAAAAACATTTTCTTACCTTAAATCTTATTTTCAACCTTTCTTTGTAAATATGATTAAGATAGATGCTTAAAAACAGAGTTGATTTTGGCTCCAATCCTCCAGTTCCACATGGTTAATTTTCCTTTCCAACGCAATGTCTTTGACACCACTCTACTTTCTCCTTTCTTGACAAATATAAATTGTCTAAATTCTTTACTTTCTGTACTTTTTTCCCCCTTAAATTCAACCATAAACTCTTCCACCACTGCCTTAATTTCCTCTCAAGCTGCAAAGGCTAAATAGGTTTCATCTTTCTGAAGACAATTTCCCAGAACCTTCTTACGTATTTTGAAAGGGACTGTTTGAGATTCAGAGTTTACTTATATAAATAGCTGTTAGCCTCTGATTGTTTTTGCATCACAATCTTTAGTATGCTTTCTATTTTTCACTGTTTTTCACTCTGATTTTGAGGTGAAATCCAAATACTGAATGCACATGCACTTTCTTGTTGGACAAAGAAATCAAGGCTGAGTTCATTTTCTCTTGAGAATATAGAATACAACACTCTATCATCTTCATACTAGTATCACTGTTGAGAAATCTGCAGTATTTCTGATGCCTGATCTTTGTATAAGACCCATGATTCTGTGTTTTTCTGGGGGCTTGTAGAATCTTTTGTCTGTCCAGGTTTCTGAAAATGCATGGTATTGATCTTTTGTGTTTGTACATTTCTATTAAAATTGCAGGATACACACCAGGCTCTTTCATTCTTCAATCCTATACAATTCTGTTTATTCTAGTGAATTTTTTACTGATATGCCCTCTCTTCCATTATTTTTTTTTTGTTCTGGCCCTCATCGTTTTTCCCTGTAATTGTTCTGATCTTCCATTTCTTTGTCTTCTTGCTTCATTTTCAACTTGTGTTCTGAATATTACTCTCTATATCATCTAATGAGATTTTTATATGTGTTATCATATCTTTAAATTCCAAGTATATATTTTCTTCTCTGTAAATTCATTTATTAAAAATAAATATCATGCATATGTAGCAGACAGTATTTCCCACAGGTGATTGCAAAAATATTTCTATTCTATATTCTCTTCCAAGAACTTACTTCTCTCCCGTCAAGAGGAAATGACCAAAGCTCTCCTCTTGAATCCCTAACAAGAGGTTGAATAAAGTTCCTCGCCTTTTGAATCTTGTAATAGACAGAATGTCGTTAGGGTGATGATGCATGAATTTTAAGGCTGAGTCAGAAAAAAGTGAAGAGACTTCTGCTTTGTGAGCTGCAACACTTGAGCCAGAGAGTCACTGTGTATGCAGTTCTGTTGTCCTGAAGCTACCAGACACTGAGGAACCCCAGATGGGCATGGAGAGACCACATGGAAAAACGCAAAGTCCGGGAGCCCGACAGGCCCAAACCACCCCAGGTATTTTACTTTTCACCTACCATTTGCCTGAAGCTTCACAAGATGCTCAAAGCCAGACACACCCAGTCAAGCCCTTCCCAACATCCTGAACTATAGAAACTATATGCCAAATCATAAAATTGCTGTTGCAATGGTAATTAAATCTTCTAGTATTAGGCAGCAATGGCTAGCCAGAAAGGTAATCTATTTTATGAGTGAAACATGTTAATTAATATGAATTATGTATTAATATATAATAAGTATACCTGGAAACTGGTGCTTATTTATGAGCTTTTTCTTTACATATTCTCTAACTTTTTCAAGTTGCTTTTTCTCCCTTTTTTTTTTTATGATTTATAGTAACAGCTTTCTTCAAATGTCTTGATGGATAATTTAACTAAATATATAATGCCACGTTCCAAATAATTTCTCTCTCAGAAAACTTTAGAAATTGTGACATTTTCTTTTAACACTCAATAGTGTTAATGAAAAGTTTACTCAGAACCTGATTTTCATTTAGTTATAGAAAAAAAAAATGATCTTGGTATATGGTATTTACACTGAAGATCTTGTCCAGGTAGTTTTAAAATCTTGTGATAATAATTCTAGAAATTAAGCTCCTTCACTTTAATGTTTTATGGGGTCTTTTCAGTCTGATCATTGATATTTTTCCTCAGCTTTGTGAAAAAATACTTTGTGTATAGTACAGCTTTGAACAGAGAGGAGAATGGAGTTATTAAATCTATTCCTCATGGAAAAAGGAGCCCAGAGGGCTACAGTCCTGTGGGATTGCAAAGAGTCAGCCACGACTGAGCATGCACATAGCAGGAGCATTCCTTTTGTATTTTGCATTTAATATTTTATTTTCTATATTTCAATTTAGATATGCTTTCTATTTACCACTGATATTCTGAAATTTTTTTTAAATTGAAATTTTCTGCTTTTTTGGCATTACCTGTAATTTGATTTTATTGCCACTTACAAAAGGCTTACTATTTGTTGTCCTATTTTTATATATTAAATTATCATTCCTACTTCCAACTGGGCTGTTTTCAATTTATAGCCATTCTATTGTTAGTAAAATAGAACTGAATGCTGCTTGAATAAAGGGTTCAATATATATCTATGTAATTTTGTGTTTAATTTCATTTGTGATCCTCTTCACCTTAAAATAAAAGCAACACATCATTAAAATTCCATAGCTTAATTTCATTATTCAGCTAACTTATTTGTTTGCATCCTTTAGTCATTAGTCAAGGGAAAAGGAAATGAGATATGTTTACAGAGCTTATTTCTAGCCAGTTAAAAAAAGGACCTGAGGTTGTCTGTAAGAAAAAATAACTACTTCAGCTTCTGTAGCAACTGGATGATGCCCCAACTAAATCCTCCTTGATGAATTGAACAATTACTTAAAAATTGTTACAGTCACTAAACAAAATAAGATGAATGGAATGGATTGAAGATGCAACTAATGATGATTAGCAATTTTCTCAAGCAGGAATTTAACTTGTTTTTAACTCCTATGAGAAATCATTATATAAATTTTATATTTTGCTTAAAACTTAACCAACCCTAGAATTCAAGATTTTTTTTTTTTTTAAACAAGAGGGAAAGTATACAAATAAAATACTTTTGTGCCTATTAGATTTGTATGTGATGTTAAGCAAACTAAGCATGGGAAAGGAAAGTGAAAGTCGCTCAATCCTGTCAGACACTTTGCAACCCCATGGACTATACAGCCCATGGAATTTTCTAGGTCAGAATACTGGAGTGGGTAGCCTTTCCCTTCTCCAGGGGATCTTCCCAACCCAGGAATCCAACCCAGGTCTCCGGCATTGCTTGTAAAAGGAAAAACAAGACAAACTATAATTTTTAAAATGAAAGTTAAAAAATAGTACAGTGTAACCAAAGATTGGAAAAAAAAAAGAAAAATGGAAAGTCTATCGACTCTTTGAAACCACATTGGTTACAGACCGCCAAGTGCCTCTGTCCATGGAATTTCCCAAGCAAGAATGCTGGAGTGGGCTGCCATTTTCTTCTCCAGGGGATCTTCCTGACCTAGGGATTGAACCTGGGTCTTCTGCTTGGCAGAAGCACTGCTTAAGCACTGAGCTACCAGATTTAAGTGTTAAAAATCTGTAAGACTTTCAGTAAATAAGGTTGAGAATTACTTACATTCCTGGGCAAATTTTTCTATAACTGAAACTGTTTAATACAATGCTAATATATTTTATCATTTCAGGATATTGTTTATAGAAAAATAATGTACAATTTACATCACTAATTTTTTTTTGAAACTTCACTATTATAAGCTATGTTTGGAATTCTGAATTTTCCAGAATGTTCACAATTTCAAATATTCTCCCAAATTATTACTTATGTTTAGAAAATAGGCACACTATTACAAAATAATTACAAGAATTTAAGTAAAGTAATAAAATCTATTGGGATGAAAAATTTAAAAGTAATAGTTAGTCTGGAGGACTAATTTAGAAAAAATATTTTTATTTTAGATGACCACACTTTATATGGGCAACACTATTTAATCCCCCAAAGGAATAAGTATATATTTTAAGAGATATTAAAATCCATGACCCTTCACAGGGTATGCTTCTGAGACTGAACAATGAAAACAAATCAGAGTCAAGAACTAAAGATGTCAGCATAAAAAGTAGAAGAGAAAAAGGAGCAGAGAAGAAAAGAAATCAAAGAAATATTGTAAGAAGTGATATCCCAACTATTAAAATTTATATCAGTTTGGTTCAATAAACTCATGTGCACAATGTTATAATCCAGGTGTTCAATGATACAGACTTCATTTTTACCCTGTGGGGATCTGTCAATATGAAAGATAACATATATTAGTTATCAAAATATTTTGCATTTATGTGTTTTAAGATACAGTGTATTTTCTCATGAGCTTAGTTCTACCTCATTCAGCATTTCTTTTATTTATTTATTAGTGCTTTTTTGATCTTATCCTTTAAAAGCAAACATTTTGCTTACAGTGTGTAGTTGGAAGGGTTTACCTAGTATGAAATATTTGTTTTAACCGGTCTTTTTTCACAAGACGGTTCTCATAAAAACATACATTTAATTCCTTATTTTTTTTTTACTAGTGCACACAAACGTGCTGTTAGGTATTAACGGAATTATTTTTTTCTTGTTTAGGAGAAATAAACAGGCAAAGAAAGAAAGCTGAGGTCATTTGACTCTTCAGGCAATTCATCCTATAAACCTACTTAACCAAGGTGTATATCACATTCAATTTTAGTAATAGACAGCGTTGAAATTAATTATTTGATTCTGACATTTCTTAGCTATTAATCTATATATAAAAATATATATCTGGGCACTAAAACTATCTTAATGAATTACCCTTAAAAAAAAAAAAAAAAGTAGAGCTACAACATGTATAGATTGACCCCAGATCAATATTCAATCAAAAAACAACATTTCCTTCAAACATTTCAGTACTGAGTTGATTCACACCAGAGTACTTTCTTTACATTAAGAAATGTGTTTATTGGAAAAGAAAACCCTAAAGGTTTCTGGTTGACTGAAAACACATCAGGGGCAGGAAAGAGAAAGTGTGTTCTTAAAATTTTGGGTACAATATTACAAAATATGGATGCATCTGAAAACAAAACAGTAAATTTAAGAAACAAACAAACAAAAAAACTAGTTGCAAAGTGAGGCTTTGAGAACAAGGTCTGAATTTCCTAAGAAAGAACTATTACAGTCTTGTTTTAAATTGTTGTTCAAAAAATGGAGAATCACAATTTCCATTTGGAACTGTTTAAAAATGAAAAAAAAAAAAAACAGTTCATTTTATAGGCCAGATTTCACTTGCTATATTGCTTTTGGCCAGAGAACAAATTAAATTTACAGTCATACATTTATTTCATGCTTTTGAAGCATTTTAACATATGTTTAAACTCACGTTGTAAAGTATCACTTTTTACTATTCTGTTAATTTCATTTGATTGCTGTTAAAGGGCTTACTGGTTTTCATTGCTTTATCTCCAAATTTATGACCGTCTAACTATTTCTGTCTTGCCTTTAAAGTAACATTTGTGTATGATTTTACTTTAGTAATCTATGATTACAGCTGCTTAACTAAAGACAAGATTTTCTTTACTTTTTGTTGATTAAATTAAAAACAAGATGATGTTTCATTTGGAAATATTTCCAATTCTGTATCTGTGTGTGTTTCAATACTGTTCACATTTCTTTTGGTCTCCATGTTTCCAGCATATTAAACAGGCCAGTAGGAAAGTATGTTGGGAAGAATACCCAACAAGCAACACAGCACATGGTCAACATGTAATTACTACTTATGCTGCCACTTCCATTTTTGGGTATTTCCTTTTGATTCCTATTTTCATTTATGTAATTAAAACTGCACTGAATTAAATATGCTTTTTATTAGAAGCTGATGTGCTTTTTCATTAATGTGTGTCCTAAATTGCAATAATGCTATGCACTTGAAAGGAGCTTGACAGATTTTAAAGAGTTTGCATATTCAACTCCCAATTTTGATTTCCAAAATTACAACTCACATAAATAGATGTTATTATTTCCTTTAAAAATCCAGTAACTGAGACTCTGGGAGATTAGGTCATGTTTTCAAGGAATCGTGGCCTGCTAATGCGCCCTGAAGTAGACACTCCAGGGTTCTTTCCTCTATAAATGGTTGTCACTATTTTAAGACTAAAGAAATTTCAGGTTGAAATTTATTGCTGACAGTTTTATGTATTCAATAAGATGTCTACCCAGAAAAATAAAATAAAATGAAGTTGTGTTTTCTTTCTGATGTTTTACATCTCTTTACTGATTTGGTATTGCACTAGAGTGAATTAATCCAAGTTTCTTAATAAGATGGGCTTCCCAGATGGCTCAGATGGTAAAGAATAAGCTAGTACTAGATTTGAAACCTAGCTGTAAAATTTATTAGCTAAGTAACTAGATATAATAACTCACCTCTCAAAGCTTCAGTTTCCTCTTGGTAAAGTAGAAACAGCAATCTTTTGTATTGCAATTGTTTATAAATTACAGTATATAAGTTGCCTAACAATAACTGGCACACATTATGTCCTCAATAAGTGGTATTATACTCATAAGAACAGATATCACACATGATCTTAGCTAAAAGGTCAAGAAGCAATAATAAACAAAAATTAGTACTATTTTTATTATTTAATGCTTAAACATATTACATATATTTCATTTTTGTAATTATAGTGCTAATATTATGTTTATGGGCTTCCTAGGTGATGCTGGTGGTAAAGAACCCACCTACCAATGCAGGAGATGTAAGAGACTTGGGTTCAATCCCCGGGTTGGGAAGATCCCCTGGAGGAAGGCATGGCAACCCACTCCAGTATTCCTGCCTGGAGAATCCCATGGACAGAGGAGCCTGGCAGGCTACAGTCCACAGGTTTGCAAAGAGTCAGATATGACTGAAGGGACTTAGCGCGCACACACACACACACACACACAGCATACACTGTATTTATACATATAGTAAAAATATGAATAGAACAGAATATTCATGTTATTTTAAAGTAAAAATCTCAGGAGGATTAAGATAAATTTCTGAAGTGACTATAATCATTTCAGAAATAAGTATTTGATATAAATTTGCATTTGATTTGAAGGATCACAGACCTAAGTGTAAACACAAAACATTTAGAATATAGCATTGGAGAAAATGTAAAGAAACTTGGGTATGTTAATAACATTAAGGTACGATATCTAAAGCGTGATCCATGAAAGAATAAATTAATAAGCTGGACTTCATTTAAATCAAACACTCTGCTCTGCAAAAGACAAGGTCAAGAGAATGAGATGGCAGACTGCAGACTGGAAGAAAACATTTGCAAAGACACATTTATATAAAATATAAAAAGTTCTCTTAAAAACAACAGTAAAGAAACAAACAACAAATAAGCACATGAAAAGATCCTCTACTTCATATGTTATCAGGGAATGCAAATTAAAATAACTTTGAGATACCACTACACATCTATTTGAATGCCCATATCTGGAACACTAACAACAAACTTGCTGGTAAAGATGTAGAGCAATAAGAACTCCTATTCTTTGCTGGTGGGACTGCAAAATAGTGTGGCCACTTGAAAGACAGTTGAAGGTTTCTGACAATACTACACATACTTTCACCATGTGATCCAGTAATCATGCTCCTTGGTACTTACCCAAAGGAGCTGAAAAATTATGTCCACACAATACCTGCACATGGATGTTCATGGAAACTTCATCTGTAATTGCCAAAACTTGAAGCAACCAAGAGATCCTTGCTGGGTTGTTGTTCAGTCGCTAAGATATGTCTGACTCTGCAACCCCATGCACTGAAGTACGCCAGGCTTCCCTGTCCTTCACCATCTCCCAGAGTTTGCTCAAACTCATGTCCACTGAGTCAGTGATGTTATCTAATCATCTCATCCTCTGCTACCCGCTTCTCTTGCCCTCAGTCTTTCCCAGCATTAGGATCATTTCCAATGAGTCAGCTGTTCACATTAGGTGGCCAAAGTATGATGGGCAATTAAAGCAAATTAAAACCACAGCATAAGACAACATTAAGATCAATTCATCCCTAACAAATCCTGAAGAAGCTTAAGCTTGAAGCAACAAATCATAATATTTTAAAGGCATGAAACAATGACCACACTAATTACTTAAAAACAGAGATTCAGAACTTAGGGAAGGCCAGGCTCATGTTTTTATTTCCATGCACAGAATCTTGCATAGGAATTTAAAAAACAAAACCAAAGAAAAAATTTTCAAACATAAAGCACATCTGACTCTTAATGTTGACCAACTGAATAGAAATCTTTCTGAGCAGGGCTGGTTGTTTGTCATTTTTGTTTACATTTTGGTAGATGCATACAATGAAATATCGTGCAACAGTTAAAGAGTTAAATTCAATATTATAATTAAATATTATATATTAAACCTATAATATTATAAATGTTTAAAATACATTGTGTATTAAAAAGAAAATATATAAAAAGAAAAACTAAATGGAATTAGTTTAGCAAAATATCATTCATATGTTTTTAATTCATATTTTTAATACAGTGTATTTAAATACTATATATTTTTAAAATACATATTAATTTTTATAAGGAAACATGGCATATGCAAATTATATCTCAATAACTTGAAAATAATTTTATTGGAAAGATTTATAGAGAAAGGTAAAATAAGTACAGTTATTATCTTATTATTATACTTATGAATGTAGGTTTTCTTATTTTATTAGCATGTTAATATAGAATTACAGAATGCAAGCATGTCTCAAATTTAACCTCACCTACCTATTTTGCTTTTAGTCAAGATGCAACCAGAAACTCAATGGATTAAATGATTTTCCCATAATCATAATAATTATGGAAGAGCATGGGTACAACATGTCTCATAATACACGCTCCAGAAAAATAGCTATAAAACTCTTATCCTTAATTGTGTTTTTATTTTCTTCTTTCATCATAAGCAGCTTCAAAACCTTATTTTCTACTTATTCTACAAAATTTCTGTGGTTAATATCATATAAGATATAAAAATGCATAATGATTTAACCGTTAAGATCAAAACAGGAAATTTTCCATTCTCATCATCTCCATTTAATATCATACTGAAGATCTTAACCACCACAAACCATAAATAAAAATACAGTCACAGGTGTACTAACTGCAAAAGAAATAAACTTGTTAAAACATTTTAAACACAGAAATATAGAAAGTTGGAACTACAGTATAAAAACTTATTTTTCTCTTAGCTATTTGAGTGTTAAGTTGTTAACTTACCAACAAGTGAATTCTCTTACACATTTCAAAGTTGGTGCACTTGACTTCAAACTTACCTTAAAGGTACAATAAGCTACATAACATATACGTTATACAAATAGATCAATGGAACAGAGTCAATCATTCATAAATAGGCTACTAAATACGGTCAATTGATTTTTAACTAAGGCATATGATATTTCAAACAGAAAAGTATTTTCATAAATTATGCTAGAACAACTGGTTCATAACATGGATTTTCATATAGAAAAGAGAAACAATAAAAAACTACATTTCATGTGTTATGATATACACAAAAATGTATAAATGATTGAGATGGAAAATATAAAACTATACATTTACCAGAAGAAAAGAGAGGGGAAGAATAACCTTATGACCTTAAGGTAATCAGTATTTTGTTAGACTCAGAGAGCACTAACCATAAAAAGAGAAAAACAAAAAGATAAAATGGACTTCATTAAAATTAAAAACTTTTCCTTAACATAAAGAAAATGAATGAGCCAACCAGCAATGGCAGAAAATCATTTGCAATAACTATATATCTGACAAAAAACTTACATACAAATATAAACAATTCAAGGCTCAATTATAAAATCTCAACAACCTAGTAAAATATGGGCAAAAGTAGGAAAGAACTGCATAAAGGGATTGTATATGTTATATAATCATTAGCCATTTTGTGCAGCCCCAGTAAATATGCTCAACATTCTTAGTCCTGAGAGAAATGAGGGAAATGGAAACGAAGGCCCACATTGCAATTTCACTGCACACTCTACAGAATGGCTCAGTTGGCAATGACATTGCCAACACCAATGTCATCCAGAACATTGAACAACAGAACCTGTCTTAGTGCTAAGGTTTTAAAATAGTACATACAATCAGTTCAGAAAATTAGAATGTTTTCACTAAGTTAACCATATACCTAATCCATGACCGGAAACTTCACTTCTATGCATGTATCAAACACATAAATAGACACACACACATACACACACACACACACAAACATATTCTTAATTGACAACAAAAATAATTCAAAATAAAACAATCTTAATCATTCCAATTAAAAATTGGCACATAAATTGAATAGACATTTTGCCAAAGAATATATACACAGAGCCAATAAGTTCATGAGATAATGTCTAACAGCACTAAATCCTTGTGCTGTGTTGTGTTGTGTTCAGTCGTGTTTGACTCTGTGCAACCCAAGGAACTGTAGACTGCCAAGGCCCTCTGTCCATGAAATTTTCCAGGCAAGAATACTGGAGTGGGTAGCCTTTTCCTACTTCAGGGAATCTTCCTGACCCAGGGATCGAGTCACGTCTCTTATGTCTCCTGCATTGGCAGGTGGATTCTTTACCAGTGCACCACCTGGGGACTCAGTGGTAAAACAATTCACCTGCAGTGCAGGAGACATGGGTTCGATCCCTGGGTCAGGAAGATTCCCTGGAGAAGGAAATGGTAACCCACTCCGGTATTCTTACCTGGAAAATCCTGTGAACAAAACAGCCTAGTGGGCTAAGGTCCATGGGGTTGCAGAGTCAGACAGGACTTAGCAACGAAGCAACAACAAACACCCGGGAGTCCTTAGGGGAATTCAAATCAAAACATCTGAGATCTCATTAGGATGCTCATCATCAACAAAACAGGAAAGAAAACAACAACTGTTGGCACAATGTGGAGAAATTTGAACCACTTTACAATGTTGCTGGGAATATAAATGATGCGGTCCCTGTGGAAACAATATGTTGCTTCCTCAAAAAATTAAATACAGATTTATTATATGGTCTAGAAAGTCCACATCTGGGTATATATACAGGAGTACTGACAGCTGAGTCTCAAATATTTATTTCTATAAAATAATTATTCACAATAGTGAAAAGTGGTAACAACCCAAATGTTCATTGACAGATGAATGGATAAATAAAATATGGTATGTACATACAACAGGATATTATTCAACCTAACAAAGGAATGGATTCCTAAAACATGTTACAATATGATGAACCTTAAAAACATTATGTTAAGTGAAATAAGCCAAACACCAAAGGAAGAATATTGTGTGACTCATATGAGTTGCCTGGAATAGGCAAATTCATGGGCAGAAAATAGAATAGTGGTTACTAGGGGCTCAGGCAGGGGGTAAAGGAAAATTATTGTTTCATAGATACAGAGTTTCACTCTGGGTTGATGGAAATTCTCTGGATAGATCCTGATGATGGTTGTTCAAAACTATGAGTGTTTCTAGGGCCACTGTTTTGTATACTTAAAAATAATTAAGATGGTAAATTTTATGTTATCTATATTTTACAATAATAAAATAAATTATTTTAGAAAATTTTATTAGCATACTAATTTTAACATAGCTGATGCGTAATGCTGCTTATATGAAAAGAAATGTAATAAATGTATGCTTCTAAAGTTTTATTGAGATATTTTGAAAATAACTTTTATTGTCAGAAACACAGCTTTGCCTCAGAACCATTAATTTCTAAAATAATTTGTGCACATTTATATTATTTCAAATGATTCCATCCTTTTCCTAATTTCAATTACTTTGTTACAAAATTTTAGTAGACTTACTAAATATATTTCAAATGCCTACCTTTTTTTTTTCCAAATTGTTATTCTTTATTGTGGGGATATTGTCATCTGTGTGTGTTTATGTGGGCAGATGTCTGCTTTCTTTGAAATATATTTTTGCCTGAAAAAGATCCAAATTTCTGTTGTACCGTGAATCCATTATTTTCTTAGAGCTATTAATTTGCAGAAACTTTTGCCTATGTTTTTAACAGTGATAGAAATCTTTGTATTCAATTTTGTTTTCACTGAAAACAATAAGGCTAAAAATATTTATGTGGCAGCCCCAGTTCTGCCTGGAAGAAAGGAATGTTGCTCCAGCTGTATGAAATCACCTTCAAGAATTGTCTCAACTTCAGAGAGTTATCTCACCCAAAGTCACATTTGTGAGGGAAGCTCACATCCCTAATCTGATGGAGATAGAGGTGTAAGGGCTGAGCCATTTCAGTCCAATAGCTGATAGGATATTTAAACTCCAGAAATCCCAGGAGGTGTGTTGATAGGGCCTGCATCACTTACTAATTCTCTTCATTCTCCTCATTCTTACATCTGTCTTCCACAAGTGTTTATGCCTAAGAAACTCCTTACACGTGTTTTGAAAGGTTATCTCATGCAACATGTAAAATATATACTATTTGACTGTTATCTGATTACTGCTAAAATTGATAGAGTAAAATGTTCTCTGCATTTTTATCTAATCATATCCAAAATTTAAAGACTATCTCTAGAGAATATCTAGAAAAAGTCTGCTTGTGATACGCTTTTAATCTAATTTGCTTTGGAACCATTAAAGTTTTGCCAATAAGGAAAAATACTACTCTTTGGAAAGGTTTGAAATAATATTGATTTTGCCAAAGGAAGTTATGATCTGGCCAGACTCATGGTAGTGTGACATGAAGAATTTATTCATAGCTGCTGATTTTGAAGTCCTTCTAGCTTATTACCTATTTTGATAAAGATCTGTTCCTGATCTAGCTTTTTTCAAAATGTGTTCTGAAAAAAAGAAAAGAAGCAGTGTCCATTAGCTCATTCCATCTCTTAGAGGGTGCAAATTACTGGAAAAGGAATTATGCACCAGAAAAGATCCAGTTTAAGAGTCTGAAGGGAGAATCAATCTTCAATCTTTTTTCACTTTATTGTGGCATTCATCATAATTAGCATTTCAGTGGTCAGTTGTGGGTTGCATATATAGGGGAAATATATTAATAATTTATATGTTTCAGCACTGAACGAAGATTGATTATATTCTTTGCAGCCAAAGGTGGAGAATCTCTATACAGTCAGCAAAAACAAGACCGGGAGCTGACTGTGGCTCAGATCATGACCTCCTTATTGCCAAATTCAGACTGAAATTGAAGAAAGTGGAGAAAACCACTAGACCATTTAGGCATGACCGAAATCAAGTCCCTTATGACTATACAGCGGAAGTGAGAAATAGATTTAAGGGACTAGATATGATAGACAGAGTGCCTGATGAACTATGGACGAGGTTTGTGACATTACAGGAGACAGGAATCAAGACCATCCCCCAAAAAAAGAAATGCAAAAAAGCAAAATGGATGCCTGAGGAAGGACTTACAAATAGCTGTGAAAAGAAGGGAAGTGAAAAGCAAAGGAGAAAAGGAAAGATATACCCATCTGAATGTGGAGTTCCAAAGAATAGCAAGAAGAGATAAGAAAGCCTTCCTCAGCGATAAATGCAAAGAAATAGAGGAAAACAATAGAATGGGAAAGACTAGAGATCTCTTCAAGAAAATTAGAGATACCAAGGGAACATTTTATGAAAAGATGGGCTCAATAAAGGACATAAATGGTAGGGGCCTAACAAAGCAGAATATATTAAGAAGAGGTGGCAAGAATACACAGAAGAACTGTACAAAAAAGATCTTCATGACCCAGATAATCACTATGGTGTGACCATTCCCCTAGAGCCAGACATCCTGGAATGCAAAGTCAAGTGGGCCTTAGGAAGCATCACTATGAACAAAGCTAGTGGAGGTGATGGAGTTCCAGTTGAGCTATTTCAAATCCTGATAGATGATGCTGTGAAGAGCTGCACTCAACATGCCAGCAAATTTGGAAAACTCAGCAGTGGCCACAGGAATGGAAAAGGTCACTTTTCATCCCAATCCCAAAGAAAGGGAATGCCAAAGAATGCTCAAACTACTGCACAACTGCACTCTTCTTGCAGTAAAGTTCTAGTAAAGTAATGCTCAAAATTCTCCAAGCCAGGCTTCAGCAATATGTGAACTGTGAAATTCCAGATGTTCGAGCTGATTTTAGAAAAGGCAGAGGAACCAGAAATCAAATTGCCAGCATCCGCTGGATCATCGAAAAAGCAAGCGAGTTCCAGAAAAACATCTATTTCTGCTTTATTGACTATGCCAAAGCCTTTGACTGTGTGGATCACAATAAACTGTGGAAAATTCTGAAAGAGATGGGAATACCAGACCACCTGACCTGCCTCTTGAGAAATCTGTATGCAGGTCAGGAAGCAACAGTTAGAACTGGACATGGAACAACAGACTGGTTCCAAATAGGAAAGGGAGTACACCAAGGCTGTATATTGTCACCCTGCTTATTTAACTTATATGCAGAGTACATCATGAGAAATGCTGGGCTGTAGGAAGCACAAGCTGGAATCAAGATTGCCGGTAGAAATATCAATAACCTCAGATATGCAGATGGCACCACCCTTATGGCAGAAAGTGAAGATGAACTAAAGAGTCTCTTGATGAAAGTGAAAGAGGAGAGTGAAAAAGTTGGCTTAAAGCTCAACATTCAGAAAACAAACATCCTGGCATCTGGTCCCATCACTTCATGGCAAATAGATGGGGAAATAGGAGAAACAGTGGCTGACTTTATTTTTTGGGGGCTCCAAACTCACTGCAGATAGTGATTGCAGCCATGAAATGAAAAGATGCTTACTCCTTGGAAGGAAAGTTATGACCAACCTAGACAGCATATTAAAAAGCAGAGACATTACTTTGACAACAAAGGTCCGTCTAGTCAAGACTATGGTTTTTCCAGTCGTCTCACATGTATGGATGTGAGAGTTGGACTATAAAGAAAGCTGAGTGCCAAAAAATTGATGCTTCTAAACTGTGGTGTTGGAGAAGACTCTTGAGAGTCCCTTGGACTGCAAGGAGATCCAACCAGTCTAGCCTAAGGGAGATCTGTCCTGGGGGTACATTGGAAGGACTGATGTTGAAGCTGAAACTCCAATATTTTGGCCACCTGATGTGAAGAGCTGACTCATTAGAAAAGACCCTGATGCTGGGAAAGATTGAGGGCAGGAGCAGAAGGGGATGACAGAGGATGAGATGGTTGGATGGCATCACTGACTCAATGGACATGGGTTTGGTTGGACTCTGAGAGTTGGGCTGGCGTGCTGCGGTTCATGGGGCCGCAGAGTCGGACACTGAGCAACTGAACTGAACTGATACTTCAGCACATTTTACAGTGAGATTCATGATGAACCTTGATGTTGTAGAGATGAAGGGAAAGATTTTAAGAAGTTGGACAAAAAGTTGTGGAAATAACAGAAACAACTTTAATTAAACTAAAAAAAAAAAAGATTGATTCATGCTAAAAGCCACAGGGGTCAGCATTAAGAAGATGCTTCAGAGAACGGAATGAGTAAAGAATGATATGAAAGGAGAATAAATTAAGTCAGAGGCCAGGCAAGCATTATTATTCAGCTTTGAGTCAAAGTCAGTATAAGAACAATGAAAAACTTGAGAGGAAACATGAGATCCATAAGAACTGAAGTTAAGACACTGGTTAGAGTACAGAAATAGGAAAGCAAGCAAGCAAGAAATGACTAATGTTTATTGAGTATTTACAGCATGCCAGAAAACATACTTAATATATTCCATAAATTAATATATTCAATACTAGCAATATGTTCATGAAAAGAATGTTGCTGCTGAGTGGTAATCTTTAGCAACTAACTCTCTGGAGGAAGGAGGCCTGATTGTTAGAGTCTGCCAATTTCCATGCTGTAAATACCACACCCTGCTCAGTTTAAAACTACCACCAAGACATTAACAGTCATGGGATCTAGTAGGCATGAATTAGCTCCAGCATACTACTACTTCTATGTCTAGTTTAAAAAATGAAAAACATAAATACAAATTATAAATCCAGGCAGACAAGGGTAAACTTTATGTAAAGCTTTTCTGATTCAAAACTCCATGATATTTTTACTAAACCAGTTTTCAGGAAAAACAAAATAAAAAACAAAAAATTGTCTAGAATAGTGCAGAGAAAGCATATTATCCTAGTACTCTGGCTGGGCTGGAAGCTGAAATTAATTAAAGGCTTAAAAGCACCTGAGAAACCCAAGAAATGGAGATAGAAGAATAAAGTCTACCATCCTCTCGACATCCAGAATGAAGCTTTTGAAACTTGCCTTACAACTTCTAATTTAAAAAGAAAAATATGTAGAGAGGATTTCCCTCTTCCTCTTCTTTAAAACACATAGAGAAATTTAGGAGATCAAGAAGGAAAAATGCCAGCCTCACATTTAAAGAAACCAAAGAATGCCCTAAAGTTACCCATATGTGGTGAATTTTTAACTGACAAGAAGAAAAGACACTAGGAAAGAATACTTGGAGCTGAGGATCTAAGAAAATTTTGGCAGAATTCAAGTTGACAAAATATTTGATATTACATGACAAAAAAAAATCAATGCCCTGTTATTTAGCAAAAAGGGAATGGCTATATGGACTGATGACAGGAGTAAAGAGGATCAGTTTTACACACAAATGGCAGGTAAAATGAATCAAACAAGAAAGTCATAATTTGTAGGAAACTATGCTAGCATGAGACTGACAGAGGAAAAGAAATTGTATTTTGAAAAGTCTGAGAACCACTAATTTGAGCTGGCTGCAATGAAGTAAAATCAAACCAATGAAAGCATTGTCTCTTATTCACACCACACTCACATTTTGTTCACATCATACTCACATGTACACAGAATTCCTGAGTTGCACTCTTGTCTCTGCTTCAAATATTGCCTGTAAATAACTGGACTAGGACAAACATTATTATCATTGATTAGTAGAAATAGACCAGCTTTAAACCTGAATAATTGTACTAGAATAAGAAAAAAAGAGCAAAAAATAGGATCAATAGATAAATACAAAAAGTGGTTATCAGGATATTATGATGAAACAAGCATGCATTTTGTTTTGTTTTATGAAAACAATTCAAACTATAAAGGAATTTATGTGAAATTCCAAAATACCATACAGATAATTATTTACATAATGAATTGTTTTAAACCACGTAAGAATGATAAACACAACACTTAGGATAGCAGGAATGAATTATTTTTTAAAAAGTAACAGAAAATGAGCTTCATGAAACAAGAGTCCAAATATTGACATAAAAGTTGAGATTAGATAGTCTAACAGAGAAAGGGATTAAAATATAAACAGAATTCATGCAAAAAGAATGAAGAGAGCAAAATGGAACAAAAATAAAGGAAACAATAAAATAAGCAGTAGAACTTGCTATAAATATAGTAGATAAAAGAGAAGACTATATCCAGGAAAGGAAGCAAACTGAGTTAGACCAAGTAAAAAAGATTTAGCAAGAATAAGCTGAAAAATAAAAATAATATGATCGTATCAATATATGCACAGAATCTTTTGACAAAATACAACACTCATTCATGTTAGAAACTTTAAGTACACAAAGGTAGAGGGGAACTTCAACCTCATAAAGAATATTTACAAAAACCTAGAGTTTACATCATACTTAAAGGTGGAAAACTTCAAGCTTTCCTACTAGGAGCAGGTACAGTGAGACGATGACCCCTCTCACCACAACTTTTGACATGATACTAGAAGTTTTAGCTAGTGCAATAAGACAAGAGGAAGCAATAAAAGGTGTTCATACTGAGAAAAAAAAGATAGTGTTATTCATAGATGACAAAACCAACTATGTAGAAAGTCTGAAAGAATTAACAAAATGTTGTTGAAACTTATAAGTGATTATAGCAAGGTTGTAGGATATGAGGTTAATATACAAAAGTCAATCATTTTCCTATACATCAGCAATGCGTAAGTAAAATCTGAAAGTAAGGACAGATACCATTACATCTGTTGTTGTTGTTAAGTTGTTAAGTCACATCCGACCCTTTGCATCTCCAGGGACTGTAGCCTGCTAGGTTCCTCTGTCCCAGAGATTTCCCAGGCAAAAATACTTGAGTGGATGGCCATTTCCTTCTTCAGGGGATCTTCTTGACGCAGGCATCAAGCTCACATCTCCTGCATTGGCAGGCAGATTCTTTACCTCTGACTGAGACCCCAGGGAAGCCCCAATACCATTACATAGGACCTCCCAAAATAAAAAAAAAAAACCTATTTATAAATCTCAAAAGGATGTACAAAATCCACAGAATAAAAACTAAAAACATTCTGAAGACTGAAATCAAATAAGAGCTAAATAAATGAAGAGAAATTGTATGTTTATGGGTAAAGTCAATATCACCAAGATATTGGTTCTTCCCAACTTGATCTAGAGATTCAGTGCAATCTCAATTAAGATCTCACCAAGTTATTTTGTGGATAATGACAAATTGATTCCAATGTTTATACAGAGGGGCAAAAGACTCGGGGCCAAAACACAACTTAAGGGAAAGAATGAGATTGAAGGATAGACACTATCCAACTTTGAGACTTATTATAAAACTATAGTAATCAAAATAGGGAAGTATTTGTGAAAGAAGAGACAAATAGATCAGTGGAGCAGAATAAAGAGCCCACAAACAGACTTATGTATATGTTTAACTGGTCAGTGATATGGAGCAAAGGCAATACAATAAAGATAGTCTTTACAACAAATTGGTGCTAGAATAACTGGACATCCACTTGCAAAAATTAATCTGGACACAGACATATATCCAACACAAAACCAAACTCAAAATGGACCACAGACCTAATTGCAAAACCATTAATCTCCTAGAAAATAACATGCAAGAAAATTTCAATGACCTTGGATATGGTGATACATTTTGGATATAATACCAAAGGCACATCCATGAAATAAATAAATAACAAGCTAGACTCCATCAAAATTAAAAATGTCTGTTCTGTGAAAGAGAATGGCAATTGAATGAGAAGCCAGGCCACAGACCAGAAGGAAATATTTGAGAAAATGATGTTTTTGATAAAGGACCAGAACACATGAAGAACACTTAAACACCAACAGTAAAAATAAAGAACTCAAGCATAAAATAGGTCAAAAATCTTAAGAGGCACCTCAGTGAAGAAGATACACGGATAGGAAATAAATATATGAAACAATTCCCCATATCATATGTTACCTGGAAAATGCAAATCTAAATGACAATGAGATACCACTATCTATTAGACTGGCCAAGATCTAGAACGCTGACAATACCCAATTTTGGTGAGGATGTGGAGCACAGGAAGCCTCATATTTTGCTAGTGGGAAAGCAAAATAGTACAGCCAGTTTGGAAGATACTTTGTTGATTTCCTACAAAATGATTTCACCATGTTGATCCAACTCAGTATTTCAAGAAAGGAGTTGAAAACTTATGTTCACAAAACATGCAGACATGGATGTTCACAAAACACCTAGAGGCAGTTCTCTCTATAAATGTCAAAACTCAGAAGCAACCAAGATTCCCCTCCAGTAGGTGAATGGATAAAACTATGACACATCCAGACAAAGAAATAGCATTCAGCACAAACAAAAAAAAGAGCTATGAAACCATGAAAACACAAGGAAGACCCTTAAACTCATATTACTAAATGAAGAAAGCTAATTTGAAAAGGTTACATACTGTGTGATTCCAACTATATAACATTCTGGAAAAGACAAAACTGGAGAGAGTAAAAGGTTACTGGTTGTAATATTTAGGGGACGGGGAGGGATGAATAGGGAGAGTAGAGAGGATGTTTATGTCAGTGAAATAGTCCCTATTATTTCATCACAATGATATGTGTCATCATATGTTGCCCAAACTCATAGAATGTACAGCATGGAAATCAACTACAAAGTAATCTATGGGCTTGGAGTGATTATGATGTGTCACTGTAAGTTCATCAGTCATAACAAATGCACCACTCTGGTGGGGGATCTTGATAACTGGGAGGGTATGCACATGTCAAGGCAAGGGATATATGTAAAATATCTGCACCTTCCTCTCCATCTTTTTGTGAACCTAAAACTGCTGTTAGAAAGGCTTAAAAAAGCAAATTTAGATAAAAAGGAAATAATTTATGAGAATAATTTTATAGTGAAGATGCCATTTTAACTCAATAATCATAGTGATCACCATGAATGACACAAATTGAAACCTTGCACTCCCTGATAGGAGGCAATAAGAAGAACAGAATCACTTGCATGATTTCCTGCTAAAGATGCACAACCCAAATCTAATCATGAGAAACCATCAGACACACGCAAATTGAAGAACATTTCAGAAGATAAGTGGCTTGTAATCTTCAAAAGTGCAATCATTGAGAACTATGTCAGAAGAAAGAAATAGACTAAAGAGGCATGACAACTAAACACCATGTATGATTGTGAACCACCTCGATTTTCTATAAAGAATGATACTGGAAAAAGTGGCAAAATTTGAATGGGGTCTGAGGTAATGTCTATAATGCACCAGTGTTAATTTCCTGATTTTGATGGTATGTTGTGGTTATATAGGAAATAAACACTAAATTACTTGAGTTTGGAATAACATGACTTAGAAATTAAAAGAATGAAAAGAGTTGCTCCCAAGAAGAGATCAGAACAACGAGGGAAACAACTTAGAAAACAAAAGAAATAAATAATTTAACTCCATAAATGTAACTGAATAATTTATTTACAGATACACACTCAAATGATAAGACTCAGTTTTCACTAGGGAATATATATTTGCAATATATATTTCAGAAATGGTAGAGAAGTTATTTGGAAAAACTATATTAAAAACAATTTGAAATGCTGGAGAGAATATAAACAACAGTTTTTTTTTGAGTAATAAAGACAAGGTGAGATGACAGAACCATGTATAATGGGAAATAAACACCTAGGTCACCTAGGTCTGTAAGTAGAAAAGCAGATCATAAAGCTGCTTTTACTGTGTGAATATGTTTATAAGAGAAAACTTGTTTTTCAGGTTTGTTGCACTTCTTGCCTAACAGGTACACAATTCAAGGCCAAAGATGTAGACTCAACATTCAAACACTTAACAGTTAAAACCAGTTGCTCATGCTATGAAATTAGAAAGAAAATTACCTTACTGTAAGCAAAGCTGGAAGAATGGAGGGGAAAAGGCATAAGTAATTAAAGGTAAAGAAAAAAAAAAAAAACCTGACCACGACAAGATGACCCTCAACAATATTTTGAGCCAGATCAAAAAATTTTTAAGTAAACCAGAGAACCCTAAAGATAAAACTTGAAAGAAGTCAGATAGAAACACGCGAATTATCTGCAAAGAAGAAGCAGAGGGTCAGCTGATTTCTCAGAAACAATCCATTCATAATCCAAGGAGCAGAGAAATGTTACTTGACATGACTATCACTTTCAAATTCTGTAGCCACAAAAATTAACTTTTTAACACAAAGCCAAAAATACCCTCAGATAAAATAAAGTTGAAGATACCATAACTAGCACATACACTAATGAATATACTTATTTCATAGCAAAGGCAAATGATCTCTCACTGCAAGTCTAATATGTAAGGGGAAATAGTGAAGAAAATGTAAAATGTGTGAATAAATCCAAACAAATAAGTAACATTAAAGTCAATGACAGTATAAGTCGTGCTGGAAGTGAACAGTGATAAAATATTCTGTGGTACTTTTACAATTCAACCTCCAGGCAACATTATATATTAAAGGAACTCGTAAAGATATTTCACAAGAAAAACCCTTAGAAAGGAATATGAGAATCTGGCCAAGGCATAAAAAAAAAAAGTTCATGTATATGAGGAAAAGAATGTAAGCACTATTCAAGCTACTCTTTCTTTATAAAATAAAACTATTTAATTATCAATGTTTCTAATCACTTAAATTATAGCATACTAAATATGAGTTTTATATATTTTTATTTCCTGTAAATTAATAACAAATATTAGATGGAAATATTGAAGATTTGAAGAAAGATCTAAGGCAACAGGTTTTAATTTTCCTCATTGATTATTAAAATGATTTTACATGGTTTCAGCTTGCACAAACCTTTTTATAGTTCCATATGACCACAGAAAAAGAGGATTTTCTGTGCTGTTACTCCAAAAAAGCCTCTTTACCAGGCTGCACATACTTTTGTGTTTGTGTAAAGAAGCAGAAAATAAATATTTTAACTTTCAGGGCTACACACAATCTCTGCACCATATACTTCCTCTTTTTCCTCCTAAAAAATATCTAGCCTTAAAAACATATAAATTCATTTTAGACTATGAGCTAAAAAGCCTTTTAGATTTAGCCCATCAGCCTATATGTCAAAATATTTAACAGATGCCAAAAATGAAATTTAGAAAAAACTAAGTCAAGAAGGAAAGAAAACCTGAGAAGTCCTATAACTATTAAAGAAAATAAGTCAATAGCCCACTTTTCCCTATAATAAAACAATTGTATCAGAAGAAATTTCTAAATGATTCTAGACAACATTCATGAAAGCATTAATACAATTGCATATACAAATTATTAATATATAAGGTAACAGAAAAAGTGGTAATACTTTCTATCTCATTTTATGTGACTGTCATAACTTTGATGTCTAAATATAATAGGAACAGTAATTTTACTGAGTGGTATCTTGTATGAAAATGCATGATTTTATAAAAGTAGAAATTTTAAACAAAGATCAAAAGGAATTTGACAATATAAAGCTTTATATCATTACCAATGTGGCCTATATCCAAATCTTCAAGTTTAGTTCAAATAGAGAAAAATAAAGTAATCCCTTGGTAACATACTGAAGGGAAAATAAACAGTTCAACAGATGGATACATATATCTGACAATATTTCATACTCATTTATGATTTAAAAGCATAGCAAACTAGGATTAAAAGGAAATCCTTTAGTCCAATAAAAATATATTTTAAAACAACCTTAAGAAACTTCACAGTTAATGATAATAGGCTGAGCACTGTGCTTTTGAACTGTGGTGTTGGAGAAGGCTCTTGAGAGTCCCTTGGGCAGCAAGGAGATCCAATCAGTCCATCCTAAGCGAAATCAGTCCTGGATATTTATTGGAAGGACTGATACTGAAGCTAAAACTCCAATACTTTAGCCACCTGATGTGAAGAGCTGACTCATTTGAAAAGACCCTGATGCTGGGAAAGATTGAAGGTGAGAGGAGAAGGGGATGACAGAGGATGAGATGGTTGGATGGCATCACTGACTCAATGGACATGAGGTTGAGTAAACTCCAGGAGTTGGTGATGGACGGGGAGGCATGGTGTGCCGCAGTCTATGGGGTCACAAAGAGTCGGACACGACTGAGCGACTGAACTGAACTGAACTGAACTGTTGAGCACCTTTTTAAATTAAGAACAAAATATAGTCCCTCTCATATCATGTATTCAATATTCTATTGGAGTTTTTTTCAATGTAGAAATACAAGTCAAAAAAAAGTTGCTCTTTTTTTTTCTTTGATCCCACTCACATTCTCCCAATCAGATAGATAGTGCTGCAAAAATTGCCTCTGCTTCACAGCAAGACTCTAATGTTGCCTGTGTGTGACTTTTCCAATTTCTCTCTCTCCATTCCCTTTGAGATCCACTACAGTAAGAATTTTGACCCACCACATCATTGGAACCATAAAAATAAAGTTCACCTAGAATCTCCATGAAACTAAAGTCAATAGGACTCTCCACATACTTGACTTAGCAGCTTTTGACTCAGTTAACACATTCTCCTCTCTAAATATTTTCTTTGCCAGTCTTCTAAGACACCCCAAGCTCTTAGTTTTCCTCACAGTTCAAAGAATACTCTTTCTTGGTTGTATTTGTTATTTTCTGTTCTTTTGTCCCACATCTTCCTCCTTCTCACATACACATCTTAATGCGGGTTTGTTCTTGAAAGCAGCTTTTATTTCCACTTATGACTATACTCACTTTCTTGATATCTTACAGTCCCATCTCCCATCTATATGCTGATGACTTTTAAGAGCCCAGTTTATAAATCTTTCCTGAACCCATATAATCACAAAATTCCATTTATTTTAACATATCCAAAGATGAACTCAAGACTTTACTGCTAATGCCCTACCACTGCAAATAAAAGCAAGTCAACTTTCAGTTGCTCAGCCCAAAATGTTTTGAGTCATCTGTAACAATGCTCCCTAACATCTATGCATGAAACTACACCAATTTCTACTGTTTCAACTTTAAAGGCAGAAGTCAGACTGATATTTTTAAAACTTATTTCAAACAATGTCAATCTTCTGCTAAAAATTCTACAATATCATCCCATTTCAACTCAAAGACAAAATACAATATCTTATGTCTTAGTTTCTTATAGCTGCTATAAAATCACAAACTTTAGTTACTTAAACCACCACACATTTATCCTCTTGCAGTTCTGGAGGTCAGAAGTCTAAAGCAAGGTGTTGCCAGGGCTCTGCTCATTCTGGAGGCTCCAGATGAGACTCTGTTTCCAGCTGTTGGAGGGTCTATGCATTCCTTGGCCCCTGTTCCTTTCTTCCACCTTCAAAGCTTGTTATTCTAACCTCTGGTTCCACTGTGACATCTCTTTCCTTTGATTTTAACACTCTTGCTTCACTCCTACAGGGAACCATGGGACTACATGACACAAAACAAACCCAGAACTGATCAGTGCAGTTTCTGAGCAAGAGAACTATGGATCCTGGTGGGAGTCGTAGTTGTAGTTTTAACTATAATATACACTCTATTTTGCCTTTTAAACTTTATACAAAGTGAATGCATTATCGATTCAACATATAAATTAAATAACAAACATATAACAACTACAAAAATAAATTGACTTTTCTATGAAGCAGTAGAAATATTCCTGTTACCAATGCAATTTTAGTTTCGTGCTGATATTATTCAGAAAAGAAAGTCAGGTAACCTATTCATCACTGCACTCCTGGAAGCTCAGCTCTCAGGAATGTATATACTCAGTTCATGATTCACAACATTATCCCTCTGCTCCTCTGATCTCAAGATAACCCAACACTTACAAACTAGATTTGGTGCTAAGCTTATGATGCTTTTTTGTGCATAGCAGCAGAACTAGTATCAGGGAAAATTGAAAGATTCAATTTTCTTGGAGTTTTTTTGGGGTATTTGGGAGATACAACACTGAACTGAGGAGTTCACTGAGGGAATTTAAACTAAACAACAGTCAAAATAGGAAATGTTCCTTGAGATAAATGCTATAATAGTACACATTCTTATAGCTTAATTTCCTATTAGATAAAACAATTTTAATCCTGGATTGAGATTTAATAACAATTTAAAATTCCAAATTTAATAGCTTTATGTAATCTATAAATGTATAAAGTATAGCTTTAAAAGTGAGGTTAGTGAAAGAATTTTACCAAAGAGAGAATCTGAAATTTGCATAAAGTGTTTTTGCTTTCTGTGGATTAGAGTTCTAGGGAGAAAACCAAAGGTTTGTATATTATATCCCAGCAAAATCGTTGTTCCTTTTTCTCAACTTAGTTCATCTACCTGCAAACTAATATGCTTTTCTTTAACTTCTATTTAAAGTTACCAGGAGCCCATGAAATGCAGTTACTCAATTAGCAACACAGTAATACCACCACCAACAATATTAATAATGACAATAAAATTAAGATTAAATCATATTCTTTGATAAAATGAAAGTAAAAGTTTAACTATATTGGACTTCCCTTGTGGCTCAGCTGGTAAAGAATCCGCCTGCAATGCGAGAGACCTGGGTCTGATCCCCGGGTTGGGAAAAAACCCCTGGAAAAGGGAAAGGCTACCCACTCCAGTATTGTGGCCTAGAGAATCCCATGGAATGTACAGTCCATGGGGTTGCAAAGAGTCAGACATAACTATATTCTATAAATATTTAAGAATTCACTTCAGAAAATTTATTGAAGTGTACTGTTCTTTTCTATTCAGGTTTTCATAACAAGCAACTGAGAATTTGAATATTTGAACATATTCCAAGTATGAGACATTGATGAGTAAGCATAATAACATGCATCCCCTTTTTTCATTTTCTTTACTGAAAAGAACATTATTGTTTAGTACAAAGGGGACAAAAATTTAATTGACTATATAATTGTATATTGTCTCCAAGAAAGAAAATGAGAGGACTTTGGTAGAAATTCATAATGCCATAATAATAATTTCCTGTGCTTCATGGCCATTATACACTCACCTCTTACTGATTAATTATACTAAGATACTTTCTACAGAACAAATTTAAGTGAGATTTCAATACATTTTTCATTTACAGAGATTTCTGTCAAACTTTAGCCAAAAGTCTGACTCAATTTTCACATAATCTTCATTAGAAGATTATTGTATTTCTTAAAATTCTGTATGTGAAAAATGATGGGCTAAATTGTAGATCTAAATGTTTCTTAACTTTAATATTTTAAAATAATAGGTAATGTTTTTAAAAGTTTATTTGGCACAGAAAAATTGCGTCATTTAAAAAAAATTATTACCCATCTATTATTATTATCAAAGTACTTCTGTCTACTTCCAACTGTTACTAACCTTTGTGAATTCATTGGTCTAAAAGCGTAGAAATAATATTTTTAGAAAATAAATCCATAATTACCTATTATGTAAAACATAATCCAATAAAAATAAATTCAGAGGACACAGCATAGAGACGTAGGTCTTAAAAGATGCTGGGTGACAAAGCGAAGAAGCAGAAAAAAGGCAACCGAGTTTCTGTGCGGAGGGGATTGTAAGCTGGTAAGTCCAAGAGAAGGGTGTATAAAAACAAGGCTGGGGGGAGAGAAAAGACGGAAACACAGCTTCTCTGGGTTACTAAATCAAGGGCATAGAGATGAGTGGAATGAGAGACTTTCCACAAATCACTAAAGCACAGTCAGGGCAGTGAGCATGGTAAATTATTTAGGTGGTGTGGATGAACTGTTGTTTTGTGAGGGTTATACATTGATATAGCATGTTACATAAGTAAGTTCATGGAAGAACTTATATAGTAACTATATACTGTCACTACTACCAGTAAGAACTTTTAGGTAAAAGAATGATTGAAGTTGTTTTTTATATATGAGTATCCAAAATCACTGCAGATGGTGATTGCAGCCATGAAATTAAAAGACGCTTACTCCTTGGAAGGAAGGTTATGGCCAACCTAGATAGCATATTGAAAAGCAGAGACATTACTTTGCCAACAAAGGTCCGTCTAGTCAAGGCTATGGTTTTTCCAGTAGTCATGTATGGATGTGAGAATTGGATGGTGAAGAAAGCTGAGCGCCAAAGAATTGATGCTTTTGAACTGTGGTGTTGGAGAAGACTCTTGAGAGTCCCTTGGACTGCAAGGAGATCCAACCAGTCCATCCTAAAAGAGATCAGTCCTGGGTGTTCATTGGAAGGACTGATGTTGAAGCTGAAACTCCAATATTTGGCCACCTCATGCGAAGAGTTGACTCATTGGAAAATATCCTAATGCTGGGTCTTTTAAAAAATATAATGTACATTTGTTGCTGTTAAGTTGCTAAGTTCTATCCAACTCTTTTGTGATCCCATGGACTGTAGCCCACCAGGCTCCTCTATACCTGGTATTTCCCAGACAAGAATATTGGAGTAGGTTGTCATTTCCTTCTCCAGGGGATCTTCCAGACTCATGGATTGAACCTGCATCTCCTGCATTAACAGGTAGATTCTTTATCACTGAGCCATCAGGGTAGCCTATAATGTACAATAGGCTACCCTGGTGGCTCAGTGGTAAATATATAAATTTAGGTATATATTTATATATAATACAAAACCACTGATATGATCATACAATAGATGAGAAAATGAAGGCCAGGAGAAGTTAACTGATTTACCACTGAGAGAAAAAAATAGTGGCAGTAGCAAGGATATATATGAGTGTTTAGACTGACAGTTACATGCTTTTCCTAAGCTTTCTTCTGCTTTAACCCAATGAGGACTATGGGGTTCTTTCCCTTGCTTTAATCCTTTAAGCAGTAATGGGTTTTTATCTAAGAAATTATATGCCATCCATTTTTTACAGGATCTGTTGGCTGTTTTACAGGCTCCCCTTGTGACTCAGCTGGTAAAGAATTCGCCTGCAATGCAGGAGACCTGGGTTCAATTTCTGGGCCAGGAAGATCCCCTGGAGAAGGAAATGACAACCCACTCCAGTATTCTTGCCTGGAAAAGCCCATGGATAGAGGAGCCTGGCAGGCTACAGTCCATGAGGTTGCAGGAGTCCCAGGACTGAGACTAAGCATACACACTCATAGGTCACTACATGAATAAATGATTGAAATACAAAATAGACTTGAAATATAAGCTAAATAACAGATGCTATGTTTATCAGAAGTAAAGTCAGAGTTACAGCATCGAATATATTTATTTCTGTTGATCTGATAGTTCAGGACACATAGAAGAAACTGGTGAGCACATTCCTTAAGTTCCTTATGACTCTACTTATTAAAGAGTTTTCTGACTTGCTTTTATAGAGCAGACTATGGAAGAGCAGCATTTGAGTTGTTTATCAAAATGCATATGTCTTTTAAGTATTTACCGGCTTTAATACCCCACAGTAACATAAATTCTACATTAGTGTTCCCCACCAAAGAGCTAAGTGGTACCAGACCACTCTGAAAATTCAGTTCAATACAACTCAGGTTAATCCAATCAACTGAATATTAAAACCTACTTTAAGAGTTAGAAACAGAGATATGAAGTTCTTGATTTCAAGTTATTGATATTCTTTGGAGAGAGACCAAATGAAAGCACATAAAGTAGCTTGACTATCACAACAGCACATAATGCAATGATAATCAATTTAGCAACATTTATTACTCATTAAGGACTAGATGAAAGAAAATCTATGCAAATAACTGCTATGTCTAAGAAGAACCAAATGAAACCATTTATAGTTTCTATGGATCAAATTTCAGTTATTATATTTTCATGTGGTTGGTTTCATAAACTGAAAGTTGCCTATTGTAGCAACCATAAAATTTGCTTTCACCTTCTGATCTCAGGCATTTGATCAGATGATACCTGTGGTAAGTCCACTACTGCTTACTGTCTGGTAAAACTGCTTAGGTTGCCATTTCTTTTTTTCTCCTTCCAGTCAATATGACATTTAACCTTTAATGTCATCATTCTTATAGTGCCAAAGATTTTAAAAGGATTGAAATAACTGAAAACATACCAAAGTGTTTTAACAATCAATGAACATATATTTTCTCAAATTCTTTTTCTGAGAAGACAAAAACTTCAAGCATGATTTTAATTATGTGAATGAATCTACTGAAGTTTAGGTTGAGGCAATAACTGCTAACACAATCATGGAGCTATCATAATTTTATAGTCTTCGCTTGAGCTATAAGAACATGTGATTATATCTGTTTGCCTTTTGTGAGTATGTTTAACTTTTTTTTTTCCTTTAACATAGTTTCATAAACTGTCCATAAAAACAATAACACCATTAAAAGAATTATTTCTTTAAGACATTACTTAATTTCGATTAGATTCAGATAGTTCCAAGAAAGAAAACTGAAATTAATACAACCCAGTGTATAAAAGCATTCATTGTTACTTTTGTCACATTTATCCTTCCATTTCTAACCACAGCTCATTTTCTTTCCAAACTTTTATAACTGAACAGTATGAAATCTCCTCATATGATCATATCCTGATTAGAAAACTACTTTTACCTGCTTGTCTTTCCATTTGTTTCTCCCTTACATAAGTGTACCCATGGTAGGACTTTAGAAAAATAAGTAACATTAATATCTGGAATACATTTTCCTGTAAGTAAGCATTTTTTTGGCTTTAGGTCATGCTTCTAATGACATTTGCTTTCTCATTCTGCAAAATATCAAAGAACTTCTAAATACATCTTTTCTTTCACACTAAAGTCAACAGCAATGAGATTATATGTGTAAAATACATGCATTGTCAATTTAAGTGACTAGATTGACATATAGTTTTCTTCCAATCATTGATTTTTAAATACAAATCCTGAAATTGCAATTTCGTTACTTCTAATTCACAAGGTAGTAGGCAGAATTAATTCTAGTAAACGAACTCCTGTATTTATCATTCCATATTCATTACATAGTTTTTTAAATTATAATTTGTATTCCATAATCAAAAATTGCTTTAGGAATATTTAGAGAATAAAATTTGTAAGAATGGTAATTTTGATAAACTTCAAGTATTCTTTATAAAAGAATGTAAATGTTTGCAATCTCAATACAGACTTACCTTGCCTACGTATTGATAATCAGATCCTGTATATTCCTCCAGTAAGAAAAACTGATTCCACATCCAACCACGCTTTTGACGATGAAGTATTTTGCCATCACTCCTTGGAACACGTGCACCTAAAATTCTTTTCTGGGGCACAGGAGTCCTTCTGAACATTATCTCTGGAGAACAGAAATGTGGCAGGCATACCCAGAGTAGAAATAGTAGCAAAAATTGATATATTGTCATAGTTCACTTCTTGATAATTTCCAACGTGGATGAAGAAAAAGCAGTCTTATTTTATTGGGTAGAATGTTACTGTATTTCAACTGGTTTCCAACATTTCACCAATGTTTTGGACATGTTTCCAAAAGCTTCAAACAAACAAACAAATAAAAAAAAGTCAGTTGACAATATTATGAATGCTACCTGTCACTTTAAATTTACTTTGACAAAGATTAATTAATGATAGCAACCAAAATATTTACCTTCCTTCTCTTACATAAAGTAATTGTTAGTTTTGGAGACATGACTTGTCTAGTAAGAGATCTATAATTTAAGAAAAGATGATTGCAAATAATTTCAAACAAATTCCAAAGAAAGGACATATCAAGCCTTATTTCTTTTTTTTTTCCTTTTGGCACTTTACTAGTTTTAGGAATTATAACCCCTGTATAGAGTGGAGATGTAGTTAATTTTACATGTCAACATTCCCAGAGTAATTTAGCATAAATTAAAATTTTGAAAACAAAATAGTGATTTTAACAACCATAGGAAGTAGGCACTTATCATGCAATGTAATGATACTTAAATAATTTTTTTTTTAAACAGCAGCACAGTTTCTTCAAATTTCATCTATCTTAAAGATAAAAGTAAAGCCAAAATAAAAAAAAAAATCTGAGTGTCTTCAGCTGAAGACTTTTCTTCTCTCCTCTCTTAGGTAGATCTGTGAAACATCTAGAGCTTCCTAGAGCAGAAAATAAAAATCACTACTACAGTAAATCAACATGTGACATAATTTACACTATTGTGTATAAGGATTTAATCATGCTGAAAATTCCAGCTTTGATACATTTGCACAATGTATCACCACAGACTTGCCCCTATGCTGATCTGGAATTCCACGACACCCCAGCCTTCTCACGGCTCTCCACCTACAATTATTTTTTCTCAGCAGTGTATCTCCAGTAAATCCTGTGTGTGTGTGTGTTATTCAATCAGTCATGTCTGACTCTTTCTGAATCAATGGACTGTAGCCTGCCGGGCTCCTCTGTCCATGTTATTCTCCCGGCAAGAATACTGGAGTGGACTGCCATTCCCTTCTCCAGGGGATCTTCCCGACCCACGGATCAAACCCAGATCTCCTGCATTTCAGGCAGATTCTTTACTGTTTGTTTTACCATTTGAGCTACCCAGGAAGTCCTTCACGTAATCCCACTACAATGTAAATAAGATCATGTCACTTCTCTGCACAAAACACTCTGATGGCTTAGCACCTCATTTTGATTAAAACCCAACATCTCACAAAGACCTACAATTGTGAATTCCATTTCATAACTGCTGGTCACCTCTCTGACCTCATGCTATACTTCAATCCCTCAGATCACTACTCAAAATTGACTCTTTTCCAGCCAAACTGTCCCTCTTGCTTCAGCCTGCAACACACCTCATATACACCTCTCTTCAACCAGGACCTCTTTACTTTTTCTCTCCACTTGGAATGCTCTTCCACGTAGTTATCCACATAGGTAGATCCCCTGCTTCCTTCGGATCTTTCTTGAAACCTCCCCTAATATTTTCTATTTTCAATACACATGTATTTTATTTATTATTTACTGTGCACATATTCTGCCTGCCATCATCCCATGAGAAAAAGCAATTTTGCTCTTTTCTTTGCTATTGTTTTCACAGTACCTAGAACAGAATCTTGCACATGGTAGATGTTCATTAAACAATCTGATTGGATGAATGCATGAATTATAAATTGATTCAAACATCTGAGCATCATTATCCTCTATAATGTTAAGCCCAAACATTTAGATATGAAAATAATATTTTCAAATCAGAATAACTTTTATTCTTTGTTTATATTATTCTTAGGCTATTTTTATTTAAAATTTTCTATTTTCATTTTCAGTTAGGTATGCATTTTATTTCAGGATATGATAAAATACAATAAAAAGTGGTTGGGGGATCAAAAATGTTATAAAAAGTGGTTGGAGGACCAAGAGGATTGAGTTTGATTTCTTTAATATGACAATGTATTCTTAAGTGCCCCAGCATTTACATGTATGGTTTCATTCACAAAGATTTCTAAGCAATATGTTTACTTATTTGTGTGTTTGTTTTATTATTCAGATGATTTAAAGGTTAATGCAAATATGCTTCAGAAGTAAGATTAATGATGAAGCAGTATTTCCTCAGAGTATATTAAATGACTGTGGAACTCTCTACAGCACGTGAAGCATTCAACATGACAGATATAACCTGTATTAAAATCTGTCATGTAATGCTATACTTGGGAGTAAAGAAATTATCTGATGCATAAAATGGTTTTATATCACAAAGTACTGACTTTACAGAAACTCAGATTGATTGGATTCTAAGTAATAGGAACATTTACCAAAATGATATTTGACTTCTTAAATGCATCAGGACACTCTAGACAGTATTCTCCAGAAATTTATACTGTTCCTAAGAGTTAGAGGAGAGTTTGCATGATTGAGGGTTTCTTTTATCTTCTATGAAAGCTTTAAAACTTATTGAAGCAAGATTCTCATTTCAACTCTTTTTTTTTTTTGATTTAAAACTATTTGCTAGCACTTGCTATATTGATTATTTTCAATACAATGTAACTTTACCTATAAGTTTAGAAGCTTAATTATCAATATTTTTAGGAAGGTGGATGAGGACATTGCATTTGTAAAAGTTGTTAGTAAGCAATTGGAGCTATATATATATATACCATTTATCTTCATTATTATTTTAGTTTCTATTATTTCATAATATATTTTCTGAAGCATCTATAGTTAAATGCATTTTAATACTGATTTAAGATCATTAAAATATATTTAAATATATTTTCCATAAATGTATTTGATAAAACCATCTCAAGCAATGACAAGATTAAATAAAAATACATTTAATCTTGACTAATTAGATATATTAATTTCTTTCATTAACAGATTGGACTTCTGGTCTCATATCTAAAAATCTCTGCATAACTTTAAGGTCAAGAACATTTTTCTCATGTATTTTCTTTTAGAACTTTTATAGTTTAAGCTCTAAGCATGTATGGTCCAATTTTAATCAAGCTTTGTATATAGCTCAAGATATGAATTGCAGTTTGATGTTTTGCTTACGAGTATCCAATTATTCTAGCACCATTTGCTGAAAAGTGCATCCTTTCTCCACTGAATTGCCTTTGTAAATTTGTCAACAATCACTTGTATATCTATATGTGTTTATATATTTTTGGACTCATATATATTTGCTTGTTTGTCCATCTTTATACCCATAGAACACTCTCTTGATCACTATAATTTGTAAGTCTGCAAATCAAATAATCTTAGTCCTCCAACTTTGGTCTTCTTTTAATTTTCTTTTTTTTGGTTATTACAGAACTTCTTGCATTTTCCATCTAAATTTCATAGTTACCTTGCATTTTATATGTAAAAATCTGTGGGGATTTTAATGGGGATTGCATTGAATCTTTAGATAATTTTGAGAAAAATGAACATCATAGCAACACTGACTCTCCCGAGTTATGAACACTGTATGGATCTCTCAGTCATGTTTTGTAGATTTCAATATATAAACCTTGTTCACTTTTTGTCAAATATAACCTGAGTATTTTCATTTTTTTTATGCTATCACTTTATCATATTTTTGTTTTTAACCACTTTTTTGAGGTGAGATTGAAATACAAGGAGCTGAAATATTCATTGTATACAACTCGATGAGTTTGGACATTGTTAAGAGGAAACACAGACACATCCTAGTCTGGCATGAGTATATGATAACAGATTAAAAATCATATCTGATTATAGACTTGTATCCAGATATATAAAGAATTCTCAAAATCAACCATCAAAAAACACAAAATCCAATAATAATTGAAAGAAGATTTGAATTGACACTTCACTTAAGAAGACAGAGGGCAAAAAGTATGTGAAAAGATATTCAACATCATTCATCATTTGAGAAATTCAAACTAAAATGACTCGTGACTAGCATACGTCAGTGAGGATGTGGAGGAATGAGAACTCTTTTACACCTTTGATGGGGTTGTCAAATAGTATAAACTCTTTGGAACACAGGGTAGTAAGCTGAAAAATGGCCCCTCAAAGATGTTTATATGCTGAGTTCTAAAATATGGAAATATATGCTACTTTACATGGTAAGAAAACTAGAGATATGATTCACTGAAAATCTTGGGGATTTAGGAGATCATCCTGGATCATTTAGACAAAACCAATGGTGGCTCAGACAGTAAAGAATCTGCCTGTAGCGCAGGAGACCTGAGTTCAGTCCCTGGGTTGGGAAGATCCCCTGGAGAAGGGAATGGCAGTCCCCACCAGTATTCTTGCCTGGGAAATCCCATGGACAGAGGAGCTCGTGGTGGTTTACATTCCACAGGGTCACAAAGAGTCGGACATGACTGAGTGACTAGCACTTTCATTTTCTTTCATATGATCACAGGGGTTTCCCAGGTGATGCAGTGCTAAAGAATCTGCCTGCCAATTCAGGAGATGTAAGAGACAGGGGTTCAATCCCTAGGTCAGGAAGATCCTCTGCAGTAGGAAATGACAACCTACTCCAGTATTCTTGCCTGGAAACATTCCATGGACCGAGGAACCTGACAGGCTATAGTCCACGCAGTTGTGAAGAGTTGGACATGACTGTGGACACGACTGAGCAACTGAACACACACATACAAAGTAATCATAGGGTCCTTCATAACAGGGAGGCAGGAGGATCAGTCACTAAAAGAGGTGATCACAGATGCAGGAGGTTAGAGTGTCCCAAGTAAGAGTGCAGTAGCCAAGCATTACAGGCAGCCCTGGAAGCTAAAGAAGAAAAACAATGGATACTCCCCTGGAGCACCGCCCTCCCCTCCCCCTAGCCAGAGATCTTGATTTTAGACTTTTGACTCTTGTTGTTGTGCAGCTGCTAAATTTTGTCCAACTCTTTTGTGACCCTGTGCCCTCCAGGCCCTTCTCTCCATGGAATTCTCCAGGCAAGAATACTGGAGTGGGTTGCCATTTCCTTCTCCAGGGGATCTCCCCATCCAGGGAAGGAGCACATGTCTCCTACACTGGCAGGCACATTCTTTACTACTGAGCCACCAGGGAAGCCCTTTTGACCTCTAGAAATCTACTAGATAAATCTGTAATATTTTAAGTCATTCCGTTTGTGAGTTGTTACAGTACCAATAAGATAGGCAGATTTAGACATTTATGCAAATGGAATAAAGGATATTTATCTAAAATATGCATGTTTATAGCAATTCAAGAATATAGGGGAAGGCTAGAAAAAAGTCAGTGTCACAGGTGAATGGATAAACAAATCGGGCTATAGTCATACAATGGAATGTTACCAAGCAATTAAAAAAGAGCAACATTTTTAGTTCACAAGAAAGGAAGGAGCTTAGAAAAATACCACTCCATCCTAAAAACAAAGAAAACCTGAACAGAAGTAAAAAATTAACAACTCTTCTTGGATTCATAACAATGGAGGGGGACTCAGGGACTACTGCCCCCAAGATTGAAGATAGATAAATGAATAGAAGGCTTAACCAGCTTAACTGACTAGAGACTCATGAGCAGAAATCAGCCAGCCGGAACCAGTAATGGAGTGCTAAACCTGAACTGTAATTGACAAGCTGCTGGAGGTTCAGTGAGTGCAATTCGGAGAATTAAAAACTCCAAGGGGAAAGTCCTCAACGTGGTGAGATTTACCGTCAGGAATACCACCAAGTTTCCACAGTAAATATCTGAGAAAAATTCCCTTGTGCTTCCCCAGGGAGAGGGTAAAGGAAATATTTTTACATACCTCAGATCATTCTGCTATTAATAAGGCCAGCCCTACGGGGAAACTCGTCAACCAGAGCCTAACCTGCTGGAGTACTGCACATGTGCAAAGTCGCTTCAGTAATGACTTTTCGACCCTATGGACTGTAACCCTCCAGGCTCCTCTGTCCATGGGATTCTCCAGGCAAGAATACTGGGTGGGTTGGAAGGCCCTCCTCCAGGGTATCTTCACAACCTAGAGATCAAACCCACGTCTCCTATGTCTCCTGAACTAGCAGGCAAGTTCTCTACCACTAGTACCACCTTACATAGGGAAAGAGGAAATACGTTCTGGCCCACCTAAGGAGTGAGAAAATCTGGAGAAACATTTGGGAAGTTCAGTCCAGAGGCACAGAATCACCAAAAGACTAAGAACACAGACTATAGAATGCTTCTCCTGCCCCATACCTAGGCTTCCCTGATAGCTCAGCTGGTAAAGAATCTGCCTGCAAAGCAAGAGACCAGGGTTCAATCCCTGGGTCGGGAAGATCTACTATCACACTGTCGTTCAGTCGTCTCTGACTGTTCGTGACCCCATGCACTGCAGCACGCCAGGCTTCGCTGTTCTCTACTATCCCCCAGAGTTTCCTCAAACTCATGTCCATTCAGTCAGTGATGCCATCCAACCCTCTCATCTTCTGTTGCCCCTACTCCTCCTGCCCTCCTTCTTTCCCAGCATCAGGGTTTTTTCTGATGAATTGGTTCTTTGCATCAGGTGGCCAGAGTATTGGAGTTTCAGCTTCAGGATCAGTCCTTCCAAAGAATATTCAGGGTTGATTTCTTAAAAAATTGACTGGTTTGATCTGCTTGCAGTCTAAGGGAGTCTCAAGAGTCTTCTCCAACACCACAGTTCAAAAGCATCAGTTCTTGGCTCTCTGCTTTCTTTATGGTCCAACTCTCATATCAATCCATGACTAGTAGAAAAACCACAGCTTAGACTATATGAACCATTGTTGGCAAACTGATGTCTCTTCCTTTTAATATACTGTCTAGGGTTGTCATATCTTTTCTTCAAAGGAGCAAGCATTTTTTAATTTCATGGCTGCAGTCACTATCTGCAGTGATTTTGGAGCCCAAGAAACTAAAGTCTGTCACTGTTTCCATTCTTTCCCCATCTATTTGCAATGAAGTGATGGGACCGGATGCCATAATCATTTTTTTTTTGAAGGTTGAGTTTTAAGCCAGGTTTTTCACTCTCCTCTTTTACCTTCATCAAGAGGCTCTTTAGTTCCTCTTCAATTTCTGCCATAAGGGTGGTGTCATCTGCATATCTGAAGTTTTGATGTTTCTCCCCACAATCTTGATTCCAGCTAGTGATTCTTCCAGCCTGACATTTTACATGATATACTCTGCATATAAGTTAAATAAGCAGGGTGACAATACACAGCTTTGACCTACTCCTTTCCCAACTTTGAACCAGTCATTTCTTTCATGCCCAGTTCTAACTGTTGCTTCTTGACCTGCATACAGGTTTCACTGGATGCAGTAAGGTGGTCTCATATTTCTGTCTCTTCTAATAATTTTCCACAGTTTGTTGTGATCCACACAGTCAAAGGCTTTAGCATAGTCAATGAAGCAGAAGTAGATGCTTTTCTGGAATTCCCTTGCCTTTTTAATGGTCCAACAGATGCTGGCAATTTGATCTCTGGTTTCTCTGCCTTTTCTAAATCCAACTTGAACATCTCTAATTTCTTGGTTCATGTACTGTCAAAGCCCAGCTTGAAAGATTTTGAGCAATACTTTGCTAGTGTGTGAAATGAGTGCAAATGTACAGTGGTTGGAACTTCCCTTGCCATTGCCTTTATTTGGGATTGGAATGAAAATTGATCTTTTCCAGTCCTGTGGCCATTGTTGTGTTTTACAAATTTGTTGACATGTTGAGTGCAGCATTTTAACAGCATCATATGTTAGGATTTGAAATAGCTCAGCTGAAATTCCATCACCTCCACTAGCATTACTAAAGGATTATTTACAGCAGCTCCATCTCCTAGTACATCATATCCTGCTATCGAAAAAATTACAAAGCATGCTAAAAGGCAAAAAAGTGCAAACTGGAGAGACAGAGCAAGCATCCAAATGAGACATAGCAGGAGTGTTGGGATTATCAAACCAGGAATCTAAAGCAGCTTTGATTAATATTCTACGCACTCCACAGGAAACAGTAGACAGCATGTAAGAACAGATGATCAATATAAGCAGAGTCACGGAAATTCTAAGAAAGAACTAAAAATAAACATGAGAGATAAAAAAACACTCTAAGTAAAGAACACATCTGATGGCCTTATTGGTAGACTTAGTTTGGCTGAGGAAAGAATCTCTGAACCAGAGGGTATATCCACAGGATCTTCAAAAAGCTTATACATTTGTCCTTAAACATTCATTCAGATCCAAAGAATGTACAGCACCCAAGAGTGAACTCTAAGGACTTTGAGGATAGTTTAGAGTAGGTCCCTCCTCAGTAAAAAAACGTTGCATTTTGAAGAGGGATATTGATAATGAGAGAGGATATGCAGATGTGGAGGCAGTGGGTCTATGGGAAGACTCTGTATCTTCTCAATTTTCTTGGAAACACAAAACTACTCCAAAAAATATCAGCAATTCATAAACACACACAAAATGAAAGAGAAATAGGAAATTATGCAAAACAAACCAGGTTAATTTGCTTAATGTTAATTCTTCCCAGGTATGTTCTATGTTGCTAGAAACCTACTTATTAACTTTTTCAAAACATTATTCCTTCATTATAAATGCTACAAATAATTATTCCAATTTGTTGTTGTTCAGTTGCTAAGTGGCATCCAACCCTTTGCAACCCCATGCCAGACTCCTCTGCCCTTCACTATCTCCTGGAGTTTGCTCAAATTCATGTCCATTGAGTCAGTGATGCTATCTATTGAACTCATCCTCCGCGGTCCCCTTCTCCTTTTACCTTCAAACTTTCCAAGCACCCAAGTCTTTTCCAGTGGGTTGGCTCTTCACATCTGTTGGCCAAAGGATTGAAGCTTCAGGAACAGTCCTTGCAATGAATATTCAGAGTTGATTTCTTAATGCAGGAGATGCAGGTTCAATCCCTGGGTTGGGAAGATTCCCTGGAGAAGGAAATGGCCACACATTCCAGTATTCTTGCTTGGGAAATTCCAAGGACAAAAGATCCTGGCAGGCTATAGTCCATGAGGTTGCAAAAAGTCGAACACAGTTTAAGGACTAAACATTCCTCCAGTAACCAGACTCAAAATATAGAATTTCAATAGGTAGCTCAGATAGTAAACAATCTGCCTGCAGTACAGGAGACCCAGTTTCTATCCCTGGGTTGGGAAGATCCTCTGATAAAGAAAATGACTACCCACTCCAGTATCCTTGCCTGAGAATCCAATAGACACAGGAGCCTGGTGGGCTATAGTCCATGGGGTCTCAAAGAGTCAGACACAACTGATGGAATAACACACACACACACACACACACACACACACACACACACACTGATGCTTCCGTGTAACCAAGCATACCTATTACATGGTCAGTCAATATAGTCCCTTGGTTTTTTTTCCCCCTCCATGGCTCTCAGCTTTTCCCACCCCAATCCCCCACTTAATGTGCCACCATACCTACGTGACCTTTTAAAACTAACACATACAAAAAAAGATGTCCTTTTCATCATAGGGCACTAGAGTGCAAAAGTAGAAAGTCAAGAGATACCTAGAGTAACGGGTAAGTTTGGCCTTGGAGTACAAAATGAAGCAGGGCAAAGTCTAACAGAGTTTAGCCAAGAGAAGGCACTGATCATAGTAAAAACCCTCTTCCAATAACACAAGAGGAAGCTCTACATGTAGATGTCACCAGCTGGTCAATACTGAAATCAGATTGATTATATTCTTTGCAGCCGAAGATGGAGAAGCTCTATACAGTCAGCAAAAAAGTAAAAAAGACCAGGAAGTGACTGTGGCTCAGATCATGAACTCCTTACTGCCAAATTTAGTCTTAAATTGAAGAAAGCAAGGAAAACCACTAGGCCATTCAGGTATGACCTAAATCAAATTCCTTACAATTTTAAGTGGGAGTGACAAATAAATTCAAGAGATTAGATCTGATAGAGTGCCAGAAGAACTATGGACAGAGGTTTGTTACATTGTACCAGAGGCAGTGATCAAAACCAGCCCCAAGAAAAAGAAATGCAAAAAGGCAAAATGGTTTTCTGGTGAGACCTTACAAATAGCTGAGAAAAGAAGAGAAGTGAAGGTAAAGGAGAAAAGGAAAGATATATCTATATGAATGTAGAAGAGCAAGGAGATATAAGAAAGCCTTCCTAAGTAATCAATGCAAAGAAATAGAGGAAAACAATAGAATGGAAAAGATTAGAGATCTCTTCAAGTAAATTATAGATACCGAGGGAATATTTCATGCAAAGATGGGCACAATAAAGGACAGAAATGGTATGAACATAACAGAAGCAGAAGAGATTAGAGGAGGTGGCAAGAATACACAGAGGATCCATACAAAAGAGATCTTCATGACCCAGATAACCACAATTATGTGAAGCTCACTTAGAGCCAGACATTTTGGAGTATAAAGTCAAGTGGGCCTTAGGAAGCATCACGACAAACAAAGCTAGTAGAGATGATGGAATTCCAGCTGAGCTATCTCAAATCCTAAAAGATGATGCTGTGTAAACGCTGCACACAATATGTCAGGAAATTTGGAAAACTCAGCAATGGACACAGGACTGGAAAAAGACAGTTTTCATTGCAATCCCAAAGAAAGGCAATGCCAAAGAATGTTCATAGTACCGCACAATTACACTCATCTCACACACTAGCAAAGTAATGCTCAAAATTCTCCAAGCTAGATTCAACAGTATGTGAACTGAGAACTTCCAGATGTTCAAGCTGGATTTAGAAAAGGAAGAGGAACCAGAGGTCAAATTGCCAAGATCTGTGGATCACTGAAAAAGCAAGAGAATTTCAGAAAAAAACATCTACTTCTCCTTCACTTACTATGCTAAAGCCTTTGGCTGTGTGGATCACAACAAACTGTGGAAAATTCCTAAAAAAGATGAGAATACCAGACCACCTTACCTGCCTCCTGAGAAATCTGTATGCAGATCAAGAAGCAACAGTTAAAACTGAACATGGAACAACAGACTGCTTGCAAATTGGGAAAGGAGTAGGTCTAGGTTGTATGTTGTCACTTTGCTTATTTAACTTATAGGCAAAGTACATCATGTGAAATCCTGAGCTAGATGAAGCACAAGCTGGAATCAAAATTGCTGGGAGAAATATCAATAACCTCAGATATGCAGATGACACCAACCTTATGGCATAAAGCAAAGAGGAACTAAAGAGCCTTGTGATGAAGGTAAAAGAGGAAAGTGAAAAAGTTGGCTTAAAACTCAACATTCAAAAAATTAAGATCATAGCATCCGGTCCCATCACTTCATGGCAAATAGATGGGGAAACAATGGAAACAGGGACGGACTTTAGTTTCTTGGGCTCCAAAATTACTGCAGATGGTGACTATAGAAATGAAATTAAAAGATGCTTGCTCCTTGGAAGAAAAGCTATGACAAACCTATACAGCATATAAAAAAGCAGACAGTACTTTTAAACGAAGTCCTTTGCCAACAAATTTCCATATGGTCAAAGCTATGGTTTTTCCAGTTGTCATGTATGGATGTGAGAGTTGGACCATAAAGAAGGCTGAGCACCAAAGAATTGATGCTTTTGAACTGTGGTGTTGAAGAAGACTTTTCAGAGTCCATTGGACCGCAAGGAGATCAAACCAGTAAATCCTAAAGGAAATCAATCCTGAATATTTATTGGAAGGACTGATGCTAAACCTGAAGCTGCAATACCTTGGCCACCTGATGTAAAGAACTGACTCATTGGAAAAGACCCTGATTCTGGGAAAGACTGAAGGTAGGAGGAGAAGGGGATGACAGAGAATGAGATAATTGCGTGGAAATGAGTTTGAGCAAGTTCTGTTAGTTGGTAATGGACAGGGAAGTCTGATGTGTTGCAGTCCATGGAGTCTCAAAGAGTCGGACAGGACTGAGCGACTGAACAACAACAGCACTGCTTTAAATCATCATTTCATACAAATGAATGAACATCTAGTAACAGGTTTCTTAACCTTAATCTTTCTTATTTAAAACATATCAAACAGGGTTTTAGCTAAATTAATTTTCAAAAACCCACTTCATCAAGACCCAAATCAACATTTTTAAAATGAGTCTGCTACTGGGAAGATAATACCTGTACTTGATAATTCATTAATTCATAGCAATAACTTGCACCAGATGAGTTTTAAAATTTATTTCACATTATTTCCAATTGTTTAATTTCAAGCCTGACATGTAAGTTTTACATGTAAAAACTACTCTTCCACTAATATATGATTCTAAATTTTGCTGAGATAATTATACTTTATTGAATTTCCCTCACTGGTGACTGGCATGTTGCTGTACGTATATGTGTGTGTGTGTGTGTGTGTGTGTGTGTGATTAAACATTTCTTGAATTAAGTAATTAATATGTTTATAAAATAGCTTTTCTGAATAAATTGGGCTACTCACAGTAAAAAATTAAAGCTAAATTTATAGTATAAAAATATTATATAAACAAGCTGTACTTGTTTGAAATTTTAAGCAGTTATAATTAGAAGGAATCAATTGGGTTGAGACTGCAGTTGAAATATTGCTTGGTGTTAAAAAAATGCTAAAAATGAATGAAATTCTATAACTTCATATTCAGTTAACATATTTCATTTTGAAGAACTTCTTACAAAACTACATTTATTTACTCTCAAAAATAAAATAATTTAATGCAAATACCACGTGAAGTTTAAGATCAATACATTAGCATCGTTTAGCATTCTGCTTTCCCACAATTCCAAATTTTAATGCATATTCATATCTCCTGGGGCTTTTGTTAAATATCCATGTTCTCATTCAGCATGTCTTGGGTGAGGCATAGATTTTGCATTTCTAACAACCCCCGTGTAATGTCAATACAGCTGAACCACCTGCTTGGAAGTTCATCATCAAAACATTTGACTTTGTCCTATTTAATGCTTCACAGGCCTGGTGTGTTGCTTATTACACTGATGGAAAAATAAAAATAACACATAAGATGTTGTATTCCAATTGTAAGAAGATCAGAACACGTTTTCTAAATAATAAATCATTTTCTGGATATGTTTAACTAGAAGAATCTGTTTGATTCAAACCAACACACATTACAGCAATTATTCTCATGGTCATACTACAAACTATGCTTTTCTCTATATGTACATTTTAAAGCATTTGTCCCATTGAATCTTATTCCATCTCTGCAATCACAGAGATGGAATTATTCTTTATTAAGAATATTATTCTTCTGAAATATTTATCATTACTGTTATTTTCTCTATAGAATGTTAGTTTTATTATATAGGAAGGCAAGAACAGCAGATCACAAAATAGGCATTTTGACCTATCTCAATTATTAATTAGGTCTCCACACATAACAGGTGATCAATTAAGCTGCAATCCATCCTTAATAAAGGGAATTAGTCATTCTTCAAGTCAGTTGATTATGTTGATTAGCATCTTAATGTTCCAGTTTTTATTCCTTTTAATTTTACCATTTATAATCATAATAGAAAGTGCTAAAGATTATTGAGACTGAACCCAAGCCTCCATGGATGAGCAATTTTAATCCTTTTATTAGAGTTTCATAGCACCAATACAATCTAATGAAATTTCAGCATTGAGAAATAAACGAACATTTTTCAGGTGTGTTTATACAATTAAAATGAGCCAGTGCATACTAAATACTTCCTTTTTATGCAGCTGATACCATTTTATGCATCTAGTATGAAGCATTTTGCGAGGTAATTGAATCAAAGCATTACACTAAGGACTCAAATAATATGAGTCCATATGCTTGATCATATTTTCCAAGAGTTCATTACACATTACCTACTGTGCTCTAATGTCATAGAAAATACATAATTCTACATTGAATATTTATCACTCTATTTTAAGTGTGTATTTGCATATGTGTCTCTGTTTAGATTATAAGTTTAAAGCAGAGTCTATGTCTTGCATCCATAGTCGCTAATATGGGGATTGCACAATTGCTGTTTAGTTGTGTCTCTCTCTCTTGTGATCCCATGGACTACAGCCCGTCAGCCTCCTCTGTCCATGGGATTTCCCAGGCAAGAATACTGGTGTGGGTTGACATTTCCTTCTCCAGGGGAACTTCCTGACCTAGGGATGGAACCGGTGTCTCTCGCATTAGCAGGTGGATTCTTTACCACTGAGCCACCCAGGGCAGCCCAGAGATTGCACAAAGTGTTCATTAAATTTTTTTGAACTGGGTTAAATATTATTGTTTTTCTAAAATATTTCAATGAGAAGGAAACGTGGTTCCCCCCCTAAAAAAAAAATCACAACAACATGTTGAGGACCATTTATACCATTTTATGCTTATATTCTCTTTATATATAACATCACAGCCCTCACACAAGACCTTAGTCAAATAGACAATCGACATATCATTGTTGAATGAAAAATAAACTCAAAGATTTGCTAGTCTCAGATAAATTACCAAACATTGTGAGGATTATTGTCAATACAGACAGAATTCCAAGAAGCTTGATCCTTGCTATTCTTCTCAGATTCAAAATCTTCACAGATTCCCCATTCAAGCGAGATCTTTCCAAACTAATTTTATTCTCCAGGCACCTGGCTTGCACATAAACCAGCAATACACTTCTCCAGCTATATATGCTAATATCTTAACAAGATAATTTGCAAAAATAGATATAACCTATATAAATCCTAGGCAGTGGCTGGATAAAGCTCATGCCGGGGTAAAGAGAAGCACTGCCGAGTGAAACACGTAACTTGGTGAGGACACTTTTCTCTAAGATTCTTGCTAACAAGGTAAACAATAGCACCCAAGAGTTTCTACTATCTTCTCAGCAGCCTTTTTTAACTTCAGCAGCCAGTGTGACAGTCCCAGACGTAACTTGATCCATGAACAAGTTAGCACTGCTAATACAGCTGTGACATTACACCTGCTGCTTCCTGGAAGTCTTATTCTGCTGTAGTAGGATTTATTTCATTACATGGCAATTGGTAGCAAGAATGCTCTAAGGGTAACTTGAAGATGTTAGGATAAAAGCCGTCTGGGACCCAATTTTCTCTGATCCAGGACTTGAACTGTTTCTAAAAAGCAGTGAGTGAAGAGATAGGGACAGAGAGTTTGGGAGTTTGATTAGGAATTCCTACCCACGATGGGTATCATTCCTCATTTTAACATTATTAATAGAATGTAAGAAAAAATATCGATAGCTGGAAAAGAGAATTCATTAAACATCATTCCCATTCAAATTTGTTTCTATAAAGACCTTCTCTGCATGCACTAATACTGCATAAGCAATCACTTCTCTCTTCAGCTTACTTTACTTTGTGAATGTGTGACATAGGTACTACACTGAGTATTGCAAAATGAGTTCTTATTGTTATACTTGAAAGTGCAAAAACTATACCTGATACTCATTAGTGAAAATTAGTCAAAATTAGTGCACACATGGAGATATACTATGGATCAATAAAATATACTTAAGATAAAAGTATAGTTATTACATGAGTATAAGCACAGTGATAAAAGATAGATCTTGCTGGTACTGAAGAGCCAGATGGTCAGGCTTAAATAAAAGAAGCAGTAAATTTTATCGACAGTACTTTTTAACCCTAAACATGCTTCAATATTTGCACATTACTAGAAAGGCCATTGTAGATAGCCTACGTTACCTCTACATGGAGGCCCATTACATAAAAAGGCTTAACTCCAGAATTATATATCTGTAGCTGAAATATACAACTGGCATAGTATTGCATCAGTTATATTTCAACTTCTGAGGACAGAAAGAGACTAGTCATCATTTGTGCCCATTTTTCATAATGCTTGGCTCAAGCCTAACTAGTAATTTCATCATTGTTTTCAACTGAACCAAAAAGAGAATATAAGGTTTATCTTCTCATACGTATTAAACTTTTAAAAAAGCTGTCAGTGCCTAAGTATAGACTCTAGACTAAAGCCATACTATTGGTTTTTTTTAAATCCTTGGAGTAGTATTTGATATTATGATGAACTCCTCAATGAGCTAGTCACAGAAATTGGTGTCCATGTGTTTTTACCCATCTCAGTGGAGTAGGTTTAGAATTTGCATTCTATAAATGAGGCTACTGAGGTTCAGAATTATTCTCTTGGTAGTGTTTATGGAGTATTGTCTCTGTGCCTTATATTTTGCAATATGAAAGTTGTTACATTTCTGTGAGAAGCTAGATAGTTCTCAGCATCCAAGAATGAACAGTGTGGATGGGTGAAAGAAACATCTAATCTAAACACAGGTGGTCTGAGACATCTTTTTGGAGGAAATCATGACTTAGCTGACATAGGGAAAAGGAAGCAGGGTGTCATTGTGTATGTGTGTGTGCATGTTGTGTGTGCACACAAACGCACAAGTTTGCAGATAAGTGCAGGAATTAAACTGAGCTTTGGCAACACAATGGGATGGAATTGTGTTCCAGGAATTAGAAAAATGGGTCAAAAGTATATGATGGGTCATGAATAAGGGGAAAATGTGCAAAGCTCAGAGGAAAAAAGAAGCCTATGCATTGATGAAAGGAAATGATTTCACTTTGTATGACACAATTCTAAGACGACCAAGTTCAAATCTAAATTTAGGCCCAGGTCTATTACAATGTGAATTCCAAATCTTCTAACCTTTCAGCCACAATTTTCTCCACCATAGCTAGGGCTGTGTTATGACTTCTATGGACAGTTTGCGTTCATGGGCTTTATTGTTGATAAAATAATATTAGAAAATATATTTTTCAACTGCATTCAAATAAAGACATATACATTAATATTATTTATTGAAATATTATCTTTGACTTAAAATTCAATTTTTCCTCTGACTTAAAAAATACAAACATTTTTCATGGTCCTCTTCCCCCAAAATAATGAGGATCCTAAGGTCTGTGCCTACTCAGTGCTTAGCGTGCTTAGTCGCTCAGTCATGTTCAACTTTTTGCCACCCCATGGACTGTAGCCCTCCTATTCTACCTAATGGAGAAACCAACCCTGACCTTAGCAGCAAACATATGATCAAGTACTTTTAAACTGAGCTTCAGAGATAATTTTCTTCTAGAACTTAAGCTGACGGATAGGGAAACAATTTCAAGAGTAATGTTATGTGATGTGCTCAGTCTCCCAGAGTTAGTGTCATAACCAGAACTATAACTCAAGTCACCAGATTTCCCTTGCACTGTTCTGAAACGTCCTGCATCATTTAATAATGAATAGACATTATTATGATTAAAACTTACACTTTTAATGCTCTTATCTAGAAGACACCCTGGCTAGTTTCCAGTGTGCTGAGCACAAGTAAGACAGATCCATTGGGAATGGGAGATTTCTGCCACCGCAGGAGGTGTGGGAACTACAGATCGTGGAAGTATTGGGACACATGCAGTAAGATTCTGGGGGCATGCATGCAGGCTCAGTGGCTTCAGTTGTGTTCAACTGTTTGCGACCCTATGGACTGTAGCCTGCCAGGCTCCTCTGTCCATGGGATTCTCCAGGAAAGAATAATGGAGTGGGTTGCCATGCCTAAAGAATATTTATTTAAAATGTTACTAAAATATTGTGTTACGACTTATAAATTCTACAGATTGCTTTTAACTTAAAATACATCATTGACATGTTGAATTTTATGTATAAATTTATTATTCAAGTCCCCTTGAGAACAAAGATTCAGCAGCTAATTTTTCTTTTCTAAGGAGTATGTCTCTGGAAAGCAAGTTGGAATTGGTTAAGACTGTAAGGTAGTTAATAAAAAGGGGATTTTTTACATATAACTGATTCACTTCGCTGCACAGCAGTAACTAACACAACAGTGTAAAGCAACCATATTCCAATAAAAATTAACAACAAAAAAGGGCAGAATTTTGAAATTTTCCTTTAAGAGCATGATTACACTCAGAGGTTGATATCCCCTGTCGTCACTAACTAATACCGAGTTCCTGGCCTTACCACCCATGCCCTCCTAGGTCTCTTAGAATTCCAAATGAAATACAACTTGCAATCTTTCACATAATAAGTTTTATGATTACCCAGTTTAGAAAATTTTGGTGTTTGTATATGTGTATATGACTTTTATGGTAGTATAAACATCAATGAGGAAATTATTACCTGCAATTATTTTTAACCTTTACAGTAGCTTCACGGAATCATTTGATATCCAAATCCAATGGAAAAAAATCACTATAACAAAAATCCCTATATTTATTGAAGGTACTAAAGCTATAAGCTTTCAGACATTAAAAGGGGTTATGCATTGGCCCCTGAAACAATTATATATTTGACATATGTTAAGTCACAATCACTGTGGGAACCAGAAGGATTCATCATTTCAATAAGAACTCAGTGGGTTAAGACTAGTGTCAGAAAAAAATGGCAGTATATCAGACCTGGACCATTAGAGCTCAACCTATAAAATGCCATCTATTCAGTTAATTGCAAAATATCATTTTAAGGCAGAGTGCTACTCAACCTTTCCTAGCTCCCTGGGATAATTGGTATAACTTCTATGTATACTCCATCCACATGGACATGAAAATTTTCAATTTTTGCATGAAGATACTTATTATATGGCATTATACCCTGATTTAAAAAAATTATTTATTAATAAGAGGATAATTGCTTTACAATATTGTGTTGGTCTCTGCCATACATCAACATGAATCAGTCATAGGTATACATATGTCCCCTCCCGCCTGAACCTCCTTCCCACCCAATCCCACCCTTCTAGGTTGTCATAGAGTACCAGGTTTGAGCCTCCTGTGTCATATAGCAAATTCCCACTGGCTTTCTATTTCACATACCCTGACATTTAAATCATTGCTCTAAATAGGTATTCTGCATCTTGAGGAAATGCATTTTCCGACTGTTTTGTGTATGTGTGTGTGTGTGTGTGTGTGTGTGCCGTAAATGGCCCTGATGGACTAAGTTAATCAAAGGAAGTATCGATATTATATACCACGCATTTCCATTTGGAGCCATTTTATTTTCCTGACTTCTACCACCACATGGCTTCCTAGTTATTGTAAGTGGTAAAGAATATGCTTGCCAAGGCAAGAGATGCAAGAAACACAGGTTCAATTCCTGGGTCAAGAAGATTCCCTGGAGGAGGCATTAGCAACTCTAGTATTCTTGCCTGGAAAATCCCATGGACAGAGGAGCCTGGTGGGCTACAGTCCATGGGGCTGACAAAGAGTTGGACACAACTGAGTGATTTTCACTCACAATGATTATATAACAACAATGTATCTCACTGGAGGACATGTTTCTCATTCTTAACAAGAAACTTCAGAATAATCCTGTTATTTTAAGATGTATATGTGAGAGTGGGTCTGGTAAGACATTTCTATTGCTAGGAACCAATTGAAAAAGTATATAAAGCCCCACTCAAACTAGTAAGTGGGTCACTCTCCACCCCCCTTTTGATGTCTTTGTCAGAAGTTTTCTATATCTGTTTTACACTGTAATAAAACTTTTGCCACACAAAGCTCTGAGTGACTGAAGCTGAGTCCCTGGTCTCGAAGCAAAATTCTTTCCTTAGGAGATCACAAATATGACAACATTCACTGTAAGCTATCACTATTATATCCATTACTGTGGGCAAGAACCCCTTTGAAGGAGTGGAGTAGCCCTCATAGTCAACAAAATAATCTGAAATTCAGTTCTTGGGTGGAATCTCAAAAACGACAGAATGATTTCTGTTGGTTTCCAAGGCAAACCATTCAATATCACAGTAATCCAAGTCTATGCCCCAACCACTAATGCTGAAGAAGCTGAAGCTGAATGGTTCTATGAAGACCTCCTAGAACTAACACCAAAAAAAGATGTCCTTTTCATCACAGGCGACTGGAATGCAAAAGTAGGAAGTGAAGAGATACCTAGAGTAACAGGCAAGTTTGGCTTTGGAGTATAAAATGAAGCAGGGCAAAGGCTACAAGAGTTTAGATAAGAGAACACATAGCTCAGAGCAAACAACTTCTTCCAACAACCCAAGAGATAACTCTACACATGGACAATACCAGATGGTCAATACCGAAATCAGATTGATTATATTCTTTGCAGCCGGAAATGGAGAAGCTCTATACAGTCAGCAAAAACAAGACTGGGAGCTGACTGTGACTCAGATCATGCACTCTTTATTCAAACCTCAGACTTAAATTGAAGAAAGTAGGGGAAACTTCTAGACCATTGAGGTATGACCTAAATCAAATCCCTTATGATTATACAGTGGAAGTGACAAATAGATTCAAGGAGTTAGATCTGATAGAGTACCTGAAGAACATTGCATAGCTGGTAGTGATCAAAGCTTTTCTAAGTGGTCTATGCATATAAACAGAGAAAAACAATAGAATGGGAAAGACCAGAGATCTCTTCAAGAAAATTAGAGATACAAAGGGGATATTTCATGCAAAGATGGGCACAATAAAGGACAGAAATGGTATGGACCTAACAGAAGCACAGAGATTAAGAAGAGGTGGCAAGAATACACAGAAGAAAAAAAGATACAAAAATGATCTTAATGACCCAGACAACCACGATGGTGTGATCACACACCTAGAGCCTGACATCTTGGAGTGGAAAGTCAAGGGGGCCTTAGGAAGCATCACTAAGAACAAAGCTAGTGGAGATGATGGAATTTCAGCTGAGCTATTTCAAATCTTAAACAATGATGCTATTAAAGTGCTGCATTCAATATGTCAACACATTTGTAAAACTCAGCAGTGGTCACAGGACTGGAACAGGTCAATTTTCATTCCAATCCTAAAGAGAGGCAATGCCAAAGAATGCTCAAACTACTGCACAATTGCACTCATTTCACACACTAACAAAGAAATGCTCAAAATTCTCCAAGCCAGGCTTCAACAGTACATAAACTGAAAACTTCCAGATGTTCAAGCTGGATTTAGAAAAGAAAGAGGAACCAGAAATCAAATTGCCAACATCTGCTGGATCATAGAAAAAGCAATGGAATTCCGAAAAATATCTACTCATCTTCATTGAGTAGATGAATATCTGCTCATCTACTCATGTTTCATTGACCACACTAAAGTCTTTGGCTGTGTGGATAACAGCAAACTGTGGAAAAATTTTTAAAGAGATGGGAATACCAGACTACCCTACCTGTCTCCTCAGAAATCTGTATGTAGTTCAAACCACAAGTAGAACTGGACGTGGAACAATGGTCTGGTTCCAAAATGGGAAAGGAGTATATCAAGGGCATATTGTCACCCTGCTTATTTAACTTATATACATCATTTGAAATGCCAGGCTGGATGAAGCACAAGCTGGAATTATGATTGTGATGAGAAATTTCAATAATCTCAATAATATCAATATCAATATCAATAATATCAATAATTTTGAGGAGAAATATAAGTCTATGCAGATGACACCACCCTTATGGCAGAAAGCAAAGAGGAACTAAAGAGTCTCTTGATGAAAGTGAAAGAGGAGAGTGAAAAAGCTGGCTTAAAACTCAACATTCAAAAAACGAAGATCATGGCATCCAGTCCCATCACTTCATGGCAAATAGTAGGGGAAACAATGGGAACAGTGACAGACTTTATTTTTTGGGGCTGCAAAATCACTGCAGATGGTGACTGCAGTGATAAAATTAAAAGATGCTTGCTCCTTGGAAGAAAAGCTATGACAAACCCACACAACATATTAAAAAGCAGAGACATTAATTTGCCAACAAAGTCTGTCTAGTCAAAGCTATGGTTTTTTCAGTAGTCATGTATGGATGTGAGAGTTGGACCATAAAGAAAGCTGAGCAGTGAAGAATCATTGCTTTTGAGCTGTGGTGATTCTTGAGGGTCCCTTGGACTGCCAGGAGATTAAATAAGTCAATTCTAAAGGAAATCAATCCTGAAAATTAATTGGAAGGATGATGCTAAAGCTGAAGCTCCAATACTTTTGACCACCTGATGTGAAGGGCTGACTCATTAGAAAAGACCCTGATGATGGGAAAGATGGAAGGCAGGAGGAGGATGGGACAACAGAGGATGAGATGATTGGATGGCATCACTGACTCAATGGACATGGTTTTGAGCAAGCTCCTGAAGTTGGTGATGGACAGTGAAGCCTGGTGTGCTACAGTCCATGGGGTCACAAAGAATCGGACATGACTGAGTGACTGAACTGACTGATATAGAATAAACCAGCCTCAAAATTCATATACAGTCCATGATATCATTTACATAACATTCTTGAAAAAGTAAAAGTCTAGAGATACATACACCACAGATTAATGGTTTCTAGGGCACAGTCACCACAAATTGACATCAGGAAACTTTTGATGATGATGGCAACATTCTCTATCTTATCTGTTGTGGTGGTTGTAAGTCTGTACATATTTGTCAAAATTTATAGAATTTTATATCAAAAAGGATGATTTTTACTGTTTGCAAATTATATCTTTGTACAAATGACCAACAAATGAAAATGCTCAACATCACTAAATATCAGGGAAATGCAAATCAAGACCACTATTGAAATCTCACCTCACACCTGCCAAGAGGCCTATTATGTAAAAGGATAAATACCATTATAAATGCTAGTTTTTAAAAAGGATATTCACCTTTATTGCACTTTCCTTTATGGACTATTAAATATTTTAATAATTAAGCACTTAAAAATGTGCACTTGTATAAATTATTCAGGAGACAAAAAGTACTGCATAATGTTTATACATCTAAATATTCAATTTCTAGAAAAGGTTTATCATTTCTGAAATTTTACTCTTATCAGTGGATCCTTTATTTTACTCTGAGAGGCTGGCATTATGAGAAAAAAAAAAAAGTCCTAAATTTTATGCCCCATCTCACTTCCTGCTATTATTTTACTCTAGCTAGTTATCAGGTGTCAAAACAACAGGTTAAACCTAGCACCTAACAGTGTGCCAAATCTCTTTTGGAAAGAAACCTCCATAATCTCGTCAGGACTTTGTTTCCTCAGCTGGACCTGGACACTCACAATTTCCAAAATGAGGGAGTCAGTGCAATAGTGCATAAAATATGAGGGCTCTGAAAGCCCATGCCTGCTTAGGGGAGTGTGTAATTTAATAAAGTGTTCATTGATGTCAGCACACTGACTCATCACACTTCTGTTGATGTCGCAGCCTGCAGCACAGAGACTCCTACTGCTAATTAGATGACTGAAGCAAGATTATATTTCCCTTGGAGATAGACACAAAGGCGAGAGAGTTATTCTCAAAGGTATTTTCAATTTACAAGTATTTGATGGGACAGAACCAAAATAGGAAAAGGCACACCGTAGAGGCGGCCAACTAGGGAAATGAACTCGACACAGTTGCATTATTTATAAGAACGAAAGTTATAAAAGACACCACCAGGCTTCTGTTGTTCCTACTTTATTCCCACATAAATTTATAACATAAATTATGAAGAAGGAATAATATTTTTATGTCTTACATGCTAAGCTTTTTAACAACTCCTTGTAAATCCCAGAAAAACTCAAGAGCTCTGAGTTGAAATCCATATGTTGGATTTTACACTTTGTTATCTCAGGACATCTGTTAGTTTTACCTTTGATAATTAGGTTCAAAAAAGTCAAATGAATGATATCTCAAAAGAAGTTGAATTATATATCAGTCACAGAGTTAGGAGGGGCTTTTCACTTAAGATCATACAAATGAAAGCTTTGCTCATATTGAAGAAAAAGCAAATCTCTGTGTAATTTTCATTAAAGGGTTGTAATACTTTAAATATTTCATCTCATAACCTGACCTAAATATTAAAGATTATCTGATGATAAAAATTTACTCAGTATTATTGTAAAGATAATTTTATATTTTTAAAGCAAGCCCTCCATTTTTATTCATTTGTTTTGTATTTGATAACATCAAATGGAAACTTTAGTTGCCTGATAATGTCTGAACCCTCAGTTTGCTATGAAATACTTTGACAAGAAATGTTATTATTAGAAGAAAGGAAACTATTAAACAGTGTGTATGAGGTAATGTTTTGTATTTTTGTAATGCTAACATGGACATATTCTTACAAAAGAAAGTAAATTATAGACAGAAATATCCCATTTTTAAAAAGGCATTCCTTTTATTTTTTTAAAGTTTTGGCTGTACCACATGGTAAATATTGTTCCCTGATCAGAGATTGAACCTGTGTCCCCTGCATTGGAAATGTGGAGTCTTAACCACTGGACTCCATGGAAATCCCCAGCATGATCCCATTTTAAACCAGTGCTAGTGAGAAAAGAGTGCTAATGAGAAAAAATATGGAATAATAATGGATTTGTTAGGAAACTGAGCTATCTCTCTTGACTTTTCTTATTGTCAATACATGTTGCTCTCTAATGGCTTCATTTACTTATTTTATTTATTTATTTTTTTAGCAAACAAGTTCAAAATAGTGCAAATTTTACTATTCTGAACTTTCAGTGAAAAGAAACCATTAACAGTTTTATCATTCTGTTACTTAATCATTTTAATGAACAATTCTTTAACATTATAGCTTGTAAAAACCAGATACTGTGATAAATAATCAGGATTTAAAAGGTACAATGATACTCTTTCACCTATGTTCAAAAATTCATTAGCGAACATAGAGGAAAAATAATAAGTAGCATTTTAAAAATTATTAAACTTTGAGCATTTAAAAAACTCCCATTACATATCCTCGTTGCCACACCCCAACTGATTTAACATTATTCTTTGGGCTCGAGATTTCAGGTATCAGGCTCTGAGGATGTGGAAAGAATAAGATTGTGATTACTTAGCATGGAATTTCAAGTTGTATTTTACTCAGCAAAAACATCAGTATTTGCAGAATAAGTGCCTTGAAAGTCAGTAATTATTGTATTTACAAAGCTTTCCTAATTACCTCAGTGTGGAGAGAACTAACGATAAAATGTAGGATAATTCCCACATCACTGGAAAGGGAGAGGTCACTATAGATTCTGAAAAATGGCTCCCGTGATAAGAAATAGAATGTAGAATAGCCAGGGTTCAAATAGTGTCAGTCTCCTGGCCCCTGGCACCTTCTTCCTTTTCCATGACCAAGTCAACATCCTTGACGCTTGACGGAGTTAGAAGCACAGACTGGGTGGTAGAAAAAAAAATGACTGAAGAATGTATCTAGCCTCACAGAGCTCTATATAACTGAGCATATTGTGAGGAAGAAACTCCAGAACTAGTTTTGTCTTGAGACAGTTCTAGAAATCCAACTTTTATATGAGCAATTATCATATACTAACTATTGAGCAAGGTACTTTCGTAAGTGCTAGATCTATTCTTGAAAAGAAAAATGAAAGTGAAAGTGAAATCGCTCAGTCGTATATGACTCTTTGCGACCCCATGGACTGTAGCCTACCAGGCTCCTCCGTCCATGGGATTTTCCAGGCAAAAGTTGCCATTTCCTTCTCCAGGGGATCTTGTCAACCCAGAGATCGAACCCGGGTCTCCCGCATTGTAGGCAGAAAGCTTTTACCATCTGAGCCACCTGGGAAGTCTCAATTCATTCTTAAACTACTGTATATTAGTTTTAATTAATTTCTAATTATATAAATAAGAGAAATAAGGCAAAGAATATTCAAGATACATGAGTTGGGCTACAGAAAATAGCATCATATTAAATAGCTTCTTAAATATAAATTGAATTATATAAGCTTAATTTCAATAAACAGTGGTTTTATAGTCCATCTGAAAATATTGACTAGGGTCATCTGTATTTTTGCTTCCATTATGCTAATTGCATTTGATTAAATTTAGAGATAGATATTTAAATATTAATGCTTTTTTCATACTATAAATATGAATGCTCAGCCTCTATTTCAAAAACACTTATGAATAAAACATTACATTTCCTCTGAATGGCAAAGTTAAATAGATCCACCAAATGGAATTAGGATCCCTGAATATAGAGATTATATATTGATTTAATTTCTTTCTAGTGAAATCTTCATACTAACATCAATAAATACTTCCTGGCAATATTCTCATTTTCAAGGTTTTATTTTTCACAGTCACAAACCCCAAGATTTTAAGTGCCTTGTACTTACTTGCACTTAGTGAGTGGGGAAGAAAGAGGGGAAATGATCAAGAGGTAAAGAAATGCAAATTAAGAGGTGAGACTGAGGGAGGCTGCTGGCCCTTTAATCGATCTCAAGGGATGCTGTTTCTCTGCTGTCACTGAAGGATCAACAATTAGTGTTTAGTAAAAGAAAACAGAAAAAGTACAAAAAAGCTTCTTCAGAGCCAACACTGACTGCGTGCGATCATATGCCAAACACATTTCTACATAGTTTAAATGCTGTTTTTCATCTTAGATTATTTACTGTTCTAATATTTATCCCTAGGATCTAGCATGGATCTTTGAACACATAGTCACTCAACAAATTCTTACAAAACACTTTATATATTTCCCTAATAGAATACTTACAACAAGGTTATATTAAATATTAATCACATTGACTTGATAAAGAAGTATGAGGAATTAAGTAACATATCTAATGCAACACAGCTAGTAGCAAAACTCAGATTTTAAAAGTCATTCTCTCCTGTTAATTATACTATCTTCAGATGGGGAAACAGTGGAAACAGTGGAAACAGTGTCACACTTTATTTTTCGGGACTCCAAAATCACTGCAGATGATGATTCCAGCCATGAAATTAAAAGACGCTTACTCCTTGGAAGGAAAGTTATGACCAAACTAGATAGCATATTAAAAAGCAGAGACATTACTTTGCTAATAAAGGTCTGTTTAGTCAAGGCTATGGTTTTTGCAGTGGTCATGTATGCATGTGAGAGTTGGACTGTGAAGAAAGCTGAGCGTCGAAGAACTGATGCTTTTGAACTGTGGTGTTGGAGAAGACTCTTGAGAGTCCCTTGGACTGCAAGGAGATCCAACCAGTCCATCCTAAAGGAGATCAGTCCTGGGTGTTCACTGGAAGGACTGATATTGAAGCTGAAACTCCAATACTTTGGCCACCTCATGCGAAGAGTTGACTCATTGGAAAAGATCCTGATGCTGGGAAGGATTGGGGGCAGGAGGAGAAGGGGACGACAGAGGATGAGATGGCTGGATGGCATTACCAACTCGATGGACATGAGTTTGGGTAGACTCCGGGAGTTGGTGATGGACAGGGAGGCCTGGTGTGCTGCGGTTCATGGGGTCGCAAAGTGTCGAACACAACTGAGCGACTGAACTGAACTGAACAGTAGACTGTTTATTACTTATACAACAGCAAAAACATAAAAGAATAAACAGGTTCATTAAACAAATTGTTAAATTCCTGTCTATTTTTCAAAGTAGATTTTTTGTTAATAGTAGTGGTAGGTATACATCTAAATGGTTGTCAAAGATATCTTCCTCTTGGTCTTCATACCTATATGTAGCTCCTTCCTCTTGAATGTGAGCTGGCCTAGTGACTTGCTTCTCATCAATACAATACAGGAAAAGTGACGGGATATTAATTTCAAAAATTGCATCTTACATCTTACTAAGAGGCTTTCTCTACTCTCTTTTCTGCTTGCATGTTTGCATGATTAAGTTGCCATGAAGGGAAGAATCATCTGTAAGGAACTGACACCAGCCTATGGCCAGTAACCATGAAAAACCTGGGACCCTCAGTTCAATAACCAGTAAGGAACTGAATCCTGCCAACAGCTATCTATTCAAAATATGATTATACAAAAATATATAGGAAAGAGATGAAGTGTCCTAGTGGCCCAATGGAAGCAACAATAGTTTACTAAACCCCAATAAATGCTATAATTATTGTGGTTCTAATTGCAATGTGTGCCATTTTTTTAAAAACAAAAATTTTTTGGGTATAAATTCCATTTCTTATGGATACATCCAGTCAATTCAAAGATACATTTTTTTTTCACATTTTACCATCTTTGAACATAGAAAATCTCTTTCAGTTAACACAGAATAACAGTGCTCACACATCTGATGAATCATCATAACTTACAAATGTGTTAATAATACACATTTTCAATATTCTTTGTAGTTCTATAATATTGGTATAAAAAAAAGGTTCATGAATTTAGAAGTTAAGGTATTTAGAAATTAAGAAATCAATTCCTGAAAATATATAGCCCTCAACTTTATACACATATTTCTTATAGCAGTTTAAATAGTAATTTTTTGTCTTTGTTCAGGTATATTGGTATGGTCCCATTTAATCAATATAGTGAAATTGATGTAACACAAATTGAACTTTAGGAATAATAAGATAGTTTTGTAGTCCATCAAAAACACATGTGGTTATAACATCTTCTGATGGAATACTACTCATATTTTTGAGTCTTCTTAAAAGGATGATTGGATTTCATTATCAGGACTGTGCACTACCTATTTGCAAAGCATGAAGACACACCCCCGAGAGATATGACTCACATCTACTGCTCTGAGACAAACAGCAAGTAACTTACGGTGGAACTCATTGTCATCATCTAGGACAATAGCTTTTCCATAGAGAAAAAATGCTAAAGAATGCAATACAGTGATTTTCACTCTACCCTTACTGGAGGTATCTGTTTCTCAAAACTAAAATGGATAATTGAAGTGCAAATCAGCAGTAGAAAATGCGTGGAGAGTCGCTTAGGTATCAACATCAGATCTTTACTACTTGTTTTGTTTGACTATGCAGTTAGTGAAAGTACCTTGAAATAACTCAGGAGAAATTATACATTTGCACTTGCTGCTGTTAATAAATCTATGAGCAAGTATAAATAAATGGGTGGTGAGATAAGATTCATTTTCATTGCAGTATGATTCATTTTTATAGCCTTTCTTGCAAAGAGAGAGACTAAATCATCTTTATTTTCTATGTGGTTTCTTTTCTTCAGTTTTCAAAATTTTGTTCATTGTTTTCATTGTATTCTTCTCTCTATTATTTGGTTTGCAAGCATCCTCTTCATTGAAAAAAAGGAATTGATAGCTTTAATCTACCACAAAAATGAAAGAATATCCTTGGAAATATCAGGGGTAGCTGGTGAAGGCATTCTTGGTATTTAGGAATTGGGTAATGTTGTCACCTAAGGCATCCTGGTGATTATCTCAAGCTTTAAATAAACTAATTATGCCATTATTTAATGGCATTCATGAATCAGTCTTTTATGAAGATACAATACACAGCACAGATGAACTTTTTTTCACCATTTTTTTTTTTTTTTTGACATTTGCAGAAGCCTGTGCAATGGGTCAGGGATCAATCTCACCATATTTTCTCTGCTGTTGCCTTTCGCAACCTTCTCACTATTGGGGCCACCAGCTGATGAAGCAAGAATTCAGTTTTCTTTTCCAGACAAGGTAAACAGAGAACCAGGCACATGTGTGCTCAGGAGCTAAGTCATGTCCAACCCTTTGCAATCCTATCCTGTAGCCTGCCAGGCTCCTCTGTTCCTGGGATTTCTAGGCAAGAATACTGGAGCAGATTGCCATTTCCTTCTCCAGAGATATTCCCCATCCATGGATCGAATCCACATCTCCTGTGTCTCCTGTATTGGCAGGCAGACTCTTTACCACTGAGTCACCTGAGAAGGTTAACGGTGTCTACAATAATTCTCTCTGCCTACTAGACTAAAATGTTGTATATGCGGATGGATCCTGGGAACCTGTTTAAACTGAGGTGTAGCACAAAACTTCTGTTTACCTTCATTTTCATTTTTTCATTTCGCCACTGGCTGGTTCTGCGAAAATCCAAAAGAGTAGGGCTCATTTTTTGTAGTGTCCTCCCTCATTTTCCTACTGCCTAGAATAATAGCTGAAGAAGATGTGGTCTTTGGCTTCAACCATCAGGCCATCTTCAACTGTAGGATCAAGTGTCTGCAGGCATTTGCACCTTCAGCATATTGAAAAGCAGAGATATCACTTTGTCAACAAAGGTCCGTCTTGTCAAGGCTATGGTTTTTCCAGTGATCATGTATGGATGTGAGAGTTGGACTATAAACAAAGCTGAGCACCGAAGAATCCATGCTTTTGAACTGCAGTGTTGGAGAAGACTCTTGAGAGTCCCTTGGACTGCAAGGAGATCCAACCAGTCCATCCTAAAGGAGATCAGTCCTGGGTGTTCCTTGGTAGGACTGATGTTGAAGCTGAAACTCCAATACTTTGGCCACCTCATGCGAAGAGCTGACTCATTTGAAAAGACCCTGATGCTGGGAAGGATTGGGGGCAGGAGGAGAAGGGGACGACAGAGGATGAGATGGTTGGATGGCATCACCGACTCGATGGACATGGGTTTGGGTGGACTCCGGGAGTTGGTGATGGACAGGGAGGCCTGGCGTGCTGCGGTTCATGGGGTCGCAAAGAATCAGACACGACTGAGCGACTGAACTGAACTGAACTGAATGTCACTGGTACATGTGACCACCTCCACAACTCATTAACGTTCATTCTTAACTCTGCTTGCTTTCTTTTTAAATTAACTTTATTGAGGACACATTAGACAGAAAATTGCATATATCTAATGTATGCATTTTGATGAGTTTGGACATATGCATGCATATACGAAATCCTCACTATAAATAAGGTAATAAACCTATCCATCACCTCCAAAAGATTTCTAGAGTCTCCTTGCTTTTCTTGTGTGTATGTGGTTAGAACATGCTATCTGCCTTCTTAGGAAGTTTTTAAATGCACAACAAAGCATTGTTAACTGTAGGCTCTATGTTATATAGCACATCTTTAGAAGTTACTCATCTTGGATAAATGTAACTTTATACCCATTAAACAGATCCTCATTTCTTCCCCTGCCCCATCTTCTCAGAATAGACCAGACAATGCATTCTAATACTGTTCCTGCCTATTTCTCTATATTCATTTCTCATCTATTTGTACTGACTGAACTTCTAGTACAGTGGACTCCATTCATTTCATCCAATACTTCAAGTCCATTTTTGTATCAGGATCTTTACACTTGCTGTTCCCTCTGCACTGAGAGCTCTTCTACTCACATTTCACATACCTCACATTTCACATTTTTCATCTCAACTTAAATATCACCTTCTCAAAAATGTCTGACTATTCTACTTAAAACTAGCCCTCAGAGACATTTTCCTTTACTTCATATCATTCATTACTTTTATATTTTTCATCACAGGGTAATATTATTGTTAATTTTGTCTACTATTTATGTATTATCTGTCCCTAAAATATATTCTACACAAATACAAGAAACTAATATTTATTATGTCTTGTTGCAGCCACAATGCACAGAGTAGTCTTGGCACGTTTGCAGAACAATGTCTGTTAGCAACAAATCAAATAAAACAAAGAAAGGAAAAATAACTTTAATTCCTTTCTAAGGCCTGGGAGCTTCCCTGAAACTTTCTGTTTATCATGGATGGTGCTTTCTGAGACCTCAATCTTCACTTGATTTCTGATTAAGTTTGGATTCACTTTCAAGTCTACCCAATACACTGATTCTCTTTATACTGTTTATGTGATAAGTTGATTCATTATGTAACTCAACTTAGTGGTTGAGTATGCCATATTTTTTGGAAATTATGGCTTGAAGCAATAAGTGGTTCTTACTGTGATCAGGCATAGCAGATATTCACTACCCAAATGTTTGGCAAATACAGATTATGAATTGACCGTAGAGTTTTTAATTTATCTTTTCACATTGCCAAGGTACAAGCATGCTTTTTGTTTTAATTACTCCAGATTATATCCATGGCAACTATACTTTTTAACACAAATGTTACTGATAATTATCTGTTATATTTTTTCAAAAAAAAAGCATATATTCCATTACAATGCATGGACTTAGGCTTTCTTTACCAAGTTAAAAAAAGAGGGAGGGTCTAGTTTTAGTAATTTTTAATAGTTATCCAGGTTGAGTAAAAAGGTAGACTTTAGTTATCTCATTTTTCTGCTGCAAGCAACATTTAAATGTTCACTAAGTTACTGAAGGGAGAATGATTTTATGTGTTTTGGGGGATAATGAGCATCAGAAATCTGTTTCTTCAACAATACATTTGTATTGTGGTTAGTATTATGGTTTTCAAGAGTTGTTTTTTTTTTTTTTTTTGCATTTTAAGGGAAGAACACTGAGTACGTGTTCTACACTTGAGAATTTCTTAAAGATGAAAGATGATAAAACAGAGAAGAAACTACACAATAAATCAATATAAAAACAAGCCTAGTGCTGATAAATATCAATGAAGTCACTAGAGTGTAAGAGTTATTACTAGGTTGGAATTGCTTTGGAAAATCTGAACATAACTAATACTTTCCATGTTAATAAAAAGGTAGTATTGTAGGATCATTTCTTATTCTGTGAGAATTTTGATGTGAAACAAAATGAAATTTATTCTCCAGAATGTTTTGGTAGGCATTCAGATGCTTTAATTGATTCCAGATAAACAGGAGTATCAAATTTATATATCGAATAGACCACTGGACTAAGGCCAAAATCTTGTGTTTACCCATTTATTTGTATGTCAGCTAAGTTTACTCTATGCTATGACCACAGATTACACTGATGCTCAGAGTACATGCATCATTCTTTCCTCTAGCATCTCTCTTATGAGCATGACTTCTTTCTTTTTCAAGAATGTCTAAGCAAGATAGTGATTTTAGAAAAACACAAATCTCTCATATTATGATTCCATTTAATTTAACACATCCTTTTATTTTTTCTTCTGAGTTTCTTTTTTTTTAAAACTAGTTTACTTGCAATGTCTTTTTCTTTTTAAATGCCATGCAGTGTGTGTGTGTGTATATATATATATGTTTACAATGTTGTGTTGGTTTCTGCCATGCCTTTCCATGCTTAGTTGCACAGTTGTGTCTGACTTTTTGCACCTTCATGGACTGTAGTCCACCAGGCTCCTCTGTCCATGGAATTCTCCAGGCAAGAATACTGGAGTGGGTTGCCATTTCCTTTTCCAGGGGATCTTCCCAACCCAGGGATTGAACTGGGGTCTCCTGCATTGTAGGCTGTTTCTTTACTGTCTGAGCCACCAGGGAAGCCCAAACAACAATGCAAATCAGCCATAATTATATGTACATCTGGTCTCTTGCTAGCCCCCCTCCCCCATCCCATCTCTCCAAGGCATCTCATCCCTTTAAAACCCATATCCCTTTTGTGCAAGGCCATTCCTAAAAAGAACGGCAAATCAAGCCCCTTGCAAATGCAAGTTGTGTATGCCTAGAGAACTTATAGCAGTTTTTCAACAACAGCACTGGTGATATTTTGAACTGAGTAATTCTTGGTTGTGGGAGGCCATTCTGTGGAATGCATCACTGGCCTCCAAACCCTAAGGCCAGTGGCAATGCCCCCTTCTTACCTGTGACAGACAAAAATATCTCCACATAGTGCCAAACATTCTCTGGGGGAGGAGGAGGAAAACTGCCCCCAATTAAGAACCACAAGATTGCAAAGTTGCCTAGAATATTTATATTTAGATGGATAATTTAATTGAGCACTGAAAGCAAACTCTAAGCAAAATGTGCACATTTAAAGGAAAAAGAAGACTGAAATCAGCACCTGGCTAAGTCCTGAAAAGAAGCAGGCCTTAAGCATATGTTTGCTAATTAATTTGTATGCAATCTTACAATGGAAGCCAATATTTTTATACGATATTTTTCTATTTTTCCATTTCTAAGCTATTTTCATAAAAGCTTGCAATTCAAAATGACCTCAGGGTTAATCTAATCCATATCAGTAATTGTACAAATGCAAAATATGAGTCATCATTCCCCCAAAGGTTCATACTAGCATAGCTGATCCAATCACCCAAAACTCAAGACACCAGCCTCACACTAAAATCCTTGAAACATTCTGTATACCCTCAAGCTTACACATAGGATCTCTCCAGGAATACAATGAACCAAAACTCAGGAAATACTGAAAAGTTTCTTTACACTAAAGTATGTGGTTGTTAAGGCTTAGTAAGGCTCTATTCTGTTTTAATTGGCAGAGACACAAGCTGCAAAAATTGACAGGAAGTTTTATGTGGGAAAAGGCGGAGTCAAGAATGCTTTAGGTTGCTGCTGCTGCTGCTAAGTCGCTTCAGTCGTGTCCGACTCTGTGCGACCCCATAGACGGCAGCCCACCAGGCTCCCCCGCCGGTCCCTGGGATTCCCCAGGCAAGAACACTGGAGTGGGTTGCCATTTCCTTCTCCAATGGATGAAAGGGAAAAGGGAGAGTGAAATCGCTCAGTCATATCCGACTCTTAGCGACCCCATGGACTGCAGCCTACCAGGCTCCTCTGTCCATGGGATTTTCCAGGCAAGAGTACTGGAGTGGGTTGCCATTGCCTTCTAGGAGGGGTCCAAAAAGTCACTTTCAGCGACTTTCAGTAAGCAACAGCATACAGAATACATTTATTAGAGGTTTTATCCTGACTCAGTCTCTATCTTTATTTTAATCTTGGTTTTCATTGAAATGCATTTACTCAACAAGTAAAAAATTATTGATTTTTGGTGTTGGGGAATAATGACATTAAAATATCTTTTGTGGTATTTTTGATTACTAAGTGATCTTGGTTTATTTGATATTTTTCAATACCCAGAAATACCTTCCCAAATTCAAAAAGAAACAGTTGATACTAATTTAAAGCATGAAAAATGCATACATGCATTTAAGTTGGCTGATAAAATTAGTTGATTATTTGAAATAAAACTAGATCTTCATCACCTAGGAATGTCAACAAAATCCAAACGACTTAAAGAGTAAATATACATGAAAGGTTTTGAGAGTAAATCCTGAGTTTTTACTGCAAAAGAAATTTTTTTTCTTTTATTCTGTATACATATGAGATAATGGACATTTCCTAACTTACTGTGATAATCATTTCATGATGTACATCTGAATCATTATGCTGTACATCTAAAATTTACACAGTGCTGTGTGTCAATTACATTTTAATAAAACTGGAAGGGAAAAAAAAGAGTAAAAGTAAAATATTGTTTAATATTTTTCAGATAGCAGAATGAAAATGGAACAAAAGAATAGAGAAACATCTAGCTATAAATTAAAGGAAGATGGTACAAAGGAATAATGAAATAATCATTTCTAAGTCTTCAATTGCTTCTTCTATTAGGATTATATATTGATACCCTTTGCCATGTACCTCCAAAGAGAAGTTGTTGGGTTAATAACACCCACATCCTCACCCCACTCACTTTCATCTTGGCCATGTAACTTGTTCGGGCCAGTTGCCTTTAAGAACCAGGAGCAAGAAAACTACTAGGATTTTGTCTTGTTTACACAAAAACAACAAAGAAATAACTTAAATATAAGCTTTAGCTATATTTCCAAATATACATTAATTTCATATTAGTAGAAAAAAAGATGACTGGTACTTTTTAAGAGACATTTGGAGAAAAGAACATAACACAACTTAGGATCCTAATGGAATCTAAATGAAAATAAATCAAAAGGTAATTATGAAAATAGCATACCACAAATACAGTTAAGGGATTTTTAAAAGGTCTTTCAAGAAAAACTTAATATATTAACTGAGGAGATAGTAATTGTAAAAGTTTTAATAATAACAAGCCTACACATTTTAAAGACAATGTGCCTATTGGGAAAAAAATACACGCAAAACATATGATACAAGATTTCATATCTCTAAGGGACTTTGTAATTCATTCAATGAACTTTGACAAATTAATAAGAAAAAAAACAATAAGGATCACAATGAAAAAAATAAGTAAAAAATAAATAGACAGTGCCCAATGGAAAGATAAGAATCAGGGTATTATATGTTTGTCATTATTTTTGCTGACAAGTTTATTTCAAATAGCCTTTCAATGTAGACTGAATATCCTGCTTTATAGTTCCTTATTCCCAAGGAAGAATTCCAAACAAGAGATTTCTTAGCTTCTTTTACAGTTAGGAAACCCATATATGAATTCGGCTCTACAAACTTGATGCATCAAAATTCTGTGATACACACACATTGGTAGGAGTGGCTGCAGGCAACAGAACTTCAGGTCAATAGAAGAAATGTCCACTTTATTACAAGGCAAGACACAGCTGATGGCTCAAAACAAAACAAAAAAATTGGCTGAAATTAAAAATAAAATTTTATCATCCTATGGTTTGCAGTAGCAAAATAGTTAATTAAATTATGACCTAGAGTAAAATGCCCACTGGGCCACAAGACTTTGAGGGATCAGATGGCTGTCCTCAGAGAACCATATTAAAGGGCAGAAGCAATGTGTAAACTGTGAAGGTGAATTTGTTGTTTCAAGCTATACTGACAGCTTGAAGGGAACAAATACCAAGTATGAAGCCCTGAGTCTCAGCTGAAGGCACAGAAAGAAACCATGGGAATTTTATGATTGATAAAATAATCTTGGATCACCTATAACTGTAGACTTAACTCAGAACTCCAAACTCAAAAGTTTGATCCTACCAATTACAAAATTTAGAAGTTTGCTGCATACACAGTCTCATGACTACTGCAGTATGTGTGCATGCTAAGTGCTAAGTTGCTTCAATTGTGTCCGACTCTGCAACCCCATGGACTGTAGCCCACCAGGCTCCTCTGTCCATGGGATTTCCCAGGCAAGAATACTGGAGTGGGCTGCCATGCCTTCCTCCAGGGATCTTCCTGACCCAGGGCTGGAACCCAAGTTTCCTGCATTGGGAAGTGGCTCTTTACCACTAATACCACCTGGGATTTCCCTAACACCAGAGTATAGGAAAGCTAATGGACTGATAGAAAATAAGAGAGATTCTGAATGCTGGAACAGAAAAATGTGGTAGGATCTAGATGACTCAGTGTGACCCAAAATCCCAAACGTCTCTGAGTCTTCCCTGTTATCAGAAACAGCCTTTCTTTCCAAGTCCAAGAAGGCCTCTTTTGCTTAAAATCCAATAACAACTGCATTCGAAAGAGTTACCTTACCAGGGAAAACTATTCTTATTATTCCCATCCTCCACCACTTCTAATTATCTCCTGATCTAAATTAGAATCTGAACTCAACATGCCGCAGGGAACCAATTACAAACTCAAATTCTAGAAGAGATGATGAAGCATGAAAACATTGTAATAATTTTGGATTTGTATCAACGGAAATCAAGAAAATATATACAAGAATATATTTTGAATGTACTAAAGTAAAGACTGCAGTACATCATTTTAGAGTGCAACATTTATTAATATGGTTGTCTTTCTCACAAATTTAGAATTGGTGTGCTAACCTCAGCACATAATAAGGTTTGCTTTGTTGCTTAGTTAGCTAATTAAAATATGGACTTACTGAAGACTCTGACATAACCCCAAACTCTTTTGACATTTTGTATATTAAAAATGTCATTTAATTACAGAAGTAAGAATGGTAGAGTGGTTTTCTTGTGTGTAATTCACTCAACCTATTCTTTAAATCTCTTAAGAGAAGACGGCAAATGCTTTCTATCCTGTGTATTTAGAAATACATGGATGATTTAGAATACATCAACATCTTTTAAAAGTATTGTAGAGTGTTCTCCTAGCTACAACTGCTGCTAAGAGATTCTGCAGTAAATAGGCTCACTTATTCCATGGCAGAATGAGATTCTTGGGTGTTGAGACCAAATAATATCAATAAACCATCAGATGCAAAATGTAATCTCTGTAATTAATAGTGGTGCCACAAGAGAGCATTTTTCAATGGCTGGTTGATCATAGAATCTCTAGAACTGAAATATGTGTGCAGAATTCTAAAGTTCCCATGATTTATATAACAGGAAAACCTTGTGGTTGGTCAGGCAGAAAGAATGATGCTCCAACTAAACAAAGATGTATAGCTCTTCAGCCAAATTGTGGACCTGAGTCATTTCACAGTTTCAGAGTCGAGGGAATGACTGACCATTTAAGTACGCCTGAGTGATAAACATGGTAACAGCACAAATATCTGCTCCCTAGATTTCTAAATGAGATTGTGGACATTTTCTAGGCTAACTATGAACTAGGGAGACAGAAATAACTGGGCAGTTTGAGAATGTTAATAAAAGTTTCAGCCAGTGATAATATCTTGGTACCTAAAAGATATTTGGATACACTGGCTGAAAGTGTGAGTTGCTCAGTCATATCTGAATCTTTGCAACCCCGTGGACTGTAGCCCACCAGGCTCCTAACTCCATCAGATTTCCCAGGCAAAAATATTGGTATGGATTGCCATTTCCTTCTCCAGGGGATCCTCCCAACATGGATCAATGTGTTAAAGTAGACTTTTTATCTAAACTTCACTTCATGATCAGCCAATGAGGCCTCAAACCTAATCCAGGAGCAATGGCGACAGTTTCTAGGAATATTAATTGGAATAAACATGCTCAAAAACTAGAAGAAAATTTCCAACAGCTAGCTAGCATTCATTCTTTTACCACTTTCTTCATCTCATATTTAGATTTTTATATATCATACCACATCAGCTCCTGTCTCACAGGCAGAGACTTCACCACATTGAAATTTATAAATTCCTGTAATTCCATGTCCTTAGCTCCTGACTGATTCAAGCATAGGATTCTGAAAGGATCTTATCAGTTCTCAGTGATATCTCTAGTTGATAGATCCCAGGGTCTTATCACTGGAGGAATTCAGAACTGTGAGTGGAAGAGAACAGGGCCAGTAGAACTTCTGTCCTTCACTAGCACAGAATCCCTACTCTCAGCAACTGTACAGTTGACCTATCTCTGGCCTTCTACTTTACTGATCCAATAGGTTTTCTTAAGAATCTAATTGTATTCACTAACTGGAGATTGACTAAAACTTGAAAACAAAATCATTTTAACTTCCTGTGACAAGCTATAGGTGTATAACTGGAAAGAAAACAATCTTTGTTAGTTTAGCTCCATATAAAATAAAGTTTTTTTATTTCTGAATTTTTTCCTTTGTTTTCAAAAAGTTTTATTCATAAGAAAGCAATTTTCTCATTAAGCAAAAAGATTGCTGGCCATCTTAACATAATACTTTTGAGTTTGAAAAAAAAAATCTTAATATAATTTATTACTTGGCAAGTGTGAGATTTTTCTAAATAAATTTCCAGCCATGATGACATTTAATGTTCACTTCAGTGGGATTAATATTTGCTAAGAATTTGCCATTTGAATCCCTGAGGATGTGTTTCAATACATGTAATATCTACCTCATTAGAACCAGTAGTATTAAGATTTATTCCCAGGACATTCTGTCAAAGTTTTAAAATTTATTGGTGGACTTAACATTCTGTCATAGTTTTAACCTGTTATTTGAAGATTTAAAAAATAATTTTAAAAAGGCATAAATAAGGATTTGAAACATTGGATATCTGAATATTAAGTTTAAACCACAAATTTTATCCAGCCAGCAGCTTAAATCCTACAAGTTTATTAATAAAATTCATATTTTTAATACACAATGCAACTATTTTAAATTAAATAATTTATGCCTATATTTTCTTCCTAAAATTTACATGTTCACATATAATTTATATTCAGTTTCATAGAAGAGAGTGTAATGAACATTTTGCTAAAATGTGCAAATGGGTGCTTGGATATTTTTCTGTGTTCCTGCCCTTTCAATTTAAAGATGTAAGTTAACAAATAAATATTTAAGGATTGGGAAATTAACATTATTATTTTGTATAACTGATCTCATCAATTCAAAAATAAACTCATGCTTTGAGTTATTTTTAAGTTCGAACAATCCTATACAACATACTAAAACAAAGAATAACAATTATAAAAAGTAAAATTTTTAATTTTTTTAATTAAAGAGTAAGATACAACTTAGTGACTAAACAATGATAACAACACAATTTTGACAGATGCCTTTGAAGTTTGCAAATAACTCAAAATTAAATAATCAAGTAACTATTTTATCAAATACATATTGAGGATGATTAAGATGATAGGAAATCTATCATTGGCATGACAAAATGCCTCTAAATACTTATAAATGTGCCATTTAATTTCAGTATAAAATAACCTCTACAAAGGAACAAGAAATCCACTTGAAGAAAAGGGTATGTTCCTATAGACACTAAGTTCCAAGGCCATGGACAAACATTTGATTTAACTGCTGTAATACTCAAGGATTCTTTAGATAATTGTTCTCCTTTGTGATTCTATGAAGTGGCCAGAACTAGTTAACTGACCACTTGTTTAATAAGTTAGATGATTATCATTTAGGTGGACCAGTATCCCCTCGAAATTACTATGTCAGAATAAAATTAGGCCAGGGTTTAAAAGATACAGTTAATAAAATTTTAGAATTTTAATGAAAATATAAAGTTAAAAAGAACTAAAGATTTCTTGCTTATCCACTTGATATATGCACATAAAAACAGTATAGTCATGAGTTTTAATAGTGGTATTTAAATTATTAATTAAATATCATGTTAATTGAAAGGATTTTAAAACAAATGGCAAAAATTTATGAATAAAAATTTGGAAAAATTATAATAATATAAAGCAAAATAAAGGTACAAAGGATATAATCTTCCACTGTCAATGACTTTAACCCCTACCCCACCCCACACACAAAAATCACTAAAAGTTTTAATATTTTTAAGCATCTGGAATTCTTCTCAGATGAAAATTGAAGACAACTTTAAAAACTATAAATATTTCTCCTTTTATGCCTTTAAAAAGAAAAAATTTATATCTTAACATTAGAATTTATATCAGAATATAAGAGGCTCTAATATTGGTAATATTTTATGTTAAAATATGGGATGTGCATTGGTATCTAGAAAGCAAATTATGTTTCAAGTAGAAATACAATTTTATAATATATTTGTATATGTAATCATAAATACTTTAGAAAAAGGAAAATCTAGAGTTTCTTCTCAATAATATGCATGGAGAGAAGTTATACATATTTGGAATGCTTAATAGTTAAAATTTTGGAACAACTTTTAAAAATGTAATATAATATTGTCCATTCATTCAAGTATGGTTATGTTAATGACTATATTAAATATAGCAAGTGCTGAAACAAAACTTCAAATAACCAAAAACAGTGTTTTACTAGACATGCTAGTAAAGCAGCATATTTGCTTCAGAAGTTTCTTTCTAATAAATCAAAATAAACCTTCCAAGCCTTATTTTTCTTCTCATTCTACAAATAACCAGCATCATTACCTTGTATGTGTTTATATGCATTTTTTTTCTATTTTTACCAAAATGTGTATATCCAAAAACAACATGTAATTTAACACTGTACTCTTTCCACTTAAATAATACCATACTGGGATTATTTTTTGTGATTTTTTTCTTTAAATCTTTGTTGAGGTTAAATCTTTGTTAGAGGAATGGACATTGACATTTGTTCATTAGCAGTACACTTACAGCAGTAAAATAAATAAAGTATACTAATATGTATCCATACAGATATTTCTCCAAAAATATACTGTAATTTCTTTTCTTTTCAATCTTACCTTACTGTCACAAACATAAAGCCTTTATTTTTCACAGATGCTACACTAAATTTTTACCACTGTATACATAGCAATAGGTTTTCTAATATTCCTGAATTTAGATTTTTTTCCTGTTGTCCTTCTGTCAGCCAGTTCAAAATGCAGTATTTAGTTATTTACATCTATTACTTTTTAACAAATTTATGTACATTACAAGAAGAATCCACACTCCTATAAGGTATGAATAATCTTTTTTTTTTTTTAATAATCAAGCCTCCAAATACACAGAGAAAGAATAGTAAATGAAGAAGCTTTATTTATGAACCAGTTAAGATAAGAAAACACGTTGCATAAGATATAAAATGCATTCTTCTCAAAATCTGGCCTTTGAATGAGGGAAAGTCTCTAAAAATGCAGAAGCACATTAACACTGCATTTTATTTAAAATCATATAAATCCAACTATTTTTTAAGATGAGTAGAAAGGACAGGACACAAAGTTGTCAAAGTTGTACTTTTCTGACCTTTATATATTGTTTCAAATCACTCTCAGTAATCAACTCTGAATATGCCAGTTATATATTATCAGAGTTAAGAGTCAGAGAAAAAGTTTTTTTCTCCTCTCATTGCCAGTTTTGTAAATGGTCCCTGTAGCAGTCTGTATTCATATTAGACATAAAGAACGTTGACAGAAGAGGCACAGAAAAAATATACAAATCCCATAAGGCAGCAATCAATTCAACTGTCTGACTAGCTCTGGACTATTTGCTTTAACTTTTGAAGGTTTATGGAAAACTCTTTTTTAGTTTCATCCTATCGTCAAGGTCTAGCTGCCAGCATAATATACAAGACATTTGGACCTATCAGCATTTGACTTAATAGTCTGAGGTTGAAACTAGGATATATCTGCCAGCATGCAGCAAATCTTGGTAGCTCTGATGAATGCAATTCAGGAATGAGCCTCCAACATCAGCTGTCTACTCAAAGACAGTAAGAACTGCCGGGTCAGGGGAGCCGCTATTTAGGGGGTCCAGAAGTGCCCTTGCCATTCACCCCTCACCCAGAAAATTGACAAGTGTTAGAGCAGTAGTGAGGAGAAAGAAAACCAAGGAAGTGATCTGATCTCCTTGAAATCTCCAGGACTGGTTGCCATCTAGAAATCCAAACAGAACCTATTTGGTGGTTAGTTAGATCTATTTGAGGTTATTCAGTCAGGATGATAGCAAGGAGAGATAAGAAAGTCTTCCTCAGTGATCACTGCAAAGACATAGAGGAAAACAATAGAATGGGAAAGACTAGAGATCTCTTCAAGAAAATTAGAGATATCAAGGGGAACATTTCATTCAGAGACGGGCTCAATAAAGGACAGAAATGGTATGGACCTAACAGAAGCAGAAGATATTAAGAAGAGGTGGCAAGAATACACAGAAGAACTGTACAAAAAAGATCTTCACGACCCAGATAATCATGATGGTATGATCACTCACCTAGAGCCAAACATCCTGGAATGTGAAGTGAAGTGGGCCTTAGGAAGCATCACTATGAACAAAGCTGGTGGAGGTGATGGAATTCCAGTTGAGCTATTTCATATCCTAAAAGATGATGCTGTGGAAGTGCTGCACTCAATATGCCAGAATATTTGGAAAACTCGGCAGCGGCCACAGGACTGGAAAAGGTCAGTTTGCATTCCAATCCCAAAGAAAGGCAATGCTAGAGAATGCTCAAATTACCAAGAGGGTAACAGGCAGGAAGGCCGGGGATCTCCAAAAGGAGAAAATAGGCTGCAAGTGTCAGACATTTTTATCTCTCTCTTAAGCGGCAGGAGAAAACAAACTAGTGACATATGTGTGTGTGTGTGTGTGTGTGTGTGTTTAGTCAGTCAGTCGTGTCCGACTCTTTGTGACCCCATGGACTGTAGCCCTCCAGGCTTCTCTATCCATGGGATTCTCCAGGCGGGAGAAAACAAACTAGTGATATGTGTGTGTGTGTGTGTGTGTGTGTGTGTGTGTGTGTGTGTGTGTGTGTGTGTTTAGTCGGTCAGTCATGTCCGACTCTTTGTGACCCCATGGACTGTAGCCCTCCAGGCTTCCCTGTCCATGGGATTCTCCAGGCAAGAACACTGGAGTGGGTTGCCATGACCTCCTCCAGGGAATCTAAATATATATATATATATTTTTTTTTTTCCCCTTCTCTATACAAATTTAAAAACGAGGTTTTTCTTAAAACATTAGGTTGCCATAATGACACCTGGTTCCACGTGAAGTTAACTATTCCCAAGCCTTGAGTTAACCAATGCATTCATCTTATGAAAATGTTTGTCTTAAGCTATGTTAATATACTATGCATTTACCCCAGACTCTAATGGCTCAGAATGGACTTGACAAACCAGTATGTTATACTCAGACATTGTTCCCCTAATCTATGTAAACAAAACTATTTGTATGATAATCTGCCTTTCTACAAAATTCAAGTCAATCGTTTTATGCCCCGGGATGACTCATATGGTGCCAAGATTATCCCAAAATATATCTTATGGATGAGGGGCCTGGTGCCATTCTGAGTTTTAAGACATTCCTTTCTTGCATTAATAGACTGCTAGTGACTATATAATATCCAGTTAAAAACTAGCAGGGGGGTACTCTTTCTGCCCCCTTCTGATGTCTATGTCAGAAGCTTTCTCTATCTCCTTTATATTTTAATAAAACTTTATTACACAAAAGCTCCGAGTGATCAAGCTTCATCTCTGGCCCAGGATTGAATTCTTCTCCTCTGGAGGCCAAGAATCCTGGCATCTTTTTGTAGTTCAGCAACAACCTGTCACTACCACACAATTGCACTCCTCTCACACACTAGTAAAGTAATGCTCAAAATTTTCCATGTCAGGTTTCAACAGTACATGAACCGTGAACTTCCAGATATTCAAGCTGGTTTTAGAAATGGCAGAGAAACCAGAGATCACATTGCCAACATCCGCTGGCTCATCGAAAAAGCAAGAGAGTTCCAGAAAAACATCTATTTCTGCTTTATTGACTATGCCAAAGCCTTTGACTGTGTGGATCACAACAAACTGTGGAAAATTCTGAAAGAGATGGGAATATTTTGCTCACCTGCCTCTTGAGAAACCTGTATGCAGCTCAGGAAGCAACAGTCAGAACTGGACATGGAACACCAGACTGGCTCCAAATAGGGAAAAGAGTACGTCAAAGCTGTATATTGTCACACTGCTTATTTAACTTATATGCAGAGTATATCGTGAGAAATGCTGCACTGGATGAAGCACAAGCTGGAATCAAAATTGCTGGGAAAAATACAATAACCTCAACTATAGAGATGACACCACACTTATGGCAGAAAGCAAAGAAGAACTAAAAGCCTCTTGATGAAAATGAAAGAGGAGAGTGAAAAAGTTGGCTTAAAGCTCAACATTCAGAAAACTAAGATCATGGCATCTGGTCCCATCACTTCATGGAAAATAGATGGGGAAACAGTGAAAACAGTGGCAGACTTTATTTTGGGGGGCTCCAAAATCACTGCAGATGGTGACTGCAGCCATGAAATTAAAAGACACTTACTCTTTGGGAGAAAAACTATGACCAACCTAGACAGCATACAAAAAAGCAGAGACATTACTTTGCCAACAAAGTTCTGTCTAGCCAAGGCTATGGTTTTTCCAGTAGTCATGTATGGATATGAGAGTTGGGCTATAAAGAAAGCTGAGCACCGAAGAATTGATGCTTTTGAACTGTGGTGTTGGAGAACTCTTGAGATTCCCTTGGACATCAAGGAGATCCAACCAGTCCATCCTAAAGGAAATCAGTCCTGAATATTCATTGGAAGGACTGATGTTGAAGCTGAAACTCCGATACTTTGCCCACCTCATGCGGAGAACTGACTCATTTGAAAAGACCCCGCTGCTGGGAAAGATTGAAGGTGGGAGGAGAATGGGATGACAGAGGATTAGATGATTGGATGGCATCACCAACTCAAAGGACATGAGTTTGAGTAAACCCCAAGAGTTGGTGATGGACAGGGAGGCTTGGCATGCTGCAGTCTATGGGGTCACAAAGAGTCGAACACAACTGAGCGACTAATTGACTTCTGAGTCAGGATGAAGACTTCAGAAAATGTCAGCACAAACTCAAAATTAGGAGTCAACAGCTGACATTTGACAAAACATATCACTTGATTTGGTGAATGCATGTATGCATGCTCAGTCGCTTCAGTCATGCTCAATTCTTCACGACCCTATGAACTGAAGCCCACTAGGTTCCTCTGTCCATAGGATTTTCCAGGCAAGAATACTGGAGTGCCATTCCCTTCTCCAGGGGATCTTCCTGACCCAGGGATCGAACCCCAATCTCCTGCATTGCAGACAGATATTTTACGGTCTAGTCACCAGGGAAGCCCCAACTACAGCATAGAGGGATCAAATAAATTAGTCACAAAGACTCCTAGTTCTGTTTCAAAGGTAAAGATTAGGCTTACATACATTCTTCACTCTGAGGGTTGCCATGTTCTCCTCCAGGGATTTGGTGAATGACTGATGACCAAGTTTATTCCGCTTCTGAAAGTTGTGGGCAAGAGTACACATGGTGGGTTAAGAAGACCCTCATCATAAGGGGGCTGTCAGAATTTGCCAGGAGGCAGTGGATAGGAGTATGAAGAAAGAAGGAACATTCATCTAGATAAGCTACATCAGATCCATTAGCTCTATTGATACCAAAGGATGTGTTCTAGTCAGGTGCAAAATTTGGAATAAATTAGGATGGATGAGAATGTGCAGAATCAGGAAATGTGCTTTAGCCAAATAACTCTAGTTTCTGATTAGAGAATGGATTACCATTCCAAATCTTTGCCAGTTTGACAGTGATAATCATGATGACTTTAAATCTGGCAACATCAACTTTTGGACACAGACTCTGTATAACTCTTCTTTAGGTTCCCAGGTCTTTAAATTTTAGTACAGAATAAGCATTTATTGGAGGTGTGAGTATGGCATCTCTCAATATTCATGAGACACCAAACACTGATTCCTGTATTTTAATGACCAAAAAAAAAAAAAAAATACAAGTAGTTGGGGGAAAACAAATCCCTCTAATGTCAGGTTTATATTTTACCCTCATATTTTTCAAATAAAATATTTGCTTACAATCATTTCATTTTGTAAAACTCAAAAAAAAAAAATACAGAAATCATCCAGTTCAATTCTTTGAGTTCAAAAAGAGGATTCTGAGCCAAATAAAGTTAAGCGACTTGCCTATTTGACCTTAGCTCCAGCACGTTTGAGGACATAAAAAAAAGAGAGATAGCTTCACAGTGTGCAGCGCTTACAATGTCAAGTGTATGGACATGAAGAAGGAAAGAAAATGATATGCCTCAGCCAGAAATGAGTATTATTTCACCTTTCCTTTGTGTCACACAGGAAGCAGGTACAGGACTGAGAACACAGCGACTGGCTCCGGGCAGCATGTGTTCATTCACAGCCAGCCCCCAGCCAGTGGTTCCTAAAGACGCAGCGAAGGCAGCCACGCACACTCCTGACGGGAGGACTAGTTTTATTTAACAGTTTTGAACAGCTGGAGAGCACACAGCTAACGACCACTTGAGCATGAAAGTGTCTGATGATTGCATATAAAATATGCCATGCCATGAGGAGAAAAGGTAATAACAATATACAACAGAACAAATGTGCAGTGACAGTTCAAAACGTGTAAATTGCATAACAAATTTTGAAAGAGAACCATCGTTGAGCATTCTTATAGTAAGATATTTCTTTCAAATCAGAAATAATTTAAACAATCAGAGAAATTCTCTTTTCTATCTCCTCGGAGCTACATGAATGGAAAATGATGCAAAATTAGCAACAGAGAATCAGAAAACCCCAAACAGAGATTTGCAGGTCTGACAGGAGCTTTTCAACAGCGTTTAAGCATCATGTGAACAAAAATATTTATGAGAGGAAACAACCCTCTGGTCAGAGTATCTCTTACCTTGCGGAAAAGGAAAGCTATCAACAACAAAGCAAGCAGAAGGCAACGCTGAATTCCAAAGGCAATTGCAGGGTGAGCTGTACTTTTAAATAACCGCATATGTGTTTTTAGAGATTTGTCTCGCGGCTCATGTCGTTTTTTTTTTCCTTCACCCAACTGTCAACTATATCAGTGATGAAAATGAAAAATGTATCACTCAAAACTATTTTTTTTTTGCATTTTCTGAATTGTACCTTATCTAGTGAGAATGAAAATCTTCTTTCCTTTTTTTTTTCTCAGAAATACATTTCTGTAAGATTTCTTCACTATCAAAGTACAGGAGCAACTAGAAGGAAAAAAACAGGATGTAGAGAGATAACCATACAGCAACCGATTTTTAAAGAACTCACTAGGTGCCCCAAGGTTTAGTAAGAGACAAAAACCCAGTCATAAAGAAGCAGAATCCTATCGTTAAGAAATAAATCACTTTTGATCAAACAATACCAGCTTCTCTGCATTGTTTCCTCCACAGCATTAATTATAATCAGCCATATTAAATATTTTTGTTATTCAGGTTTGGATAGTCTGAACCTAATTTTAAAATGTAAAGTCCATAAAATTATAGATTTTAGTTTAATTTATATATGGATTTTTTCCATTGCTTCAATCAATATTTAAATGGATCAATAAAAATATCAAATATTGCTAAGATTATTTAATCATATAGTGAGAAAACAACATAAGCAATGGGAAAGGAAAACATAAATTGTCTGAGGCATTTAAAGACAGCTATGATGAGGTGACACATTAAGGACGAGGTACAGTAGTAACCTGGCCTCCCTGGTGGCTCAGTGGGAAAGAATCTGCCTGCCAGTGCAGGAGACTCAGGTTCGATCCCTGGGTAGAGAAGATCCCCTGGAGAAGGAGATAGCAACCCACTCCAGTATTCTTGTCTAGGAAATCCCATAGACAGAGGAGCCTGGCGGGCTACCGTCTACGGGGTCACAAACGAGTTGGACACAGTTCAGTTCAGTTCAGTCACTCAGTCGTGTCCAACTCTTTGAGATCCCATGAACCGCAGCACGCCAGGCCTCCCTGTCCATCACCAACTCCCGGAGTTTACTCAAACTCATGTCCATTGAATCGGTGATGCCATCTCACCATCTCATCCTCTGTCGTCCCCTTCTCCTCTCACCTTCAATCTTTCCCAGCATCTGGGTCTTTTCAAATAAGTCAGCTCTTTACATCAGGTGGCCAAAGTATTGGAGTTTCAGCTTCAGCGTCAGTCCTTCCAATGAATATTCAGGATTGATTTCCTTTAGGATGGACGGATTGGATCTCCTTGCTGTCCAAGGGACTCTTAAGAGTCTTCTCCAACGCCACAGTTCAAAAGCATCAATTCTTCGGCACTCAGCTTTCTTTATAGTCCAACTCTCACATCCATACTTGACTACTGGAAAAACCATAGCCTTGACTAGATGGAGCTTTGTTGGCAAAGTAATGTCTCTGCTTTTTAATATGCTGTCTAGGTTGGTCATAACTTTTCTCCCAAGGAGTAAGCGTCTTTTAATTTCACGGCTGCAGTCACCATCTGCAGTGATTTTGGAACCAAAAAAAAAAAATAAAGTCTGCCACTGTTTCCACTGTTTTCTCCATCTATTTGCCATGAAGTGATGGGACCGGATGCCATGATCTTAGTTTTCTGAATGTTGAGTTTTAAGCCAACTTTTTCACTCTCCTCTTTCAGTTAAGAGTTGGACACAACTTGGCAACTAAATAATACCACCACTGTGGTGATAACTGAGGTATGAAGTTCTTATGTCAGTATACAAAATTGTGTTAGTATTTCCATATTATCCACTACAGGAAGGCAAAGTCTAAATCAGTTCATTGTATTCTTTGTTGTATTATCTACATCCAAAAGTTATTTCTTCTTTTTAAAAAATTATAATTTTGTAATTTCATTTCTGAGATTTCAGATTTGGAAAGGAACTTAGAAGTCATCTCTTCTAAATGCCCAATTTTTGTTGAAAGCAAAATGAACTCAAGAGTTATTAATATAAGTGTTAAAGTGTCCTTGATTGATGAAAAGGGCAGGATCAGGGCACATGCTCTGAAAGGCTTACTCCTCCTATTATGAGCTTCTATGAACCACTTGCTTGAATGTTCTCACACAATGCTGACTGCATTACTTCAAAGAAATACAAAGAAACTAGAAAATGCTCACAGAAAGACAACTGAACTATCATTAAAGAAATGGAACCACTCTGTATAGGAAGACTGCAATGATTAGAATCTTCAATCTGGAAACTCTGACATCTATTAAATCATGAAGAAGGTGGATAGTGTGAAAGTCAAGCTCTCTACACACTTCAGTTATACTAGGTCTGAGGGCACTCTTTGAAGTTTAAAAGAGATAAATTTAGGACAAATAATGGAAAGTGTCATACTATTTTATTTATTAGGTGGAGTGCTCATGGAAGTAACACAGGCTGAGAATATAATAGGTTCATAAAAGCTTTAGATAAAAAACATACAATAAATCAATTTTAGACTATTCAAGGGAAGTGGCCCAATATGCCATTAATATGGCTTTTATCTTTGCCACAGCACAGGGCTATCCTTGTTCCATAGTTATATTTGAAGTGATTGAGCTTGAACATTTTCACCCTGAAATTAAAGAACCAAGTGTCTTAGTAACATGGGCTAAATAGTAAGAGTGGATGGGGCACCATGTTCTACACATAACAAGGACTCAATGGCTGTTGAATAAATTAATTTTCTGCAGCCAAGGTAAAATTTCCAAATGAGCATTACAAACATGCGATGTGTGTATGTATGTGTGTATATATATATACACACATATATTCACAAATTTCACAGACATGAAAATGTACCAAAGGGTATCTCAACCAAAGAGACATTCTAGATTTTGGTACACAGAGAGATTTGTTTTGAAGCATCTTAGTCTCTCGCTATTAGGAATCTATCAAGTTCTTTTATACCATGCGTTCCATCACATTTTTAAATGTTAAATTTCATCTGCAGAATAAAATACCATCATTATGTATTACTTTGTCTCAGTAATTTTTTAATGGAGACATTTTCCAAGTATTGAAATATCACCTCAAATTTATCAAGGGCATTTATGTTGAATCTTGTTCTTGTATCATGATACTTGCTGCTTCACTGATGTGAATGATTTGTAGACTAATGATACTGGAACATGTGTAAACTAAGCATAAGAGCTTACACACATTTTTCATAAAATGATAATTTGTGTCTATAATACAACATAAAAAATAAATAAGTGTAATCAAAACTCTCAAAACTAATAGCATTCAAATTAATATAGTTTTAGGTAACAGATACTTTTGGTTCACCAAAACTAAGTGCTTGATAAGTGGATATGGCATCAGAATTAAAACAAAAATTCTTTAGAGATTAATACACATACAGTGAAGTAACCTCTTGGTTCAGTTTTCTTTAGGTGGCAAAATTTTCAAATAAATTTCATATAACTCATTGCAATATTGTTTGAAGTTCATTTGGCAAAACTCTATAAGATATAAAATATTTCTACATGCTCTTTTTTTAGAAACGTAAAAATAATATGAAAGCAACAATGATCACAACAGAAAACTGGATACTGAAACAACATGAATATTTCTTATAAGATAGTTATTCACCTTAAATATATTATTATATGAACTATATTCAATTATCATATGAAATCTCACAGCTTTCAAATTCATATAACCTGCATCAGGCTTGAGAAAAACTGGTTCATGTCACAGCTTTAACATGGTTTTATCAGAATGATTTAAAATAAATACATAAAATCTTATGATTAAGCCATGTGGGTAACAAATATTACTGAATGCTTTTACCATAATAACTATTCTCTTCAGTTACTAAAACTCAGTGACTAGTATCTGCATAAATAAGCACTTGCTAGTTTTTCATTGTTTTATTTTACTTTATATAGAGACAATGAATAGATCAACTTATGCTATAAAAACAATTCTTAGAGTTTGGAATCTTTCATTTTTCATATACTCAATGCAATTCATGATAACTGACAATCTTTTTTTAAATTAAATTGTTTTTTCCAAAATTAGTCCACTTTTATGATAATATTTTCTAATGAAATTATGTGTATACAATGAAAACAGTTCTCTATCAACATATGAATCCCTTACCTCTCTTAGACACAAAAGCAATTGCTGTGACTATTTCCTATGTATACTTGAAAAAATACCTTATGCAATTAAAAAACATCATTATATGCCTTATTTCTCCAAGAGGAAGCATTTTAAAAAAAATTGCTAAATAATGCTAAGAGAATGCTGTAAAAATCCACTAAGAAATTTATGGCTACATTGTAAGCTATGGTTATTTTGAGTAATTAAGTTGTTTTAGTGAACTTTTTCCTACCTACAAGGCAAGTTTTTATCATCCACAAATTTTGACAACTCAATTGCACATGTTATTAGAACAGTGCTTAAAATACAGCACATTTGTTGTATCAATATTTTACATCCTAAACCCTACTTATTTTTAGGCCATGTGCATACAAATCGTGCTTCAATCGTGTCCCACTCTTTGCTACCTGCCAGGCTCTAACTGTCCATGGGTTTCTCCAGGCAAGAATACTGGCATGGGTTGCCATTCCCTTCTCCAGGGGATCTTCCCAACCCAGGGATCATACTCACATCTCCTGCATCTCTTATGTCTCCTTTATTGGTAGGCAGCTTCTTTACCACTAGCGCCACCTTGAAGTGAAGTGAAGTGAAAGTCTCTTAGCTGTGTCTGACTCTTTGCAACCCCATGGACTATACAATCAGTGGAATTCTCCAGGCCAGAATACTGGAGTGGGTAGCCTTTCCCTTCTCCAGAGGATCTTCCCAACTCAGGGATCAAACCCAGGTCTCCTGCATTGCGGGCAGATTCTTTACCTGCTGAGCCACCAGGGAAGCCCAAGAATACTGAAGTGGGTAGTATCCCTTCTCCAGCAGATCTTCCCGACCCAGGAATTGAACTGGGGTAAATAATTGGACACAACTGAGTGCCACCTTATCTTATTGAAAAACATATTTTTGAAGTAATAAAATTAAGTCATTAATAAATAGAAATGTTATAAAAAATAAAATAGGAGTAGAAGTAAAGGTGATACATCTCCTTGAAGGAATGCACACATGACTTGCATAAATATGGGGTAGAGGTGAAGAATAGAAGAGCAGGGACCGTATTTTCAGAGTCTGCACTCTGGGTCTCTCACTAGCTTTGTAATTTGTGAAAGTTATATAAACTTTCTGTGCCTCAGTTCTCTCATTTATAAAATGGAGATTATAAGATTACCTGTTTCCTTTATCATGTGATTTAAAGAAATAATAGATGTAAACTATTCTGTACATTGTACAGCATTTATTAAGTTCTCAGTAAATGACAGTTATCTATATTATGGGTATTATCAATATTTAATCATTTGCTTTAAAACTTTGTAATAACATAACATCTCTTACAAATAATCATTATTAGTGAAATCACAATGATAGCTTTAATTATTATATTAAGAGTATGTACTGTATACCATATAACATTGTATTGCATGTATTATTTCAGTTAATTATAAAAAAGGTAAGGTTAAGGTATTAATATTTTCTGGGCTTTCATTCTGAAGTAAGGACATATTTGATTATTCCCATAACCTTGTAATCATAACAAAGGAATGGGAGTCTTAAGACTTAAGTTCTATTTTCTATTTTGCCAATAATTAGTTATGAGACTAAGAACAAGTTTTCTCAGGAAACAAAACAAAACAAAACAGAGTTTGATATAAATAATCCCATCACACAAATAAGCTTATATTAAAGGAGAACTTAAACAAAACTATCTGATACATCAAAGATGCTAATTCATTAGTGTGACCATCAGAATATTATGAGCAAGCGTAGACCAGAGAAAATTACATTTTTATCAGTAGGAGAAAATGTTAGAGAGCAATCAACCTTGAGGAACTATATACCAAGTGGAGGACAATAGCAGACATCAAATGATAACTCACAGCATATATGTATTTGAGAGCACATATGAGAAAATTAGCTCAGTGGTAAAGAATCTGCCTGCCAGTTCAGGAGATGCAGGAGATGTGAGTAGGATCCTTGAGTTGGGAAGATTCCCTGGAGGAGGAAATGCTAACCCACTCCAGTATTCTTGCCTAGAAAATTCCATGGACAGAGGAGCCTGGCAGGCTACAGTCTGTGGGGTTGCCAAGAGTAAGACATGATTGAGCAACTGAGCACCATGAAAAAACTGTTAGGGCTGGAGAATGGGCAGAATCAGACATGGTATTATCAGCACGATTATACTGGCACTCTCAGCTTGGCTGTCCTTGGGGAGACAACTGGTTTTGGGTGACTCTGAAACATTTGGATGTTTATCAGCCCCACCATTTGAGGCATATAAAATGCTAGAATAACAGTCGTTAATCTTATTCATCCCAATGAGCTAATGGTAAAAGAATAGCTTTTGAAATGAACTGTTAATGGGTCTTTTAGTGAACTTTTAAATCATATGTAAACTCCTTCACCCAATATATAAGTTTCTTCACAAATCTAGTTCTTCAGCATAGACCCACGTTGGTTCCTCAGAGACCAACCATACCCCCGTTTGTTTCTACCGCTGCTCATACAGGCACAAGTTCTGTAATGCCTGCCCTTTACACACACTCTATACATCCCTCCGGAGAAGGCAATGGCACCCCACTCCAGTACTCTTGCCTGGAAAATCCCATGGATGGAGGAGCCTGGTAGGCTACAGTCCATGGGGTCGCTAAGAGTCGGACACGACTGAGCGACTTCACTTTCACTTTTCCCTTTCATGCACTGGAGAAGGAAATGGCAACCCACTCCAGTATTCTTGCCTGGAGAATCCCAGGGACGGGGGAGCCTGGTGGGCTGCCGTCTATGGGGTCGCACAGAGTCGGACACGACTGAAGCGACTTAACAGCAACAGCAACATACATCCCTCAAGCCAAGGTCAAGTAACAACTTCCTCTCCCCCATTACTTCAGCTTTCTGACTTATACTAATGAATCCTAATACAGACTGGTTTAGAATCATTTCAATGCTTAGCTAGATTTCACAGCCTGTGACATTTTGTTTATCAATAACAATGATTTTTACTTAGTCTACTGTATTAATTTCAGTATACAACACAAAACTCTGTACATATGTGCTTAAACCAATAAGTGACTATGCTGCTGCTGCTAAGTCACTTCAGTCGTGTCCAACTCGGTGCGACCCCATAGATGGCAGCCCAACAGGCTCTTCCGTCCCTGGGACTCTCCAGGCAAGAATACTGGAGTGGGTTGCCATTTCCTTCTCTAATAAGTGACTATAAAACGAGTCAAAAAGGAATGCAATAAGAATCTGCATATTTCAAAATGAGTAATGTCCCCTTTAATGCACCTGCCTTCAAGAATATATTTTAAATATATTTATGAAAACTTATTTTTAAAAATTGATTTTAGAATTAGTGTATGGGTTCAGACATAAAAAACAGTATAGCAATTTCTAGTTGCAATTACTTTTCTGGTGTGCACATTCAAATGATTCAGCAAAAATTTAAAAATATATATGGCCATTCCTCTAATAAGTAGTATGTTGAACATCTTTTCATGTCCCTTTTGGCAATCTATATGTCCTCTTTGGAGAAATGTCTATTTAGATATTCTGTTCTTTGTTTTTTTTTTTTTTTTTTGTTGTTGTTGTTGTTTTGATACTGAGTTGTATGAGCTTTTGTATATTTTGGAGATTAACCCCTTGGTAGTCACATCATTTACAAACAGTTTCTCTCATTCCATAGGTTGTCTTTTCTTTTCTTTGTCAATTCTACTAAGTGCTTCTTAAGTATAGTTACATTTAATACTTTCAGCATGTTTAAGAAGTAGTCACTTTATCCCATCTTTCAGACAAGGAAACTGAGGCTTAGCTAGATTAAATATTTTGGCCAAGATTCTCAAGTGGGACAAAAGTAATACTCCACATAGATCTGCCCAACTCTGGAGTGAGAACAATTTACCACTAGGTAACAATATCTTTCAAAATGGACTTGTGCAGAAGAATTTTTGAGCTAGTGATCACATACACAGAATGTCACAGCTCTAAGGGCTTAGCTTTAACTCATCCCTGAAGGAGCCCTTTCTTGCACTCAAACAATGGCATATGCCCACATCTTTAACGTCACAGTGCCCTGTGCTGACACTGTTCCTTGCCAGTACCAGGCTATACTGTAACTTCTGTTTTGATTGTCTCCTGTAAAACACCAGAAGAAAGAGGTTAAAAAGTCTGAATATGACTTATTTTCCATCATATCTTGGTTGTAAACATGCTTCCTTCTCCACAATGGAAACTTGATAAGTATTATTGAATTAATACTTATATGAAAAATAAATTAAGAAAAATATATTTTAGGAAGATCCCATTCCGGCTACCCACTCCAGTGTTCTTGCCTGGAAAATTCCATGGACAGAGGAGCCTGGTGGGCTACAGTCCATGGGGTTGCAAAAAGTTGGACACAACTGAGCAACTGATACTTTCACTTTCAGAAGGGAAAAAGAAAACAGTTAAGAGGTCTTTGGATGTGCAGAATGTTATGTTTCTTGTTTCATTAATTTCATCTCTTAATAAGCAATGAAATAATTTCACCTTTCAAGCCTCCCACAGGATTAAATTTCCATGTTCCCCTGTCTACATTCCCCTAAAATTTCACCCATCCTACAACCAAAACACTAATTTACAGTCCACCAGGCTCCTCCGTCCATGGAATTCTCCAGGCAAGAATAGTGGAGTGGGTTGCCATTTTCTCTTCCAGGAGATCTTCCCGATCCAAGGATTGAATCTGTCTCTCCTGTGTCTCCTGCATTGCAGGTGAATTCTTTACAATTGAGCCACCAAGGAAGTAATTTACAACATATTAACCTTTAAATGTTGCTCTTTCCTACAATATTTTCATCTCATTGAGGAAGGGATCATATGATTTACAACTGTTTCTCAAAGTTCCTAGCAAACCCTGGAATATGTATTAAGAAATCTAAAATATGGTTGAATTGTGAAGGAAAGATGTAATTTTAACCTCTCCTGTAGTATTGAGTTGAAATTTTAAAAACACCAACTTTATATTTGTTATACGGTTAGAATTAAATAGATTTGTCAAATAAGTATATTTGGGGGTGGAGGAGACAAGATCATTGACAATGAATTTTTAGCTCTAGGACAGTGAAGAAAATTTTAAGAGGTTTAAAAATCGTCTCAGGATGATGGTTAATTACGGAAATCTCCCTTATCACTTGAGGCTAAATTATCTCGGGTACATAGATATGCTCTGTTTTAGACTAAAATTGAGAAGGAATTTAGAAATGTGGCTATAGTGTCTTGGGTTAATTCTTGGTTCTTATTCAACAGAGGAGAAAGTTCTATATGTTTCTTTTGATATCCATGATTATCCATTTACTATTCATTTCGCAAAAAAGACTTTGCCATAAGCAAAAACTGTGCCCAGTTGCTAAGTCACGTCTGACTCTTTGCGACCCCGTGGACTGTAGCCGACCAGGCTCCTCTGTCCATGGGATTTTACAGGCAAGAATACTGGAGTGAGTTGCCATTTCTTCCTCTAGGGAATCTTCCCAACCTAGAAATCAAATGTGAATGAATATGACATCATCACAAGATTTCTTCTAAACTTTAAACATTTCTAATGTCTTAAATATATCATTTCAATTTTTGTCTCCCTTTTGAATTGAAATATCTACTTTATATATTAGTATTTTTAAATTACACAGTGTGAACCATTGCATAGAATGAAAACCATATCAGTCTTTTGAGAATAAAGCAAATCAACAGCAATATCTCTTCTCTTAGAGTAGAAGCACATTTGTTGACAGAGGGAACGTGGTTTAATGGGAAGCAAAGTAATCTTTGCTTTCAGTCCGACTGTTGGGCTGTGCATAAGAAATGTGCTCTGACCACTTGTTTTACATTAAGAGGCAGTCCAGCATGGTCAAAATAGAGAAAATGATTTCCTTTATAAAGATGGACAACTCATGGCTTTAACGCAGAACATACAGATAATCTTCCCAAGAATTTTGCTATTTTATCAATTTGTCTTCAGTTTCCATTAATCTCCATCCATATAAAGTTAATCAGTTAATCATCCCAGTGCCCCAAAGAGAGGCAATTCAGGAGCTTTTCACACTGAAGCCTGTAAGTGTGACTAGGCTCTTTCTTGTCCAGTCTTGGAACTGAAGTCTTACCAAGGTTTTAATGATGAGGATGATGAATGGTAATAGTTTAGGATGGTGACCAGGTATGTCTAGATGGACAGATAGATAGAAGAGAGGGAGGGAGGGAGAAAGAGGGAGAAACAGCTATAGATTTAGCAATAAATTAGAGAACTTCTTCTGCTCATCTACTGCTATGAGTAATCAATTTTTTTTTTAAATTTTTAACCTCAGATAATAAATTAGATAGCAAAGAGTAAGACCATGTAAGAAATCAATGAAAGTTCTGGATTTAAAACTCTAAAAGTGACTATTCTGAATTTCAAGCAAATAATAGTATTGTTTTATTTCTAAATTCAGGCACTTCCTTGTAAAATTATAAGAGAAGCAGTAACTATGGGCGCTGCTCTCCTGTGTTAGGTTACAAAAAAACCTAGAAAAAGATAAATTATCCTAACATTTATGTAAAATGAGAGCTAACAATTTGCCCCTCTGAATTTCCGGTGAGTCCCCTGAAAAACACATTCAATGACCAGGGGATACTGGCAGCAGTCCCATGCTTCTCATGCAGGCTGAATATTTACATTTAAGTTTTACAAAATGCAAAATCACAATAACACGGCCCCTGGTTTCTTTGTGTTGCACACCAAAGAATGCTGGAAGGAATTTTGCTTTGAGAATGTGAAATGTGTAAGGAGTCATTAGAGTCGACTTGCAGCTGCACAGTAAAAATATATTTTAGTTTAAAAATTATATATTGCCTCAAAAGAGTTGGTTAAAATATTTTGGTTAGACTTTTGAAAAACAATATTTTTGTAATTCATGTAGACATGTAAAATATGAAGCTGCATCAGCCTAAACAAGAACCATTTGTAATGCTATTGTAAAGCCCGTAATATAAGTTCACAATGTTGATTTCAATGCTCCCAAGTGCAACCTTCAGTTGGAGAGAATCTGGAGAGGGAACTTTCCCTAATATACTATGAGACAGCCACAAGGTGGCTCCAAACACCTAAGTATGTTTTACCTCTTGAAAGGAGAACAGAATTTTACCAGAAATAATAAGCAGCAATTTACCCTAAAAATGGGTCAATACTTCAGAAACATAAACTCATTTCAACATTTTGATTAAGTTTTGAGGTAGAATTTATATTATTTTCAAATGCAGTCTTTCAAAACACATCAAATGGCTGAAAACCTTGAGGAAATTGATGGATTTTGAAAGGAAACGATTTAGTCTATATACGTGTATGACATTTCATTTCTTAGGCTTTAAAATTAATTTCTGCTATAGTTTTGCACACTTTTATTCTCACTTGATTCTCAACTAAGTAAAAAGAAATACATATGCAAGTTAATAAACTTTTTCTCTTGCATAAAGAAATTTACAACTAAAAGAAAATAATGCCTAATGTTTAGCCCTTGGGTCTAATGTGCATGCCTTTAGAAAATCAAATAAAATAAAGTATATCTTATTAATAGAATATTTTAAATTAGCCATTCTAATCAATCAGTCATAAAGTTAAATCATTTAGTCAAATATTATAGTGAAGCCATGACAAAAAAATTATTAAGTGACCACAGCATTAAAGAAGATGATATGAAGACTGTGACTTTGATTAAATAGTAAACAAATATGTAATAAACTTAAATATATAGCTAAGATAAAAAATGAGAATTATCTTTACTTTGTTCATAAAATTGTATTTGTTGGCTAGGTTTAGTAGTTTCTATTATGACTCACCTAACCTCCACATGAGAGTGGATTAAAGTGCTAAGTTTATTCTTTAAATATGTTAATTTCTAAAGTAAACATAATTAATCTTTAATTATAAATAAAACTGAAAAATAAAAAATGTCATGTAATTCTTGACCTTTAAAATGAACTTTTAAAGAGAGAGGAACTTATGGACTCACAGAAGTGTATATTTTGTAATCTTAATATCCTAATTTCTTTATTTTATTACAGAGACTTTTTAATAGTCATATTAAATAGAATCACCAAAAGGCCTAAAAAAGTTATTTTTATTTATATTTTTTAGTTATTTTTAATTGATTCTCATATATCCTTAAATGTGAAGAATTAAATGAATTATGTACATAAAATCTGTTAAAATTTTCACATTTTGCAGCAGATATTGTCTCTATCACAAGGTTTCCTGAACCTAGTTTTCCAGCTTGTAATATAGACTTTCTGATCCACTGACCTTTCAGCTTGTAATACAGACTGTAGAACTATTCTTGAGATTTATAGGTATCAAAACTTTAATGGGATTATTTCTGCAATGCACTGACTCTGTTCATCATTCTCCTTCTAATTTTCATTACTCTGACCTCAAGAAGGAGAATCTGTGAAAGGAACCATTACTGCAGTATATTCAGAAACAGTTCATGTTTCACCTGAGTGAGTTTATGTGGCTTATGGAACTCACAACACTTAGTGTCCATCTTTCTAAGGTTTTCTCCCTCCTCCGTCCCCTTTTTAGGTCCTTCACATCATTTTCAAAACTTGTATCCATTAGTTCCCTAGTTCACACAGTTAACTGAATGTGATTCTGAGAATGTAGTAGCTTAAGTTTTCAGGTTATAGTCTCTCGACACTTTCACAATCATTACGGAATGACAGCATTTTAACAGTAATATATTGAGTCCTTTCCAGTTTCAACAATAGATTGTATTAGCCCTTTCCAGTTGGAACAATAGATAAACTGTGTCCTTGGAAATTATATGGTTCAAACTCCCATTTCACAAACAAACATAAAACTTGGAATGAGAAATTTATGATATTGGCAGTAGAATCAGTGATGAAATCAGACTTAAAACACTATGTAGCTTTCACCTAAACATAAACACAAATTTATCATTACATGATACAAGTTAAATACAAGTTGCATCACATACTACGGTTAAGTAAAACATACTTAAGGAAAAAGCATAGGTCACATAAATTTACAAATAAGTCATAATAATACCAATAGAATAATAGGTAATAATAATACATAGCACTAGAACACCTATTATGTGACAGGAATTGTTAGTACTTTAGAGTTATTGTTTCTTATGATCATGACAACTGTACTATCACAGAAGTTCAATTACTAACCCCACTTTACAGCTGAAAAACTACCAGGAATATTAAATACAGGGTAAATGACACAGGATTTGAACCCAGTTGGGTGCCACCTTTCACGTTTTTATCCATCAAAAGTTCTTGTGAGTATATTTAGGTAAGAATTACTATATTTATTAAGAAAAGCAATCTCAGTGCTTCTGGCATATAGCCTTATGATTGTGTTATCTCTCTATTAAACAATATTATACAGAACAAACTTTTTGACAGAGTGACCAACTTTGAAACTCAGTGGCTTCTATGTAGTGAATACTTTAATTGTTTGTGGGGGGTGTGGACACTTTTTTTTTCCTAAGAATTTTTAGCAATATAATTTCAGGATTTACCTGGTTTTCAGATATGCTGGCTTTTCACTGAGGCTTCTTGTCTGGGATTGGAAAGTTAGTCTCAAATTTGAGGCCTTGCTGCAAGACGACAATTGGCTTATTGCACACATAAAGCTCAAACATGGGTCACCATCCGCCATGGCTGCCCCTAACTGAAGCTCCAACTAGAACCCACCCTTGGGCCTCAGCTGACTGAACCTGAGACTACACAAAAATGCATTTTTTTTTAATTAATTAATTTTTTATTGAAGGATAATTGCTTTACATTGCTTTACAGAATTTTGCTGTTTTCTGTCAAACCTCAAAAATGTATCTTGGACTAATCTACTTATTCATTTTGATAGTTTCCTGAATGATGTCATGTGGCCTTGAATACAATAATATGGCTTAAAAAAGTAAATGAGATTAGAGCCTCATATTATCATCTGAAAAGTAACTGATACTCATCATTCTTATATTAATCAAAGCTAGAATATAATACCAAATAATATGAGTAGTTATTCAATGAAAGTGAAAGTATCAGTCCCTCTGTCATGTCTGACTCTTTGCGACCCCATGGACTGTACCCTGCCAGGCTCTTCTATCCCTGGGATTCTCTAGGTAAGAATACTGGAGTGGATTGAGATGCCCTTCTCCAGGGGATCTTCCCCACCCAGGGATCAAACTCAGGTCTCCTAGCATTGCAGATGGAGTCTTTACCATCTGAACCATCAGCACAGTCACCTCACTGCAAAAAAAGTTTTGTTTCGTCTTTCTCTCTCTTCAATCTTATATCTCTGGCTGCTGGCACAGTCTGGCTCATGGTAGACACTTAAAGAACAGTGACTAGAAAAATGAAATAATTAATTAAATAAGATACTGAGAAGTTTATTAGGTAGTTTGCATTAAAGAAAATCAAAGCTAAAGAATCTGTGTTAGGTGGAGGAATAGGTAACTGCCCCATGACATTCTGCTAATTTACTACTTTTCCATGATAATTGACACACTGGAACATAAATACTGATATTTCTATTATAAATCATATGATATTTATTGTGAACATCTCACATTAAAACCTCTTTTCCTCAGGCACAAAATTTATATTAGATTTAGCCTCTGGGTGTGGCACTAAGGGAATGGCTGATAGAACTTCCCCCAAAATGAAAACAGTTACTTAGAAGCTAAGAAAAAGATTGAGCAAGTGATTGTTTAGATACCCAGGTGATCATTTAAATTTATTGAGTAAAATACAAAAGAAAAATGTTATACATGTATAAGAATGTCATATTTTAAGTATATATGATAGCTTAAAATCAAAACACAGTTAAATTAATGATTGTGAATTTTTCATTATCATAATTTAGCTTGTTAACACTATTAACAATTGAACATTTCTCTTAAGAATTTTTTTGGGGGGGCAGTGCTTTATATGTGTGCTTCAGTTTGCTTCTAGAGGAGATAAGGCTTTTATCATTCACACTTTTTTCGTCTTGAATCTACCTAGAAACTGGTTGGATCCAAGCCTTACCTATAAAGTTGTGATTTAATGTCTTTGCTCTGAAGTCAAGATTGTGGTTGCCATTTCTCTAACTTCACATCTCCACTAGACTGAATGTCCAAGAGAGGTCATATACCTAACACTGACACAGTTTCGTTGTAAAAAAGAAAACATGTTTTTTTATCTACCTTGTTCAGATACTCTTATGAAGGACAATCCAGCTCTAAGTCTAGCCAATAAATCATGTTTCTTAACTTAGATATTAGGGACATTTCATTTCCCCAGTAAGTAATTTTTTTAGTATTAAAAGTGAACACTTGTGTCTTATATAGAACTATCTAGTTAGTAAATACTGAAAAATTAGAGCATATTTTAAAAGGCATAAGAGAATCTTAGAAAAACATAGTTCTCTTTAAAACACATCTATCCAAAAACTTGGTGAGTAGGTTAAAATATAGAAATTCTATAGAAAATCTCCATTCTTCACTCAATCAGGAAAAAATAAATAAATGGGAAAAAAAGGAAATAGAAAAGGGTACTTCTAAGTATTAATATTTGCCTGGAGCTGGCATTCAATGTTCAACAAATCTCCAAAAGACTAACTGAAGCCTTGTTGAAGGGAGTGGATGAAGCAATAAAGAGTTTCCATAGGTACTTATTCACTGGGAAAGGATTTTATTCAAATTTAGGAAGCTAGATGCAGACAGAATAAATGTGTACCTTTCTGATTTTCACTCTCCGAGACTACACATTAAAAAGTCACTCTGGCACCAAGGCTACAGAACAGGAACAACCTCCAATTTAGAATGCTTCAGAAAGAAGCAAAACAAAATATATTTGACTAGGCTAATAGTCATTGTGTACTCAGTTTGATGATGTAAGTTGATATACACCTGATTTTATCCCAATGGTACCTTTTCTTTGTGTCACTGCTAAAGCAAATAAATATCACTGTTAGTATGAAAAGAATATGCAATTCATAGTTTTTATTTTATTAGTAATATATTGAAACCAGCAAGTTTGAGATCATAAATCTCAATGTCTGGTCTATTTAAACCAAATATTTTAAATAAAATAATTAATTAATATACTATACACTCAGATTTGGAGAAGGAAATGGCAACCCACTCCAATATTCTTGCCTGGAAAATCCTATGGACAAAGGAGCCTGGCGGGCTCTAGTCCACGGGGCCGTAAAGGGACAAATGCCACTGAGCGGCACACTTAGATTTGCATGGTATACACAAAACCATTCAAGTCCTCAGATAGTTCAAATGCTTTCAAGTCAACCTATATATGAGGCTATTCATTTCAACCTGGTGCTAAGAAGTCAAATTATCAAGAAACACTATGGTATTTCGTCTAAATTTGAAGTCTGACCCAAGAGTTATGGAAACATTCTTTACATTTCCTTTGAAAAATCCCAGAAGTTACAATGGGTATCAAATGGAGTTGACTTAAGTTGATTTTATTAGGAGTTGAGTCACAAAAGAGAGGAGAATTAGTCACATTTTTTTAAACTGATGATACTAGCATTAAGCCAAAATGCACTCAGTAGCCTAGACAAATACATTGATAGCCTTTGATCTACTCAAATAACCATGCCAAAATTCAACTTCAATTCTTGTGTTTATAAATACCATGTGAACATAGCAGAGAATTACTAGAATAACCCAAGTCAAAACACTTACTTTATTCAGCTTACTGATTATTTAAATCCCCTACATGATCTGCTTAACTTGATCAGTCACTCAGTTGTGTCCAACTGTTTGCAACCCCATGGACTGGTCCATGGAATTCTCCAGGCCAGAATACTGGAGTGGGTAGCCATTCCCTTCTACAGGGTATCTTCTCAACCCAGGGATCAAATCCAGGTCTCCCACATTACAGGCAGATTCTTTACCAGCTGAGCCCAGGGAAGCCCAAGAATATTGGAGTGGGTAGCCTATCCCTTCTCCAGCAGATCTTCCCTACCCAGAAATCGAACCGGGGTCTCCTGCATTGCAAGCTGATTCTTTACCAGCTGAGCTACCAGGGAAGATCTTCATTATTGTTATGGTTTTTGTTCCCAGACTTTCAACTGGAAAGAAGTAGGAACAATGGTAATTCTTTACAATATCTAGAATAGACATTTGCTCATTTTTAAATCAGCTTACATTTTTACATTACACCCTGGTAATATCTGTATTTTGCAACAAAGAAGAACCAAATATCTAATGAAAGACTGCTTTCTGAAAACATGCAATTGATGTTTAATTTACGTTTAAAATCAGGTCTCTTTCAAACTGTTTCAATATCCTCCGTTCCAGTAAATCAACAAAGATTCTCAATCAATAGCTGATGCACTGAGTATAGTAACTCACACCTATGCATTCCACATTCTGATACGTTGGAGAAGTCATTTCATTAATAAATGTTGAATTCCCATACTTTGCTTGCTACTGCAGTAAACTACATTGGTGCCAATTTCAATTCCTTAAACGCCTAGGTGTTATAATGTTTATAAAAGTTGCTTTCATTTGAAAGGACACGCTCTAGTCAACTGAACATATACTTTATGGTATAATGCAAAGGATAATATAATAAATCCAATGCATAATGTGGCAGATGATAGAATACTGACCATAAAAATCACAAGATTTACAGAAATCATACACAATAAGATAATATTAAAAAAAAGCTCTAGAGAAAACTCATTCAAAGATGTTTGTAATGGTCATAAATTGAGGAAGGGAGAAGAAATGGGAGAGAGAGAAGGAGGTGATGCGGGCGGGAATGGAGAAGAGAGATCAGTAAGGCTCTGAAATGCTTTGACACATCCTTTAATACTGAATTTCCTGTTGTGAAGCAATGTTGTTATATTATCCCAGATAGCCTATTGCTTAATCCTGTCCTGAAACTGAAAGTGCTGTTAAACTTTATATTTCTGCATCATATAGAGTATGTAGTATCAAGGCTGCTTCCTAATACGACAAAAGCAGGGGGTGGTTAACATTGAGATCACATGGTTTGAGGAAGTGCTTATACTGCTACTGACAAACTCTCCAAGGATATATTCCCTCTATTATAAGGGATTGCTATATGAAGGCACTTCAGCCTCCCACAGTCATTATTCTCAAGGAATGTTACACTTTATATCATAAAATGTAATGCTATTACTCATTCTTATTCAACTTTCAGCTTTCCCTTTCTTTAAATCCATCACCAGTATGGTAATATTTAACAAATGTGTCTTAGTGATATAGAGAAAATCACATGTATGGCAAGAGAGACATAGGATAAAAGTAAAAAGACTTTGGTGAAAACAAAGCACCTTTATTCTTTAACAAAAAAAAAGAATCAAGTTACTTTTTTTTGTGAGAAGTTGCACTGATAATAAAGAGTTAAGTAGAAGTTATGCTGAAACATTATTTTGACCAATCAATGCTAATATGACATTAAAATAATGCATTCCCAGAAATATACGTCTTTTAATGTGATAGATGTGATTTTCTTACAATGTCTGCCTCTTGAGTTAGGTTGACAAAGAAGGTATGGCAAAAGCAAAAATGGCCTCATTGGTTTTAGATACCCTTATGAAAGACAGCACAACCGGATTACAAAAAGGCTGAGGTCTCATACTGAAACATCAAGTGAGGTGAAGCTGCTGTAGGATAATAGAAGAGGAAAGAGGTGACCCCGAGCTGATACTGTTATCTTAGAAAACAGACGCTCCTTGTTGATTGAAATTTTTTCATTCAGATGTGTGATAAAAAAATCTGTAATTTTGAGTGTTGAATATTACTAGATGTAAAAGCATGGGCTGTTATACCACTATTCTGTAGACATAGTTCAAATCCTTTAATTAGGGGGGGGAAAAAGGAAGATTTTAAAATGCTTAAATTCAGGGTTTTTTTTTCCTATCTGCCTATTTTAGGTTATTGCAATTATGAAAAAATAAAATTTTCTTCATGGACTCACTGTGTGAAGAAAAGGAAAATTATTTTTATGCTAACTTTCATTTCTCAATTATGAATTCATAAGCTACTCTTTGGACTCAGAATTTTTTTTCAAAATATTCATAATAGGGACCACACACTTAATACAAGGCCTAATCTACACTACCATTGCTCAGTATAAGCCTAACTAGAATAAGGGCACCTTTCTTGCTACTTGAGTTTTAACTTCAGCCTATTTCAGACACAACTGTTAAACATAATATGGTGAGTGAAATCATTTTTCTGAATCACTATTCCAGATATGATTCTGGGTTAATCAAAAGTAGAGTTTTCAAAAATAGACTTGGAACCTAGAGACCAAACAGCTGCGTACAATAACTTATGATTGGCATGAATCAGTTGTATATTTCTCTACTTAATACTTTGTTGTTTCAGTATTTTATGAGTACTTCTTCATGTGGCAACAGTATTAGAAAGTAATTTGCATGGCAGAAAAAAGACAAAATTATGGACAATGCTTTTGAAACCCAAGGGCTAGACAAGAGGTAGTTGGTTTTACAGCTCTTCTTTGTATTAATTGCTTACTATGCAATGCTATTACCAACAGTAAAACTTAAAAATATGGTTCACTTTGCTGCTGATTCAGCATCATTAGGGTGAATGCTGTTCCTGTGCTGCAGCCTAGCGGAATGATTTGGTATAAAAATGACATATTCCAGAAGCACTGGTTTATCACTTGCTGCAAAGTAGGTTAAGAAACATGAAATAAGTCATATGCCCAGAATCCCCCAGATAATACACACTTTGCCTCAGTCATTTGTTTACATGTGATATTAAATGAAGATCAAAAAATGCATTCTAGACTCTGAACAGAGTTCACACAGCTGGAATTAACTGTTTCAGTCTCAAACACTCTTTTTTTCAAGAAAAAAAGAAGCCTCTTTCCAATACACTAACTTTCTTAATATTGTGCCAGTAATGAATATCTCTCTAGATAGAAAGTCATTTTTCTATCCTTTTTTTTCTTTTAGAAAAATCTTAGTGTAGGTGAAAATATAACGGTATAATACTAAATTTGTTACCTGTATAGTACCGTTCTTATCAACAAACAGCTAGGTTTTATAAACAGCTAGGACTATCACCTGAAGTATTAATCAGGAATCAAGCAATTTGACCACTGACCTCACACATATACATGCATATGTGGATGTCATACAGATTACGTGCTCCTTTCCCAAATCCCTGGGGTTTCTCTCTCTTTCCCCCCCCTTTTCAGGCATCTAAGTGCATGGAATTCTATTCTTTGATTGGAGTCAGAAAAGACATACGCATTCACCAGGGAAGTCAATTTGTTAGCAGCAAGTATTTGAAACCAAAGAAGTACCTGATTTAATGAAAGCAGACATTGACTCATACTTTAAAAACACATCAAAAAAAATTTTTTTTAAAGTGAAAGCAAATGAAAGAAGCATTTCTTTATGTTTTCATGATCAGAATGGATCTGTATTTGTTGTGTCCCTAAGCCACAAACACACTCTGCTTAGATCGGAGCACTCTCCAATGCCTTTGCTCCACAGTCCACCCCCACTCCAATAAATCACTATTTCCTTATGCATTACACATTGAATACAAACGTGCCACCTTTACTATGCGGTAAGGAGGGAGCAAGAAGATTAGCTATACAACTTATCATTTACCTCTTTCTTTATGATACAGCCCTCTTCCTATTTTCTTCATCACTTTAACTAAAAATGAATCTAGAGCTCTTGTCAGTGACATAATGTTTTCATGAAAGTTCTACTAATTAAAAATCCTCACCATACCAGACCTAAAAAATGAGCACACTCTTGCCAAGTGTTATTCACCACAGAGAAGCTCTTGTAGTTACATTTTAAAGGAGGAACCAGAAGAAGACGCTGCGGAGGGAGAAAGTCTACTAACATATACATTGAGGTTTATCAGTTGTCAGCGTCAGAGGGACAGACTATTTTTAATATAGATCTTTCAAGAAAACAACAACAACAACAAAAAAAAAGAAAGAAAGAAAACATGCATCTCCGAACAGCTGAGAGTAAGACATGTGCAGTTTCGGATAATAGAAGCTTTTACTGGAATGAAGAACCACAATTACAGGAAATAGATCTGTTTTTTGGAAGCTAAAGATGAGAGGTCAATTTTAAATTGATGTTTGTCTTTGCACCTGTAGACTCCTCTTTTTAATGATAAGGAGATGGTAGGTTTTTATTGCATTGGCATGAAAACACTTTCGGACTATTGCTTTTGCCCATACTTACAGTGCTATCAATAGTTACTTGTTGAGGACATGCATTTAGTCTTGCAATGTGCTGCATTAATTTAACACCACATAAAATATGGATTTTATTGCAGCAGAGACAATAAATGCTGCAACTGCTGACTACATGCATTTCATCTCCCCTCTTCATCTTTCCTCTCTCACACTTCTGACTCAGACACAAAATGCGAATCTAGGAATTATGCCTATTCTATTTCTGATAAATGCCAATCTTTCTTATTTATGGAGATGCTTAGTGACCATTGACTGGTTCAAGGAATCTGTCTTCTGCCCGTCATTTCCCCTTATATTGAACCTACAATGAACTATGACTATAAATAAGTGCAGAGGGGATCCATTCATATGGAATGCAAAGTAATGTTCGATGATAGAGTTCAAAGCTACAGTGTTCTCTTCAAGGGATTTTTAACATTAAGATGAACAAGCATGAGCATAACAAATTACCCTCCATAATATATTTTTAGCATTTGATCAGAGTGAATGAATTCACAAACTCTAACAACATGACCCACTGTGGAGCCTAATATGTAATTTACCCAGTTTCACATTACCTCTTCAGCTATTCAAAGCAGTGGTTTCTAGAATACAATATATAGTTCTATGCTTAGCAATTTTTTTACGTATTAAAGATAATTATTTGAAAATAACGGCTGAATACAACTTAAAAACAAACATTTTCCCCCAGGGAAAGAAAATAAGAGACCTTAAGGGAGTTAGAAAAAAAAAGAGAGAGAGAGAGATGAAGTCTTCCTACCTTTTTTTTATCAGCTTCTGGATAACCGAAGTTGGTTCCAGCCAAAATAACCCTGGAGAAATTGTTACTAGATCCCCTTTATTGGTTTGTTTTCGGCTGTTATTTCCTATCACTGATTCTACTTCAATCTAACTCAAGCTTTCTCTCAGCATCACTTTTAACTCTGGACGGCAGGGAACCGAAGAAACCGGGGAGCGAGTTCTCTCTGATTGGCTTTCATTCAGTGCTTCTGATTAAGGGGGGAAGAAAAGAAAAGAAAAGGAAGGAGGGGGGAAAACCCTTCCTCACTCGGAGAGAAAGGTTCTGCTGATAGGGCTGCAGCACTCGCCATGGGAAGGTTGGAGACTGGGAAGTGCTGGCTTTTGCTCGCACACAGCGATTTGCAAGTGAATGCGAGGGGAGGGCGCATCCGAGAGGAGGGCTTCGGTGAAAGGCGTCCCCTCCCCCGCAGGGCAGAAAGACTCTCTGTTTCAAGGCTAAGGTAATCAGCCCGATCTAATCCGGCTGTGTCCGTAATGCAATCTCAAGAACGGGACTGCTTCTTGCAATTCTTTTTTAATAGATACTTCTTCTTCATCTGACATATATATTCCTGCACCATCCTTAACTCCAGACCGCCGAAATCCGTGAAGCGAGTGCCGAGTCAAATTGCAACCAGATCTGAATCGTTACCAGAGTGATTTTGGTTGCGGTTTGAATTATTATTTATTTTTGCTTTCAGTGAACTTTCTTTTCCTTGATTCTCCAAATACCTTATTTTATTTTATTATTATTATTTTTTTTATCGCTTATGGTCATAGGAGAAGATACCTTGCTCGTCGTTTGGGAATGTTCGTGAGCTAGTCTTGTCTGCTTAATCTTAATCTTACCTGCTTTGCCTTTTGATTTTATAGATATAATATTCTATTCATGATGTAAATGTGCAATTAACGCTATTAAAATATTTACATATGGGGTTTGACATCGTCTCCTTTCTTGTTCTTTTTTTTTTAACTTTTTTTCTCAGAAACTTGAGGCTCATGCCCAAACGTGGGGGGAGAAGGGGAGATAATACATTTGGGTGGTTCTGTTTACTTAACCATCTAACTGTTCATCTCTATTTATTTATCTCGACATTAAATTGGAATCAACCAAAACCTTACCAAAGGATGTCAGTATAGCTCCACAAAATAACCAGCATTTTTATATTTTTCTGGCTACATGTAGAATCCTTTTTAAATAAATAAATTACATTAACATACTATAAAATAATAATATACTATAAAAATAATTGTAAAGCTGAGGGAGGAATTATGAAGATAATAACTTTTCAGAATACAGACTACTGCTTAGAAATAGTAAATGATATGCTTAAGGACACAACTAACTTGTGACAGAGTAAAAACTAGAATGACAGTACATATTTTATATTTATGTAGACATATTAAACATATAACATATATACTTATGTGTATTTATAATTCTAGTTTAGTACTGTTTCTGAGAGGTCATGCTACTGCCTGGGTACATATTTTATTATTCTAGCATCTGTAGGCCCCTTACATGTGTGTATATGTGCTCAGCCACATCTGTGACCCCTTGGACTGTGTAGTTCGCCAGGCTCCTTTATCCATGGAGTCCTCCAGGCGAGAATTCTGGAGAGGGCTGCCATTTCCTAATCCAGAGGATCTTCCAGATCCAGGGATTGAACCTGTGTCTCCTGTGTCTCTTGCATTGGTAGGAGGATTCTTTACCAGTAAGTCATCCGCGAAGCCCCAAGCCCCTTATACAGCTAGCATAATGGGAAAGGAAAGCAACTCAATCTGGGGGGGGAAGAGGGTGTGGGGATACGATTAATAAATAAGATTTCAAAGAAGGTTTAGTATACTAAAAGGTTATGATATGACCGATGTTGCCAGCTAGTTTTTTGAGGTTACCCTGGTGGTTCAGTGGTAAAGAATCTGCCTGTGATGAGAGACCTGTGTTCGATCCCTGGGTTGGGAAGATCCTCTGGAGAAGGAAATGGCAACCCACTCCAGTATTCTTGCCTGGAGAATCCCATGGACAGAAGAGCCTGGGGGGCTATAGTCCATGGAGTCGCCAAAGATTCGGACACAGCTTAGCGACTGAACCACCACCACCACCAGCTAAACTTAGAGTCAGATAAAAATTCCATTTTCTTTCTGTAATATATTTGTGTTAATATGATGTATGTGTTGGTTCAATATAATACTGCCTTTGACACATTAAAATTGGTTGTCAAGAGAAATTATAGAATCTCTTAGTCTATATATAAATTTTTATAGTATTTAATTGAATGTAACAGATCAGGTACATACCTAATGATGGTCTCTTACTAGATTAACTATTTTTGTATATTTGTTTTTAGCTTCATAATAAATGACTGCATAGTATGAGGAGTTGCTTATATTACATTTTAATTGGTCCAGTTGAGAAAATAACCATTTCATTTATTAATGAAAATACATGTTGAAATGATGTATTCCCCAAATAATAGTTTTTTGTTTTGTTTTGTTTAAACAAGATAGACGTTTATTCTTCTCTTACATAAATTTCTGGGTCGTTATGATTTCTGTGCTCTGTGAAGTCATCAGAAATTCGGGTTACTTTTCTTTTGATGCTCAACTACTCTTTTGAACTCATATATTTGATACAATAGCGATCACACCCACATCTGCTTTCTAGAAAGTGGACTAAAATAAAGAAGAAAAGGATGCCCTCTTCATTGAAATTTTCTATGGTTTCATTTGCTGGAAATGAGAGAATTGTCCACATATTGTTTCAAGGGAGGCTTGGAAATATAGTATTTACTCTGCAAAGCTATTTGATCAGCTAAAAATCACTCATACTATTAGAGAAGATGACAGAATTGGATAAAATAGCAGCAGTGCCATCATATCAGAGAAGGCAATGGCACCCCACTCCAGTATTCTTGCCTGGAAAATCCCATGGATGGAAGAGCCTGGTAGGCTGCAGTCCATGGGGTCGCGAAGAGTCAGACATGACTGAGTGACTTCACTTTCACTTTTCACTTTCCTGCACTGGAGAAAGAAATGGCAACCCACTCCAGTGTTCTTGCCTGGAGAACCCCAGGGATGGGGGAGCCTGGTGGGCTGCCGTCTACGGGGTCGCACAGAGTTGGACACAACTGAAGCGACTTAGCAGCAGCAGCAGCCACCATATCTGTGTATCATATGGCAGCATATTTGGAAAGTATTTAGAGAGATAAAACAAAATTTTGTTTGGTTTGAAATTAAAATCCTGTCATATTACAGAATGGTATCCATTGAAATACGCATTTTACTAACATTTAAAAACTTTGAAGTATGAAACAATGGTGTGTGTGTGAAGTCACTTCAGTCATGTCTAACTCTTTGCAACTCTGTGGACTGTAGCCCACCACGTTCTTTTGCCCATGGGATTCTCCAGGCAATAATACTGGAGTGGGCTGCCATTTGAAACAATGATATTGCCAGTTATTGCATTTTCCACTTTATGGTCAGGTACTGTATTAAATGGAGAAGGAAGTGGCAACCCACTCCAGTATTCTTGCCTAGAGAATCCCATGGACAGAGGAGCCTACAGTCCATAGGGTCGCAAAGAGTCAGACACGACTGAATGACTTCACTTTCACTTTTCACTGTTTTATATAAATAATAAACAAAACATCCATGTATCCTAAAATTCAGGATGTACACAGGCAGATATGAGAGAGAAAGAGAGAGAATTTGAACAATGAGTATTTTAAAACTTATCCTGTTTTGTTTTTTTTTTTTTATGCCTTCCTTGTGCAGGAGAGACTCTTAAGCTATTCTACTGAGTAAAAGCTTTAGTAATAAAAATTAAAGTAAAGCATAAACAAAACTGGCTAAAAATTAAAACTTCTGATAGTTTTTGTTTTATTAAGCAATATCATTTTCAGTTCCCTTTTTTTGTGTCTCTTTATAAGTGGTTTCACTTGGGATTTTGCAAATTTCTCTTTCTTTTGTTTTCTCTGGAAATGTTATGCAACATAGTCCTGTGAACTGGGTATAGCTTCCCTATGGTCACCAACCTTAGGAATGTTACCCCATGGAAAGTCAGAAAAAGAAATAGTAAACTCTGTATAGATGGGACAAATCAGTTAATGCCTCACAAAAGTATCCCTCGATGTGAGGAAAGGCCACATGACCATTATAAGCAAATAAAAGCTGTTGAAAACTTTAAAAAATATTTTCCATGCTTTTAAAACTAAATGTGAAATTACACAGAAAATTCCTTACTTCCTTACTATAACCATAAAACACTCAAGAAAGTGAAGAGTATGCTACTGTTACAATAAGGGACCCTCAAAGGCTGACCCCTTTCATTGCTAATGTAAAAGACACAATCTGGTTAAAATCAATTAAATGAAACAACCTTCTATTCCATGTGGAATTATATGCCTAAAAATTGTCTCAGTGTTACTAAACAATAAGCATCAATCCTTAAAGTGTTACTTGGTAAACAGCTACATACTTGTTTTAAAACAATAACTTCTCAGCCAACTTTTCCAGGTTTATTTTAATGGTGTTAGAGATTATATCACTTTCCACTATAACAGGAGGTTAATCAAACCTGGTTCTCTCTCTATAGCTATGAAATGAGAATGGAGATTGTCTACACTGTTTTACTCTCCACAAATACATTGGTAGAAAAATAATTTGGCATAGTATGTTTGACACATTTTTTTCTTATCTCCTACCAGTCTGGCTTAATGGACTTCAGAGGCTGGAAAATTTTAAAGTACAGTGTCCTGTGATGAGTGGTCTAGGGTGATTCATATTCTGTTTATTAAAATGTCCTTAATTATCTTTGAGTTAGAAATTGAAGTGAATAAAGAGAAAAGCAAGGTGAGAGGCATTGATTCAGCCACCACGGATAATTACTGAAGAAGCATGGTTTTGCAGTCACCCTTCCTTGAGGCAGTGTAAGCAGCTGTTTGAACCACAGCAATGGATGTGTGATTTGGGGGCTAGAAGTGCTCTTCATATTCACCTAGTCCTCTCTTTCTACTCATGTTGTAAACATCCATCTATCACTCAAAATGAAACAATAATAATAATTGTTATTACTACCTTATTTAGTTAGTTTGCCTGAAGTAGGCACTTCACTTGAGTGGGTTCTGTTATTTGCAACTGAACTAACACCCATTGGTAATGATAACCTCTGTTACTACTCTTTAACCATGTGTCAACATTTCTTAAATCATCTAATTTGTGAGTGGGACAAGGGAGGCTTGAACCAGGAAAAAAATAAGGTAACACATAGCCAGTTATGTTTCCAAAAATGTAATTATTTTGAAAAACAATCAAGAGTTAATGAAAGAACATCTAATCTTAAATTTATTTTGACCCTCCTATCCTCTTCTCTTTATAAGCCTCTGTGTTCTATGTGCTTTAGTTATAAAGGTCAGGGCTGGTTTTCTTTCTTAGATCAAACCTGAACTGCATTGCTTGACTTTTTTCCAACTATTTTTAGTGAAAAAAATTTTGGTTACATATGAACTGATTTACAAATAAATTGAATCTTATCATCTTTGCAAGGCAGAAAAAAAAAAAAAACAAATTGAATAATTCTCACGTTGATTGAAAAGTAAATTTTTACTTAATCTGGCTGCTTCCATCTCTACCTGAATAAGGATAGTGGCTTATTTTACACATTGAATCATTGGTAAAGTGAAAGTATCAGGACTGAATTTTCCATTGTTTGGTTGTGATTTAACTTTATGCCTGAGAAAGTGAATAAAGGAAAAATCTTTCAAATAAAAAAGTGGAAAACAATAAGCAATTCTTTTATGTTTGCAATTGCATTTAATGAACAAAAATATCTCATATGTTTAGATTTTATGTTGTGTAGTTAATACAGAGACTAGGTCTGAGTGGTAAAAACTACATTTTAATTAATATTTTCACTCTGAAAAGCCATTCTAAGAATTCTTAGAATCTTTTTAAGAAAAGGCAATATTTTAAAATAAATATCTATTATAAAATCCTAGAAAAATCACAACTACTTATTTATTTCTTCTCTCAAAATATTTCATTCCTCCTCTTCCTTTCCTTATTATTTGTCAATATATGCTAGTTTTGTGATATTTCATCCTATATATAAGCTATCAAATTAGCTTGTGAGCTTGATGGATGTTGACAGAAGAACAAGACTCCTAAGTCAGAGAGAAAAGCCACGGGCAGCAGCATAGCCAACTTATCTGTGTCAATTTCCTTTATCCTGCATCTCATTTGGGCAATGCTTAAGATGGGCAGGTGGATGTTGCACAGGCAGTGGGTTGGCATTATAGCTGAGGGACACCAAGTACAGGGAACCCTGCTTTTTATATAAAGCACTGTGAGCAAAACTGCCTGAACTCCAAAGGGAGATACTGCCTTTATGTTGCTGTATAGCATGCAAATCCCTCTACACTGGTGGGAACATTAACTCATGATTCAAGGGTGTTTCTGTACAAATGTCTTTTAAAGATAAAGAAAAGGGAATTTATTCCAAAATGAGAGAGAGACATATGGAAAATTGTCTCAAAAATTAGTATTTGTTGATTCAGTGAGAAATATCAGCTGGAAGCTCACCTGTATGAGCATGTGGTCACCCTAGTCTTTAGGAAATTTACGCACATGACTAGGTATTCTTCCTATAGAACCAACAATGTGGCCTGTGACAAAGACTGTCACTAAGCAAACTTTACTCAGCTCCCCTGAACTTTTGGACTTCTGTTTTCATCTCTGCATTGTTCCATTTTAGCAAGTATCCTGCTGAGTCTGCTGCTGCTGCTGCTAAGTCCCTTCAGTCGTGTCTGATTCTGTGTGACCCCATAGACGGCAGCCCACCAGGCTCCTCTTTCTATGGGACTCTCCAGGCAAGAACACTGGAGTGGGTTGCCATGTCCTTCTCCAATGCAGGAAAGTGAAAATTGAAAGTGAAGTCACTCAGTCATGACTGACTCTTCGCGACCCCATGGACTGCACCCTACCAGGCTCTTCCATCCATGGGATTTTCCAGGTAAGAGTACTGGAGTGGGTCCACCATTGCCTTCTCCACCTGCTGAGTCAGCTTAATCAAAATCTCCAGCCTCATTTCCTGATCACCCTCAATTTTTGATTCAATTCCTCATGCTCCATCATCCCCCAAGTAATGTCTGATTAGTCTTTTCTACTGTCAGTAATAATCCCGTTAGGTCAGTTTAGCCCAAATTCCAATTTATCCCCGATGTTTCCTCTTAGTAATTTTCTGTCTGCCAACCTTATCCTGCTCCTTGGCTATAATTCCCACTGAGACATGCTATATGCAGAGACAAGCCCAACCTTTCTTCTCCATTGCAGACCCCATTGCAGTGGTCTCTACATCCATCTTGATGGCCCCTTTGTGTAAAGACTTCTTTACTGTACTTTATCAAGTGTCATTGGATACTTTTTTCTGTTAAAGCTTTATAAGATAAATAAGTTGTAGAGTTGTCATGTACAGCATGGTAAGTATAATGACGACTGCTGTAGATTACATCTGAAAGTTAAGATAGTAAATTCTAAGAGTTCTCATAACAAAAGAAAATACTTTTTTTCTATTTCTTTAATTTTGCATCTGTATGAGATGATGAAGTTTCATTAACCTTAATATGGTAATAATGTCATGATATATGCAAATCACATCATTATGCCATAATACACCTTAGTTAGTGCTGTATGTCAATTATACATCAATAGAACTGGAGGAAAAGTAGTAATTTTCTTTTTTTTAAAATGTCTAGAACAACGGTTCATAAAATCTAGTCTATGGGCCAACAATATCCGTGTCACCTGGAACCTTGTTATAAAAGCAAATTCTCATTGTCTCAGGCCTACTGATTCAGAAACTATGGGGGTGGTCAATACTCCGTGTTTTCAAATGTCTCAGAGTGATTCTGAAAGCTGAAATTTCAGAATCACTGACTTAGAGTTGCTATAAAGCAGTCTAGGAAAGAAAGAAACCCCAGTTTAAAGCTCATGATTTACAATGGAGAGGATTGTTTATGCAATCACTTATTATTTTTAACACATATATATTATATGCAGAAGCACTGCAAAACATTGTGCTATTTATGAGAGTGTGGGGGAGAGCTATAATCATGATCCTGGCTAAATAAGGATTTAACCATCTAATGAGAGACAGAAATGAAGATAAGTGATACAGGAAAGTAAATGAAAGGGAAGAAAGGGGGAAGTTTGCCAAGTGTGTAATGAATGTGGAACTAGTTCCTCTCGAGGTTTCAAAACATAGTATTACAACTCTGATAAATGTCAGTTTTGGTTTTAATTTCAGCAGTCAACATGCTATGGGGAGGATGGTGGTGAAAATGCGTGGTGATGATGTTCCACCCTGGCAGCATGTTGATTAAACAGAGTCCCACCGGAACTGCCAGGAGAACAAACAGGGGTTCTGAACTCTCTCCTTACGCTCTCCAGTGATGATGGTAGCTTGCTTCGCATACAAATGTCTGCTCTTACTCCAGTCCCTTTTGTGATTACATTCAGCCCTGAGTAATCCTTCTTGTGAAAATATGGAAGAAGAGGGAAGGAAACAAGGAGAGGAAACAGGAGAAGGAAGAGGAGTTTCATGAAGTCAGATTCCAAAACGAAAGAAAACTGAAAATATCTTCTTCCTTATACAGAGGGCTGGTTTTGTGGGTCTGTATCCTGTGTAGTCATGCTTAGAAGAAGCACACACTTGGTTTAATGCCCTGATGGTGCACTCTTGAGTTCCTTGATAATTTCTGAACAAAAGGGTCCACATTTTCATTTTGCTCTGGGGTCCATGATTTTGCAGCTGAACTGCTTATAATTCTAATGCATTATGATCATTCATGAACTGAGAAGTTCCCATCATACGTGAGTGTTTGAACAGTAATCAGTGTTGACATTTAACAGACAAACACATCAATAAATCTATTTGCCACTAGTAAACAAGGACAATAAAGTGTACTTGACTCCTGTTAAGCTGGGCTTGACATTTGCTCTTTAGTGTCAAGTCACCGGTATCAAGCCTCAAAGATATCAGTAGGAAAATTTCATTCCTCCATGTATGCAGCTCTTCATTCTCCAGCTACTTATGGAGCTGCTACAAGGTGTCATATATTTTCCTTATCACTGGTGATACAGTCAATTGCTCATTCAGTTCTCAACTACACAGAGCTCACTCTCTAGTACAAAAAAGAATCATTGTTTAATCTCACAAATGATTATACTACTGTTCACTGTGATAAGTGTTATGAAAGAAGACACAGTTCTGTTGCATCTTATAAGGGTCTTAACTGACAAAGGCTAGAAAGAGGGTCAGAGACATTTCCTAGATGAGGTTGAGACTTGAGGTGAAATTAGAAATGTGAGGGGATGTCCTTTACTATACGGACTGTTAGAAGTAAGCATTGTATGGGCTGCCTGGTGACACTTAAAAATCACCCCCTTCTAGTGCCTAATTGGCCAAGTATCAATAATTTCCTTACTGCAGATATGTGTAACCACTACAACAAAAGATTCCCAATTTACCAGACATTTTAAGCATATATGTATCCCTTTTTTGACCTAAGAACATCATGTTACTAATCATTAGGGCAGAATAGTCAGGAGGCCAGAAAGGGGCGCTCTCATGACCTTGAGGTTAGTTGTTCCCGTGGCTAAGTTGTTTCTGACTCTTTGCGACTCCATGCACTGCAGCAAACCAAGCTCTTTTTTTCATGGAATTCTCCAGGCAAGAATTCTAGAGTGGGTAGTTATTCCCTTCTCCAAGGGATCTTCCTGACCCAGAGATCGAACCAGGATCTCCTGCACTGCCGGCAGATTCTTTACCATCTGAGCCACCAGGGAAGCCAGGAATGTAGGTCACTGGAATAGAATAAAACATACTTTAGCTCCTGCAATGTGCCAAAGGAGTACTTTAATCTTTGCCAGCTTTTCAACCACTTTTCGGCACAAGAAAAACAACACACAAAAACAAAAGCAAAACGTCTATTGAACCATTTGTTAATTCTTGGGTATCAGATCATATTTTATGAAAATCATGGAGAAAAAAGAAATATCCATGTTGGGGCAATTCATTCATCTAGTGACTATACCATTGTTTAATTTTATGTAAAGATTTTTTTTACTTTTGATACCATGGTCCGTGAATCAAAATATCCTTTGGCTGAAAAGTCACCAAGATTTATCAAGTATTTAGATTTTTAAAAACACAATCTCATTCAGCCTACGGTTAGGCCAAGAAGCAAAATAAATGCAACCTGATTAGAAGAGTTTTAGTTTTAGATAAAGATTTATATTTCATAAATCTCTTCATTTAATTGATACAGCAACTATTCAACTAGAAACAAGATTTCAAGCTAAGTACATTTGCTTAACATTTTGCATTTCTTATCCTAGCTCATTTAATGCAAATGATTCAATGTCATTGCAAAAAAATACAAAATCAAAAGCAATTTCTAGGTGATTTGTTAAAATTATTAGCAATTCAATTACTGCCTACTTTAAGTATTAAATTAAAATTTAAGAAACAAAATAAATCAAATCATAAGAATGATTACTTGTGAAATTCCTAATTGTTTCTGTAAATACTGCTACAGGAGTGGAAATTTTTTATGTGTATTCTATATCCACTTTATTTTTGCTATTTGTCATCATTTTCATATAGTAAAATGGTCTCTGTGAAGTACAAACAAAATAATTAATATTTAAGAAAAATAAGAGAATGACATAATTTAATAAAATAAGTAGTGCTACACATAGAATTCCAAAACAATGGGAAAGATTTAAAATGCCGAATTATTCATGACTTTCAGCGTGAACTCATATCAAATGGCATCATAATAGCCCTAATGCTTTTAAAGTGTTTGTACAGGAGTGAGAATTACAGTATCATAATCATCAAAGTATGTTTAAACTTTATTATCTTTAATTTTTATTTATCAAAAAGAATTCCTTCCTCTCTCTTAATTCTGAGCTGCCTTCCTCTCTCTCCCAAACACCTCCCTTCGTGTCTTCCAGATCTATTTGATATATTTTTGTATAAGTTCCCGATTGCTGACATATTAATTAATCTAGATCTTTTCAGCTCCTATATCTTGCACTAGGGTTAAGAGAGGATAGTAGTGAGGTGAGAAGGCCTGAATTGAGAAGCATAAGCAGGGGCCTAGAAATGGGAGAGAACTGCTTGAATCAAAGTCCTAGGATAAGGAGGCTTCCAAACTTGGCGTCATCACTGGAGGCTTCCGGTCCTGGCTTGGGACAGGTGGTTGTCACCACAACAGCGGGCTATTTCCCTTCATTAAACCAAGCTATAGGATAAAAGTGTACTAAGTTAAAATAAGGACTTAATCCTAGCATTTAATCTTAACCTTCTACATACATTCTTAAATATCTCTGTCTCTCTGATCAATATCCTCTGTCATTTAGTTAATTCTCTTTTTCTGTGAAAGGAGAAAATTATACATGAATAGAAGCCACTAAAACAATTATGCAATTGGTAACCAGATACAGATTAGAAAATTTAAATCTTTATTATTTTAGTAGTATTGACACAGCTAGGTGAACTGTATGTAATATGTAAATGTATTTAAATTTAGCACAATGTACAGTCACATATAAATGGCTATTTGCTGCCATAAAGGGAAATACATTCCAAATATTAATTACTAGAGCTTTGAAAATCTTTCCCATGATATTATTATCTTTTATCCTGAGTTCTTCTTAGCTTACAATGTACAGCACAAGTAAGATTATAAATGCCCATTTTTTAAGCCAATAGAAATAAATATGTAGATTTTTGTTTACATTCAATCTCTCAAAAATATAATGTTGCTTGTATGCAATTTCTCAAAAAATAAAATATAATCAAGAGTTAAATGATAAAATTTGAAATAGATTTGTAATTACAGCCAAAGGGGAAAAGTTTAGACAATAATTATTTTAATAAATGTTAACACTTTTCAATGAGAAGACATTGAGCTTCTATGCTCGTAGTATGAAATGTTTAGACTTCATTTTTTGTTTTCCAGTGACCCTATCACCTATCCATTTATACTTTAGAATCTTTGGTGTACCATCTAGCTTAGCAGTTAATATGCTATTGTGTGTTTTGTTCTTCTTATATAATGAAAGTGTCATCTGATCGCTGACTTTCAATATGAGATTTGTTCATTTTTCTGTATTTAGCCTACCATTCCTTGAATAGACATGGGAGAAGTGGTGGTTTGCAGGCAGATTGTTAAAATGAACTATAAATAATACATATTATTTCACTTTACCTTGGAATTCTGTTCTTATATTCAAATAAACCACAGATTTCTTGAATAATATTTCTTAATTTCAAAATCAAATCTTCTATTCCTGCTCATAAATATCTATGTTAGTTATGAAATGTACCTGATATTTATTCATTGAACAAGTATTTCTTTAATGCCTCCAATATCTCTGGGACTATTCTAGGACTTAGAGATAGAGCAGTAAAGAAAATATAGAAAAGTTTATTCTCAAAAAAAATTGCATTCAGGTAAGGGAAAAAAGAAAGTAAACAAATAAACAAGCATATAATAACGCCAAAGATAGTGATAAGTACTATAGGTAAAAATAAGACACCCAGAAGGTCACTCAAAGATGTCTCTAATTCATTTGAAATCTGTGAATATGTCACCTTATAGTAAAAGGCACTCTGCAGATGTGATTAAGTTAAAGATCTTGAGACTCAGAGTTTATCCTGAATGTTTCTGGTAGAGAATATAGTTACATGAGCCTTTAGACTTTTAGCAGAGACTTTTTTTTTAGCTATTTTTAGCTCAAAAAGCTATTTTTGAGCTATTTTTTTAGCTCAAAAAGCAATGTGAAAATAGAATAAGTGAACCAGTGTGATGGTGGTATGAGAAGATGCATAAGCCAAGGAAGGTGGTCAGCCTCTGGAAACCAGAAAACACAGAAGAGATTCTCTCCTAGAGAGTAAGGGACACAACCCTTGCTGATGCCTTGAGTTTAGTCTAGTGAGACTCATGTGGAAATGCTGACCTATGGAAAATGTGAGATAATAAATTTTTGTTGTTTAAGTCATCAAATCTGAGGTACTTTGTTCTAGGAGTGGTAGCAAACTAATGCAGGCGATCAAGAGAGACTTTTTGCATAACTGTTAGAGAAGGAGTCTTTGATGATGTGATGCTCGAGCAGTGCTGAATGAAGTGAAGCCAGCCATCTGACTACATGTGGGAAGAACTCTCCAGGTGGGAACAGCCAGTGCAAATGCCCAGCGGCAGAAAATTCCTCAGCTGTTTGAGGAATAGCAAGGAGACCATCAGGCCTGAAAAGCAGTAAGTTGAAAGTAAAGAACCCTGTGATGAGATGAGTGCTGGCATCAAGGAGTCAGGTTTGCTGGGGCTGGTTACATCCAGGCATTTTATTCTAACTGAGATAGGAAGATTTTGCAGATTTGGGGCAGAGAAAAAAACATTATCTGGATTAGATTTTAAAATGAGTCATTTTGATCACTCCATGGAGAACAGACTGTAGGAAAGAAAACAGTAGAACTGGTCAAACTGAGAGACAAATAAAGACTTTGATGATATTCAAGTAGAAGATGATAATATCATGAAGGAACAGCTATATTTTACATAGACTATCAATAGAAATATAATACACCTTGCTGATGAATTATATGCTAGTGTTAGGAAAAATAAAAGAGAGATGACTATGGCTGCAAAATATAATTGCCATACTGAGATGAGAACTGAGGGAAAAATTGGTTTGGGGCCATTCAAAATATTTGCAAATGTCTGTTTTGTTATTTTTTACATGATTCTTTTCCATACCTCACATGTATTGCATTTGTCTGTCTTTTCCTCTGCATTCAGTATCATGCATGACTATTATTGTTTTCATTAATTTAACATTTTCAGAATAAATAAGACTTTAGGAGAGCCATCAGTATTATCATACTGGACACATCCCTTCTGTGGTCTTCCAGGTGGCACTAGTGGTAAAGAACTGCCCTGCCAATGCAGGAGACATAAGAGACACGGATTCTACCCCTGATTTGGGAAGGTTCCCTGGAGAAGCAAATGCCAGCCCACTCTTGTATTGTGGCCTGGAGAATCCCATGGAAAGAGGAGCTTGGTGGGCTACAGTTCATTGGGTCACAAAAAGTCAGACACAACTAAGCGACTGAGCATTCATGCACGCACACTTTCTGCACTGCTCACCTGGAAATTCATAAGTTCATGAATTTTCAGCTTACCTTGTCTTCCTAACCACCCTGCAAATTATACATTTTTCATTTGATTAGTTTGCAGTCAAAGCTTTTTTAGACAAAAACTAATTTGAAAGTCTAAATAAAGGTGATATTTGAAGGTATATGAAAATTCACTGGGACAAAATTTCAGATTTACAAAATTCTTCTCTTTGATTTTGTTAGCCACGGCAATTGGTTCCCAGGTGAGAATGAGCAATTTTGTTCTATTAGGTGATAGGTTTCAAACATTAAAAATAATTATTATTGTTTTCATGGGTTAAAAAACATCAGCATATATGTTACAAAAATATTGTCCTAGGAGTGGTTGGCATAGATTTGCATGCATGCATGTGGGCATATGTGTTTAGTCTTGTCCGACTCTTTGTGACCCCATGCACTGTAGTCCACCAGACTCTTTTGTTCATGGAATTTTCTAGGCAAGAATACTGGAGTGGATTGCCGTTTCCTTCTCCAGGGAATCATCCTGATCCAGGGATCAAAACTGCGTCTCTTGCATCTCCTGAATTGGCAGGTGGGTTCTTTACCAGCTGAGCCATCAGCGAAGCCCTCAGATTTGCAAACTGACTATTAAATAGTAGATTAACCAGAATAAAGTCACAAGTAATTTGTAGTTAGTTAAAACATCTGCAAGAATTGTCAATTGTTGAAATATACATCTCAATAGTAAACTCTCTCCAGACTCATATGAAGTACCTAATCACGTAGACATAAATTTAAAAATTATACATGAAATAAGATTTATTTTAATGTAACTAAAATGTGAATATTTCTTATTATATTTTAGTAAACTAGTATTTTTAAACATTCACTGATCAACATAAACACTCATTACTTCGTCAATTGAGAAAATATTTTTAATGACATAATGAAATTATTTTGATTGTATATTTTGTAGATTATCATCAAATATCCTAAGTATTACCAAGATTTCAGAAGTTCTTACAGGAAAAAAAACAATAATATTCTCCCTACTTGGGAATGTGAGCCTTCTTCAGGCTAATGTGTATTCATATAAGATTCACTGACCTTTGATGATGTCAGGTAGGCATATATATCTGGGTGAATTCTTATAAGTATACAGTATGAAGAGCACCATGTATATGGAAAAAAAGAATATTCTATTAAATAATAAAGTTTATAATAAATAGTACTATCAGTTGAGTCATTACCTAGGTACTGAATTAATAACATAATAATAAAATATGTTCACTAATTTATGTCTAAACATAAAAATATAATTTATACCAAAAAAGTACTTCATTCTATTTCACAACAAAACATGGATATTCTACAAAATTCAGAACTTTTAAAACAATAATTCAATAATAGAATTAAATTTTCATTCTGCTAATTTGTTGAGCTCATCTAAAAATATAATAACCCAGAATAGATTCTATTAACCTTATTGTGTTTTAAAAATTAATGTGAAAAGTGATAAATAGCCATGCAAGGGAGACCACAATTTTAACCATGTTAAGATTATCAAGGTTTTTTCTTTTTTTTTACTGTAAATTAAATTTAGTGATATCAAAATTAAAATGGTCAGTTTTGCTCTCCAAATATTTAATTAACAATTGTTCTGTATAGGCCTTTTTCCACCAAACTAAATCATGAAGTTACTAATTTTAATTTATTTCATATGTTTGTGACAGGCCTTTTAGTTATAAATTAAATCACTAGTTTTCATATTATCATCTGTCTATCACTTTAACTCAAAATTTTCCTGATATCTTTTGAGAAAGGATTAATTGTGCTATTTAAATATTCTCTGATTCCTGCATGATTACTTTTTCTTCTACTTTTATTGTTTGACTACATTATATGACCTCCTTTGTATCATATTAACTGTTAACTAACTCACTAAATCATAAAATCTTAGGTCGAGTGGGAACCTTGAGAGGGAGCCTCTCCAAAATCATTGAGAGTTGAATAAGCAGAGTCAGAAAAGTATTGCTCCTTGCCTGATATTAAAATGCTGATTTTTAGCAAAATCAAGACCTAACAAACAACTGGATACTTTAGGATTTATTTATTCTTGTGCATGCTACCACAGAATTATTTAAAAGCACACTAAATCACATGTCCTTTGGGTCTAAGGCACAAGCCAACTTGGAGTCATCTGTCTGAAGTATAGGATTAAATCTTCAAGAACATGTGTGTGTGCAAATAATGCACACTTTTGTAGAGTCCTTGAAGTGATACTCATCAACTCCCTTTGTAGACGTTGCAGTTTTATCTTTTTTTTTTTAATGAAAGATTGATGATCTATTTGCACACTTCCATTTACACTCTCTTACTTCATTCCCCAAATTTAAGAAGAAAAAATATTTTCACACGTTCAAGCTCAGTTTCCAAGGTTAGGGTACTGCACCATAGCTGATGGGTGAAATTAATGGGACAGTAGAAATCAAACCAATGACCTCGGCTGTTTCGTTCTGATTTATTGTGACCTCGCCGATTGAAAAACCAGTGTTTATGTACTATGCAGACTTATTGTGGCTCTGTAAGCTGTAACTTATTTGACAAAGGTTAAGGTACATGGGTCAATGTAGACTAGAAAGTAGTGTTCACCATGATAATTTTCCCCTGAAATAGCATTTTGAAGTATTATTTTTGGTGCAAGGTATTTTCAATTCCCTAAAGAAGTTTTTCTCATTAAACATAGAATAATAAGTCCATAAAGAAACAAAAATAATACAGAGTTTTATCTTAAGGTAATGCATCTTTTTTTTCCCCCAAAAAAAGCAAACACACAAGAAACAACAAAAACAAATGAAGAATTTAAGAGGACACTGGCCTTTATTTTTCATATATAAACTGGAAAGCAGCCAATGGTGGTTGATTTCAGTTTCTTTACTTTCATGGGTTGCCTAAGAAAACTCACCCAAATCGAGGTTCTGAAAGTTTCTAATGTGTTGGACTGAATGAAGAAGCTATAATGAAGACCTGTGGGAGATTATTAGGTCAAATTTGGGGGTTTGTTTGTTTGTTTGTTTTCCCTATGTTTCGTTTTTTGTTTTTAATCCACAGAGAGTTAAGAATTAGAGAGACTTACATGAAACTATGAAACTATTTTTCAGTACAATATTCTCATAGCAGACTCATATTTAAGCATAGAGTTATTTTCAGATGTTTGTATACTCAATATTATTATCATAATAAAAGTACTACTCATTTTCTGAAGGGTTAATACTAATACACTTTTTAAATAATTTGCTTTCAGTAAAATTTTAACAAAAGCAATTTGGAAAATGCTCCATATGCATGCCCTCAGGAAAAATTTCTTGTAAGATAATGCCTTCCAAATATTGTTTCATTTATAGAACACTACATGGAAAAGTTCCACTATAAATTGATCACCATCTGACAACATTTTATATTTTTTTCTCTCATTTACATTTTCATTACTGGTCAATTATAAATGTAAAACTGCCAAACAACCACTTACTCACTCAATGACACTTTTAGGGGATTGAAGAGATAATATAAAATAACACAGTATGTAGAATATGTTATGTTATGCAAAGTGATGTTTTGCTGTTTTAAAATATACCAGCTTGTATACTGGGGGCTGGATCAACAAAAGAACACAATAACTACTTGAAATTCTTGAAAAAAATGTAGTCAAATTTTTTTCCCAAGATGTCAAATACCATTTTTAGCAGCTTTTGACAAAAATTCCACTGGATTTTAGTCTTGCATAATGCAAATTTTGATTTAATGTAGATACTGACTGGGTCTATACAGTAGAACAAGCATGTTTCATCTAGGAAGGTCTATTCTAATTAAAGCATTTATATGTGTCTTTGTTGCTTAATTGATAATGTCTGAACTGAGATTTTTTTTGGGAGATAAGGTATCAATCTCAGTATAATTGGAAAGATAAGTATATTATGCAGAGCTCTGTATTATTTTTCCATGTCTTTTTTTTTTTTCTCTCTCTCATCTTGGAAACAGTGATAGTGATATAATGGTGGTGACTAGAATTTATCAGATTAGATGGGAAGCAGGTAAAAATTTCACCAGATTACCCTACTTTAGAGGATAGGTACAAAAGGTCTCTTCTCAGCTTTAGGGCTTGGTCATGCAGTGGCTTCAAGACATTGAATAGGTGACTTAAACTCCCTCTACTTCTGTTTCCTCATCTATAAAATGGAGGGGAAAAATGTCCTTATCTCATTCTGTATTATTGCAGCAATGTTACTGCTTTAAAACTACAACAGCTGCTATGGAAAATAGTACGGAAGGTCCTCAAGAAATTAAAAGTAGAACTAGCATATGAGTCAACAATCCCATTTCAGGGTTGTTGAAAAGAAAAAGCATTGAAATCAGGATATCAAAAATGTATCAGCAACCCCACATTCATTACATCTATGCACAATAGCTAAGAAGAGGAAATAATCTAAATGCCATCAAGAGATGAGTGGATAAGGAAAGAAGTGGTATATATATATACAATGGAATATTATTCTGACTTAAAAAAGAAGAAAATTCTGCAAAATGTGCCACCATAGATGAACCTGGAGGACACTATGCTAAGTGAAATAAACCAGTCACAGAAAGATAAGTACTTATGAGGTATCTAGAATAGCCAAATTCATAGAAGAAGGTATAGAATGGTAGCTGCCAGAGGCTAGAGGAGGGACAAAAGGGGAGTTTCTATTCAACAGGAGTAAAGTTGCAGTTACACAAAATGAGTAAACTCTGGTGATCTGCTATACCAAATTGCACCTACTGTCAACAATAACGTATCACACACTTAAACATTTTAGTGTAGATCTCATGTTAAGTGTTCTTATCACAATAAAATAAAACTTAAAACATTGCAAAAGCCTGATTATTTGAAATCATTAGAAGTTTTATGGGAATGAGCCAGGTCATCGCATTGATGAAAAATAGTGTTGCTTTCATAATATGCTTGTTAATCTCAGTCAGTCTTCCTGAAAATCAACTGCTTCATTGGAATATAGCTAAACTTTCTAATAGTTTGGATTACTTTAAAAAATCTTTAAGTTCATTTCAATAGTCTTTGAAAATAAAACCTAGTATACTATTTTTTGAAAACACATCACTATTTGCGTTAATAGCTTCTGAAAACCAAGGTAATTTTATTTCTGATTTCAAAAATGACTATATGAATATTAGTTATCAGCAAATCAAATACATTTTTAATCACTAAAAATGAGTCATCATTAGTATTTTAAAAGGATTTTAGATTTGCTTCATTTGACAGAAGATATCACTATCTAAAATCAGTATTTTGCTTAAATAAAATAAAATATTTAATTAAAGGATAACCATAACAGTTTGTTTTTTTAGAGTTCTTGAAGAAAAAGCCCTTAAATACCCATGATTAAATTATTTAGATTTAAGAAGACTATATCATATATATTTCCTTGAAAAATTATTTTTATATTTTATCATATATTCAATTTATGTTTGGAGAAAGCAATGGCAACCCACTCAAGTACTCTTGCCTGGAAAATCCCATGGACGGAGGAACCCTGGTAGGCTGCAGTTCACGGGGCCGCGAAGAGTCGGACTCGACTGAGCCACTTCCCTTTCCCTTTTCACTTTCATGCACTGGAGAAGGAAATGGCAACCCACTCCAGTGTTCTTGCCTGGAGAATCCCAGGGACTGCAGAGCCTGGTGGGCTGACATCTATGGGGTCGCACAGAGTTGGACACGACTGAAGCGACTTAGCAGCAACAGCAGCAGTTTATGTTTATACATCAATATGACCAAATATAACCTTTTCAATGATTAGTAACACACTTCCTTCCAGGAAGGGAGCTAATTTTGTTGGATGATTATCATTGTAAACTAGTTCAAAGAGGCTTCTAATCTGGTGGTTCAACTGGGAACTAGTACTGAAGAAGCTGAGCGTGAGCTAAATTGTATAGAAAAAAACAAGGCAAGAATTCACATTTAAATCTCTTTGGAGGAAGACTCCCTAGACAGAGCTGGTATGAGGTGGATGTCTACTGAGATTTAGATGGGAAATGCTCTCTTGTGTAATAAAACTCCCTTCCCAGATTTGCAAAGACATATTCACTCAAACCAAAGTTTTTCAGTAACGATATGTAGACCAGATTTCACAAAGGAAAATGTTAAAGGTGTATGCTCCAGTGTTGGCTTAAAGCAGAAATGGGAGTGTTTTGGGCGTGGAGAGCCATATCTGGCTGTCAATGTGTGTGCACGTGCATCTATATATGCTTTCCTCCTGCAGTTCGACATTGAGTGTGTTAATAAGATACAAAATAATTTATGAACAACTCTATGCTTTTACATACATGTACAAAAACTAAAATAAACTGATAATTAAGAGAAATATTTCTTAAGTTACTGTTTTTCTTTATCTTACATGAATTCCCCTCATACTCTGTAGCTACTTATATATACCCTCAATTACCCTCTTAATCCACCTTTATTCAAAAACGTCTTTCTTATTTTTGCTGTTGCTGTTACTCTTGTTAAGTCTTGTCTGAGTCTGCAGTCTTGTCTGAGTCTGCAACTCCATGGAGCTGAGCACGCCGAGCTTCCCTGTCCTTCACTTTCTCCCAGAGTTTGCTCAAACTCATGTCCATTGAGTCAGTAATGCTATTCAATCATCTCGTCCTCTGTCGTCTCCTTCTCCTCCAGTCTTCAATCTTTCCCAGAATCAGGGTCTTTTCGAATGACTCATTTCTTCTCATCAGGGAGGCAAAGTATTGGAGTTTAAGCTTCAGTATCAGTCCTTCCAATGAATATTCAGAACTGATTTCCTTCAGAATTAACTGGTTTGAAGTCCTTGCTGTCCAAGGGACTCTCAAGAGTCTTCTCCAGCACTACAATTTAAAAGCATCAATTCTTTGGCACTCAGCCTTCTTTATGGTCCAACTCTCATTCATACATGACTACTGGAAAAACCATAGCTTTGACTATATGGACCTTTGTTGGCAAAGTGATGTCTTTCGCTTTTTAATATGCTGTCTACATTGGTCATACCTTTCCTTGCAAGGAGAAAGCATCTTTTAACTTCATGACTTTCATGACTGCAGTCACCACTGCTGTGATTTTGGAGCCCAAGAAAATAAAATCTGTCACTGTCTCCACTTTTTTACCACCTATTTGCCATGAAGTGATGGGACTGGATGTCATGATCTTAGTTTTTAGAATGTTGAATTTTAAACCCACTTTTTCACTCTCTTGTTTCAACCTCATCAAGAGGCTCTTTAGTTCTCTTTGCTTTCTGCCATTAGAGTGGTATCATCTGAGGTTGTTGATATTTTTCCCGGCAGTCTTGACTCCAGTTTGTGAGTCATCCAGACAAGAATTTCTTATAATGTACTCTGCATATAAGTTAAATAAGTAGAGAGACAATGTACAGCCCCGATGTACTCCTTTCTCAGTTTTGAGTCAGTCCATTGTTCTATGTCCGGTTCTAACTGTTGCTTCTTGACCTGCATACGGGTTTCTCAGGAGGCAGGTAAGGTGGTCTGGTATTCTCATCTCTTTAAGAATTTTCCACAGTTTGTTGTGACCGACACATTCAAAGCCTTTGGCATAGTCAACAAAGCAGAAGTAGATGATTTTCTGGAATGCTTTTACTACGATTCAACGGATGTTGGCAATATGATTTCTGGTTCCTCTGCCTTTTCTAAGTCCAGTTTGTACATCTGGAAGTTCTGGGTTCATGTACTGTTGAAGCTAAGCTTGAAGGATTTTGAGCATGACCTTGCTAGCATGTAAAATTAGTGTAACTCTATGATAGTGTAGAGAAGGCAATGGCACCCCACTCCAGTACTCTTGCCTGGAAAATCCCATGGACGGAGGAGCCTGGTAGGCTACAGTCCATGGGGTCGCTAAGAGTCGGACACGACTGAGTGACTTCACTTTCACTTTTCCCTTTCATGCATTGGAGAAGGAAATGGCAACCCACTCCAGTATCCTTGCCTGGAGAATCCCAGTACGGCGGAGCCCGGTGGGCTGCCGTCTATGGGGTCGCACAGAGTCGGACACGACTGAAGCGACTTAGCAGCAGCAGCAGCAGCTATGATAGTGTGAACATTTTTTGCATTGGCTTTCTTTGCTATTGGAATGAAAACTGACCTTTTCTGGTGCTGTGGCCATTGCTTAGTTTTCCAATTTTGTTGGCATATCGAGAGCAGCACTTTAATAACAGCATCATCTTTTGGGATTTGAAATAGCTCAGCTGGAATTCCATCACCTCCATTAGCTTTCTTCTTAGTAATGTTTCTAAGGCCCACTTGACTTTACACTCCAGGATGTCTGGCTCTAGGTGGGTGAGATTAAATAACCACCCCAGCTTGTTTTTCTGGGTCATAGAGACCTCTTCTGTATAATACTTCTGTGCATTATTTTTGCCACCTCTTCCTAATCGCTTCTACTTCTGTTAGGTTCTTGCCATTTCTGTTCTTTCTTGTGCCCACTGTTAGCTGAATGTATTGACAATGCATTTTCTCTTTCTTTTTTCTTCTTCATTATGATATTTACATATATCTTTTCACTTTAATTAGGGACATGCCAGGTTAAAAAATAAAATTACCGAAGTATCTATCCTAGTGGTTAACAGTTTTATGAACAGTTTTATGCATAGAATAGCTTCCTTGGTGGCTCAGATGGTAAAGAATCTGCCTGTAGTGCAGGAGACCTGAGTTTGATCCCTGGGTTGGGAAGATCCCCTGGTGGAAGGCATGGCAACCAACTCCAATATTCTTGCCTGGAGAATCCCCAGGGACAGAGGAGCCTGGAAGACTACAGTCCATGGGATATCAAAGAGTTGGACATGACTGAGTGACTAAGCACACACACACACACACACACACACACACACACACACACACACACACATAGAAACAATCAAATAACATTATTTTTCAACCACTTTAGCAGCCTAGAAGTCTCCCAGAGCCTAAGGGAACAGGACAGCAAGAGTTTCTTCAATCCCACACATCATGGCCTTTCAGCATTTAGCTTCTGTCTGTTTATGCTTAGCAAACTGCTCTTTCAGAGCTCATGTCCGTGAAAGGCCCACCTACTCTTAGGAAGCATAATTAAGTGGTTAAAAGCATGGATATGGCAGCCAAAATACCAGAGTCCAAATATTTGCTTTATGTTAATTAGCTATGAGATGCTAGGGAAGTCATTTATCTTTTCAACAATTTACTTTCCTCAACTATAAAATGGGAGAACATAATAGTCCCTACTTCATAGCTTTGTTTTAAAAATGAAAAGAGTTAAATTATACTCAGAATAAAGTAATTAATAGAAATAAAAAGGAAGTATGTAAGCCTGTTTTCACCACACACAATGTCTGAAAATTGCCTGTATATGGAACCAAGAATTAATCTCAGGTTATGTGTAATGAAATTTATCTTTCTGTTTTCTTGTGTTATTAATATCATTGTAATTTTTCTTCTTGTCAGATACAATTTTAGTGATCTATTGTCCAAAGAATAGTGGCAAAAGAAAAAAAATGTTTATTTATTTACATTAAGTTTTCCAATTGTACCATAGTATAATATGCTTGCATGCTCACTCAGCTGTGTCCAACTCTTTGTGACCCCACTGTCGATAGCCTGCCAGCCTCCTCTGTCCATGGATTTTTCCAGGCAAGAATACTGGAGTTTGTTGCCATTTCCTAATCCAGGGGATCTTCCCAACCCAGGGACTGAACCTGCATCTTCTGCATCAGTAGGCAGATTCTTCACCACTGTGCCAAATGGGAAGCTCCATAGTATAATATAGCACTCCTCAAGTAAACTGATGAAGATCATATTTATCACCATCATCATTATTATCATCATTATCTCCCTTAGAAAAATCCACTTAGCTATTTCTGAACTTAGAGGAAAGAAAAAATGGGAACAACAAGAACAAAAAAAGACAAGGAAAAAAAATTAGTTTTTTTCTGTTCAATAACAAAATATGCCATTTTTGTTTAAACAGAAGGAGGAAGATTTTCTATAATTAATGGCTTCAAATTAAAATGTGTTCTAGCTTTATCAATTATCCCTACATGGTTTTTAGTAGTTATAAATGCATTGATAAAAATCTAGTATGTCTCTCTGAAGTTTTCATTTAGTTGTATTCTGAATGCTTGTAAATTTCTGTTTGATTAGAATTTCATAGAATTATAAAGATGCACTAATCCAAAAACTATAATTTCATCATCCCATTTCAGTAAGCATGAACATGACTATGAAAAAATCTGTTTTATCTTTCCATAATTAACAAGATATGGTCTACACATTTTCCAGATTTGTTTTCACCTTAAAAAGATCAATGAAAAGACTGCAATTAACAGAGAGCTATGATAAAATATAGGAGGATATTAAGCCAACACAACTAAATCAATTGAATGTTTTAAACTTCTTATCTAAATCATAAGCTAAATGTAATATGGCATTTGTACAAATAATTTCACACTTTTCAGATGCTGGATAAGTCAATGTCTTGGGATAAAGCATATCACATATAAACTTATTTAGCATGGTAATCTAAATAAAGCATCCTTCCATTGTCTCTAACTTTAATTATTATAGTTAGATATTTTACAATTTAAATGGCTTGCATAATAATTAAGTGTTTTGGGGGAAGATAAATAGAAGACTGGTTTTCTCTCCCCCACTTCCAAGAAAAAATTTCCTAAGGGAAAATTTGTAAATTTTCTAATGCTCAATCTGTTTACTAGAAGTCAAATGTTTCATCCATATATTTGAGGCAAAGTACAAAACTGATAAAGCCTGGTATAATTTCAAAGCAAATTTAAAGTTTTAAAAATTCTGTTTCTCACCATCCTACTCATTTCACATTGAAATTTTTCAGCCACAGTGGTATAACCAATTTCATTTCCTGTGCAGATCTTAAAATAGCTATATAATCTTTATTGTTGATATCAGAGATTTATCATTTAGCAATATTATTCAAAAAGTGTGAAAATTTGGTTGTTTGAAAGTGTTTCAACAAACAGAAACACACAAATCTAATTAGCTTTGGGTATTCACAATACAGTGAAGAAAATAAGAAAATAGAATTATCACTCAATCAGCAAAGATTATTGAAAGCAAAGTATGTTTGCAACATTAAAATATGTTCCTAGAAAAATAATAACATAGATAAGCCAGTCTGCAGAACACTCTCAAGTACATTGTTCAGAAGGGGAAACTGAGCCCAGAAAATTTAGGAAATACGTCAAAGTCACAAAGCCAAGCATTAAGTCAGAGCTGTGATTTATATCTGTTTAAGTATAAATTTTACTCTCTTTCACTTCCTCTATGAGCCATTTAAAAAATAGCCTTTAACTTTGTCATTATCGTGAAGAGGTATGTTCTCAAGCTGAGGTAGCATGAGTAATGTATATGACTCAAAGAGTGAGAAAGCTAACCCAATATGAAAAATAGTGCTAAATCATGTTTTAAATATCAGTGAGTGTTAACAGTTGTTGAATTATTCTTTATTTGGCAGATAGAAATTGAATTACATCTTAAAGGAACCAACAATTTGAATAGTTTAGAATGTATGATTAGGCAAGGACCAGCTGTACTTATTTGGAATGGCATATAATAATTTTAGTACTTCCTCAAAGTGCAGCTATATGACATTCCATTTTTACTAAAGAGGTGTGTGTGTATGTATGTATATGTATATGTGAATGCATACGTAAGTTTGTGTGTGTGTATAGCTTACACACAAATTTCAATAAACTTAAATGGCAAACTAAACTTAGGGACAAACCAAAATTTAGGATTTATGAATATTTCTATTATTATCATAATTATCTAAATAATACTATGTTAAATAAAATGCCAATAGGATGTTGCTATCAGTAATAGCAACACAGCTCAGTATCAACTAATATCAGACAAATCTCACAGACAGCAGTTATAACCTCTGGACAAAATACAAAATTAATTAAATGAGTAATGAATAAAATGTTCTATTTGAAGGGAGGAAATAGAAAAATCACTAAAAGGAAAGCACTGAAAGAGGGAAACATACTAAGTAAAACTCTTATAATGCTTTAAATTTGAGTGAAATTCTCAGTCCATGGGCACAAATTGATTAGAACTCAAGCAGAAAGATGCAGTCTAAGTAATTTAAGGAGTAAGAATATAGAGTTCTTGGCTCCCAGATTGGTTGGAAATTGAGAAAGGAAATTCTGTAAAGAAAGAAGCCACCCAAAAGGAGCAGTTTTATTATTTACATAGAAATCTCTTTGAATCCTTAAATGAATCCTGACTTACGCATGTAAAAGAGAGACTTCAAGAAACCCATGCAAAGACAACCACTGGAAGGATAAAACTTTTAAGGTGTGGAGAGACAAAGTATGGAGTATGAGCCCCAAAACTTTGGAAGGGACATGGTAAGCATTTTGGATTTATTATTTAAGATTCAGAATTCCCACACCTTAAAATCAAGACTACACTTTCTGACTAAAAGAATTGTCCTAAAATAAATAAATAAAACAAAAGCTTAATACCAAACTTCCTAAGTTCAAGGTGACAATTAGTAAGTTAATTTCATACTAGAACAAACATAAACTTATGTTCAAAGAAGACAATAGAATTCAGAATCTGTATACCCTATCACACACACTATCCATGAAAATGTGATCAAAATAAATAGAAAAAGCAATCAATATGAATAGAATTGAGATAAACATGGGTTAGTTAAAATGAACAGACAAGAATTTTTAAACATGTAATAGGTAGAACCCTAAAATGGGCCACCAAAATTTTTCATCCTAATTTCTGGGACTATATTTATGGTATAAAACAATAATAAGATATAATGACAATGATCATATGCAACACAGTAAAAGAGATTAAGCAGATAAAATTAAGGTTAAAGATTATGGTGATTCAGTTTATATATCAGTTTAGAGGGAATGTCTGAATGAGAGAAACATTTTAATCAGGGCATGCTAAGTGGCTTCAGTTGTGTCCAACTGTTTGCAACTCTATGGATTGTGGTCCACCAAGCTCCTCTGTCCATGAGATTCTCCAGGCAAGATTATTGGGGTGGGTTGCCATGCTCTCCTCCAGGGGATCTTCCTGACCAAGGAATCCTGTGGCTCCTGGATCGTAGGCAGATTCTTTACCAATGAGCCACCAGGGATTTGTGGAGTTTTGAGTAAAGCAGATTACCCTCCCTAATATGGGTGGGCTTTGTCCAATTAGTTGAAAGCCTGACCTGAAGAAAAAGACAGGCCTCCAGAAAAAGGGAGAATTATCCAGGAGACTGCTTTGGACTTTATCCATACTATTGACCCCCCTCAGTCTGCAGAATTCTGGCCTTCAGATTTGAAACAACATTATTAGCTCTACTGTAGGGCCACAAAGCAGGACTGGACTTACTAGCCTATAACCATGTGAGCTAGTTTCTTACAATGAAGTTCTTCATGTTTGTGTATTTACATCTACATATCCTATTGCTTGGAACTATTATAAGCAAAGTCACCCTTGAAAAGCAAATAGTTTTCTACTTGCTTGATTTGGAACAAAAGAAAGATTTGATGCATCACTACTGCCTTTTAAGATGGAAGGGCCACATGAAGGATTGGAGTGGCTTCTAGACTGTGAGAAAGTTCTCTAAAAGCTAGAAAATAGCCCTAGGCCAGGAGCTAGAAAAAATGGGTACTTCTGTCCTACAACTATAAATAAATTATTATGTCAAAAGCAAGAATGAACTTGGATATTTTCCTAAAGATACGAGTCCAGCCCAGCAGGCATCTTGATTTCAACTCTGTATCTAGTACAGAGATACATAGACCCTATGTATCTAGTAGAAGTTAACAAAGCAAACCCAGGTTGATGACCTACAAAACTGTAAGATAATGAATGTGCGTTAAAGCAGCTAATTTGTAGTAATGTGTTATGGAGCAATAGGAAGATAATACAAAGTAGATATTATCAATTCTTAAGTCATGAAATTAAATGAAATTATAGGGTCTTCCCTGTAGCTCAAACAGTAAAGAATCTGCCTGAAACACAGGAGACCTAAGTTTTATCCCTGGGTCAGGAAGATCCTCTGGAGAAGGGAATGGCAGTCCACTCCAGTATTCTTGCCTGGAGAATCCCATGGACAGAGGAGCCTGGCAGGCTACAGTCTGTGGGATTGCAAAGAGTTGGACATGACTGCACGACCAACACTACTACTACTACTATAGTAATAATAAACACACTATTTCAGAAAAGAAGTACAAATTATACCAATGAAATGAAAATTGTAGATATGAAACCTATAATGTCTAATTTTTTTTTTAAATGCATGGACTCAACAGTAGACTGGAGATGACAAAAGTAAGGAATATGAATTTGACTAAAGATCCAATGTAAAATTAAAAGAGAGACTCAAAACAAAAAGTAAAATATAGAATGGAACAGAACCTCATTGAGTTGTGACTATCAACTGGGCTAACATACATCTAATTGGATTAACAGCATAAGTAGAGAAAAAGGAGACTGGGAAAGAAAAAAAAAAACTTATTTGAAAAAATAGTTACTAAAAACCTTGTAAATTTTATGAAAATATTTTATTAAAAATCTAAGAAGCTTAGTAAAACTCATATAGGTTGAAGAAAGGACCATCTAAGCAAACTGCTGAAAACCAAAGCTAGAAATATTTTTGAAACTGACTTTAAAAAATAACACATAATATACAAGAAACAATGATAGGAAAAACAGTAGATTTTAAATCAGAAATAAAGCAGTACACAGTAGAACAAAACAAAAAGTAGCTGCCAACCCAGAACACAAGATCCAATAATGATATTCTTCCAAAATGAATACAAAACAAAGACAATTTAGGAAAAGCAAACGTTGAAGAAATCCCTGCAGTACAAAACATGCTAAATAAAATTCTTCAGAATAAAAGAGGAATTGTACAAAACAGACATTTGGAATTAGAGGATTAAAATGAAGAACACTCAAAAAAAATAAATATATGAATAAATATAAAAGACAATACTTTTGTTTCTTCTAAATTATTTTTTAAAATAAATGACTGTTGATAAATATTGAAATATTTTAAAGATTCTGTGATGATACTGCAGTACTGACCTAAGATTTGTAAGCTTGATCAATGAAGCAGAAGACAGAGACTAGAAATAGCTCACACTTGTATAGATAATTGATTTGCAACAAAAGCGTAAGAAGTTCAGGATGAAAGAATGTCTTTTCAACAAATGATGCTACATCAACTAGATAAATGTTGAAAAAACAGACTCTAAATCCTCACCTAATTCCACACATAGCAATTAATTTGACATAGATGACAAACCTCAATGTATACATTAAAGCTATGAAACTTCTGAAAGAAGATATAGGAAAGAATTTTCCTGACCTTTGGGTAGACAACAATTTCTTAAACTGAAAAGAAAAGTATATAAATTTGGTTCTATAAAAATAATTCCGACTTTGGATTTCAGTCCCAATATGTAAGGATCTTGAAAGTCATCACATCTGTATTTATATCAAGAATTAAATTAACAAACCAAAAGTAAATAATTTTTCTTGAACCTGTCAGAGGACTGAGGTTGCAGCATAAACCACCCACTCTGAAATTTAGAAAAAGATAAATCTAAAGATTCAGAGCTGAGATCTAGTTACTTGGAGTACAGTCACTGTAGCCATAATTTGAAAGGACGTTTAAAGGTAATTTTGGTGAATTTCTGGCGTTTAAATGTGGACTAGCTTGTGAATGAGAAACACCTGGGGCTATGGTCTTGGTTAGTCTCCACAAGTTTGTAAACTTTATCTTCAGAAAACTCACCAAGTTCACAAAGATACCCTTATAATGCTGACAGTGGGAAAAGATTAGTCATTGTGAAATATGCCTAGAGCATTCTCCATTACAAAAAAAATTCTCCAGGGTAAAATATTTTTTATCAGAGCCTTATTTCAGTGAGAGAAGAACTTTTCTTTCCTCCAATTTCATCTCCCATAGACTTCCCATCTCAGATAAGGAAAGACAAAAGCTATACTACCTAACAACAACAACAACAAAATACTGTTACAGTCACAACCCAGACACAGAAGCCCACTAAAACTCTGAGATTTAATCATAAGACTTTAGAATGCTTCCTTTTCTTTACACTTGACCACCATACCAACAGGCTCTAGCATAATGATAGTATACAGCAGCTGAAAGAGAAGCAAGAAGCAGACTGCCTCTAAGGAGGAGTAATAAGGGAAGCTGCACGTTAAGATGGCGACTTCAACGACAAAAGCGCTAGAGGCGCTTACAGCTTCTGGCATTTACAACTACAGCAAATACTAAGCACGATCTAATTCCCAGCCTGAAAACATAAATCCTCATAATAAAGGCCCATTAATCTCAGTTTTGAGGATCCATTAAACATGTCTGGCTTTCAACTAATATTAGAAAGCATGCCAAAAGACAAGGAAAAAAAAAATCTGAAGACACAGAACAAGTATCAGAACCTGACTTGGATATGACACAGATGTTGAAATTATCAGACAGGGAGTTTAAAATAACTATGACTAATAAGAGGAAGGCTCTAATGGAAATATGAAGTCAGTAGTGGATGGGTAATATAAGCAGAGAGAATAGAAACTGAGAAAGAATCAGAAGGACATTCCAGAAACTACAAGCACTGTAACAAGTTGAATAATGTTTTGGAGGCACTCATTAGTGGACAGACTTAGTTAAAGGAAGAACCAGTGAGTTGAAGGAAAGTGCAATAGAAACTTTCTAAACTGAAATGAAAGATAAAATATGACAAACAAGAAAAAGAACAGGGGAGAATACGCAAGATATGTGGGGTAGTTTAAACTGGTGGAACATGTAATTGAAACACTGAAAGGAGAAAAACAAGATTGCAGCAGAAAAAAAAAAATTGAATTCATAATGGCCAAGAACTTTCTAAAATTAAAGAGATACCAAATTACAGTTTTAGGAAGCTCAGAGAACATCAGGCAAAATAAATTCAAAACAAAAAAATGCACCTAGGTTTGTATATTCACGGGGATTCCCTGGTGGCTTAGGAGTAAAGAATCCACCTATAATGCAGGAGACGGGGTTTGATTTCTGGGTTGGGAAGATCCCCTTGAGAAAGAAATCACAGCCCATTCCAGTGTTCTTGGCTGGGAAATCCCACGGACAGAGGAGCCTGGTGGACTACTGTCCATGGGATAGAAAAGGAGTCAGACATGACTTAGTGACTGAACGACAGCAAACATGTCTATTCACACTGCAGAAAACTAATGTCATAGAGGAGACCTTAAAAGCCAGGGAAAAACAAAGCTTACCTAAAAAGAAACACTACAATGGACCTTCTATCAATAACCAAGCAACTATGCAAGCCAGAATAGAACGGATTAATACATTTAAACGGTCGGAAAAAATTTAAAAAAATCCTCTGTCAACCAAGAAATCTGTGAAAAAATAATTTGTGTTCAAAAGTGAAAGAGAAGTAGAGTTTCTCAGACAAGCAAAAACTCAGAGAATTCATGGAGAGCAAATTTGTTATGCATGAAATGTTTTAAAAAGTTTGTTAAGAGGAAAGAAAACAATGTAAGTCGGAATTTTCATAAAGAAAGGCAGAATGTCAGGAAATAGATAAATGAAGAAAAATAAAATTTTATTCTTATTCATAATTAATCTAAAAGAAATTTAAGAGAATAACAGTAACAGCATATTGGGTAACTATAGCATATCTAAGTGAAATGAATGGCAGTAATGTCATAAGGGATGGGAGGAAGGCATTAAGAATTCCAGTTTTACTCTGTTATAAGGTACTTGTACTTTATATGAAGTGGAATATTGCCAGTTGAAGGTACAGTTATATTAGTTAAAAATGTATAGTTGAAATTTTAGGGCAACCACTAAAAATTTTTAAAGTTATATAATTGTAATGCAAAGAGAATAGATAAATGTAATAATATAAAAGCTCAAATACAACCAGACAAGGCAGAAAATAAAGGGGAAAAAGAGAAAAATAATGAATAGAAAGTAGTTACAACATGGTAGATACTAGACCAACTAGGTCAATAACTATTTTAACTGTGGATTTTCTAAATACACCAAATAAAAGACATTATTTACATGCCTAAGAAATAATAAGACCCAACCATTTGTCTGTATGTGACTAATAAACAAGCTAAAGTACTGCAACATAAAGATATTCCAGGTACACTCTAATAAAAAGCAACTGTACTAGCTATGTTGATTTCAGACAAAGCAGACTTCAGAAAAAAAAGAAAAAACAAACACACAAGACATTATATTATGACAAAGGGATCCTTCTCCAAGATGGCATAACAGTGTTAAACATCTATGCAACTAACAACAGAACACCAAATGCATGAGGCAAAAACTGATTGAACTAAGGGAGGCATCAAGAAATCCTCTATTATAATTAAAGACTTCAACAGTCTTCTGTCAGTAATTGATATATAAAGTAGGCAGGACATCAATAACAGTACAGTTGACTTAGCACCACCAATCAGCTAGACATGATTGACACTTATAGTACATATTCCATCCAATAATAGCAGAATCCACAGTCTTCTAATTAGCTTTAGTATATTCATACAATGGATTGTTAACAGCCCAGGTGGTGTTAGTGGTAAAGAACCTGCCTGCTAATGAAGGAGATATAACAGACCCCAGTTCAATACCTGGGTCAGGAAGATCCCCTGGAGGAGGGCATGGCAGCCCACTCCAGTATTCTTGTCTGGAGAATTCCATGGACAGAGGAACCTGGCAGGCTACAGTCCATAGGGTCTCTCAGAGTTGGACAACATTGAGCGACTTAGCACACACACATAAGTTATCAACCCTCCCCTGTCCAAGAAAAAACCCTTGTCTATTGGTAAGTGAAAGAAGTCAATCTGAAAAGTGCATTGTAGCATGTATGATTCCAATTCTATGACATTTTGGAAAAGGCAATAGTAGAGATAATAAAAAGAACAACAGTTTTAAGGAGTTTGGAGTGGTAGTGAGGTTGAATAGGTGAAGCACAAGGGACATTTTAGAGAAATGAAACTATTCTGTGTGATACTAGAAAGGTTTTATGGCAGGGTACATTATACAAAATCACAGAACTTTACAGTATGAAGAGTAAAATGTTTATACATGCAAATTTTGCAAGTTCTGAGTATCTGAGAATGGAAACCAGAATGTGACCAAACAATCTACTTGTATTACAAATATATGAAACAACCTCACTGAAGGGAGTCAGGAAAAAAGATAAAACTACTGAGAGGTAATTTTGGAAATAAGTGAATTCTGTAAGACTACAGGCAAAACCAACTGTGCGTAAGCACTTCACTCTAGCTGACAAAATTGTTTCCCATGGGAGTAATGGTTAATGATTCTGATACCCCCTATACAGCGTACAGTAATTGAACAGATAAGCATACTCTTGCAGATTGTGGGAGCCAGTTTTCATAGTGGGAAGTTCGAGTTAAAACAAGGATGCATGTGTGCTCAGTTGCTAGGTTATGTCCGATTCTTTGCAACCCCATGGACTGTGACTGCCATGCTTCTCTCTCCATGGGATGTCCTAGGCAAGAATACTAGAGTGGGTCACCATTTCCTACTGCAGGGAATCTTCCCAACCCAGAGATTGAACTCACATCTGCTGCCTTGGCAGGTGGATTCTTTACCAATGAGTCACCAAGGAAGCCCCTAAACAAGGGTTGTTATTGTTATTGCTCAGTCACTCAGTTGTGTTCAACTCTATGGGACCCCATGGACTGCCGCACGCTAGGCTTTCCTGTCCATCAGCATCTCCTGGAGCTTGCTCAAACTCATGTCCATTGAGTCAGTGATGCCATCCAACCATCTCATCCTCTGCTGTCACCTTCTCCTCCCACTTTCAATCTTTCCCAGCATCAGGGTCTTTTCAAATGAGTCAGTTGTCTGCATCAGGTGGCCAAAGTATTGGAGTTTCAGCTTCAACATCAGTCCTTCCAGTGAATATTCAGGATTGATTTCCTTTAGGATTGACCAGTTTGATGTGAACTCATGTTAGCTTAACATATATATTGAAGATTGCTTAGAGCAATCAATATAGATGCGTATCTATACAGGTTAGTATAGACATATAAATGTCCTTGTTCTGTCAGCTGTGACGGCTTAGAAGCAGTGACACTCAGTAGTAATAGCGTGTCTTACACCCAGATCTTGGTTTCTAATACCATTATCCATTATTAAAGAACCAGGGTTCCCTGGAGGAATGGCTGATTCTAGGACTTGAGCAGAAAATGTACAAGATAAGCCTGAAACATCCAGTAGTGCCAGAAAGTAAGGCAGTGCTCAAATATACATATATAAACATATGAAAAGATATTCAATATCCATATATAATTTGGGGATTACAAGCAAAACAACCATGCAATGCTACTACACACTTACTAGAATAACTAACATCCAAAACACGTATAAAAGCAAATGCTGGAAAGGATATGGAGCAGCAGGAATTCTCACTTGCTGCTGGTCTGAATGCAAACTATTATAGTCACTTTAGAAGAACTCTGCAGTTTCTTACAAAGCTAAATGAAGTTTGGAGTTTCTCACCAAAGGCTTTGACTGTGTAGGTCACAACAAACTGTGGAAAATTCTTCAAGAGATGGGAATACTAGACCACCGAACCTCCCTCCTGAGAAATCTGTATGCAGATCAAGAAGCAACAGTTAAAACCAGACATGGAACAACAGACGGGTTCCAAATTGGCAAAGGAGTACATCAAGGCTGTATATTGTCACCCTGCTTATTTAACTTATATTCAGAGTACTTCATGTGAAATACTGGGCTTGATGAAGCACAAGCTGCAATCAAGATTGCCAGGAGAAATATAAATAACCTCAGATATGCAGATGATACCACCCTTATGGCAGAAAGCAAAGAGGAACTAAAGAGTCTCTTGAGGAAAGTGAAAGAGGAGAGTGAAAAAGCTAGCTTAAAACTCAACATTCAAAAATGAAGATCATGACATCCAATCCCATCACTTCTGGCAAATAGATGGGGAAATGATGGAAACTCTGAAAGACTTTAGTTTCTTGAGCTCCAAAATCACTGCAGATGGTGACTGCAGCCATGAAATTAAAACGAGCAAGGCTCCTCATAAGAAAAGCTATGACCAACCTAGACAGCATATTAAAAAGCAGAGATATTACTTTGCCAACCAAGGTCCGTCTAGTCAAAGCTATGATTTTTTCAGTAGTTACGTATGTATGTGAGAGTTGGTCTATAAAGAAAGCTGAGAGCCGAAGAATTGATGCCTTTGAACTGTGGTGTTACAGAAGACTCTTGGACTGCAAGGAGATCCAACCAGTCCGTCCTAAAAGAAATCAGCCCTGAATATTCATTGGAAGGTTGGAAGGACTGATGCTGAAGCTGAAGCTGCAGTACTTTGGCCACCTGATGTGAATAACTGACTCACTGGAAAAGACCCTGATGCTGCGAAAGATTGAAGGCAGGAGGGGAAGAGGACAACAGAGGATGAGATGGTTGGATGGCATCACCAACTCACTGGTCATGAGCTTGAGCAAGCTCTGGAAGTTGGTGATGAACAGAGAAGCCTGGCATGCTGCAGTCTATGGGGTCACAGAGCATCAGACTCCACTGAGTGACTGAACTGGACTGAACAAGGCTAAATAAATAGGCTTAACATATGATACGGGAATCATTCTTTCAGGTATTTATCCAAATGAACAGAAAATGTATTTCTACACAAAAGCTACATAAAAACAACTTATAACAGGTTTATTCATAATTGCCAAAAGTTAGAAGCAATCAAGATGTTCTTTAGTAAGTGAATGAAGAAACAAACCGTTGTACCCAGCCAATAGAATGCTATTCAGTGATAAAGAGAAAAGACTATTAAGTCCAAAAAAAAAAAAAAAAATACCATGGAGGAATCTTAAATGAATATTAGGAAGTGAAAGAAGAGCATCTGAAAAGCCTGAATACTGTATGATCCCAACTGTATGATGATCTAGAAAGGGAAAAACTGTAGACAAGGGAAAATTTTGTGAATGTTCAGGTCAGAGAGTGGGGACAAATAAATGAAGCTCAGGGGATATTTAAGAGAGTGAAACTATTCTTTATGAAACTGTAATGATGAATAAATGACATTATGCACTTGTCAGGACATCCAGAATGTGCAATGCCACAAATGAACTCTATTGTAAACTATGAGGCTTAGTTAATAATGTATCAAGATTGGCTTATCAATTATAACAACACACCTCATCAATGCAAAATTTTTAAAATAGGGAACACTAGATAATTGTGGAAAGGAAGAATATGAGAATTCTCTATGCTTTCTGTAATATTTTCCTGTAAACCTAGAACTGATCTAAAAATAAATGGTATTAATTTAAAATAAATAAATAATAGACCATACACACACACACAGAGGAACATGTCAAAGGAAAATACAGGTCAATGGAAAAAGTTTGCAATAACCAATGACAGAACATTTTTAGCAATGAAATAAAATATTGCCATATTATAATCAAAAGTATTAAACATATGTCCATGAATCCATAGCAATAAAAATAAATCATCAAATCAATACACAGGAGAAGGAGGAGAAGACACAAATCTTCAGTGTCAAAGAATGCCAACTATAAGTTTGCACTGTGTATAGTGAGTGTCTTCCAAAAATATAGTAAGGAATGAGTAGGGGGAAGTGTGTGAGTAACTTAACAGTGAGGGAACCTGATGAATATTACCTCAGCCATGTCATCAAAGTCACCATCAATAATAACAAGTCTGGTTGATAGCATGTATCTTATGATGTGATGCAAATAGTACTTTATCTTCCTGGTCTTCCTCTGACACACATAATTCTAGTATAATTATGAGAAAAATATTGGACAAATTCCACTTGAGGAATCGTCTGCAAAATCCTTGACCAGTGCTTCTCAAAACAGTCATAGCTATCAAAAACATCTGAGAAACTGTTATAACCAACAGGAGCCTGAGAAGACACAGCTACAAGATGTACTGCCTGGAATTTTGGAACTGAAAAAAAGATATTAGGAAAAAACTAAAGAAAAAATAGTGTACTGATACTGCTTCATTGATTTTAATGAATATGCTATGCTATCCTAAGTCGCCTCAGTCATGTCTGACTCTTTGTGACCCCATCGGTTGTAGACTACCAGGCTCCTCTGTCCATGGGATTCTGCAGGCAAGAATACGGGAGTGGGTTGCCATGCCCTCCTCCAGGATATCTTCCAGACCCAGGGGTTGAACTCATTTCTCCTACGTCTCCTTCACTGGCAGGTAGGTTCTTTACCACTAGCGCCCCCCAAAGTGAAAGTGAAGTCGCTCAGTCGTGTCTGACTCTTTGTGACCCAAGGGACTGTAGCCTACCAGGCTCCTCGGTCCATGGGATTTTCCAGGCAAGAGTACTGGAGTAGATTGCTATTTCCCTCTCCAGAGGATCTTCCCCTACCTAGGGATTGAACCCAGGTCTCCCGCATTTTAGGCAGACGCTTTGCCATCTGAGCCACCGGTGAAGTCTTGTTATTAATGAAAGAAACTAGATGTGTAGTTCATGGAAATTCGTATACTATCTTAACAATTTTTTATGCATATCTTATGTTATTCTAAAATAATATATTTTTTTAAATTTCACTGTTTTTCAAAACTATTAAGTAAATGAATAAACACACCAAGAATATATATGTCAGATATTTATAGTTAGGATATATAAAGAGTTCCTATAAACTAATAATAAAAAATAATGAAGTTGTCCAAAACAGCATAGAAGAAATTATATAAAAGCCCAAAAGCATATTATATTAATATGAAAGACCAATAAGCAACTGAAAAATTACTCAACATTATTAGTCATTAGAGAAGTGGATATTAAATGATCTCAAATCCATTAAAAAGGATACAATTTAAAATGCTGTATGTGCCAAATTTTTATGAGCCTTAGAGCAACTAAATTTCACAAAGTTTGCTGATGAGAATGTAACAGGGTGCAACAACTTTGGAAAAGTGTTTAGCGATATCTTATAAATTTAGAAAGCATTTCTACCCTATAACACAGAAAAAGCACTTCTGGGTATTTAACCAAGTGAAATAGGCTCCTAAGTCTACTATCAAAAGACTTGTTCATGAGTGTTTACAGCAGATTTGTTAATAATGGACAAAACCTGGCAGCTCAAAATTCCTTCAACATGATAATGAATGAATAATTGGACAATATTCATGACACAATAGAATAATCACCGGCAGTGAAAAGAGTGAACCTTTGGATGAATCTCAAAGCATTATGGTTAACCAAAAAGTTAGAAACAAAATAACACATACTCTAGTATCAATTTATATGAAGTTCAGGAACAAGCAAAACAAATTCCGTGGACACAGAAAAAAAAAAAGAAAAAGTGAGTAACACGAGTGGAGGGGGGATTGATGACAGGCGAGCATAGAAGAACTCTCTAGAGAAACAAAAACATGTTTTATCTTACTTGTTTTGGTCTTTACATGGGTGTCTGCATTTATAGAAACTCATCAAATTAAGTTCTCTAAAGTTTATCGTATGTAAAATTTATCTTTATGTACCATTTGTCATGGGCTTCCCTGATAGCTCAGTTGGTAAAGAATCCGTCTGCAGTACAGAAGACCCCGGTTCCATTCCTGGGTCAGGAAGATCCACTGGAGAAGAGATAAGCTACCCACTCCAGTATTCTTGGACTTCCCTTGTGGCTCCGCTGATAAAGAATCCACGTGCAATGCAGGAGACCATTTATAGAAACTCATCAAATTTAGTTCTCTGCAGTTTATCATATGTAAGTTTATCTTTATGTACCATTTGTCATAGTAGATGAAGAGTTATTTAATTATGTATTATTTATAGATACCTATGGTAAACACTGAGAAGCAATTTATTTTTGCCACAGTTTACTTGATTCTTCTTTGAGTCAGTTGATGACAGATTCATTTTTTTGTTTGAAATTAGTGAGTTAGTGAAGTTGGTGGACTTCCCTGGTGGCTCAGATGGTAACATGTCTGCCTACAATGCTGGAGACCCGGGTTCAAACCCTGGGTTGGGAAGATCTCCTGGAGAAGGAAATGGCAACCCACTCCAGTATTCTTGTCTGGAAAATCCCATGGATGGAGGAACCTGGTAGGCTACAGTCCATGGGGTCGAAAGAGTCGTTCACGACTGAGCGACTTCACTTTCACTTTCAGTGAAACATGGCATGTTCACTGATTTTTATAAATCATGAATTCACAAGGGATGGTATTTAAAATGCTTATACATCGACATGTATACATTTCTGGTTTTGTTTTGTTAACCTCTACGTAATAACGGTACCTGAAATGTGCCCTTTTTTTTTTTCTCTAAAAAAATCTTGCAATCCACACTGAGTAACTGAAGGCACAAGAAAATAATAGGTGAGGTGTTCTAAGGTCCCCATTCACAAGACTAGTGCTTGTTGCATTCAGGGGGAAGAAATGTCAAAGTATATACAATAGAAAAAAAAGATTAAAAATGTACTATAGAACTAAGGGCAGCAAAAGGACAGCAGGTCTAGAATGACAACCACAATTTGTAGGTTGCAGTACAATCTACACATTAGTAGGAGCTTACCTGGGTGATATGGTTATGTCCCTGAGGCAAAGAGCTCCAATGGAGGGCAGATGGCATGCTATTTCCCTGGTGTCAGAATCTAGGAATGTCTGTTTCACTGAGTTTATTTTAAATAAACACTTCTCCTTCTACTGAAATATTACACTATATACTGCAGAAAGCAGAAGGGGTGATGATGCAGCATAAAAATCTGAAACAGCAATAAGAAGCCAGGGCAGCAGGTGTGCTTGGCTGAAAAATGGGAAAGACACAGTGTGGCACAGACAGCAGGAGATTAGAAGAAATGCACAGGCATTTTACAGGGAGGAAAAGTTGGTAACAAATAGGAGAACAGAGCAATATGACTGGGATTGAGAGCTGAGAACAGAAGTAGTATTTCTGTATTTAGGTAGGACAGAAAATTAAGGGCACATCTCAGAAACAAAAGTAAAGCAAAAGAATTGGAGATAGGATCTCATTATAATTATTCAGTTAAAGAGGTAATTGTAACTACCAGTATACTAATGCAGAGGTGGACCGCCTATGACCCATAGGCTAAATCTGGCTAGTGACCTATTTAGTGCGTTTCAGGAGAGAACAATGTTTGCTACATTTTTAAACAACTGTAAACAACCAAATTGGGAAAGAAACAAGCCAAATCCAAAGAATACACAGCAGAATATGTAAGTGCAGGCCTAAAAATATTTACTTCCTAGCAAGTCCTTTACTGAAAAAATTGTTCCTCTGGACTAGTTAATTCATTAGTTAATTAATTATTATCCAACTTTTAATTATTTGATGTTTAATTATTATTTATTAATTATTGCTTGCTTGATTAATTAGTAATTAATTATTCAACAGTTAATTAATGGTTGCTTTGACTCATTAGTAAATACTTTTAGTGCTTACTATGTGCCAGAGAGATAGTATGTCACATGCTGGGGAAAACTTCAGGAAGTTTCTAGACTGTCACCTTCAGTCTAGAATGCTATCCTTCTGCAGGTAAAAGGACCAAAAGTTAACAAATACTTAGAATTTAAGTAAATATATATAATAATAACAAATTATGGATAAAAGCATAAACATTTTTTGTGGGGATCATGAGTTAAAGGATTTTGCTAAAGCTAGAAAACCATCCATGGCTTCCATACGAAAGTTATCACTAAATGGCTGGCTGATGGATAAACATCCTTCCTTCTAATAAAGATGAAGAGGTTAAAAGAAGGAAGAATACTCCAGATAGATAGAGCTGCATGTGTAAAATTGTTTAGGAGTGAATGTGCTTTGATGCACTTAGGAAAAAATATAAGGTCAATCTATTTGGAACACAGATCACAAGGAAATAGCAAGAGCTGTGGTGAGACATGATCTGAGAAGAAAGTAGAAACGAGATTTTTCAGTGTCTTGTGGGACTAGGAGTGGTTGAGAGTGTTTTCTGTCTATCTAGTTTGATGGTGAAGCTAATGTTACCCTGACTTTTTGCCTCCAGCCCAGAGATCAGCAGGAGACCCAGGCTTAGCAGTCCAGTGGTTGGTTCTGGTATGTACACATAAACTTTTGTTATATTGAAATCATCTTATTTCTCTTTGGGCTTCTCTTGTGGCTCAGCTGGTAAAGAATCTGCCTGCAATGCGGGAATCCTGGGTTTGATCCCTGGGCTGGGAAGATCCCCTGGAGAAAAGAAAGGCTACCCACTCCAGTGTTCTGGCCTGATTTCTCTTTGGACATTTATCAGAGTGATGTATCAGGGGATAACATTTCTCTTTCTCTGAAAACTCAAGCTATAATGCCTTGTAAGTCTGGAGACAACACTGGCATCTTGAATCCATATCCTGAAGTCTGCCAGAGAATAAAGTCAATGAAAAGAAAAATATTATTGAGAAGGAATCCCTGAGGATATAATAGGAGCATCTATTCAGTCATGTCTGAGAAATATATTATTGGGTTTTGTGAGCTTTGTGAAACAATAATTTAGTTGCTTATTAAATCTTTTGAATTGGATTTTTGTTATTGACAGCTGGAAAAATCCTTAAACATTCTGGATTTTATAAACCCATAGTGGTGGTAATTTTACCTCATGTTTCCTAATGTGTTCTTTTTAATTTTCTCATTTTGAGGAAATGAGGAAGAAATGAAACAAAGTGGAAATCTGTGCAATAGAATTTTCTTCAGAATGCTGTTCAAACAACAATTTCTCCCTCTTCCATCAGGAAGAGGGAGACAATACTTAGGTGTACTTATTCACTCAACTTGCATTTACTAAGCAACCATGATGTACATGATATTTTTCTAGGTGCTAAGGATATGAAGTGAAGTGAAGTCTCTCAGTTGTGTCCGACTCTATGAGACCCCATGGACTGTAGCCCAACAGGCTCCTCCATCCATGGGATTTTCCAGGCAAGAGTACTGGAGTGGGTTGCCATAGAAGCAAGTAAATTTAAAATAAAAATCCTCTCCCTCAGAATCCTTGTTTTAGAGAACTTAATTATTGGTAATATGCTAATTTAAAATGCAAACTAAATCAGGAATAACCCAGTATAGCTCTGCATATATTGAATATTAAAAACAATATAATTTATTAACTCCCCCACTATAATTCAATTCCAATTTCTATGATTGGGATTTAGAAGAAAATGAGCTGATTCATGTGGGCTCTGGCTTCTGATACAGTATAACAATCTTTTCAAGACACAAACACTGAGGTGATTATTCTGTGCTGACTTTTCCAAACTTGCACACCTACAAGTTACATAATATTGCAAGACCTGAATGAATTGCTCTGATTCTCTTTGGACAAAAACTAAATAGGGGCTTACGTGTCTGAATTAGTGGCTGCAGGGGAACCAGTACCAATATACCATTAGTGACCTACTCTTTTAGGAACAATTTCTCTCCTGATTGAATGATGGAGATGTGGATAGTTGGTGTCACTTCTTCCTTTCTTATAGAATTGTTTGTAGTGGTTCTCTGTTAGTACACTAGTTCTCTGATTCAGGGAACTTGAATCGCAGTGAAGGTTCTGGAGATGAAAGATATTTTGACATTGATGAAAGTGATTGAAGAGTACACCAATAAATGAGATATTCCATGTTCATGAAATGAATAATTAGTATTGTTAGCCCTATTACCCAAAGCAATCTACAGGTTTACATTGCAACCCCATCAAAATACCAATGACATGTTTTATAGAATTGGAACAAATAATCTTAAAATTACAAAGAATCACAAAGACCCCAAATAGTCATAACAGTTTTAAGAAAGAAGAACAAAGGGGGAGGTATCACGTTCTTAGATTTCAAACTACAGTACAAAACTATAGTAATCAAAAACATACTAACTCAAAAAAACAGATGTATAGGTCGACAGAACAAAATAGAAAATCTAGAAATAAATCTGTTTATGTATAGTCATTTAAATTGTAACAAAAGAGTCATCAAAAAACAGTGGGATAAACAACATAAACAAGTGTTGGTCAGGATGCGGAAAAAAAAGGGGAACCCTCATGCACTGTTGTTGGTGTGAATGTAGATTGGTGGAGCCAAAATGTAAAACAGCATGGAGTTTCCTAAAACATTAGAAATAGAACTACCACACAATTTACTAACTCCACAATTCCACTTCTAGGTATTTATCCAAAGAAAATAAAGATATTAATTTAAAAATAAATATGTACCCCCTATGTTGTTCATTATAGCATTATTTGTTGTTGTTCAGTCACTCAGTCATGTCCAACTCTTTGCGATTCCATGGACTGAAGCACATCAGGCTTCCCTGTTCTTCACCATCTCCCGGAGTTTGCTCAAACTCATGTCCATTGCATCGGTGATGCCATCCAACCATCTCATCCTCTATCATCCCCTTCTCCTTCTGACCTCAATCTTCCTCAGCATCAGGGTCTTTTCTAATGGGCTCTCTGCATCAGCTGGCCAAAGTATTGAAGCATCAGCTTCAGCATCAGTCCTTCCAATGAATATTCAGGGTTGATTTCCTTTAGGATTGACTGGTTTGATCTCCTTGCAGTCCAAGGGACTCTCAAAAGTCTTCTCTGACACTACAGTTAGGAAGCATCAATTCTTCATTATTTATAGTAGCTAAAATATGGAAGCAATGTAAGTGTTCATTGATAGATGAGTTGGATAAAGAAGATGTGGTGTACCTAAATACACCATATGGTTGGAAGAACATGCTTAAATCTAGAGGATATTATGCTAAGTGAAATAAGCTAGACAGAGAAAGACAAATACCATATAATTTCCTAACATGTGGAAACTAAACAAGCAAATAAACAAGAGAAACAGCTTCATAGATACAAAGAACAAACTAGTACTGGCCAGAGGGTTTAGGGTCAGGAGGTTGGGCAAAATAGGTAAAATGAATTAATAGGTACAAACTTCCATGTATAAAATAAGTCATGGGGATATAATATACAGGTAGGAAATATAATCAATAATATTTTAGTAATTTAGAATGGTGAAAGAGGTTACTCTACTTATTGTGATCGACTTGTAATGTATATAAAGGTTGAATCACTATATAGTACACCTAACATAAAATTAATATTAATATAATATTGTATGTCAACTATGTGTGTATGTATGTGTGTGAGTTGCTAAGTCTTGTTGACTCTTTGTGATCCCATGCCCGTGTACCTGTATACTTCAATTTGTTTTGAGAAGGTAATTTTGAACTAGGTGAATATGGATATGCAATATGAACTGAGTTAGAGACACTGAAATGGCCACACTCCTATGATTTCCTTTGAATTTGTTTGACACCTTTTTTCTCTACCCTCAAAACCACTCTCAATAAATTATAAGCCCCTAGAAGAAAGACAGAGATTTGTCCACTAGATGATACCTAGTGTTTCGAAACACACTTAACACCTTACAGATAACAGATTTTTTAAAATTAAATGAAAAGATAAATAAGACCACAAATGAATAAAATTTGAAGACTATGTCCAGACATATAGTTGAATATTTAATAACATTCTAATGTCTAATAAACTTTCAATTATATATCTGGATAATTTGTTCTAGAAATAATGTGTATATAACTGTACTGTCTTCATTGACAAATGATTGAAATCAATAATCTTTTGTAGGAGTAGACTATGAGTTCATGAATACACTATGATCTGGCCTGGGATGTGAGAAGGAGATGTTAGTAGTATAGGGCTTTACATCCAGAAACAATTCCTACTAGACATACTTGAATTAATATCTCTGCCTTAAAACAGTATCAATGTGTCAAACAGGAAAGGCAGAGATCCGATATTGTTCCCCTTAAAATGCACATCTATTATCTGCCAGAAAGAAGAATAACAAAGACCAGCATTTTCCACTAACACATCAGTGGTCTGTGACGTACAACCACAAATTCATCTACTATGAAATCTGATTGCTACCTCAAAAAGAGTGGAGTCTGGGCAGAGAAGTATTAAAGGAAATGGAACAATGACAACAACAAAAGTGAGTAAACATAGTCCAAGTACAAGTGTGAAAGTGAAAGTGTTAGTTACTCAGTTGTGTCCAACTCTTAAGACCCCATGGGCTGTAGCCCTCCGGGCTCCTCTATCCAGGCAAGAATATTGGAGTGGGTAGACATTCCCTTCTCCAGGGGATCTTCCCAACCCAGGGATTGAACCTGGGTCTCCTGCATCACAGGCAGGCTCTTTAACATCTGAACCACCAGGGAAGCCCTCAAGAAGTGTGAGAAAATAAGGTTTAGCAAGAAGCCTAATACAGGACCTAAGTAGCTCAAAAGCACTCACTAAGCATTTGTCACTCAAATGATATTCAAAAGTGCTGAAGTTAATAACGCATTTAATGCCCCCAACCCTCACCAAGGAAATCAAACCAGTCAATCCTAAAGGAAGTTAATCCTGAATGTTCATTGAAGGACTGATGCTGAAGCTGAAGCTCCAATACTTAGGCCACCTGATGCAGAGAGCTGACTCATTGGAAAAGACCTGACACTGGAAAAGATTGAGGGCAGGAGAAGAAGGGGGCAGCAGAGGATAAGATGGCTAGATAGCATTACTAACTCAATGGACATTAATTTGAGCAATGTTGGGGCATAGTGAAGGACAGAGGAACCTGGTATGCTGCAGTCCATGGAGGCCGCAGAGAGTCAGACACGACTTAGCAACTAAACAACAACAATAAAATGTACTTGGAGTAGATCTGCTGGCATCCTAGATTGCCAGTAGAGCTCATATGTTTCCAGGTAGAGAATCCCATAGACAGAGGAACCTGGCGGGCTACAATCCACAGAGTCACACAAAGTCAGACACAACTGAAATGATTTAGCAGTCAGAGCACTACCTATAGCAATAGTCTCAGAAGAGACTCATCCCAGACCTTCCTCTGCTGAGCCAGGAAATGATCCAAGGCAGCAATGGGGAGCACAGAAATGGGAGGAATAGACTGACTGGGAGAGTCAGCTCTGTCATAGAGGCCTGTGTGTCATGCTCAAAGGCGGCCAGGCATCGACCAGGAGCTACTGCCAATGGTTTAATGATCTTTCCATTTCTTTCACAGGAGCTGGAGTGGGGGTTTGCTCAATGATGGAGTATAAATGGACATGTAGATCCGCAGAGATGATGACGGTCCTGCTTTAGAGTAAGCTGAGGCATGCATGTGCATGAGTTGAAAATCATTCTATTTTGTTGCATGGCTTTGCAAAGCATTATAAATAATATTCTCAGTAGATGCTGAATATTATATACAAAATAGAAAAGGAGATTTGGGTATCTGAGGCTGTTTATGTAAAGACCTGGGTGTGTTTGTCAAAACACCACTTACTGGCACAACATTCATTGTCGAATGCCTTTTCTTCAGAATCTATACTCTGTCCCCAGCCAGGAATCATCACTGTAACCTTTTTACTCTTTTCAGCACTCACTCTGCCTCCTTCTGCTCCTTATTCTGCTTCTTTTCATTTGTAGATTTGATCAGTTTACAGGGATGAACATTAATCTTCTCCTTAGGTTAACTAAAAAGACTAAAAGCGTATGGATTTAAAATACTAAAATTATTATATAAATGCTTACATGTATGAAAAATATCCCTCTATGAGGGAGAATAAGTTAAAAGTGTAGTGCTTAAGTGTAAGAAGATCTCGTATACTGCAAATAATATATCAGGGGAAATGCCACTTTTTTACAGTCTATTTCACTGCTTGCAAGGACAGATCAATTATAGACAGGAACCAGTAAAAGTTTTGTGTTGATAATCTGGGCTAAATGCTATGCTTGTGTATAGATTCTTTGTTGTATTAGCTCAACTGGACTTTATGTTTCCCCCGACACCCTGTTGGTTTCTACCATATGTGTGTGTAATCACTAGTGTGTGACCTTTCACTGTTTACCACTTAAATATCTGTTCCCTTGACTTTTACCAGCTGTACTAAGTGATGTTCCCAGGTATATTTTTAGCAGTTTAAGTATCAGAAGGAACATAGCTGTGGATTTCTCAAAGAATTCTCCTCTTTCTCCTCTAAATTAGCAGCAGTATAAAGGAAATGGTAACATTAATGGGATTTGGGCCCTTATCAGGATGGAAAGTAAAGTCAGAAGTTCTTAAAGCTTTAAGTATGTCTTCTGTGAAGTTCATTTCCCTTGGAAGTTAACTCCTTTTGGCCACGTGAGTATTATTTACTCTCGAGTTTCTTATTGCTCTTTTTATGAATATCCCTCCAGTAGTCCTAGATAGTGATTGAAGCCTTGCAATAGGACTAAGTTGTTAAAGTATAAAAAAGAGTAATTTAGTTACATGAAGTATGTGGCCTTGACAAGTTACAATAAACATGTCTCTTTTTTCACGTTGAGTTGGTTTTTTGACAACATTTTCCTCTTCCTTGAATAGGGCAAATTTCAACTGGCAAGGCCACTAATAGTCTCACTCTCACTATCTAATGATAACTGTATTCAGATGCAATGGTCTTTGACAAATCTTATTCTGATAGTGAATGTATTCATAACTTCTTTGTTCTGAATGTGGAAAGATGAAATTCCCTGCCTTAATGTTACAACATAGCATTTATTGTGATTTTAAAATACTCTGTAATATTGAATCTGCTTCTGTAAAACAAGAGGATTTTAAACTTGGGACACTTGTCAAGAGCTCACTATTTTGATATTTCTGGATAATCTGAAACTTTTCCCACTGACTCAGTCTAGAGCTCACAGAATGTATACTACAGTGATTTGGAGTGTTTACTCAATTTGAGGACTTATATTTTCTTAATTATAAAATTTTGTCATCATTTTGTAGTCATTTCTATCAAAGTGTTGCTATTTCTACTGTGTTCAGTCTTCTAAATTTTTGTTACATTTATTTTGGAATCTTAATTATCTTTTAAATTCACATAAGCACATACACACACTAATATTTCCATGACATCTATATTTATTTTATATACATGTAATATCATATTAATATCACTAGTGTAATGCCTCCTGAGAAATCTGTATGCAGGTCAAGAAGCAACAGTTAGAACTGGACATGGAACAGCAGACTCATTCCAAATCGGGAGGGGAGTACTTCAAGGCTGTATATTGTAACTTTGCTTATTTAACTTCTATGCAAAGTAGATCATGAGAAATGCTGGACTGGACGAAGCACAAGCTGGAATCAAGATTGCCAGGAGAAATATAAATAACCTTGGATATGCAGATGACACCACATGGTAGAAAGCGAAGAAAAACTAAAGAGCCCCTTGATGAAAGTGAAAGAGGAGAGTGAAAAGTTGGCTTAAAACTCAACATTCAGAAAACATGATCATGGCATCTGGTCCCATCAATTCATGGCAAATAGACGGGGAAATGATGGAAACTCTGAAAGACTTTAGTTTCTTGGGCTCCAAAAATCACTGCAGATGGTGATTGCAGCCATGAAATTAAAAGGAGCAAGCCTCCTTATAAGAAAAGCTATGACCAACCTAGACAGCATATTAAAAAGCAGAGATATTACTTTGCCAACCAAGGTCCGTCTAATCAAAGCTATCGTCTTCCAGTAGTCATGTATGGATGTGAGAGTTGGTCTACAAAGAAAGCTGAGCACCAAAGAATTGATGCTTTTGAACTGTGGTATTGGAGAAGACTCTTGAGAGTCCCTTGGACTGCAAGGAGATCCAACCAGTCCAGCCTAAAGGAGATCTGTCCTGGGTGTTCATTGGAAGGACTGATATTGAAGCTGAAACTCCAATACTTTGGCCACCTGATGTGAAGAGCTGACTCATTTGAAAAGACCCTAATGCTGAGGAAGATTGAAGGTGGGAGGAGAAGGGGCCGACAGAGGATGAGAAGGTTGGATGGCATCACTGATTCAATGGACGTGAGTTTGAGTAAACTCCGGGAGTTGGTGACGGTCAGGGAGGCATGGTGCTGCAGTCCATGGGGTCTCAAAGAGTCAGACATGACTGAGTGACTGAACTGAACTGAACCGAATATCATATTAAATATATATGTTTAATTTCTTCAATTTTGTGGGGTTTTTTTGTTGTTGTTGATATTATGCTTTCCTGGTTTTATTCACCTATTTCCCTTTGAAAAATAAGTTAGCTTTAAGAAAATTATAACAACTTAATTTGTCATAAATTGTATTCACTAGGTTTTCTTTCACGTCACTATGTGGTTGTGATTAATTTTAGACTTAATATTTTGGGCATGTTTTGCATCTCTATTTCTCTGTGTTTTACATTCTCTGTTTAGAATATTTGGCAATGACTTCAACTCCAGTTCCTACCAATACATATGTGTTCAGTAGCTCAGTTGTAGCCAGCTCTTTGAGGCCCTGTGGACTGTAGCCTGCCAGGCTCCTCTGTCCACGGAATTTCCCAGGCAAGAATACTGGAGTGGGTTCCCATTTCCTTCTCCAGGGCATCTTCCTGATCCAGGGATTGAACCCACATTTCCCGTGTCTCCTGCATTGCAAGAGTTTTTACTGCTGAGTCACCAGGAAAAACCTCTAGTGTAGAGTCAATCACATACAGTCCTGGTGGTTTGTCTCAAATCGTACTTCTCCCAAACTCCCAGTTAATTTATAGCCTCCAGGAATAATAAGCAGCTGCTCTTTCCATTCAATTCACAGGAAGTTATTCTTGTGATTTAGTCACTACGTCATGTCCAACTCTTGTGACCCCATGGAATGTAGCCTGCCAGGTTCCTCTGTCCATGTGATTCTCCAAGCAAGAATACTGCAGTGGGTTGCCATTTCCTTCTCCAGGGGAAGTTATTCTTACCACCATGCCTGTTTTAGTGTAGAGAGCCTTGTTTTGCTACTGTGCTTTAAATGAAATGTTTTGCTTTGATCATAGAGGAATTTTTTTTTTTCCCTATTCTCTCTTGTCTGCCAACTGCGGGTCAGGAGCTTGAAACTTCAGCCCCATGGACTGATTTAAATTTTGATTATGAATTACAGAAATGGTCAAGTTATAGCTGGACTCAGCAAGTTCTTTCTAAATATTGGGCTATTAATTAACTGTGTGTGTGCATGTGTGTGTTATCTTCCATATGTGGTCTTAGAACATAATCTTGATTGAAAGTCGTGTAGCTTGCCTTTATCCAATGAAATTATCATATAGGTTCTATTTATGCCATTGTGTGTGCTTACCAATCTAGTTTTGAAATAAATAAGAACTAAGTTTCATATCTAAGGATATTATATGCTCTAGTATTTTTATAGAAAACTATTTTTCTCTGTTATTTTTATTTTGGGAAACAATAACATCACCCATAGACTGAATCTAAATGAATCCTAGAGTTTCATTAAGCTATGATTTGGGCTATTGTTGTAAATTTCTCTAGTATCAAGACTCAGAATGATCATTTTACTTGGCAAATTATTACAAAGGCAATTAAAACTTATCTTGAAAAAAATCAGATTTATAATCCAGGTAAGAAAAAGAAAATAAAAAGAATTCCTTGGAGTATGTTCAAGTATGTTCATCTCACATATTTAATTTTTCCAGCTGAGCTATCATTGATTTACTGAAATAAATCTTTATGTAGGGGATAAACAGGCTTAAGGATTTTTTTAAACCATGAAAAGATGAAATTATTACTTTAAAAAATTACTTTTTAAATAGAACAAACCATATGTTATTTCTGGAAGGAAACTTACCTCATCTCTAGTTTAACCTATTTCATCTATATTGTTGTTGTTTAGTTGATAAATCATGTCCAACTCTTTTGTGACCATCATGGATTGTAACCTGCCAAGCTCCTCTGTCTATGGGATTTTCCAGGCAAGAATACTGGAGTGGTTGCCATTTCTTTCTTCAGTGGATCTTTCCAACCCAGGTACTGAACCCAAGTCTCCTGCTTGGCAGGCAGATTCTTAACATTGAGGCAGTTAGAAAGTTCTCTTTTATTGTTAGATAAGGGTATACCCACTCTTTTCAAACATGTTAGTACTAGTTATATATATTAATGTATAGATTTTATGTACATATATTTTGAAATAATATAAATAAAGATATTGAATATTTCTACATAGTATATTTGAAGATGCAGTCATTAATATTAAAAGGATATAAGTGTTTCATGAGTATTAAGTGAATTATACACTTCCCATTAAACACTACCATATAGTAAACTAGTGACATTTTATGCAGATAATTTTTTTATACATTTTCTGAGCAAGAAATTAACACTAATTGAAGCAAAAATGTTATCTATTGATTATGTTTTTTAAAACATTGTTGATGAGATGATGCAGGGATAACCTTAAAGTCATTTATATCTGATATAGTGCTCTAATATATATTTCTTCCTAGCTAACATGGATAAGTGATAATTATTTAGAGACTTTGAGACCAGTGAAATACTTGCCCCAAGTGATATCAGGAGAGCTCAGATAAAATACATTTTTGCCAAAACTTGTACACTCCTTTTTATTCAGGATTAACTAAATTTGAATTTCTCCCCAACATTTATCATTTATGCTTAGGCTAACTGAATGAGTTACTAATGTCCCTAGTTGAACAGAAGGTACATAGAGCTAGAACTGATTTGTACTACAAATATGGTCCAATAGGATTTTTCACAATACTTGAGAGGCACAAATTACTCTATTTTGTCTTCTGAGTGTCCAGTTTCTATAGTAAGTCATAAACATGCTATTCAAGTTAGGATTTATGTAATAATCAAATAAGGAGTAATCCAATATTTTAGGCATCCACTATATTTTTTCAAAGATTTATGGAAATTTAATAAATGCTTCAATTTTACCAACAAAAGTTTGATATGTCCTTTTTTCAAAATCACTAAAATTAATAAAATATAATTACATGAAAAGACAAAAAATGCAAATTTTGACATTGCAATTAAAAGTTACTATTAAAAAATTACTAAGTTTTAATTGTTAGCATGTCACATATATCTTGGGTACAGAAGATCCTCTGGAGGAGCACATGGCAACCCACTCTGGTATCTTGCCTGGAGAATCCCTTGGACAGAAGAGCCTGGCAGGCTACAGTCCATAGGGTTGCAAAGAGTCAGACATGACTAAAGCAACTTAGCATGCACACACACACACATATATCTATTTCTAAACTCTTATAAAACAATGGATATATCGGCTAAAATGTTTCAGAACAGAACGCATTGTGAGGCTTGTCTTCTCTAGTGTAAAATCATAGAAGATACAGAATTGTAATAAGGTAGCACTGTTGAAAACAGTAATGAGGAATCTCTGGAATGAAATAGATAGGCTGATATAACTTAGAAATCATCATACTTAAATAAGAAAGAGATAACTGTTTAACAATGGCTCTTATTAAATTGACTCTGTAATGAGGAGTGGATTATTACCCACCATACTAGTAAACAAAAGAGGTCACAGTCATCAGTGATTGCTGCCCCAGCCACAGTGATTGTACACCACAGGGTTGAGCTGGTGAGCCCTGAGTGAATGAAAGAAAAGAATACCTGCCATCTAGCAACCGTCAGACTGCACTCACTCCCAGTGGTGAGCCCTGAGGAAACTCAGCATGTGAAAACACAGGATACTGGCCTCAGATAGTGGAGGTGCCTATCAAAGGAGTGATTTCAGTGAACCCAGACTCTTGCATCTTCCCATACATACAACAGTGTTAAAGTCTTTGAGATATTGAGATATTTAGTTTTCGTTAATTAACAGTAATATCTTGAAGTTCAGAGTGTCTGCCCTTTGTTGCAAAACTCCTCTATATTCTAGCTCCTCTCTCACATCCTCAGAACCGTTCTCTCAAGATTACTTCAGAAGCTGTCTCCCGGGCCTGAACTCCTAAAAATTCCCACCAAATAAAACATAACTCAACTTTTAGGTGGTGAATACGTTTTTAGTAGATGGTAATATAATTTATTCTTAGCCCAGACTGTTATAACAAATACCATGGGCTGGATGGCTTAAACAGCAAATATTTATTTCTCACAATTCTGGAAGCTGAAGTCCCAAGATCAAGGAGCCACCAATTTGGTTTCTAGTAAGAAACCTCTTCCCAGTTTGAAGACAGATACCTTTATGCTGTATTCTCACATGCTGTAGAGAGAGATCATTTTTCTCCTGTTTTCTTACAAGAACACTAGTCCCATCATGATGGCTCCAACCTCACGAAAGCCTTACATCTAAATGGGGATTTGGGATTCAACACATGAATTTTAGGAGGTCACAAATACTCAGTCCAAAGCACCCAACATCAAAGAAATAAATAAAGTACATAAATGAACACCAGTTTAAAGCGTTAAAAGTAGCCAACAAAATTATAGAATATAATGTTCTGATCTCCATTATAAGTAAGCAAACTCTTCTGAACAGAACTTCAGCAGCTTCCCCAGTGGCTCAGTGGTGAAGAATTTGCCTACGGTGGCTCAGACAGTAAAGAATCTGCCTGCGATGGAGGAGACCTGGGTTCGATCCCTGGGTCGGGAAGATCCCCTGCAGAAGGGCATGGCAACCCACTCCAGTGTTCTTGCCTGGGAAATCTCATGAACAGAGGAGCCTGGTGGGCTACAATCCATGGGATCGCAGAGTCAGACATGACTGAGCAATTAACACTTTACTTTTACACCAAAGCAGGAGATGCCGGTTCCATCCCTCGATAAGGAAGATCCCCTGGAGAAGGAAATGGCAACTCACTCCAGTGTTCTTGCCTGGGAAATCTCATGGACAGAAGAGTCTGGTGGGCTACAATCCATGGGGTCGCAAAAGAGTCGGACACAACTTAGTGACTAAAAAACAACAAATACCCACTTGCCTGCAAAAAAGAAAACCAAGACCAAAGGATAATTGTTGAATCTGATAATCTACAAAGAAAATATAGCAACAAAATTAACATACACAACTAGGAAAATTTTGCAAGAAAACATGAAAGAAAAATAGTTAAAATTCATAGTATATAAACATTTAAAATTACTGTCACATAGGGAAAAGGTACAGAGTTAGTCAATTCCAAGAATAAGAATCAAAGACATTCAACAAAACTTAACTGAAGACATAAAAAACAAACTAAACAAAAAAACTAAACTAACCTTCTTATAACTATGGTATTTGGAAAGAATTTATTTTATACTTTAAAAATATACTTATATATGTTCCCCTTCCTGGTATGGGTACACATGTAAACCCATGGCTGATTCATGTCAATGTATGGCAAAAACTATTACAATATTGTAAAGTAATTAGCCCCCAACTAAAATAAATAAATTTATTAAAAAAAAAAAAAAAGAAAGGAAGGTAAAAAAAAAAAAAGTACTTGGTGATATTAGAAAAAAAAATATACATATATATATATACATATATATATACACTTTAAAAAGATATAGTTTTAAGTGGGTAAAAGATGAACATGGCAGATTGAAAATAGCATGTGTATGTGTGCTCAGTCATGTCCAACTCTTCTGCGACACCATGGACTGTAGTCCACCAGGCTCCTCTGACCATGGGATTCTCTAGACAAGAATACTGGAGTGGGCTGCCAATTCCTACTCCAGCAGATCTTCCAGACTCAGGGATTGAATCCATGTCTCTTGTATCTCCTACATTGGCAAGTGGATTCTTTACCACTAGAACTACTTAGGACAATAACATAGTACCCATATTTATTAAGCATGCATTATATGCAGGTTATTTTTCTAGGACATAAGTTATAACATATCACCAATTAATCCTCATAACATCCTTAGAAATAAGCATCATCATTATCATAAATAGAGGCACAAAGAGGTTTAAAACTTGTTTAAATTTTCATAATCTGTGGCGTGGAAGAACCAATAATCAATTTCAAGCTGTCTGGCTCCAGGGGACAAGTTCTCACCCACAAAAAAGTGCTTGAAGGTTTCAACAATAACAGTTACAGATTATGAGCACTTCAATTTGTAAGAAATTATAGTAATCACTTATACATGGCATGTCAAGAAATCTCTAGAGTTTACGTTCCTCTTGGATTGACGAAGAAACTGAAGCTCAAATAGTTTACGTAAATTTCCAAAGTTGACAGGGCTGCCAAACAACATAACTGGGTGTGAAATCCCAAACACTTGCAGCCATGCCCTTTCCATTTTGGCATATTTCTTTCAATTTTTCTCTAAAGCAAAAGTAGAGTATAAATAACTTTTAAAAATCAGTAATTTAGACCACGTGACTTCATTTGTAGGAAACTCTACTCAGGAAATGTAAGTGGAAATAGCATTTTATTTTCACAAATGTATTTGGTAACAATGATTGCATAAAGATAAAAACAATTCAGATATATAACTACATAGAATCTAGCTAATATGTAGCTATTGAAAATAAAATGTTCAAAGCATATTTAATGATGTATACATGCATTTTCTCTCTATGTGTATACACTGAGAGACACTAATGGAGGGAATTTTGTAAAAAGACTATTAGTGAAAATATAATATTCTATTATACAACTTATTTTTTTCTTGGCAATTTCTCTATTTTTTTAAACTTTCCTGATCCCTGTTATTTATTTTGGTTATGTGACCTAGGAAAAAAGAAATGGCAAACATAATAGCAGTATGCCCAAAAATGAGAGGAAAAAAATTAAAGAATTTAAAACTAAAAAGAAAAGGTCTATTTCTTCTCATATAATGAATGTCTCAAGACAGTTGGGCAGTCCATTGAGTCTCTAAATTAGAGCAGATTTCGCTGATTCTGACAGTGTTCAGACTTTGTTTGTATCCTCTGAGATACTGAGATTCACTAGGGAAACCTAGCATTCCAAATGTGTTAGAAAATACATAATGTGTCAACACATTGTGACATGGGAATGATACTAGTAAAAGCTGTTTGGGTCTATTAATAACACAAAGCCAGTTCATTCTAGTAGCAGGAAAAGTATGAGCACATTCCAGGGTTTAGTCTTTCTTTTTTCTCATTTTTTTGTGCTTATTTCCATCTGTAGCATTATTTTACAAATTAGAAAAAATGGTCTATATTTTTTAAGACATTTATGATTTTTATGGAAACTTCTCCTTCATTTGGAGAGGGTTATTTCCAAATTATAGCCAGAATTATTTCATCTATACATTGTTTTCGCATTTCTATTACCTCATTTTTCTCTCTCTATTGCATCAACTCTAATACTGCCATACAAATGGTAAATGAGAGAAGACTAGTTTGCAAAATTCATGATTTGGCCTAATATTGGTTCATGAAATTTATTTGTTGATTGACTCACTGCTTCCTGACTCTACCTTTTCCTAAGAAATAAAGAAAAAAAAAAGAACAAAAGCAATAGATGAGTTATTCTAACCCTACCAAAATGTGTCCAAAGGAGGGCCTATCTACAGATGCAAGTATTCAGTAGGTTTCCTTTTGGTTCCCAGGTGAAATAATTGACCTATCTCTCCAACTTTACCTCCATTACCTGTGGGGACAAATTGAACAGAAATTATTCTTAATGTTTATTAGCTATATTACACTAGTTATTATTAGTCACTTTTATTGCTATTTCTTAAGTTTAAATTTGCTTACAAGCATCAAATGTATCTCTTTTCCCCTACTGATTGACCTCTGAAGGTTCTAACCTTGGCCAGTACACTGAATCACTTATATTTTGTCAATAAACATTTCAGAGAGATGACAGTACAACCTGTCTGGATGTGCACTGATTGTTGCAGTTTCTACAGAAATAGTTGTAACTAATGTGATGGATGACAAGGTGACCCAGTGATAGTGATGGTAGTGATAATGAGTGGACTAGAGACCCTAGCAAGTTTGTCACCTCAATTCCTCAATTTAGTAAGGAAAAGAAAGCTCTGCTGGATTTTTTCCCCTTGAGTATCTTGTTTTTCATTTAGTTTGCTCTTTCATTATTATTATAAATTGAGATTAACTTATTTCCTCAATCTCATCATTAATATGCTAAGACATGTCAAATACGTCCAATTACATTGAACAATTTGAATACATTCTATTTTAATCTTATTGATTATATTGATCTATTTTACTCCTCAAACAATACGGCCAAAAATGTGCCATCCATTTCATCAGATGAAACCTCTCTGTGAAGGTTAATTACAAGGCTTCTAAATGAAACAACAGAAGAGAGACAATGATCAATTGAAAATAGACCCTAATAGAGTATGAGCATTTTCTCTTACAACATAAGGCTTGGAATTATAAGCCACAGATGCCGGTTACTAGTTCCCCATGCCAGCTGGGGGTACATTTGATCCCACTCTTTCCCATTGGATTTTGAAATCTGCTTAATTATCCTTGTATTCTAATGACTGTGTTTGCAGCAGGGCACTGAGATCTAAATCCTTTCTCTGATGCAGAGAAGGCTTCAGTTGATCTGGCTAAAGTAAGGATTACTATTTCTTTTCTTATGCAGATACATATTAGATTTTGATATAGTAAGAAAAAAAAGCATATTTACATTCTTCCAATTGAAAAATGCTGTAAATCTACTGTGTGTGTATGTGTGTGTGTCTTTGTGCAAGAGTGTAGAGGAGTTGGGGAGAGAGAAGCAAACTGGCACTTTTTTCAGGGACAGTCTAGCTATTTGCTATTCCACAGTTGCTTCAGGAGTCTGCCGTGGCAGCTGGTAGTGCTTCTCTGATGGCCATGCTTCCAGGAAACAGCAGAGAGCTAAGACTTAACCTAAAACAATAAACTCAATCCTATTAACAAATTACTACTCCTCCCCCCTTTATACCAATCCCTTTCTAGAAAACATCTGTCTCCCTGGCCTCCCTTTTTGGATGCAGAAAGTCACTTTGAAAGTTCACAGCTTCCTGAATATTTTTCTGTTCTCTATTTAAAACTGTGTTTTTCCCACCATCATCTGACAACCTTTCAGCAGCAGAAGTTGAGACTACTGTTTAGTTTCATTGTCTCTAATGAGAATACTCTGCTCACATACTAAGCAATGAAGAATGTGCATGACTAATGAGGAGTAGACGTTATTGCGGAAAATGCTATGAAACAAGTTAAAGTTTTTAGAGAAATGTAACTTTAATAATCTCACCCACCTCCTAGAGCCTTTCTAAATTCTTATTTTGTGCTAGGATAGTATTTTATTTTACTTTATTTCTCTTCCAGAGTATTACTAGCTTTTCTCTTCTGTGTTTTTCTCAAGAATCTCGCCTTGCACTTATACTGCACATTCATTCATTGACAGTTAACTAAACACATTTCAAGACTCATTAATCGACACCACTGCTACCTCTCTCCTTTTATTTTCCCTGTTGAAATCCATGTTCTTAACTCAAATATATTATCTTTTTTTAAAAATTGTAGTATAATTACTTTACAGTGTTGTGTTAGTTTCTGCTGTGCAATGAAGTAAATTAGCTATAAAAGTGAAAGTGAAATAAAAGTGTTAGTCACTCAGTTGTGTCTGATTCTTTGTGACCTTGTGGACTGTAGCCCTCCAGCCCTCTGTCCATGGAATTCTCCAGGCCAGAATACTAGAGTGGGTGACCATTCCCTTCTCCAGAGGATCTTCCTGACCTAGGGTTTGAACCTGGGTCTCTTGCACTGCAGGCAGATTCTTCACCATCTGAGCCACCAGGGAAGCCCCAGCTATATGTATACATGGCATATGTATAAATATATTCCATCCTTCTTGGCCCTGCCTCTCACCACCCTCACCCCCATCCCACGCATCCAGATCATCACAGAGCACTGGATGGGGAGAGTGGGATGAATTGGGAGATTAGGATTGACATATATACATTCAATTCAAATATATTTTCATTAAGAATATTTCTTTGAGGAAAATCTTCAGATAGATACCAAAAGGTGCATTCTTTTTATTGTTTTTATTGTTCTAAATGCCTTTGTTTTGTTTGACACAAGTTTGTTATTTTGGTGGGGAACACAATAGTTTGATCACAGTCAGAACTTATCAGTAGGTTGTATTATGTTCTTCCTTTGTCTTCTGCCTTCTATTACCCATGAGAATTCCATTTACTTCTTTAATTTTTCCTCATGTGTAATCAGTTGTTATTGCCTGGAAAATTTTTCTTTTGTTTGTCTTTTTGTTTGTGAAAAATAGCATTTTTACAAGCTATTGTTGCTCTTATTCTTTGTTCATTTTCCAGTAACAGCTTGATACATAGTAGGTACATGAGACATACTCAGTATTCATGAACAAATAATTGTTGAATGCCTGCTAATGCTAGCTATGCTGTTAGTTAACAAAACAGGTAACCTCATCACCAGCTTATGGAGTTTAGACTATGATAAACAAAGTAGACAGTTAAATATTTAATTATGACAAGAAATACCTAGTTGAAACTGTTTAGGGATTCAATAAAATTTTCTCTGTAGAAGCAAATAATTTGTTTTAATGGACTGTATAAAGTTATCTGAGTTTTAAAAAAAAAAAACCTATTCTCTCTGTTTATTTAAATTGTCATAACCGCCAAATATTTGAAGGTGTTTGCTTAGTAAGAGAGAGGGGGCCATTCTTTAATGGCCTTGCATCCTTGTTTATGTTATCATTCAGGCATCTAGTTGGTTAGTTATTGCTAAAACACACAGAAAGTGATTTTTCTGAACTTGAGTCTGCATTTGAGTCAATCTCTAATTTAGAAAAGAATTTAGGGTTTCATCCAGCTCATGTGAGGAGCTAGAGTTATTAGTTTTAGAGATGGGGAGGAGTCAGAGATTCTTGTAGACAGAAGAAAAAGAACATATGTGTAAGACTAGAAACAAGAGAATGGAAAGCAGGTAAGATATCATGGAGTACATACAGTCATATCAAAAGCATGAACTTGAATGCAATGAGGATGGGCTGAAATGGATTCCTAATGTGAGCTGACCTGAAAAATCACGCTAGAAGGTCCTATGGACAAAAACTATGCTGGACTGATCTGCTGTTACCGGATAAACAGACAAGAAAAACATATAACCCTTATTTTTAGGAAATGCTTTATATTTAATCCAAAAAACAGTAATAAGGAAAACTGTCTAAAAATACTCTAATTGTTAAAATCAGTTCAGTTCAGTCACTCAGTCGTGTCCGACTCTTTGCGACCCCATGAATCGCAGCACGCCAGGCCTCTCTGTCCATCACCAACTCCCGGAGTCCACCCAAACCCATGTCCATCGAGTCGGTGATGTATTCCAACTATCTCATCCTCTGTTGTCCCCTTCTCCTCCCGCCCCCAATCCTACCCAGCATCAGGGTCTTCTCCAATGAGTCAGTCCTTCGCATGAAGTACCCAAAGTATTGGAGTTTCAGCTTCAACATCAGACCTTCCAATGAACAGCCAGGACTGATCTTTTTTAGGATGGATTGATTGGATCTCCTTGCAGTCCAAGGGACTCTCAAGAGTCTTCTCCAACACCACAGTTCAAAAGCATCAATTCTGCGGCGCTCAGCTTTCTTCACCGTCCAAATCTCACATCCATACATGACCACTGGAAAAACCAGAGCCTTGACTAGACGGACTTTTGTTGGCAAAGTAATGTCTCTGCTTTTAAATATGCTATCTAGATTGGCCATAACCTTCCTTCCAAGGAGTAAGCATCTTTTAATGTCATGGTTGCAATCACCATCAGCAGTGATTTTGGAGCCCAAAAAAATAAAGTCTGACACTGTTTCCACTGTTTCCCCATCTATTTGCCATGAAGTGATGGGACCAGATGCCATGATCTTAGTTTTATGAACGTTGAGCTTTAAGCCAACTTTTTCACTCTCCTCTTTCACTTTCATCAAGAGGCTCTTTAGTTCTTCTTCACTTTCTGCCATAAGGGTGGTGTCATCCGCATATCTGAGGTTATTGATATTTCTCCCGGCAATCTTGATTCCAGCTTGTGTTTCTTCCAGCCCAGCGTTTCTCATGATGTACTCTGCATATAAGTTAAATAAGCAGGGTGACAATATACAGCCTTGACATACTCCTTTTCCTATTTGGAACCAGTCTGTTGTTCCATATCCAGTTCTAACTGTTGCTTCCTGACCTGCATACAGGTTTCTCAAGAGACAGGTCAGATGGTCTGGTATTCCCATCTCTTTCAGAATTTTCCACAGTTTATTGTGATCCACACAGTCAAAGGCTTTGGCATAGTCAATAAAGCAGAAATAGATGTTTTTCTGGAACTCTCTTGCTTTTTCGATGATCCAGCGGATATTGGCAATTTGATCTCTGGTTCCTCTGCCTTTTCTAAAACCAGCTTGAACATCTGGAAGTTCACGGTTCACGTATTACTGAAGCCTGGCTTGGAGAATTTTGAGCATTACTTTACTAGCATGTGAGATGAGTACAATTGTGTGGTAGTTTGAGCATTCTTTGCATTGCCTTTCTTTGGGATTGGAACGAAGACTGACCTCTTCCAGTCCTGTGGCCACTGCTGAGTTTTCCAAATTTGCTGGCATATCGAGTGCAGCACTTTCACAGCATCACCTTTGAGGATTTGAAATAGCTCAACTGGAATTCCATCACCTCCACTAGCTTTGTTCGTAGTGATGCTTTCTAAGGCCCACTTGACTTCACATTCCAGGATGTCTGGCTCTAGGTGAGTGATCACACCATCGTGATTATCTGGGTCGTGAAGATATTTTTTGTACAGTTCTTCTGTGTGTTCTTGCCACCTCTTCTTAATATCTTCTGCTTCTGTTAGGACCATATCATTTCTGTCCTTTATCGAGCCCATCTTTGCATGAAATGTTCCTTTGGTATTTCTAATTTTCTTGAAGAGATCTCTAGTCTTTCCCAATCTGTTGTTTTCCTCTATTTCTTTGCACTGATTGCTGAGGAAGGCTTTCTTATCTCTCCTTGCTATTCTCTGGAACTCTGCATTCAGATGGGAATATCTTTCCTTTTCTCCTTTGCTTTTTGCTTCTTTTCTCTTCCAAGCTATCTGTAAGGCCTCCTCAGACAGCCATTTTGCTTTTTTGCATTTCTTTTCCATGGGGATTTTCTTGATCCCTGTCTCCTGTACAATGTCACGAACCTCTGTCCATAGTTCATCAGGCACTCTGTCTATCAGGTCTAGACCCTTAAATCTATTTGTCACTTCCATGGTATACTCATAAGGGATTTGACCTAGGTCATACCTGAATGGTCTAGTGGTTTTCCCTACTTTCTTCAATTTAAGTCTGAAGTTGGCAATAAGCAGTTCATGATCCGAGCCACAGTCTGCTCCCATTCTTGTTTTTGCTGACTGTATAGAGCTTCTCCATCTTTGGCTGCAAAGAATATAATCAATCTGATTTCGGTGTTGACCATCTGGTGATGTCCACGTGTAGAGTCTTCTCTTGTGTTGTTGGAAGAGGGTGTTTGCTATTACCAGTGCGTTCTCGTGGCAACCCTCTATTAGCCTTTGTCCTGCTTCAATCTGTACTCCCAGGACAAACTTGCCTGTTACTCCAGGTGTTTCTTGACTTCCTACTTTTGCATTCCAGTCCCCTATAATGAAAAGGACATCTTTTTTTGGGTGTTAGCTCTAAAAGGTCTTGTGGGTCTTCATAGAATCGTTCAACTTCAGCTTCTTCGGCATTACTGGTTGGGGCATCGACTTGGATTACCGTGATATTGAATGGTTTGCCTTGGAAACGAACAGAGATCATTCTATCGTTTTTGAGATTGCATCCAAGTACTGCATTTTGGACTCTTTTGTTGACCATGATGGCTACTCCATTTCTTCTAAGGCATTCTTGCCCACACTAGTAGATATAATGGTCATCTGAGTTAAATTCACCCATTCCAGTCCATCTTAGTTCGCTCATTCCTAGAATGTCGACATTCACTCTTGCCATCTCCTGTTTGACCACTTCCAGTTTGCCTTGATTCATGGACCTAACATTCCAGGTTCCTATGCAATATTGCTCTTTACAGCATCGGACTTTGCGTTTGTCACCAGTCACATCCACAGTTGGGTATCGTTTTTGCTTTGGCTCCATCCCATCATTCTTTCTGGAGTTATTTCTCCACTGATCTCCATTAGTATATTGGGCACCTACTGACCTGGGGAGTTCATCTTTCAGTGTCCTATATTTTTGTCTTTTCATACTGTTCATGGGGTTCTCAAGGCAAGAATACTGAAGTGGTTTGCCATGCCCTTCTCCAGTGGACCACAATCTGTCAAACCTCTCCACCATGACCCATCTGTCTTGGGTGGCCCCACATGCATGGCTTAGTTTCATTGAGATAGACAAGGCTGTGGTCCGTGTGATCAGATTAGCTTGTTTTCCCTGGCGGCCGCCACCCCCGGCCCCCGGCCTCCGGCCCCCGTCCCGGCCTAGGCACTGTAGGCCACCGCCCCCGGCTCCCGGCCCGCCCTAGCCCCTGTCGGCCACCGCCCCGGGCCCCCCGGCCTGGCCTAGGCCCTGTCGGTCACCGCCCCCGGCCCCTGGCCTGGCCTAGCCCCTGTCGGCCGCGTATTATAATTGTTATAATAGAGTCACTCTTTTTTGGGGAATAAAAAGATATGGTCTCAAACACTTTTGTACTTGATTCATATCTTGTCTGTCACAAAACATACTGGCCTTTAAGGTTTAGCTGCTTTTTGTCACTGTTGCAAGAACCTCTTTGGAAAACAGTTGGGTGTGGGAAGTTGCCTGACACTTGAAGAATATCTGCTGATTTTCTAACTGAGATTTTCTTAAAAAATAAATTAAACCATGAGAACATAGTTCTGATGAAAATGGACAAACATTCCTAACAAAACAGAAAAGCAGCTCTTTTTATTGATACAGTTTAGCCCAGTTGGCTAGGAAGAGAGACATAATCAAAACATATACTGAGTATTTGTAAAACATGAAAAGCTAATATTTTCAGGTGACTTAGAAACTACCACTTAGAGTAGTAATTTAAATGTTTGTATTCAAATATCTTAAGTGTCAGTTAATATTAAGATGTGTAATTTAACAATATACAGCTGTTCCACAGAAAGCTTTTGGGGTTCTCTTTTCTTCACTGAGAAGATCACAGTCATAAGCTACTGCAACATATCTGATTCTCTTCAAGGAAATATCCTCTTAAAGGTCAGAAAGTATATTCAACTTGTATGTGGCTTGTGAGGATATAGGTGTATGCATTTGTACGTGTGCAAGCATATGTCCTAGTAAGTTAGGTTGAAAGCTCCTTCAATATATAATTCTTCAACACATAATTTTGGTATGCTGTTTTTCTTTTAACATGGACCCTTGGAAATAAAGGACAGCTGCTACTTAATGACTGATTGATTACCTGACTGGCCTATCTCCTAGTTCCTGTATCATCTAGCATTTATTTATTTATTTCAGTTTTACTGGAATCCTGTTTCACAGTGTTCTTTAATTTAAAAATAATATAGGCACCTTTTTTTTTTCCTCCAGAAGACAACTATCTCAGAATTAAAAGTAATTTCAAGTTCTTTTATTTCAAATACACAGCACTCCCCAGAAGCAAACACATTCAATGGTTTGTTGTTAATTCTTATAGATGTTATTTCAATTACTCTTCAATTATTAATTTTAGACATTGCTTGCTATTTGACATTTTTTCATCCAATATATGATTAAATGAAATATTGCTTCTAGTTGTTTTTCTCCAAAAATAAAGGTTCTTTTTTAAAAAATTTTGTCCTTATCAAGATAATTTCTTTTGACATGAGACTATGTAAGATGAAGACAGTTTTTGCTCAGATTTCTATTCACCTCTCCTTTTCCCTTTTGATCTCTAAACTTGGGTCAGCGATATCTTCACATTTAGTGTTTACTTTAACCTGTTTGCACTTCTAATCAGAGTTATGTGTTCTCTCTCCTAGAGAACACTATCCTCAAAATTTGTGGGGAGTGACTCTTAACTTTATGAACTTGTTTTTATCTACAATATTCTGTCTTCCCAGTTCAACTCTTATTATGTCATAGTCACCAATATTTATATATATAATACATGTTTTTTAAAACTTATCTGAATTTTTCCCCATTAATGTTCTTTATTTGGTTTTTGTATCAAATTAATGCTGTTCTAAAGTTAATTTGGAAGTATTTCTTCGTCTTCCATTTTCTCAAAATATTTCTATAGGACTTGTAATATTTCTTCTTTTAATTTTTGAAAAAAAATCATGAACAAAGACATCTGTAGTAAACTACACATTTTTTTTTCTAGTAGGAGGAAAGTGTTTTATTATAAATTTATTTTATGGGTAAATACAGGACTATTTAGATTTACTCTTTCCTTTGGAGTCAATGTTGACAATTTGTGTAGTCAAAGAATGCAACCAGTTTTTCTGTTTCTAATTTATTGGCATTAACATTTTCATAATATCCCCATGTTAGTTTTTGTATCACTGGTATTTGTAAAGATGTTTCCTCTTTCACTCCTGTTATTACTAATTTATGTTATTTTCTTTTGTCTTTGATGAATGTATCTACAGATTTAAAAATTTTATTAATAATTTCAAAAAAATAAACTTACTGTTTCATTGATTTTCTTTTGCTTCTTTTTTTCCCACTCTTATCTTTATTATTTCCTTTCTCTTCCTTGTTTGGATTTGTTTTTTTATTTTGCATTTCTTCTGTAGTAATGCTCGATAGTGTCCAAAGTGAGACATTGTTCATTGCTTTCAAAAACTTTTATTTCTTGATTATGCTTCAGATTTGATCATTTCTATTAAGCTAAATTTATATTTTTCTTCTGTAGTCTCCAATTTGCTGTTAGTTTCATCCAGTAAATTTTTCATATTCTACACTGTCATCTTCAACTATGAAATTTTCAGTTGGTCCATTCATATTGATTCAATTGTTCTGCTGAGAGTGCCCTTCTTTTCAGTCATTATGTAAGTCATTTTGTTCATATAATTGAACATAGTCACAATAGCTTTTTAAAATCTTTGTCTGCTAATTCCAGCACCACACAGTCTGTATTTTTTTAATTGATTATGTTTTCCTACACCTTCATATGAAAAATTATTTTTTCAACTTTATGTCAGACATTTTTGAAGACATGTTAGAAGTTACTGAGTAATGTGGTATCCCTTTAGGGGGTGTTAAGTTCTGCTCTGGCAAAGAGTAAATAGCTGGTAAATTATTTTGTTCTTCCAGGCTTGATTTTATAATTTGTTTGAAAAAATGCTATTTCTGTTTTGACCTTATTATTAAGATCTGGCCTTTATGTAGTATATGGATTTTATTTCTAAGGCATAGATTACTCTGGCACAAATTAGTTTACCCTCAGCCAGGATTCCAACTTCTCTCAATACTTTTAGTACCGTTACTATCTTTATCCAGCTTGCAGCTCCAGTAGCAGTCCCTCTCTGTTAGCCTCATGAGGGTTTGCCACATAAAACTACAGATCAACCTTAGGCGAAGACTCACGGAAATCCCCATGTAGATAGCCGGCGCTCTCCTGTGTGCAGCCGGTGCTCTCCTCTGTGTAGTTCTCTCCTTTCTTTCCTGTTCAGCGTTCTGCCCTGAAAGTTTCTACCGTTGCAACCTCTGCCTATTCATGTCAGCAAGAGCACTGTGCTCTGCTTCGCCTCTTCTTCCCTGTGCCCTATTCTAGCAAGCACCCTCAAGTAGAAAAATGGAGGACAGATGGACTTTAACTTGAGTATTTCTCTTCTCTCAAGGACAGAACTCCTTCTGTCCAGTATCTGAAAATAGAGTCCTTTCATTTTGAGCAAGGCTAATACTAGTCACTCTATCACCACTGGAAGTTGAATTTGAGCTGTCTCATTAGATATTTGGTTACTACCGAAGTTTTAGTATTAGTTGTTGTTCTATTAATGGAAGCTGCAATGATAAATGTAACTGAATCTTCAGATTAAGTTTTTTGTTTTCTGTTTTTAAATTTTCACTCTTCAAATCTGACAATGCTATAAGCTATTCAAAGACATTTCCTGGGTCTTTTTTATTGCTAGATTTCTCAAATTTAAACTATAAGTATAATAGATACATCATATTTTATATAGTCATTGTTTAATCGCAAAGTCATTTCTGACTGTTCTGTGACCACATAGTCTATAGCCTGCCAGGCTCCTCTGTCCATGGGATTTCCCCAGGCAAGAATACCTGGAGTGGGCTGCCATTTCCTTCTCCAGGGGATCTTCCTGACCCAGTGATCAAACCTGAGTCTTCTGCATTGCAGACAGATTCTTTATCACTGAGCCAACAGGGAAACCTCATTTTATATAAAGCAGAAATCAATTAAACATAGTGTTAAATTACTTATTGAATTTTAATATTCTTTATATCTATCTACTTCTCTCCACCTGCACTCACACCACCATACTTCACCTTTAAGTCTGACTTTTTCTTGATTGCAATTTCATTTTCACTACAGTTTACTTTTAATCCAGTCTGGTTTGTCTATAATGTATTCTTCAAATTATAGTCATAGCAACTCTCATGTGTATATAATTGTGCCATGTCCCCTTTAGAAAACATTCAGTGATTATCTACTGTCTATAATATAACATTCTATGAGCTAGTATTATAAATGATTAGTATTATAAATTAGTATTATAAATGATTAGTATTATAAATCATTATAAATGATTATGAAATAATACATTTAAAAAATCTCTTTGCTTAATATCTCCAACTTTCTCTCTTATCACTTCCTATCCAATCCACTTTCTATGAAACAGACATATTGCAGTGCTCTTTAAAACACTCTTTTTCTTGTTAGACTTTTTTATTCTGTATTGCTTTAACATAATATTATTTCACTGTTTTAAATGCTTGCCTACTCACATTTCATCACTGTATTCTAATTCATTTGAGAACAAGGAAAAAACAATACTTGGTATGATGTTAGTCAATAAAATTTGATCAGTGAATAAAATCTATTGAATCATCCAATGATGTTATTTAAAGCTTGTTGAATTCATTCAAAAGGTAAATGGAGAGAATTAAAGGTGCATATTCTAAAATATTTACAATTTTTAAATTATTAATAAATAGTACCCAAGCACATTTTAAAAATATAAGTGATAGGATAAAAAGTCATTAACCTTTAAGCACTGAATGAAATTGTTTAATACAATAATTAAAATAAAATTAATGTTAACATCTTGGTGTATAGCAATGTAAGAAATAAATGTCTGCTTTCATAGTGTAATATCTTATATTTCCTTATACTGAATCTTATTTTTAGCTATAGAAAACATGAGGACAGAACAAGGAGAAAATCCATGAATATTGCTGCTTAATTACACAAAACTAAAAGAAATATTGGTGAATTACTGATTCTTACTTGTAGATAAATACCACATTTTAATAGAGAAAGTGATAACAATAAAATTTCAGCTATTTAGATATAGATAACTACAAGTATTAAAGTATTTTTCAGAATGAATCAGATAATAAGCCAGTGCATAACATGAATTTTTTGACAAATGGAAGTGAAATAAAGATAATTTGGAGTGGCAATTTACAAGTGCTATTTTCAGAAGGGACCTAGAGAAATATTATTCAATTTGAGATCCAGGAAGTATAGATTCTGATGAAAGCAATAAAGTGACCTTCAATCAGCACTATCTTTGTTTCCTGTCTGATATTGTCAAAAATGTTGTGAGCAATAAAGGCAGAATGATCACACGAATAGATAAGAAATAGTAAGTTCTTAAAATAAACAACCATATGCTCTAGTTTTTGAGAAAGGAAGTAGAGTTTCCAGACAAAATGGAGAAATCTTTAGGGAAGTAGGCCAGGACAGAAAGAGATAAATAAAGAGGTATGAAAATATGAAAGCAAGTTTTTAAGAAGTTTGACTAAAATAGTGGCATGATGAAAAAAATAAAAATTATCCATTATTATATAACATAATACAATTTTTTATCCTCTCATCCTCTGTGAAGAACAGTACTGCCCTAGTCAGCTCTGGCTGCCATAACAAAATGCCATAACTGGGTGACTTAGTGAAAGTCACTCAGTTGTGTCCAACTCTTCATGACCCTATGAACTATAGCCCACCAGGATCCTCTGTTCATGGAATTCTCCAGGCCAGAATACTGGAGTAGGTAGCCTATCCCTTCTCTAGTGGATCTTCCCCACCCAAGAATTGAACCAGGGTCTCCTGCAATGCAGGTAGAGTCTTTACCAGCTGAGCTACCAGGGAGGCCCCATCTGGGTGGCTTAAACAATGGAAATTTATTTCCTCATATTTCTGAAGGCTGGAAGTCCAAGATCAAAGTGTCACTGTGATAAGGTTCTGGGATATCTCTCTTCTTGGCTTTCAGGTGGTAGATTTTTTTATTGAGTGCTCACATGGTAGAAGAAAGATAGGAAGCAAGCTCTCTGAGATCTCTTGATATAAAGGGTTTAAAACTCAATGAATTGTGTGTCCTTCTGGAGTTAAAAAATTACTGAGGTCAGATTTCTTAGAGAAATATGAGGAACAGGTAGTTGCGGTAACAAAGTTGGTGACAAAGGCCCAGCTGTGACCATGGATAATGTGAATGGAAGATAAATTTATGTTATAATTCATTGGAGTAGAGAATATCAACTCCAGGATATTAGAAAGAGCATCAGTGAGGATATTAAAATATCATGGCTCAGGACAGAAATATTGGAAAGAATATCAGCAAACTAAGGGCCCAAATCTTTGAGAAACAAGGGCACATGAAGATGACTGCAACATGATCGGGTAGTAAATGAAATAATTTGAACATTAGCTTCAAATATGGCTTTCATATTATTCTTATTCTTAATTCTATTTCTTACTATTATTGTATTTTATGCTGGGCATTATTAAATAGCAAGTGTAAAGAGAAACATATTGAATAACATAAAGTACGCAGAGACACACTCTTTCACTTATTTCATAAGTCCTCAGGGAGAAGAACTAGTTATAAAGGATAGAAATTATCAGGTAAATGTCAGGTCTAAAAATTCAACATTTTCAACAATGGTTAAGTTTAGAAAGAATGAGCCACAAGTCACTGAATGTTCAAACAAAGTCTGTATGACCATCTGTTAAGGATTCTGTAAGATTACTTACTTTCATGGGAAGTCCTTTTTACCACTAAAGCATTTTACCCTGATAATGGAAATAGTAGGAAAATACCACACATTGATCAAGTAACTCCCTCTCTCCCTCCTTACCTCCTACTCTCCTTTCTTTCTTTCTTTTCATTAGGTGCCAGGTACTGTTCTACCTGCAGTGGTTGAAGACTTAACAATACATTGTCATTCTAGGTTGTTTTTCAGTCACTAAGTCGTGTCCAGCTCTTTGCCACCCCATGGACTGTAGTCTGCCAGTCTCCTCTGTCCATGGGATTTCCCAGCAGAAATACTGGAGTGAGTTGCCATTTCCTTCTCCAGGGGATTTTCCCAACCCAGGGATTGAATCTGAGTCTCTTGCTTGACAGGTGGATTCTTTACCATTGAGCCACCTGGGAAGGCCCTCATTCTAGGAAATAAAGAAGTAGGTATGAATGCCTTCAAATAGTTCTGTATATAGTGCATAAAAGTACAGTCAATGATGATTTTACAGAAGAGAAAGTTCTACAGCTGTCTGTATAGAATAATGAATATTTTGATGGTTTGAGCAATGGAAAACACATTTTAGGAACTAGAAAAAGGATTTACATAGATAAAGAAGCACAAAAGAATAAATGCCAGGAAAAAGCCATGTTAACTTTGATGGGGGATATTTGGAGTTGGAGGAGAGACATGAGGATGAGTGGGAGGAGTTGAGGTAGAGGCTGTAGGCAGGAGATTGGTCATGAAGATTCTTACAGTTATACTCTGTAACCAGAAGGTTAATGTTTTGTTGGTTGCTTGTTTGTTTGCTTATTTTTTTAATGCAAATGTGGTCATGTTACTTCTTTAGGGTTACAGTGGTGTCCACCAAGCTCTTGTCCCACTAAAATCCCTGGGCTCCACCTCCCATCAGGTTCTTCTGAAGCCATATGTTTTCTTTTGCCTCAAAGTCTGATTAATGATCTTCCTTCTATTTGGGATAATCAATTCACTCAACAATCTCCTCACTGTCAATTGGAAAACTCATATGCAAGTTTCAAATTATGATTAATTATAAAACCTTTGCTCAACCAAAGCATTGCTGGGTCCTCTATTTATAAGCCTACATAAGAACTTTGCTTCCATTTTTATGATATACATTCATTCCACACATCATTGCTAGCTAAACTTAAGACTTCCATCTGTGACTATAAGCTCCAGGAACTCCTTATTCTCTTTACCCCTGGAACTCGGTCCAATGAATGGATGTATGAATGGGTGGGTGAAAATAGAAATCAAAGCTCTGCAAGTATGGATTCTTATCTGCAGGTGATTCAAATCCAGTGGATCAAACAGGGAAGTGATTCTATCTAATGTGTGTTTTAGAAAATTGTCTTTGGTGAGCCTGGGGAGGAAGCTTGGACAGAGATAGGATTAGAGGATGACTATCAGGATATGCGTTAAGAAGATATTTTAATAGTTTAGAAGAGGAAGTTATGGAGAAATAGCAGAGAGCATGAAGTGAAAAAACTAGATTATAGAGATATTTAGATAGTGTACAATAACAAATTGGGTGAATAGGATGAAAGAAGAGTGATGGTGATAGTGACGATGAGGAAGACATAATCCTGGATGATTAAGTCTATGATGGTGTCATTCATCAGAACAACTATTAAAATAAGAATAGTGGTCAAGGCACTAAGTCCGGTTTTAAATAGACTTAAGCTACTCATGTAGACAGAAAATTGACTTTACAATAGATCTACTACTGTCTATGTAAGACTGGACAGGAAATCTAAATTATAGAATCAGTATATAGGAGATACTTTTTAAATAATGAAAATGACTGTTTTTAGCAGGCAGAGAGTAAAATAAGAGGGAATTGGGTACAACCTCAGCCTAAAATAATTGGATTAAAAGAAGTTCAGATAGCAAAGTTATAAGACAACAAGGAGAAAATAAAATCTCCTGGAGAAAGTGATAAAAAAATATCAGATGTGGCAGGGAGGTCAAATAAAATAGACATGGAAAAGTGTTCATTAGATTTCATCACACAGAGGTTATTGCTGCCTATTTTCAGGGAGGTTTCAGTAGTCAAATGTTAGGGCCAACAACCAGACCACAAAGGCTGAGGGGTAATTGTGAGGAGAAAAATTAATAAGAGGATTGTTCCTCCATAAAGAAGTGCACCTCTGTTAGGAAAGAGAAAGAAAGCACCACAAGGCATTCAAGCTAGTGAAAGGGTGTTTGTTAAAATGATATTAGCCTCAATTGCTGTGATATTTCAGAGTAAAAACAACTATTTTGCATAATGGAACAAAATCCACCGAATTCTATTACCTATACAAGGCAAAGTGCTCACTCTTAAAAATATTAATGCTTGCCCTGCTAAAATGTATATAGCATCTATATTTTTATTTCAGTATGAATGTACAAGTATTTGCTACCTAATATTTTAATCTAAAGTTTAAGGTGATAAAATCAGTTTGATAGGTACTTAAAAGTATCTATGATATTGAATAGGTGCTGAAATCACTGTTAGGCTTTCAGCCACAACTAGTTTGGAATACTGAAGAGATAATGCATGTCTATGGAAGCTTACTTCTAAATGTCTACATACCATTAGGAGACAGAATTTCTGTCCCGGTACTTCAGTAGACAATTTATCATTGACAGTCACTTCCGTTAAGACTGCAGTCTAATTTTTAAACACTCCTTTCCTCACCTTCAACTAGTTACAATGTCACTTTGTGTATTGTCATAAATATTTCATGTTGGAAATTTGTCAGGAAGAGAAAAAACAGAAATATGCACATGATTATTCCCTGAGGCCTGTTCTCTAATAGCTAAAGTGGCTAATAATGAAGATCTTAAGGAAATTATAGTGCATTAACTTGGTAGCACATTATTATATTTTTAAAAATTGTGAAAAATTTTGTGACATATATAAACATGATATAAAGTTCCATTGAAGGGCAGATTATACCATAATTTGTTCATTACTACTTCAGTCATAAAATATGCATGTCCCTATTGACAATATTTAAAAGATAATATGCAAATGTAAAACAGTTGAGATGTTTTTGATTTACAGGACATTTTAGTTTCTTCAGAATTCACTTTGTCTTTCAAGAAAACACTTTGTCTTAAGCTTGTTGTTGTTATTCTCCCAATTTATCCAACTACATATAAGAAAGCTAGGCAAATAAATCCAGCAATTAAACTTATAACACCAATAAGTCAGTTTTTACTAAATGATATTAAGCTAACACTTTAATATTATTTTCTCCACAGTACATTCATTAATGTCACTTTTCTCTTCATGTAAATGGGCCATACAAATCTCTCTTTCTAGGTTTCCACAAGTGATCCCAATGATTCTTTATCGACAACAGAAAATCCAAAGTCATTTTGGTTTCTTGAAGACTGCATTCTGCTCTTGGGTTAAAGAATTGCTGGGTACAAAGTTCCAACTTCACAGATGGTTATTAGACTTGAGTTGCCTTGAGACAGAATCCTTATGTTGGTCTATGTTATTCTATATTTGGAACCAATTGCATTTTCACTCAACAAAGGGTTCAAACACATGCAATTAAAAACAAAGTACAATTGCTTCCTTTGATCTAAATAGACCTAAAAGTCACGCAATTTTTTTGTTTTTTGTTTCTGTTGCTTGCTTTTGTAAATCGACTGTTTAGTTAATAGGCCTTTAACTGGGCATCAAACTAACTTGCATTATATGAAAATGAATGGAGAGAAGAACATGATACTCACGTACTCTGAGAACTCCTGGAGGCGAGGGTGTATCAATATCAGTTTAAGAATGCCTTCAGGCTGGTCCAGGCTGGTGGCCTGCAGGTGCAGGGGTTACAGTGTCCATGGTACAACAAGGTCAGCAGAATGCCACTCACACTTCAGCTGGTGACCCAGCAAGAATTTCCCTGCTTGTATATAAAACAGGACTTTTCTCATATGTTCACTTCTCTAGACTTTTTATTTTTTTGTTGTTTTTCAGTTGCTCAATCATGTCCGACTCTTTTCAACCCCATGGACTGCAGTAGGTCAGGCTTCCCTGTCCTTCATCATCTCCCAGAGCTGCCCAAACTCATGTGCATTGAGTCAGTGATGCCATCCAAACATCTCATCCTCTGCTGCCCCGTTCTACTCGTGCCTTCAATCTTTCCCAGCATCAGGGACTTTTCTAATAAGCTGGCTCTTCCCATCACATGGCCAAAGTACTGGAGCTTCAGTTTCAGCATCAGTCCTTCCAATTAATATTCAGGATTCATTTCCTTTAGGATTGACTAGTTTGATCTCTTTGCTGTCCAAAAGACTCTAAAGACTCTTCTTCAATACCACAGTTCAAGAGCATCAATTCGTCAGCGCTCAGCCTTCTTTGTGGTTCAACTCTCACATCCATACATGACTACCGGAAAAACCATAGCTTTGATGATACAGATCTTTGTGGACAAAATGATGTCTCTGCTTTTTAATATGCTGTCTAGTTTAGTCATAGCTTTTCTTCCAAGGATCAAGTATTTTATAATTTCATGGCTGCAGTCACCATTTGCAGTGATTTTGGGGCCCAAGAAAATAAAGTCTGTCACTGTTTCCATTGTTTCCCCATCTATTTGCCATTGAGTGGTGGGACCAGATGGCATGATCTTAGTTTTCTGAATGCTGAGTTTTAAGCCAAATTTTTCACTCTCCTCTTTCACTTTCATCAAGAGGCTCTTTAGTTTCTCTTCATTTTATGCCATAAGGGTGGTGTCATCTGCATATCTAAGGTTATTGATACTTCTCCCGTCAATCTTGATTCCAGCTTGTGCTTCATCTAGCCCGGCATTTTGCATGATGTACTCTGCATATAAATTAAATAAGCAAGGTTACAATATACAGCTTTGACGTATTCCTTTCACAATTTAGAATTAGTCCATTGTTCCATGCCCAGTTCTGACTGTTGCTTCTTGACCTGCAAAAAGGTTTCTCAGGAGGCAGGTAAGGTGGCCTGATATTCCCATCTCTTGAATTTTCCAGTTTGTCGTGATCCACACAGTCAAATGCTTTAGCGTAGTCAATGATGCAGAAGTAGATGTTTTTCTGGAATTCCCTTGCTTTTTCTATAACCCAATGGATGTTGGCAGTTTGATCTCTGGTTTCTCTACCTTTCCTAAATTCAGCTTGAACATCTGAAAGTTCTTTTGATTGCCTTCGTGATATTCTCCCAAGGCATGCGTTCATGCATGCTAAGTCACTTCAGTCGTGTCGGATTATGTGTGATCCTATGGACTGTAGCCCACAAGGGTCCTCTGTCTGTGGGACTCTCCAGGCAAGAATACTGGAACAGGTTGCTATGTCTGCTCCAGCGGCTCTTCCCAGCCCAGGGATGGAACCCACATCTCTTACATCTCATATATTTGCGAGCAAGTTCTTTACCACTAGTACACCTAGGAAGCCCTCTTCCAAGGCAATTCTGGAATAAACACAATATAGAAAACTGGCCTTCTTTTTATTCCAGGATTCCCAAAATCAATTCAGAAGCATATTAGGACAAGGTGTGATTTCAGGTAAATCCTTTGAAGTGTAGATAACATTGCCTCAGCCTTGCAGGGAAGCTGTGAAGACACTGAATGTGGCGGCATAGGAAAAAAGGGAGCATTGATATTTACAGACATTGGTTAATAGCCACCACAGGGTCTGTAAATTCCAAGATACTTCTGGGATATGCATATTCTCTGTGCATGTAGACAAACCAGGTTTGGGCAGTCTGGGTGCAGTGATCTGACAGGGATGAAAGTTCTGGCTGCTGGAAGAGAAATGGAGCCATGATGGTATCTATTATGCCAATGTTTATATATATAATATATATATATATATATATCTGTAAATATATATGCTTTCTTTGGGTTATCTTTTCAATAAATATATATCCTATTTTTTAAAAAAAGTAGTCCATGGTGACTTTGCTTGGAAGAGCTCTATACCTCAGTGACACTGATATGGCCTTCTTACACTACTACCTTTATAATCATTCTTGATCTCATATTCATAATATTGAGAAACATATCTCAAGATGCTTGATGATATTTTTCAATTTACTAGAAGATATATACTAATAACTCCAGTCACAAAGCCTGGACTAACATTTGTATGGATGAGTGAGTTAACTTTTTTTTTCTTTCACTAAAAGATCCAAAAGAAAAGGGCAGGATCAATGAGATAGGTTGATCATATCTAAGAGATGCCCAGTGGTTTAACAATATCATTTTCTTTCTTGGCATATTTCACTAAGCCCTAATACAAATTGTTGTTTAGTCACTAAGTCATGTCTGACTCTTTTGCGACCTCATGGACTGTAGCCTGCCAGACTCCTCTGTCTGTGGGATTTCCCAGGCAAGACTACTAGAGTGGGTTCCCATTTCCTTCTCCAGGGGATCTTCTTGATCCAGGGATCGAGCCCACATCTCCTGCATTGGCAGGCAGATTCCTACCACTGAGCCACCAGGGAAGCCCCTGACACAAATCACTTAAGAATTAATGTGGTGTCAAATTTATGATTCTACTCTAGAATGTTAATTTATATGAAGTCACTGAATCATATAATTTTGAAGTTAGAAGAAACTATGATGTCACTTAATCATTTCATTTGAAAACTGAAGAAGCCATAGCGGAAGAGATAAAAATATCTTCCCAGGAAAGCATAGATCTAAAAATATGAAGGATGTTACTTTTGACTGTGCTCAATTATTTCCCTGACCCTCTTCCTTTCATGCTATTCAATTTTAATAGTATTCTCTGTCTTTCTGCAATGTATATAGGTTTTTACATAGTAGACACTTCTGGGCATGTGTGCTAAGTCACTCCAGCCATGTCTAGCTCTTTGTGACCCCTATGGACTATAGCCCACCAGTCTCCTTTGTCCATGTGATTCTCCAGGCAAAAATACTGGAGTAGGTTGCCATGCCCTCCTCCGGGGGATCTTCCTGACTCAGGGATCGTACCTGAATGTCTTATGTCTCCTACACTGGCAGATGGTTTCTTTACAGCTAGTACACTTGGGAAACCTCATGAAAGATGTTACTTTTGACTCTGCTCAATTATTTCCCTGACCCTTCTTCTTTACATGCTATTCAATTTTAATAGCATTCCCCTCTGTCTTTCTGCAATGTGAATATTTTTATATAGTAGGCACTTATGAGTATATGTAAAAGAAAACTCAAATCATGTTTCAAGTGGATGTGCATTATGTTGTAGTTTATACAGCTTTCAATAGTATATTTTTAAAATTCCTTATTCCTTAAGTAGCTCAGACGGTAGCATAAGATTGATCATTTGATTTTCTAAATCTTTAAACATATACAGTAGTTCAAAGGAAAAGTACCTTTTATCCCTTCTTCAAAATTGTTCTTCACAGTGATATATGATCAGGAAGGCAAAAATCTCAATTTTCTAAACAGTGTACATGCACAAGAGGTCACAGTTAAGGTTACCTTGGGAGTTCTAATTCTGAATATCCTGAATTTTGTGGGTTTAAATCATAACTTTAATGTTCCATTAATGCAGCGTGCTTTTTTTTTACACTGAATTGTTTTATGTATTTTATTCTGCACTAATGGACATTGTGTTGATTTCTGTGAATATCAAGGAGAGTTCAATATTCTGGTAAAACTCTTTTTAGTTCATGTTTTATTTTTTTACATGCTTTTACTTGAGTTTGACTAAGACAATTTAAAAGCTTTTCTATCAATAACTACTTTTTTCATTTTATAGAAAATGACCAAACAATATGGTTTTATGTATTTAAAATTAAAATGTGCCTTCTGAAAACTTTGAAAAATTTATGATTTGTTTTATTGCCTTAGTAGCTTTAAGATACCATTAAATCATTAGACCAGTAGCTTTGTTATTCAAATTTAAAACCATCAGACTGTCCATCATAAAAAAAAAACAAAAAACAAAGTCTTCCATTGGACATGAATATGAATTGCACTTATACTCACAGTGCAGCTCTTTAATTCTGAATTATTCTTAAATTTCTTATAGAAATGATCATGTTTTAGTATACTTTTGTATAATCAATCAGAGTTCTGAGTTAGTTGCTCAACAGATATTTATTGAGCTATAGTTCTCAAGTTCCTAAACTTACTATGCTTATTTCTATTCTCTACCCTTTAAAATATGTATCTTCTTTTTAAGTCACAGTGGTTTAATCCAGTTCCAATTAGCTCAATGATAGGTCTAGTACTGTGCATTAATCTGCAGCAAATTAAAAGAGAAGAAAGATGTAACTTGGTAATTAGTGATAGACTTACTACATGAAGATAGACTCTGAGCTTAGTGAAAGCAAAAACCGTGTTTTGTTTACCACTCTAAAGCCAGTAGCTGTAATGTAATGCTATTTGAAATTGACTCCCTAGATCTCAAATGGTGTGTTTACTACATATGCAAACCTAAGATATGTCTTATACATATTTTACTTATTTTTTCTTAAAATGAAAATACTTTCTGGGTATATAAAGTATATGAGTTTTTGATGGATTAGAATTAGCAAGACAGAATGATCAAAATAACTAACGTTTGTATAAAAAAACACTTAGAAAATCTAAATGGTAAGCTACTCTCATAAGGCTATTCTGCTTTCACTGGGCCAAATATGCATGATTCAGTGTGTCACAGTATTTAATTCTCATACTCAAAAGGTTATTCTTTTTTGTTCAGATGTGAAATAATATTTAGACAGGTTATATATCTTGCCAGAGGATAAAGTGGGAAATCTAGGACATAGTAACATAAAAACTAAAACTCATACAGAAAAAAATACATTTTTTGACATTATCAAAGTTAAACATCTCTAAACTCCTTGATCGAAAATTTTATTCATATACATATATATAAACACACACAGAGAGAGCTCTTTCAGTTGTGTTAAGTTTTGGATATCATTTCTAAGGCTACAGGCATTTTTGCACATAAATTTTGATGAATATTAGTACACATTTCTGTTGAATGTACACCTAAGAATAAAATATATATGAATATATATTATATACATATATACACACACAGAGATCTTTCATTAGTATTACTGTATAATATCCCATTGCATGAACCTATACTATATGTATGTGCATATATACCTATACCTATACATATATATATATACATATATATATATATACATATATATATATGAGTCATGTAGACTTAGGTCCAAATATACCTCTAGTTTTATTTATAAGTTGTTTTCAGGTTTCAGGTGGGGAAATGAGGCTAGGCCACCTACATTATAACGTGGCTTTGAAGATTAAGACCAATGATTATACTGCTCATGGCATAAAATAAATAATTATGTAATAACTATTAGGTATTTATTTTTATGTGAAAGTTCAAATGCATAGTGAGCACAGAGCTGGAAATCAGATTTATATCTGATTCTAAAGCCCAGAATTTTTCCTTAGGTTATATTATCTTTCCTACCATGACTTTTCTCTAAAGGAAGAATTACATATTACAGAAATTAAGGGAAATCATTATATACTGATATAGTTAGAAGCAAGAATAGAAAAAAAATATTATCAATCACTTTCAGCCTCACCTTTTTTATAAAAAATCTAGTATCAAAGAGAAACATATTTCAAATTTAATCATTTGAACTCTCAGTGACCTCAAACTACTAATCGTGCCAGTACCAGATGTTAACAGCAATTTTGATTTACCAGTTAGTATCTTTATTTTTTTTCCATGAGAGTTCAGGAACTGATGACTTGAAACTTAGCTAAATTGAAAATGGTCTACATAGATCCCTTTATAACCATGTCATTACGTCAGTGCACTCCCAGGTAACTGAGTTCTCTTGCATAACAACTTGTATATTTCTGTCTTCTGACACAACAGAAAGATATTGACATTTTTTTAGGGTACAGTTACTCATCTGTGCAAAATGTCATGATTTCTTACTTGACTCATCAGGTCTTTTGTAGGTCACTTTTGAATGACTCCAAATTCTCCTCTATCAACTTATTTGTTGAAATTGAATATAAGTGGAGTTCACTGAAGATTGGATACGGACTATTTGTCTGTCCTCATTTTAAGAAAGTGTCAATAAACTTCCTTGGCATATCTTCAGTGCAACTTAAAACATACAACTTTAACTGCACAGCAATGAGGGATGACAGGTCAAGAGTCAAATCTGGAACCTTAATGAGAGTTGCCACTAGTTCCTAGAAGGTTCTGAAAGAATTAATGCAGATATAGACACTGAACAATTAAAACAGTATTGAAGGGATGAAGATTTCTCATATATACAGTTGATTGGAATACCTACTAGAGAAACTAGGGTGGTGATGGTGATGTGCCAGGATTAAAACTCGTGTGTGCATTCACTACCCTGCGCCATAAATGGCTGTCCACTGATGGTGAGAATTTGACATTTAGGACATGTATCTATAAGAAAAAGAGATCTATTCTCTTGCATGTAGAAAGAAATGGCAATCCACTCCAGTTGTCTGGAGAATGTCCATGTGGTTGCAAAGAGTTGGACATGATGAATGACTAATGTGCACACACGTGCACATGCGCACATACACACACACACACACGCACACACACACACACACACACTCTCTTACGGCTGTTCATCCATGAAGATGAGCATGTGAAATCTAGGGCATACATTCACTTAAAAAAAAGAGACCTAGTCCCTCGGATGATTCAACCAAGAATTTTTCATATAGTGAAACCTTGTGGATAAAACAGAATTGCATGCATCCTAAATCCCTTCAGTTGTGTCGGACTCTGTGTGACCCTATGGACTGTAGCTCACCAGGCTCTTCTTCCATGGGATTCTCCAGGCAAGAATACTGGAGTGGGTGGCCATGCCCCCCTCCAGAGGATCTTCCCAACTCAGGGATCGAACCAGTTACTTTCATGTCTCCTGCATTGGCAGGCAAGTTCTTTACTATTAGCCACCTGGGAAGCCCCAGACAGAATTAACTAATAATAATAAAGTTCAAGCAGAGTTGGGTGGAAAAGTAACAATGGCAGGCGGGGAAAATGGATCCCTAGAAGAGGTTTTTGTGGCACTGGAATCATGTCTGATAAGCAGCAATGGAATACTGTAAAAATAATATTTCAACTCTTTGTAGCCTCGTGCTGAGAATAAAACCATTCTTATCAACAAGCGAGACCAGGTTTTTACAACACTTAGCATGCTGGTAAACTTCTTCCCCTGGGAATATAGGCAGGGCTGCTTCTTGTAAAAGTTCGGATATTTGGAATTCTGATCAACAGACTCAGGAACATAAAGTTAAGCTGAGACTTCCCTAAAATATTTTTAAAACATAACTGCATTCCTTTTTGGAATAGATTTTTTTCCCAGAAAAGTTCAACCTATAGAATAAGAGAATAAATTAATGGTTGCCTGGTGTTAAGTGTGGAAATCAGGAATGATTACAAATGAGCACAAGACAGTTTTCTGGACTGAGGGAATTTTCTAAACCTGGACTGTGATGATGATGTACAAATCTAAATTTACTTAAATTATTAAATTGTACAATTAAGTGGATTTTCATGGTATGCAGATGATACCTCAATAAACCTGTTTAAAATAATATTTTAATTTAGATTTCTCTAGTTAACACACTTCACTCTTCATTGTCTTTACTGTGCCATTTTCATAACTTACTCCTTCATTTTGCATGATCCCTTGTACTTAATAAAAAACCTCAAGAAAAATAATCCAAGTAGACTGAGGATCCCATGACATCACTGAAAATAATAAGTTCCCCCTATTTTCATGGAAAGCAGAAGATAAAGATTAAATCAGTGTCTATTTGTCTTAAGTAAGACACAAAATATCTCTGGACTTTTACCATAATATAAGCCTGTATTCTGTAATGAAAGTGAGACTATGCAATGCCTGCAAATCTCCTTTTATAATCCTTTATGTTAAAATCATACTAGCCTATTTTTTTCACACTTCCATAAAAGTATAGGAAAAAACCATCCTTTTATGCCTTTTGTGTGTGTGAGAATTGATATGGAATGACTAACCTTGAAGGAAAATAGAAAAAGTGTCAGAACAGCCCTCCCTCTCCTCTGAAAGCCTTCCTTGGAAATAAGTTTCATAATCTCCTTTCCAAAACTCCACTGTAGCCCACAGACATAGCTTTAACTTCTGCTCTACTTTTTCAAGTAAGCAGAGCCAGTTCTTTGGGTCAAGACTATTTGATGATTGGACAATCTCACTTACAGGCAGAGGGCTTAAAGCAGAGAAGATGACATTTGCATAAACTGTGCCCCTGAACTTGATAATGTAAGAAAAGCCTATGGTAAAACACATGACACATCTTTATCTCTAAGATTTCTGCTTTTTCTTCCTACCAAGAGCAATGGAATTTAAATTACGGTCTGGATTTTGTGTAGGATGAAACTCTAAATTTGGAAAAATTCAAGGGCAGTTTGAAATGTTCAAGAAATATTTTTAAAAAAGAGCTGCATGAGTGAAACTTTGACAGAACAATTGCATATTTGCAAAAGCTTTTATTTAACCTTCATATAGGAAAATAATCTGAACAGGCATACAATCCCTCAAATATAGTTTTTTGTTCTATACACTAGTGCATGTAAGAAAGCACAAGTTTGAAACCCCCAATTTTTCTTTTCAGGTTTCCTAAAGAGAGTTCTAAAATTCTATGATCCTCAGGATAATTTGTAATTATTTCTAAGTTATGATCCTCTTTCACTTATTTTCTAGAAACTTACATACACTGGCTTTGTCACAGAAAAGTGTTACTTCACAAAAACTTTAATTTTAGGGCCTGCTTTTCTCTGTAATTTTATTTTTTAAATTAGTATCAATTATCTGAAGACTAGATCTCTCTCCACTATTCTCTATTATGTTATCTTTTTGTTAATTTTGTAAATCTCTTTTGGCCTTCTCATCTGCAATCTGAGAAGGTTTCTTCCTCTCTTTTTCCCACTTCTGATTCCATTTCCTATAAAATAAATCCTGCATTTTTCCCCTCCAATATAAGTTTATTTTTAGTTTTATGGTAAATATTTCTCATACCACTAATTTTCTTTAAGCTCATGCTATTGTGTATATATATATATAGTATACATATATATAATATATATAATATTATATATAGTATATAATATTGTATATATATAGTATACATATATACATATATATATACATATATGTGTATATATATATATATATATAAATCTATTGGCTTCTCATGGTCTTCTGCATCTTCAAGGAGACCATGCATTTTTATTGCAGTAAAAGAAAATACAATGTAAAATTTGCTATCTTAACTATTTGAAATGTACAATTCAGTAATGTTAAATATATTTAAATTGTTATGAAACAGATCTACAGGACCTTTTCATCTTGCAAATCTAAAACCCTAAACCCACTGAACAACCACTTCCTTCCCCCTGACTCCAGGCCCTGGTAACTACCATTCTGCCTTCTATTTCTATGAATTTGACTCCTTCATTTACCTCATAGTGGGATCACACAGTGTTTGTATTTTTGTGACTGGCTTATTTCACTTAGCATAATGTCCTCAAGGTTCATTTCTGATGTAGGATGTAGCAGGACTTCCTCCTTTTTTCCCTTCAGATTTACTGGAGAATAACCAACAAAACTATAAGATATTTAAAGTGTACAGTGTGATGATTTAATATACATAAATATTGTGAAATAATTTCTCCCAATGAATAATTAAGACATCCATCATCTCACATTTATCTTTTTTTTTTTGGTGAGAACTCTAACACTTTACTCTCTCTTGTTTAGTCTCTCAATTGTGTCTGACTCTCTGTGACCCCATAGACTGTAGCTCACAATGCTCCTCGGTCCATGGGATTCTCCAAATAAGAATACTGGAGTGAATTGCCTTTCCTTTCTCCAGGGGATCTTCCTGACCCGGGGATTGAACCCTGGTCTCCTGCATTGCAGGCACATTCTTGACTGTCTGAGATACCAAGGAAGCCCTCTTAGCAAATTTCAATTAAATAGTATGCTGTCATCAACTATAGTCACCATGTTATACATTAGACTCTCATCCATCTTATAACTGGAAGCTTATATCCTTTTTTCAACCTCCTCCTGGCTTATTTCACTTAGTATAATGCCCTCTGTGTTCATTCATGCTGTTTCAGATGGCAGGATTTTTTTTTTTCTTTTCCAAGATTAAATAAATAGCCTTGTGAAGAGTGCTACTATAATCATGGGAATGTACATATCTCTTAGATATTCTGATTTCATTTACTTTGGATATACCCAGAAGTGGGATTTCTGAATCATACAATAGTTCTATTTTTAATATTTTGAGGAACCTCCAAATTGTTTTCTATTACAGTTACACCATTTCATGATTCTGTCAACAGTGCAGGAATTCCAGTGTCTCCACATCTTTACTAACACTTGCTATTTTCTATTTTTTTAATAGTAGCTATTCTAATGGATGTAAGGTGATATTGCATTGCAGTTTTGATTTGCATTTCTCTGATGACTGAGCGACTGAACTGAACTGAAAACTGATGATTAGTTGTGCTGTATATTTTTACGTATAGTTATTACCCATTCATATGTCATTTTTGGATAAAAGTTTACTCAAGTCCCTAGCCCATTTATTAAATTGGGTTATTTGATTTTTTGTTTTTAAGTTGTAATAGTTCTTTATGTATTTTGAATATAAACTCTTCACTATGCATATGATTTGCAAACATTTTATCCCATCCCATAGGTTGCCTTTTCACTTTGTTGATTTTGTTCTTTGACACACAGATGTTTTAAATTTTAATATAACCTCATTTACTCAGTTTTGCTTTTGTTTCCTATGCTCTTGTCATCATATCCAAGAAACTATTACCAATTCCAATGTCATGAAGATTTTTCTCTTTGTTTATTTCTAGTCTGAAGAACAAAGCTATGGTTTTTCCAGTAGTCATGCATGGATGTGAGAGTTGGATCACAAAGAAGGCTGAGTGCTGAAGAATTGATGCTTTTGAACTGTGGTGCTGGAGAAGACTCTTGAGAGTCCCTAGGACAGCAAGGAAATCAAAGCAGTCAATCCTTAATCAACCCTTAATATTCATTGGAAGGACTGACGCTGAAGCTGAAGCTCCAAAATTTTGGCCACCTGATGTGAAGAGCTGGCTCATTAGAAAAGGCCCTGATGCTGGGAAAGATTGAGGGCAAGAGAAGGGGTCACAGGTGATGAAATGGCTTGATGTCATCACTGACTCAATGGACATAAGTTTGGACAAACTCTGGGAGAGAGCGAACGACCGAGAGGCCTGGCAGCTGCAGTTCATGGGGTTACAAAGAGTCAGACATGACTTAGAGACTGAACAACAACAACTACATTTACTGCCATCTATAGCCTTTAAATCATGGATAAATTTACCATTGCATTGGCCACCTGCTTGAGAGAGGATGGCTGTGTTCTAGAAGCAACAAAAGTAGTCTACCTGGTAGAGATGACCTGCGTTAGCAGGGAGTTCCTCATCTACTACTTTGTCTGAATTTTGGTCTTGATCTACTCCTTGGCAATCTTAAAGGTATAGTCAGGATATACTTTTTAATTCTTCTTCATCAGCCTTATCATTAATACATGTTCTTCTAACTGCCTGACATCTATTTTTGCATATTTGTGTCAGTTGTAACCTAGTTTTGTACTCCTTATAGACACTTTAATCAAGAAAATGTGGAATTTAATCAGGATATACTTACAAATTTCTAGCTAAAACAGTGATTGTTTAAAATATATTCCATTGCAATATTCTAAAATGACTAGTATATGGTTAGTTTTAGGTTATTTTATAATCTGATGGACAATGAATCAACAACTCATTATTGGGAAGCCAATGTTCTATTTCTTTTAAACATATCTTAAGGTTTAGCTAACTAGAAACATTAGGCCTTATTAATTATGTTCTTAACACGATTAAAATCTGTATGACTCAGTCCAGATCTAGATCTAGACTGGAATACAAATCTCATTTTTTAGTAAAATGTCATGGTTTGTATCTCCATATGGCAAACATCTTTCCAGGCTCACCATCTTTCTGGTCCTGCCTACATTAACTCTGGTATAACTCATTTCCTCCTTAATTTTTTTTTTTTTTCCTACAAGTTGCTCTTCAATCCCTCCAAGTTCCTTTTATTCAGTCATTCCTAAAACAAGTTTATCATGATCCCCTACTCTTCTTACGAAAATGAGTCTCTAGGCCTTGGGGGTCTTCTTGTCGAACTACACTTACAAGATTTTCCCCTGTAACGTGACTGAATTTCTAGTAACCTTGTTCACAGTCCACTACTTCCTCAGTGCTATCAAAACTCTGACCATCCTTAAAGACTGTATCATCACAATAGTTTAGTGTTGTCTTCTATATCTGCATATGTGAATCCAGTATTTTTATTCTAACACTATAGAATAATAATAGTATTGATTTTGAAAAAGAATTTCAGATTGTCTTTTATAAAATCATCTGCTCTTCAAGGTACGTAAAGACAGAAAGGTTAGATCCTAAATTTATCCTACTCAGTCGCTCAGTCATGACCCACTTTTTGTGACCCTATGGACAGGAGCCTGCCAGGCTCTGCTGTCCACGGAATTTTCCCAGCAAGAATACTGGAGTGGGTTGCCTTTTTCTTCTCCAGGGGATCCTCCCAACCCATGGATTGGATCCTCATCTCCAACGTCTCCTGCATTGGAGGCAGATTCTTTACCGCTGAGCCACTGGGCAATCCTAAATACAAGTAATTAAATTTCTCCAAATTTTCTCAACTCCTTTATATTCTTCACCTAAAACCACGTATAAATAGTTAAGAAACCAATCAAGGAAGAAATACAGCTTTGTGTTAGAATTTTTGCTTGTATTTTTTATGAAGAAATGTTTCTTAAATCAATAAAAGAGTTTCTTCACAAATATTTTAATATGATAAAAAGTTTCACAGCCATTTTGATGGGTCTACACAACTTAATGTCATGTACTGAGGTGACAGGAATAGAAAATTAATATATTATGACTTCAATGGATTTTAATTTAATGAAAACAGAAGTTTGTAAAAAATATGAGTAAAATATATGCCAAAAGATGCGTAGTGAAACAGACAATAATAGAAGCTAATTATCTGCATTACTTTTGCTTTGAAATAAAACATGGCCATTTATAGTACTGATATTATAATTAAACAATGTCATATAGAAATCTTATTCCTGTATCTATTAATCAATAATATTGCATTCTGACTTGAAATTAAGTAATATTGTAGTCTCTATAGATTTCTGTAACTCATTAACTTTAAGTGAGGACTCCTCTTGAAGCATCAAAGTTAAACAAAAGTGTCTAAAACTATACCTTTATTCTCATAATTTACTATTCATTATAATTTAAGATTCATTTGAATTATATTTTGGCCCAAATTAATATTTATAATTCAATAATAGGTCATGGTATGAAGAAATACGGTAAGGATGTAAGGTTAATGAATTTAAATACATATTTTGGCTTTAGTAGTTTAAGACCTGAGTTCAATCCTGGCTAACTACTCCAGTATTCTTTTTACTCACTGTCCTCTTTCTCGTTTCCCAGCCATACAGTCAATGTTCCACTATCTTAAAACTCATTCCACTTTTCTGGACTTGTCGTATTAATCTTCTACGGACTTCTTATCCCCTTGATCTAATTCACAGAGCACAACAGTGTCAGACTGATTTTCCTAAAGCCATCCTAATCATGAAATATTTGCATAAAATCTTTTAAAGAGACTTCATTACATACCAACTGAAATCTACCTTCCATTTTTTTTAATGTGAAACCTAGAATTATCTGTCCCCAGGCTGACTTTTCAGTTTGATATAATCATATCTCTTGTTATATAATCTGTACAAACCAACTGAACTGTTCATTAGACTGTACTTGAGTTATTCCACTTTCCCATTTTATGTTTATGAAAGCCGCAGGTCAGAACACTTCCTGATTTACCCAACTGCAAGCAGGTCTTCCTAAAACACATAATAACTTTTGTTCTTTTCCCATTAATCCTATATTTAATGTTATGTTAAATACTTACATATTCGTCTATTTTTTTTCTAGAGTATTTTTCTGAGTGTGGTATCTATTTCAACTTCATACACCCTCAGAGCCTATTTAAAGCTCTCTACAGAATAGCCATTAAAATTTTCAACAAATTTTTCTCAGTTCCCTGTTTCAGTTTTTACTTCTTTTGAACCAGTGCCCACAAGCTAGTACATATTATTTCACATCAGTAGAATGTGTAGAAATGGAGTCATTGCATTTAATATTTAATAAACACTTATATAGAACTTACTTTTGTCTGACATTCTTTAAATTATTAAAGATTTTGCATATATTCCATAGGAAATTCTTAATGCCATTTTATACATAAGGTGACTCTATAAATCACAATATATTTTATTTAAAGGGATATTGAATACATCAATGCAATATGGAAAACTAGGCTTTATGTAAATTAGAAATATTCTTCCATCATATTAACAAGAAAATAAAACATGGGAATTTAAATCAACTTTAAAAATTAACATTTACTTTACAATTAAAATAGATGTAATATAGATAAATTTTGGAGATATTTTCAGGTTATGAACTACTGGGATTTCCATAAACTCTTTATGCAGATACATTAGTTTTCTCTACCTGGTCATGAAGAATCAGATAATTGTATGTGTGTATGTGTGTGTGTGTGTGTGTGTGTGTGAGCATCTGTGTGTGTTTTCAGTCATATCTGATTCTTTGCAACCCCATGGACTGTAGACCACCAGGCTCCTCTATCAGTGGGATTTTCCAGGCAAGCATACTGGAAGGGGTTGTCATTTCCTACTCCAGGGGATCTTTCTGACCCAGGTATTAAATCACATCTCTTGCACCTCCTGTACTGGCAGGTGGATTCTTTCCACTGTGCCACCTGGGGAGCCCAATAGTCTATATATTACTAATTAATATAAAATTGTCACCTAATATGGCTTTTCCTTTACAAAGTCCCTAAGAGGTGAGAATAACTATAATTTCTTGAACATCTATGAAATTTAATTTGCATGTAGAGTCCCACTATAAACTAAAATTAGGCTTCCTTTATCGATCAAGGATCATCAGTATGGATTCTTACTCTTTACACTAGAATACTTTCATTGACATTTTTGATGTATAAAAAAATTGGCAAAAAAAAATTGTAAAAAGAAAGGAAGATTATAATTGCAAAATTTCAAGCCAAGTGTCTCTTAAATTAGGTATTGGAAACCATAGTATTGAAAATTTGGAGGGAGGTACAGTAGCAAGGAAATATGAAAAATATTAAAATAATGTTTCTTCTGTAATTATTTTGCAATATAAAATTGGTTTTAAAATATTTTTTTTCATCTAATGTGAATTTGACTCCTAGGTTTTTAACAGTTGAACAGTTCTATGAAGACCTACAAGACCTTCTAGAACTAACACCCAAAAAAGATGTCCTTTTCATTATAGGGGACTGGAATGCAAAAGTAGGAAGTCAAGAAACACCTGGAGTAACAGGCAAATTTGGCCTTGGAGTACAGAATGAAGCAGGGCAAAGGCTAAAAGAGTTCTGCCAAGAGAACGCACTGGTCATAGCAAACACCCTCTTCCAACAACACAAGAGAAGACTCTACACATGGACATCACCAGATGGTCGACACTGAAATCAGATCGATTATATTCTTTGAAGCCAGAGATAGAGAAGCTCCATACAGTCAGCAAAAATGAGACCGGGAGCAGACTGTGGCTCAGATCATGAACTCCTTATTGCCAAATTCAGACTTAAATTGAAGAAAGTGGAGAAAACCACTAGACCATTCAGTTATGACCTAAATCAAATCCTTTATGACTATACAGTAGAAGTGAGAAATCGATTTAAAGGACTAGATCTGATAGACAGAGCGCCTGATGAACTATGAATGGAGGTTCGTGACACTGTACAGGAGACAGGAATCCAGACCATCTCCAAGAAAAAGAAATGCAAAAAAGCAAAATGGCTGTCTGAGGAGCCCTTACAAATAGCTGTGAAAAGACCGGAAGTGAAAAGCAAAGGAGAAAAGGAATGATATACCCATTTGAATGCAGAGTTCCAAAGAATAGCAAGGAAAGATAAGAAAGCCTTCCTCAGCAATCAATGCAAAGAAATAGAGGAAAACAATAGAATGGGAAAGACTAGAGATCTTTTCAAGCAAATTAGAGATATGAAGGGAACATTTCATGCAAAGATGGGCTCAATAAAGGACAGAAATGGTAGGGACCTAACAGAAGCAGAAGATATTAAGAAGAGGTGGCAAGAATACACAGAAGAATTGTACAAAAAAGTTCTTCACGTGTCAGACAACCACGATGGTATGATCACTCATCTAGAACCAGACTTCCTGGAATGTGAAGTCAAGTGGGTCTTAGGAAGCATCACTAGGAACAAAGCTAGTGGAGGAGATGGAATTCCAGTTGAGCTATTTCAAATCCTGAAAGATGACGCTGTGAAAGTGCTGCACTCAATGTGCCAGCAAATATGGAAAACTCAGCAGCGGCCAGAGGACTGGAAAAGGTCAGTTTTCATTCCAATCCCAAAGAAAAGCAACACCAAAGAATGCTCAGACTACAGCATAATTGCACTCATCTCACACGCTAGTAAATGAATGCTCAAAATTCTCCAAGCCAGGCTTCAGCAATATGTGAACTGTGAACTTCCAGATGTTCAAGCTGGTTTTAGAAAAGGCAGAGGAAACAGAGATCCAATTGCCAACATCCAATGGATCATCAAAAAAACAAGAGAGTACCAGGAAAACATCTATTTCTGCTTTATTGACTATGCCAAAGACTTTGACTGTGTGGATCACAATAAACTGTGGAAAATTCTGAAAGTGATGGGAATACCAGACCACCTGACATGCCTCTTGAGAAACCTGTATGCAGGTCAGGAAGCAACAGTTAGAACTGGACATGGAACAACAGACTGGTTCCAAATAGGAAAAGGAGTATGTCAAGGCTCTATATTGTCACCCTGCTTATTTAACTTATATGCAGAGTATATCATGAGAAACGCTGGGCTGGATGAAGCACAAGCTGGAATCAAGATTGCCGGGAGAAATATCAATAACCTCAGATATGCAGATGACACCACCCTTATGGCAGAAAGTGAAGAAGAACTAAAGAGCCTCTTGATGAAAATGAAAGAGGAGAGTGAAAAAGTTAGCTTAAATCTCAGCATTCAGAAAACAAAGATCATGGCATCCACTCCCATCATTTCATGGCAGATAGATGGGGAAACAGTGGAAACAGTGTCAGACTTTATTTTTCTTGGCTCCAAAATCACTGCAGATGGTGACTGAAGCCATGAAATTAAAAGACGCTTACTCCTTGGAAGGAAAGTTAGGAGCAACCTAGAGAGCATATTAAAAACCAGAGACATTTCTTTGCCAACAAAGGTCCATCTAGTCAAGGCTATGGTTTTTCCAGTAGTCATGTATGGGTGTGAGAGTTGGACTATAAAGAAAGCTGAGCACCAAAGAATTGATGCTTTTGAACTGTGGTGCTGGAGAAGACTCTTGAGAGTCCCTTGGACTGCAAGGAGATCCAACCAGTCCATCCTCAAGGAGATCAGTCCTGGGTGTTCATTGGAAGGACTGATGTTGAAGCTGAAACTCCAATACTTTGGCCACCTGATGCAAAGAGCTGACTCATTTGAAAAGACCCTGATGCTGGGAAAGATTGAGGGCAGGAGGAGAAAGGGATGACAGAGGATGAGATGGCTGGATGGCATCACCAACTCGATGGACATGGGTTTGGGTGGACTCTGGGAGTTGGTGATGGACAGGGAGGCCTGGCATGCTGTGGTTCATGGGGTCGCAAAGAGTCGGACATGACTGAGTGACTGAACTGAACTGAACTGAATAAGAAATTAGAAAATTTTGTGTAGATATCATGTGGGTTCTTAATAGTGTGTGTCAGTTTTTTAATAGAGTTCCTTCTGAAATAGATGGTGTATAAAGACATGGGACTGGAAGTTATTATCAAGGTGAGGACTATAGTAAAGAGTTGAGGCATCTTGTTCATTCTTGGGGCACTTCAACCTTTAGGGGTAAAGCAGTCAATCATTTCCTCCTCCGTGACTATATTTGCCTCAGGCAGATAAGAATTAATAACTTAATAATACCATTAATTAAAACATTTTAATTAAGATGTTGTCCGTACAGCTATCTTAATGTAGTAGGGTAAGAAAAAAAAATGGAAAGCAAAGACAAAAGAAGTCAGAGAAATAGGAAGCTATCAGGTGGAGTATGTGCTTAAAGGTGCTTCGCTGGTGGTTCAGTTGGTAAAGAATCCGCCTGCAGTGTAGGAGGTCCCAGTTTGATCCCTGGGTTGGGAAGAGATCCTGGAGAGGGAAGGGAAATTCACTCCAGTATTCTTGCCTGGAAAATTTCATGGACAGAGTAGCCTGGTGGGCTACAGTCCATGGGGTGTCAGGGGGTTGGACATGGCTTAGTGACTAAACCACCACCACCACCACCATGCGTTTAAAAGAATTAAAAAGAGAAGCCTGACTCTTCATGCTAGCACTGGGCATATGGGGCTACTACCTCGTAGATACCTGCAATAATAAACAGAATAATACATGCATTGATTGCTGCGTGCCAGGCACTGTTTTGAATGGTTTATTAGTGTTCATATTCTTCAATCCTCATGAAAATGCCTTGAGATGGGAATTATTATTAGTTTTACATTCTTGCTGTTCAATCGCTAAATCACATCATGTTCCCCTGGTATCTTGCGACTTCATGGACTGCAGCACGCCAGACTTCTTTGTCCTTCACTATCTCCATGAGTTTACTCAAACTCATGTCCATTGAGTCAATGATGCCATCCAACTATCTCATCCTCTGTCACCTCCTTCTCCTCCTGCCCTCAATCTTTCTGAGTATCAAGTTAGTTTCCAATGAGTTGGGTCTTTGCATTGGGTGGTCAAAGTATTGGAGCTTCAGTTTTAGCATTAGTCCTTCCAATGAATATTCAAGATTGATTTTCCTTAGGATTGACTCATTTAATCTCCTCGCTGTCTAAGGGACTCTCAAGAGTCTTCCCCAGCATCACAATCTGAAAGCATCAATCTGGTGCTCAGTCTTATTTATGGTCCAGCTCTCACATCCATACATGACTCTGGAAAAATCAAAGATTTGACTATATACACCTTTGTTGGCAAAGTGATGTCTCTGCTTTTTAATATGCTGTCTAGGTTTGTCATAGCTTTCCTTCCAAGAAGCAAGTGCCTTTTAATTTCATGGCTGCAGTCACCATCGGTAGTGATTTTAGAGCCCAAGAAAATAAAATCCATCACTTTTTCCACTTTTTTCCCCATCTATTTGATATAAAGTGATGGGACTGGATGCCACGATCTTAGTTTTTTGAATGTTGAGATTTAGCCAACTTTTTCACTCTTCTCTTTCACTTTCATCAAGAGATTTTTTAGTTCCTCTTTGCTTTCTGCAATTAGAGTGGAGTCTTCTAATTGTTTTCCTTTATTTCTTTCCATTGTTCACATATCAAAGCTTTCTTATCTCTCCTTGCTAGTCTCTGGAACTCTGCATTCAGTTGGGTATATCTAGGACTTCCCTGGTGGCTCAGATGGTAGAGAGTCTACTGAAGGGCAGGAGACCCAGGTTCAATCCCTGCGTCAGGAATATCCCCTGGAGAAGGTAATGGCAACCCACTCCAGTATTCTTGTGTGGAGAATCCCATGGACAGTGGAGTCTGGCAGGCTACAGTCCATGGGGTTGCAAAGAGTCGGACAAGACTGAGCAACTTCATTTTCTTTCTTTCCCTTTCTCCTTTGCATTTTGCTTCTCTTCTTTTCTTAGCTATTTGTAAGGACTTCTCAGACTACCACTTTGCCTAAGTTTTACATTACTGATGAGAAAATTGCAATGCATGGAGGTCAACTAGTTGCTAAACACCACAGGGCTCTCTGTAGTCAGAGTGAGGTGTCAACCAGATAGTGAGAAGCCACCTGAGGAAAGGTGGAATGAACTCAGATAGCCTAGCTATATCATCAGCATACAGGATTTTCTAATTATCTTTTTGTTATGGGTTGGATCATATCCCCTAAAAAGATACATTGAAATCCTAATTCTCAGCACCTCAGAATGTGACCTTTTTTAAACAAAGTGTCATTACAGATATAACTGGTAATTTAAGATGTGGTCATACTGAGTAGAGTGAACCCTTATTCCGTTACTACTGGTGCTCTGATAAGAAAAGGAAAGAGAGTAAGGAGAACACTATGCAAAGACTCAAGACACGCAGGGAGAAGATGTCCAAGTGACAACAATGGCTACAGAAATTGGAGTGATGGATCTATAAACCAAGGAAAACCACCAGAAGGTAGGACAGAAATATGGAACAGCCTCTCTCACAAAATCCTCCAGGAGGAACCAATCTTGTTAGCATCTTGATTATTGACTTCCAGCTCTACCACTTTGAGAGAACACATTGTTATTCTTTTGCTACACGTATGTGGTACTTGTTACCACAGCCCTAAGAAACTGCTGCTGCTGCTGCTAAGTCACTTCAGTCGTGTCCGACTCTGTGCGACCCCATAGACGGCAGCCCACCAGGCTCCGCCGTCCCTGGGATTCTCCAGGCAAGAATACCGGAGTGGGTTGCCATTTCCTTCTCCAGTGCATGAAAGGGAACAGTGAAAGTGAAGTTGCTCAGTCGTGTCCGACTCTTAGCGATCCCATGGACTGTAGCCTACCAGGCTCCTCCATCCATGGGATTTTCCAGGCAAGAGTACTGGAGTGGGGTGCCATTGTCTTCTCCGCCTAAGAAATTAGTACACTTTATTTTATTTGACATTCAGTCATTGTTTTGCATCTTATTGTAACCCTTGCGTGCATCAGTGGAAATAGCTGACCATCTGCTAAATGCAAGAACACCTATTGGAAAATTGTGACTAATGGCATAAGGTTGGAAAAGATAGAGTATTTGTTGGAAATAGTAATAATTCATAAGGATCTAAGTAAGGAAGATACACCTGCAGTGGTTTCTGCAGTAGGCTGGTATTGAGTGATAGGATAGGAAACTTGGTTTTGTTTTGCTTCAAAGTGTCATTGAAACTTTCTGGCCAGAGGCATAATGTGACAAGAAGTGTGCTTTAGGAAGATCAATATTACTGCAAAAATTAGATTTTATGGAGTAGAAATAACCAGAGGTAGCATGAATAGTTAGGAGACTGTAAGCCTAGGAGGTAGTAGCATAGATAAGACATGTAAGGACAATTAAGTTTTGAGATTAAGCTTTGAAAAGGATTCTAGGGAAGGAGGATACAGAGGATATAGTAATTGCAGATGCAGAAACAGGAAAGACAAATATAATTTCACATTTCCATCCTCAGTGAATGAGACTCCCGCTGAGGTGTTGCAAAGATAGTTTGTGACAGAGATGTATTTTTTTTTATGTATTGTTTTATTTTGTACTTGGTATTGATCTTTTAAAGTATGCATTGCTGGTGACACAACTTAAATAAAGATATCTTAAAGGTAGCTGGAAATGCATAACCTAATGTAGAAAAGAAATGGAAATTATAGCAGCTATCATCCTTCAGCTGACTGTGCAGCCTTAGTTTTTCAGTACCGTTTTATTAATCCCTAAATACTTCTGTGAACTGCAACCTATGTTATGTACATTTAACAGATCAGGAAAAATGAGGCAGAGGAAAGTAAAAATAACTTCCCAGTGCTGCGCTATTAGCAAGTGAAGAGCCAAGACTGGAACTCATGATACTTTGAACTTTGGAGTCATCCTCATTCTAAAAATGATAAGTTGTATACTTCAATGAGATTCATGGAAGCTTCGAGAGTCAGGAGGGCCAGAATCATGTTATTCAAGATATATGAAGTAACACACTCCAAAGGGTGTATTTTCCGGCTACAAAAAGAGTAAAATCTGCCCTGCTTAGCCTTGGGTGTTTCTCTTTTTAAATAGTAAATTATTTTGGTTGAAATAATCCTCACATGGCTCTGGCATCTATTTTACAACCGTTAGATTATATACATCTGAACGATTTATATTTAAAGATTTAAGAATTTTAAATAGAAATGACATAAAGGTCTCATACTACATTGCTAATCAGAAATGAACACATAAGTCTCAAGTCATTTAAAATGGTGTTATTCTTTTCTAGGTTAGTTTATAAAAAAAAAAGTTTCAGTAAAATGTAAATAAAATAACAGCAGCAGTAAAGGGACAGAGTGTGCCATGCGTTGTTATATTTCCCAGAAGAGTTTGAGTGAATGGATTACCTTTTCTACTTCCCCACCCTAACCAGCTTTGACACGAGTATGGTAGACTATTAAATTTCTATATTTAGCCTAAGCTGAGTGAATTTCACTGAAGTGTGAAGTAATTTTAAATACGTTTTGTATAAAACTTTGCTGAATTTTAAAACACTTTGACGTCACAGTGAATAAAAATTGCTCAAAACACAAATCAGCATAGTTCAATATACTGGCCATGTGTGCTTTTTAAAATATGGACTTATGCTATTATTTTGAGCCCATATGGGAAACAGCAATTTTTATTATAGTTTCAGCTAAATAATTTGTACTAAAAAGAAATATTTGGCATAGTAATAGATAGTATTTAAAAATAAGTCTCATGCCCATAATCTTAATAAATCTAATAAAAAAATAACTCTATAACTGTTGAGTAAATGATTTTGGGCTTTCAACTTTGTCAGAAAGCAAAGGTGGTCTTCAGTTTACTGAGAGTAAATTGACCTGATTTTTCTGTAAGGCTTAGTCTATCACAGGTATTTTTAGCTCAGTCAGTTTCTGTGAGAAATATATCATCATAATTTACTTTAGAGTATTATTTGGTAAAGATTACAACAGAAATATAAATTATATATAAAAGAAGGAAAATATTACTTCTCTGATTCTATGGTAATGATAATGATATTTAACTTTCTTTTTAGCTATCTGTAAACCCAAAGATAATAACCAAGTACTAATGTTAAGACATGTCCATTAGATGAAGGAATTGTATCTTGAGCAATAAGCAGTGAATAAACAATGGAAATAATAACCTACTTCAGTTTTTATTTAACTTTTCAATAGCTAGTAATATAGTGGAGAACATTATAGTGGAATCTCACTAAAAGTGTTTACACTGATAATTTTTTTCAGCTTTGCTCAGTCATTTCAGTCATGTTTGACCGTTTATGTTACCTTGGATCATAGCCCACAAGGATCCTCTCTCCATGGGATTTCCCCAGTAAGACTACTAGAGTGGGTTGCCATGCCTTCCTCCAGGGAATCTTCCTGACCCTGGGATTGAACTCTCGTCGCCTGCGTCTCCTGCATGGTAGGCAAATTCTTTACCACTGAGCCACTGAGGAAGCCCACAACTGATACATAGGAATTGCATATATTCAAGGTATACAACTTTGTTCATGTATCGCTCTCTTGACCTTTTAATTCTCCATCTAGTAAATCACATACCTCCACGTCATTAGGGCCAGTTTCTGGAAATTTATCTTATTCTTTCATTTGTAACGTATTTACTTGTTCCATTATTTTCCATGGCTCTCTGCATTGGTTTTTGCTCATCAGATAAAATAGCCACTTCTCTCAGTCTCCACAGACTATTCTTAGAGAACAGGTGACCCTTACCAGTCAGATTGGCCAGAGATTCTGGGTGCATCTTGACTTTTGTGCTTATTTGAACCACTGTCTTTGTTCTTAGGACTTCCCAGGAGACTAGACTATGTGAAGCCTTGTCCGTCTCTGAGACAGGTGAGACAGCAGCCCATTACTCAATAAAAGCTGGAAAACTTGGTGTTTTAGACACATGATCCAATTCTTTCTCTCCTAAGGGAGAAGCTGGGAAGTGGCATCAATCACCTGCTTACTCTTCTTTGAGCTGAAGAGAAGAGCTATGGCAAAAACCTACACATCCACTGAGACCACAGGATCTTCCAGCTGCTGCTGTACTCTCTGTCATCCTTAGGGGCCTAGTAAACGCTGGGCCCCACTAGCTCTGGGACAGGTGTATAGAAGCCAGTCTTTGGGGAACAGCTAGAAAAGTTGAGGGTCTATATGTGTAGCTCTATTTAGAAAGAGGTGAGCCCTGGTTTTATTGCTAGAGTACTGGGATGTACCCGCATACCCACACACCTGTTTAAACTTTCAAAGGACTTGTAATTGCTGGCTCATCATTTCCCAGTGATAGATGGGTTAGAATCCAGTCCCAGAGGAGCAGCCAGAGAAATTGGAGTGTTGGATATGCATTCTGACTCCTTCCAGGAACAAGCTGGGAGGTGGGTTTTGTTGTGACAGTGAGTGGGGAAAAGAGTCATAGGAAGAGCCCATGGGATTGTTCAAAACCTTTGCTGTGTTCTCCATAGACCACAGGAGACTACTAAATGTGTAATCTGACTCCTTCCAAGAAAGTTGAGTCTTACTTAGCTTTATGTCTGGAGTGAGCTGGGGTTAGAAGCCACAGAGAATACCCACATGTTCATTCAAGCTCTCAGGGAACTAGCAATCATCTGCCTCATCAATCCCAAAGACAAGTTAATTAGATGCCGGACTCTCGGACCGCCACTGGAGAGTTGGGACACTAGATGTGCAGTGTAATCCTTTTAGGAAGCACTTGGGAACTGGGATTTATTGCCTCCTTGCTCTGCACTGACCAGAGTGGGAAGTCACGGGAAGTGCTGATGTACCCATTGAAAACCACCCTTTTCTCTCTGTGGTCACAGGGGACTAGTGAATGCTGGACGGCTAGCTGCCAGAGTCATGAGAGATAGGAGTCAGTCCCTTGAGTAGTAGTCAAAAAAAGTTAGGGAGAAAAGGTTTCTAAAGCTGTAAGGAAAAAGGGGACCACTTAGGATGTAGACTACTTGAAGAGTAAGAAGGAATACTAGCTACCCTTCCCACATCCTGGGAGTATCTGTGATCCAAAGACAGCATTGTGGGGATGGTTGCTGGGGCAAAGGTGTGGCCCTGTTATTGTAGTAAACTTGTGGATTAACTAGGTAAGTTTTCAAGATGAACTGATAGGTTTTTCTATAGTGACTATATAATTTATAATCTAAATTATCACACTTTTGAAAGTGAAGAGAACTAAATCATTACACCAGAACAACAAGTGTAAACAAAGATTGATCTGGGGAAACTGGCATTAAGAATCACCCTAGTTATGACCCAGCTATTAGAGAGCTCTGTTGTTAATATTTATTTTATAAAACATTCTAAGCCCCTAAAAAGGTATTAGAAGTAATGCACATTTGAGCTCCTACTTGTGTCATGCCTACTATATCCCATTGGTCATGGGAAGTCACATGGCCAAGCCCAAAATCAAGGGGTAGGGAAATATACTCTGCTCACAATGAAGCCATGGCAACAGGGGGATCCCTTCCTTTCATCCTTGGAAGGGATGAAAGATTGTGGCCAGTTCAATCTACCTTATCTTCTGTCACCTGGAATTCTAGATCCTTTAGCTACCAAAGTTAGAAGTGGTGGTAGTTAAAGCTGAAAGGGTTCTCAGACCTGGTTTCTCATTTTGAAGATTCCAAATCTGATGCGCATAGAGCAGAAATGACTCACCCAAGATCATATAGAAACTGTGGCTGTAACTGGGTGTGACTCTTAGACCGGTGTTCTTTCCACTGTAATCTTTGGCATGATCAATGCTTATCAGGAAGGACAGGAGAACATAGATCAAGGAAGGTGGAGGAAAATCTGTGTATGAATGTACTTGAGCCAGTCTTCTCTTGGGGTCATATTATAAGCCCTCAGCTCACTTTTTTCACTTCAATTCATGCAAAATCCTTAAAAGGATAGAAACTGAATTTTAGTAGTAGGAAAGCTAGAAACTTCTTCAGGTTTATTCTAGGTAATTGTTCCATATTCTAAGCTTCATCTTGAATCTTCAAAACTAATTTAAGAACATATTTAGCATTATTCTTGGCTTTCCTGGTAGCTCAGACGGTAAAGAATCTACCTGCAATGCAGGAGACCCTAGTTCAATCTCTGAGTCGAGAAGATTCTCTGGAGAAGGAAATGGCAACGCACTCTACTATTCTTGCCTAGAGAATTCCATGAACAGAGGAGCTACAGTCCATGAGATCACAAAGAATCGGACATGACTGAACAACTAACACACTTTAGAATTATTCTTAGTAAGGAGAATAAACAATCCATACTCACAATTATTCAAAATAGACTATCTAATTCTAGAAAATTGAAGTTATTAGTCTGGTGTAGCTTAGTTCATAAGGGACATTTTTAAAAACTCATAACATATCTCTATGTTGACCTTTTAAAAACAAACAAACAAAAATGGAAGATCATCACTCCTTACTATATTGGAAAAATAGTCTTCACACAAAAAAAGGGGGGGGGAGGAGACCTTAGATATGTCATCTAAAACCTTCTCTCCTCAGGGGAAAGCTAGAAGTTAGGTGTTCCTTCCTGAGAGGAGTTCCTACCAGGAGACAGGTTTATGGCAAGATTATGTGCCAATTTTTCCAACTTTTTGATGTGGATAATTTCTCAACTACTCAGTGTACAAGAGTCTCAACTATTTCTGAATGTGTTACAACAACATGCATTGTTGTTTATTCAGTGTGTCCATACTGATACATTTAATTTTAAAAATCTGGCAGCCATGTAATTTTATTTTCATTCCACAGAAATATTTTAATTTAGCATTTCTCCTTTCAGTCCAATGTTAAATATATGACTGGAGTATGTACTCAATAATTACGTGTTCACTAAATGAATGGATGAGCCTGAAATATTACGTAAGCATGCTTTCCATTTGTCGTCACTCTGAGTTGACCTTTATTTTTCTTAAAAATAAGACAAAATTATTGAAAGAGGAAAAGAAATCAAATAATTGATTATATGATTTCTAAGAGTCTCAAAATATCTACTAGTTATAGATATAAACTGGTTATAGATATAAACTGAATATAACTCCCTTGATACGCATAAATATGTTTGAATGTCACATAAAAATTTCTTTCTACTCTTTCACTTCTGTTCTAGTATAATTTTAAAATGTAGTTATGTGCTATGACTGATGACATATGAGATATTTCCTTCTAGTGTATAAATCATTTCCAAAGGAGAAGCCATCAAGCTTCAAAGGTACTGTACTCAATATTTCCTTTTCAATTGAAGATCAACAAATTCTCAGTAGTGTGTAACTGAAGCAGATAGTTCTCTGACTTTCCAGCAGAGACTTCAAACTCTACAATTATATATGAAAGAAAGTCACTGCATGGTCTAGCTAAAATATGGTTTAAAATTAGAAATGGAATTTTCTTTCCCCAACTTTTTTTATTACAAGATAAAATGGAGGCAAGAATATGGTTCTTATCTTAGAGGTCCCATCTGCAGCCAGAGTAGATTATTATAGAGTTCCATGAACTTAATAACGTTTTAAAATATTATGTAGCTACTATATATTTATCTGTGATCTCTCTAGCTTCATATTATATCTATGATCAAAGAATGGACTTCAGTAAAGTGAAATTGATTATATTATTTGCAACATTAATTCTCCTTGCATTTGCTTTGATGAAATATACATTAGTAATGCTAATTTTTGACATTTTGTCTAGAGCTGTTGGTACAAATAATCTTGAATCTGATCTGATACAAACAATTCTAATCCTAAACTTTTGGAGACTTAATACTTTGAGAATTATGCATTAGATAATTGTAGAGAAAACAATGGATTCTAAAAATGGACTAGTATTCAAACACCTACAGTTTTTGCTTTTACCTCCATTTCAATAATTTATAATTATAATTTCATGGTATATAGATCCCTCAGGTTGTGCTTTGTTTTTCTGAATTTTCCTTTTCCCCCAAAGTCTTCATTTTGTTTGCTACAAGTGAAGCATGTTATACATTTTTAAAATCTGCAATCAGAGTACATGAGTTGGCAGGAATCTTTTGGATCACTTAGTTCAAATAATAACACTTCATAGGTGAGTGGGAAAAAAGGAGAAAAAGAGGAAAGTTTTCTAAAATTATTTAATAGAATAGAAATCAAGTATTCTAGTTTCTTAACAAAACACACCTACTCTTTTATTTTCATTATGTTGTTGTTTGACAGACAGATACTAAAATAATACATCTGTTATTCTACTGTGGTAGATAGTACCTACTTACTGATAATATGAAGCAAGGCATTTTGCAGTGTAGGAGTAATAAACCATCTTTAAAGTCTCATTCAACTCATTTTCATAAACAAAAATATTTCTAAGAAATTTTAAATGGGCAAAACCTCTAAGCAACCAATACAACCATATAGTACTTGAAATATAGTACATACCAATGCATGAATTATATTTTTTGAGCTTTATGTATAAGTAAAGATAAAAACATAAAAATATTATACATGAAAATGGAATTCTCATTTTAAAAAGTTCCTTAAGGTTGAGTGTGTGTGTGAGTGTGTGTATGTTTGAGAGAGAGAGAGAGAGAGAGAGAGAGGTTTCCTCAAATAGGAAATAGCTCACACAATTACAGAGGCTGAGATGACCCAAGACCTGGAGTTGGCAAGCTGGGAGCCCAGGATGGCCAATAGTTCAAATCCAATGTGTGGCTCAAGTCTGAAGGCTTGGAGAATCAATGGTGTAATTTCTAGTCCATAAGCCTTCAGTCTGGAGATCTAAAACAGATGTTTCATACTGAATCCAAGGGCCAGAAAAGACTACTGTTTCAGCTCAAGCAATAAGGCAAAAAGAGTTCCCTCTTAGCCATTTGCTCTATTCAGGTCTTTGGTTCATTGAATGAGACCCATCCGCGTTAGGGAGAGCAATTTGCTTTACTGAGTCTACTGGCTGAAATGTTAATCTCATCCACTAACACTCTCACAGACACACCCACAATAATGTTTGACCAAATGCCTGGGCACCATGTGGCATAGTCACATTGACACATAAAATTAACTATTACCTCAGGCAAATAATGAGTGAATTGAACTAGGTTTTTGTCATTGGATTATAAATTGATGAATTACAAATGGGCCATTGATATTGAAGTCATTGAGGTGGATGTACTTGCAAAGAATACAGAGTGAGGGAAAAGTGGGCCCTTGACAGAAACCTGAAGGTTTTCAATATTAAGTGTAAGAAAGAAGGGGAAGACTGACCTGAGGAAAGACAAATAGATAAAAGAAAAACAAGGAAAGTATCAGTTGTAGAAGTCATTCAAGAGAAAATCTTTAAAGGATAAAATGGTTAAGGCTGTCAAGTATTTGTTTAGGTTAGGCACAATGAAGACTGAAATATGTTCCTCAGATGTAGCTGGCAGAGTCGTTGGAGACCTTATCAAGAAGAGTTTTAGTGGAATGATGGAGCTAAAATCCAGATTGGAGTATGCTGAGCTGTAAATGGGATTTGATTTAAAAAAAAAAAGAGTGAGAGAAGAGTGTTCACCAAGTTTAGCAGTGATGTAAAGATAAGGCAAAGGTTTAAGTCTGAGAGAACCCTGGGGTAAAGAAGATAGTTGAATGAGATGTATACTTTTAAGGAAAGAGATGCTGATTTTGACTGTACCCTGAATTGTTCAAAACCAATCAGTTATCAGTTCCCTGCATTTTAAAATGTAAGTGTTAGAGCTGAAATGAAATAAATATATAAACATTTCTAAAAGAGTCAGTTTGCAAAAATTGCCCCTACAATTTCATACATTAGACTTTTCAGTGCTAGGTTTCAAACCCATAATGTACAGAAATTATTCTTTAATTAGGAAAAATGTTGATATAATTCTGCCAAGTCTCATTCTGTGTCACAGCATTACTGCTTTTCTGTAATCCAACTAAAGGACATTCTTTCACTTTCTATAGCTCAGCAAGCTCCTTCAGGTAATTTGCCCAAGATCTTCCCTCTTCCAGAAATAGTTTCCAGAACTCTATTCCATTTTTATCTTATCTTTTTAATCTAATTAATGCCTAGAGTTCTCAGATCCACCACAACTATTTAGAGATTGTTTTCATGGCCTCACTTACTAAAACAACTTTATCTAATATATACTGTTACCTTAATAAATGCCTCTTCTCTTGGAAAGTTCCTGAGTTTTATTATTATATTTACTTGGTAGGTCTTCAATTAATATATATCCAGCCACTAGAATATAATCTTTATTTTAAAACAGCCAACTATATTTTCTCCTTGTGTTCACAGCTTCTACAAACTCCTTACAAGCATGAGATGCTCAATAAGTATGTGCAGAATGACTGAATATGCATATGGACTGTAGGCTGTCAGGCTCCTCTGTCCATGGGATTCTCCAGATAAGAATACTGGAGTGTGTTGTCATTTCCTTCTCCACGGGATCTTCCTGATCCATGGATCGAACCCAGGTCTCCTGCATTGCAGGCAGATTCTTTACCATCTAAGCTACCAGGGAAGCTTTATAAATATAAATATAAATATAAATAATATAAATATAAATAATGAAAAACATGATTAAGGTACTCTGTTAATTTTTTTAATTTCTAAAACGCTGTTAATGACTAATAATTTATTATGTGCCTATTAAGTTCAAAGCAGGCAGTGCCCTGTGTGCTTTACATGCATGAAATAATTTTACTCTCACAACAACTCTGTGATTTGATGATGATGATAAACTACCATAGTTTATAGATGAGGAAACCAAAAAAGGACTACATGCCAAGTTTATGTAGGCTAGGTTTTATCATAAGTCAAAGCATGATCATTCAGAACTTCAGGAAGTCTGTGAAATATGGAGAAATTGCTTAAATGAGTAGCACTGTCTCATCCACGAGTAGAAAGAGTCAGAACTTGGAGCCCAGTTCTCTGGCTCTTGAGTTCTCTTAGCTGAGCTCTCATATTTATTCCAAAAATAATTTTACCATGTATGGTGTGTGTGTGTGTGTGTGTGTGTGTGTGTGTGTGTGTGTGTGTGTGTGTGTATGCGTGCGCATGTGTATTTGAGAGATAGATAGAGAGACAGCACTAGATGTTGTCAAGAATACATTTACTCTTATTCTTGAGCACACATCAAACGTCTAGTTCTCCCCAGTGAAATGTGAGAGGTGGCCTGCACTGCTTCTGGGTTAAACAAGCATATGTGCTCCTTCGTGCTTTGTTTCCCCTTTGGAGCACAGGATGCATCCACAATGGATGAGAGGAGAGAGCTCCACAATAGGAGCAGCTATGTTCCTGGGACTTAGGACATCACATGTAGCACAGCAGACCAGGGCAGGCAGGCAAGTCACACTCCTTTTTGAAAACCTCTTCATGAGTACTCATTTATATTTAAAACATTTCAAATTTGGATCTTTTTGTCTCATTAATTTGCATATCATAAATATTTTGTTGAGTTATTTTAAAATTTTTGATATTTGACTCTATTTAACATATAAAAACAAAACTTCACAAAGTTTAACCTTGTACTATTGTTGGCAAACATTTTCATTAAATAAATGTTATATTCTAATTAAAGGGTAAGTATAATTTAATGTCTGCATTTTTAAATAGTATCTACTTGTATCATAATTACATTGACTATGTAAAATGTTTCTTTCCTTTATTAAATTCAATTCCAGGAGTACATTTTTCCATTCTTCCCAGATTTTCTTATGTCAGGGTCAATAACTATTTCTTATTATTTCATTAAATTTTAGATCAAAATAGCAGTGTCTCTCAGTACTGCCCTTATATATGAATTCAAACCAAGAAAGAACTAAGCCATAGCTCCCTCCACACTGATTGTCTAGTTGATAGAGTTATAATGATCCAGTTTGTTTCATTTTCCCCCAAATTCTTTCCATCATCCATATATCTATTTAAAAGTTTATTATTTATTTCTCCAAAAAGGTGGATACTTTTTGGTATTTTCAAATATATGGTTTCCTTATTTTTCTTATTAGATATGGTTCTTTGAATAAAATTTATTCTAATATGATCTAATATAATTTATTCTAATGATCTAATAGTTATGATTTCCACACTGTAGAATTTTTATATTATCCATGTGATGTTTATCTCCTGTGCTAATATTTCATGCTAATTTTGTTCATTAATCATAAGCTGTCACTATTTATATTCCAAAACATATTTTGTTGTGTTATAATTATATACAATATGATGCATTATACATCTTATAGCTATTTTCATTGTGAATAGTTAAGGGGTATTTTTACTTTAATTTTATCAATAATTTTTTGGGTCCCACGTTTGCTGTCTTCATTCAACCCAGTTTTAGAATTCTTCTGGGGTATGTTCTTTTCCCCCATCATGTTCATGTTAAAGATCTCTTGATTAGAATAAAGGTTGCCATGCCAAAAGAGTGAACTAACTTCATGCCATGGAACTTCTTGTTGTAGGCACAATTTTGTAAAAACTGCTATTTGGCATACTAAACAGACCCAGCTGTTCATTTTCCTTACTTCCCTTAATTTTTTTCCAAATCAGACCTTTAACTAGAAGGGAAGGAAAAAAAAAAGAGCCTTCTGGTCCTTCAGTCTCATTTCTAAATTAAATAAAATAATTTTCTTTCCAAGGCAAAAATACAACCCTTTAGATAAAATTTTTATTTGATTATTCTCAAAAAATACTAATTTTTGATCAAAAAATCTATGGCCCTTTCTGTTGATTTTCTGTATTCTTCATAGAATAATGATGGAGATGCCAAGTAAAACAAAGTATCTCTAATTTAATTTATTATGTGATTTCCCCCTTTTTATTATATTAAGCTTCCATTAAATAAATAAAATGAAATTCTCAGAAACTTGCTTTCACAAACCCAGCTGGCTAGGGAGAGGATCTTACCAAAGGGAGGCTTCTAGACCTTCTTCTACAGATTGCATACATAATCAAGATGACCTTTTAATTAACCATATCAGTGGGAGAACATTCCCAAAATGGCTACACAAATCTAGCTCCTGAAGTGTATTGTCTGAAATGAACTTGCCAAACTGACCCATTTTTCCCTCTATGAAACCAATTTTCATGTCCATCCACACCATCTGTTCCTCATGAAAATGGAAAATTACCTTTGTGCTAACCTGGCATCAGTTAGTTTCATTATCTCCAATTGGTTCATTAAAAAATAGTGGAGTTTCTTTAACCAGAATATAACACTTGTATTTTTAACTTATATTCAAAATAATTATAATCATTAAACATTATCTTTTTGCTTCAACATGCTACTTCTCTCTTTAATACTTTATGAAATCAACTTATTCAATTTTATGGTCATATTTAATACTTGCTATATAGGTGATGGGTTTCCCAGTTGGTGCTACTGGTAAAGAACCTGCCTGCCAACACAGGAGACGTGGGTTGGATTCCTGCAACAGCAATATCCCCTGGAGGAGGGCATGACAGCCCTCTCCAGTATTCTTGCCTGGGGAATCTCATGGACAGAGAAGCCTGGCGGGCAGCAGTGCATAGGGTTGCAAAGAGTTGGACATTATTGAAGCAACTTAGCACACACGCATGTGTACAGGTAATACCATAAACACTAATCCCTGCTTTCTGGTAACTATGGACTCAACTTCCATCAAGCCACACTCAAAACCCCAAAACATTCTTTTTATATTAGAATTAATTTACTGTCTAGGTATAGAGCATCATTTTAAAAACAATTTAAGTTTAAAATGGTTTCTATTTTTTTTTCAAAAAGTTAATTTAGGGAAAGTGACATAAAAATACTAACAGATTGTAACAAAATATCTAACATTTGTGAATGAATTAAATTAATTTTATTTTTAGCTACATCTGATCTCTTAGAACTGAGTTTTAATAACCAACCATGGAGCTCCTGAAAAGATGTCAATGTAGAAAGACATGAGCTTACCTTTTCTGTTTTTGTTTTTTTACAAAAAACATCAAAGTCATAGTTAACTGCTGAAAAATCATGAACAAAAACTTCTGGAACCTACCAAAAAAAAAAAAAAGTACTCTACATCCAAAGACAAAGAAGAAACCATAGTGAGACAGTAGGAAGGGTACACATGTGATAAAATCAAATTCCATACCCACTGAGAGGTTTATCTGCAAACTGGAAAATAACTACACCACCGAAGTTCTCCCACAAGAGTAAAAGTTCTGAGCTCTACATCAAGTTCCCCAGCCTGGAGATCTGGGAACAAGAGATTATTGTCATTGTTCAGTCACTCAGTCATGTCCGACTCTTCACAACACCATGCATCTCAGCACATCAAGCTTGCCTGTTCTTCACCATCTCCCAGAGTTTGCTCAAACTCATGTCCATTGAGTTGGTGATGCATCCAACCATTTTATCCTCTCTCATTCTCTTCTCCTCATGTCTTCAATCTTTCCAGCATCAGAGTTTTTTTTTTTTTAATGAGTCTTCACATTCAGTTCAGTTCAGTTCAGTCACTCAGTGGTGTCCGACTCTTTGCGACCCCATGGACTGCAGCACACCAGGCATCCCTGTGCATCACCAACTCCCAGAGTTTACTCAAACTCATGTCCATTGAGTCAGTGATACCATCCAACCATCTCATCCTCTGTCATCCCTCTTTCCTCTTGCCCTCAATCTTTCCCAGCATCAGGGTCTTTTCAAATGAGCCAGTTCTTTGCATATGGTGGCCAAAGTATTGGAGTTTCAGCTTCAATATCAATCCTTCCAATTAATATTCAGGGTTGATTTCCTTTAGGATTAGCTGGTTTCATCTCCTTGCAGTCCAAGGGATTCTCAAGAGTCTTCTCCAACACCACAGTTCAAAAGCATCAGTTCTTCAGTGCTCAGCTTTCTTTATGGTCTAACTTGCACATCCATACATGACTACTGGAAAAACCATAGCTTTGACTCTATGGACCTTTTTTGGCAAAGTAATGGCTCTGCTTTTTAATACACTGTCTTGGTTGCTCATAACTTTTCTTCCAAGGAGCAAGGATACTTTAATTTCATGGCTGTAGTCACCACACACAGTGATTTTGGAGCCCAAGAAAATGAAGTCTGTCAGTGTGGAGAAACCCTCACAGATTCTGGCTTTGAAGGCCAGTGGGATTTGATCACAGGAATTCCACAGGACCAGGAAAACAGAAACTCCACTCTTGAAGGGCATACACAGATCTTGTGCACACCAGAGAAAAAGTGACAGGTCTTGGGACTCCAGAAAAAGTGACTGCAGCCATGAAATTAAAAGACGCTTGCTCCTTGAAAGAAAATTTAGGGCTTCCCTGATAGCTCCATTGGTAAAGAATCCACCTGCAATGCAGGAGACCCTGGTTCAATTCCTGGGTTGGGAAGATCTTCTGGAGAAGGGGTAGGCTACCCATTCCAGTATTCTTGGGCTTCCCTTGTGGCTGCGCTGGTAAAGAATCTGCCTGCAGTGTGGGAGACCTGGGTTCAATCCCTGGGTTGGGAAGAAGAGAAGGGAAAGGCTACCCACTCCAGTATTCTGCCCTGGAGAATTCCATGGACTGTATAGTCAATGGGGTCACAAAGAGTCAGACATGACCGAGCAAGTTTCACTTTCGTAACAGATAGGGCCAAACTTACCTGCTAGTATTGGAGGGTCTCCTGTGGAGGTCAGGTGTGACTATGGCTCACTGTGGGGACAAGGACAATGACGATGGTAGTTCTGGTGAGTACTCATTGATGTGAGCCCTCTTTGAGGCAATCATTTTCTCTCCAAGAACTGTCCCCAATTAACAAACAGCCTGAAGACTCCAGTGCTGGGATGCCTCAAGCTAAACAGTTAGGAAGGTGGAAACAGAGACCCAGCCATCAGCAGACAGGCTACTTAAAGTCTCCCTGAGCACATAGCTGCCCGACACAGTCCTGCTAGAGGGACAAAACCCTGTCTTACTCACAGGTGGGGAGGCACCAGTGCCTCCCCCCAGGAAGCCTACACAAGTCTCTTGCTTCATCCACAGGGGGCAGACAGAAGAACCAAGAAGAACTACAACTTAAGCCTGTGAAACTGAAACCACACTCACTGAAAGTCAGATAAAATGAGATGGGAGAATATGTCCCAGATGAAGGAGCAAGATAAAATCCCAGAAAAACAACTAAGTGATATGAAGATAGGCAAAGAATTCAGAGTTTTCATAGTAAAGATAATTCAAGATCTTGGAAAAAGAATGGAGGAATAGATGGAGAAGACAGAAGAAATGTTTAACAAAGACCTAGAAGAAACAAAGAACAAATAAACAGAGATAAGCTGTATAATGACTGAAATGAAAAAATATTCTAGAAGGAATCAATAATAACTAGTCGTACTAGACTGGGGAAATTATGGCTCAAATATAACATAAAAATGCATAATTCTATGAAAATATAGATGAAGCATGGAGTATACAGAAGTATTATTAGCACTTTAACAGAAATTTCTACTAAATTATTTTAATGACCTTAAACTTATTTATTTCAGAAGAAATATATTTATACTACCATTACAATTTCTCAACAGATATTTGGTAAATATATGGGAAATTTAGAAGAAAATTCGAAGTGGCATGAGAACAACACTGAAACATATATAATATATGTTGAAATAATCATGTCTTGAAAGAATTCTTGCATTTAGAAAAAAGTGGAATTTACACTGTTTATTCATAATTGCTGAAACCTGGAAGCAAGCAAGATATCCTTCAATAGTTGAATGGATAAATAAACTGTGGTACATCTAGATGGTGGAATTTTGTTCAGCAATAAAGAGAAATGAGCTATCAAGCTATAAAAACACAAGCAGAAAGCTTAAATTTGTATTACTAAGTGAAAGAAGCCAATCTGAAATGCTACATACTGTATGATTCCACCTATATGACATTCTGGTAAAGGCAAAACTATGGATACAGTAAAATAGATAAGTTGCTGCCAGGGGTTGGGAATAGGGAGACGGGAGATATAAATAGGCACACAAGATTTTTAAGGTAATATATGCTGTGTTAATAATAAAGACATAAATCATAATATATTTGTTCAAATCCATAGCATGTACAACACCAAGAATGAACCACTATAATGTCAACTTATGAACTTTGGGTGATAAAGAAATGTCAGTGAAGGTTCATCAGTTTTAACAAATTTACCACTCTGGTAAGTGATATTGATAATAGGGGAGGTTATGGATGTAGGAAGGTAGGAAGTATATGGGAAATCTCTAACTTTCTTCTCAATTTTGTTGGAAACCTAAAAGTCCTCTTGGGCTTCCCAGATGGTGCTAGTGATAAATAAACTGTCTGCCAATACAGGAGACATAAGAGAAGCAGATTTGATCCTTGGGTCAGGAAGAACCCCTGGAAGAGGGCACAGGAACCCTCTCCAGCATTTTTGCCTGGAGAATCCCATGGACAGAGGAACTTGGTGTGCTATGGTCCATAGGTTCACAAAGAGTTGGACTTGACTGAAGCGACTTAGCACACATGCATGCAAAGGTTCTCTAAAAAACTAATCTTCAGACAAAACAACCACAAAGTAAAGGGAAAGATGGGAATTCACACTAGATACACTTCTTAAGACAGAATTCATACTGACAAGAGATGTTTAGTCAGCAAGGTTAAGAACACAAGGGCCTAGGTAAGCAATCTCCATGCATGTCTAACAACATTGTCAACATCAACAGCTGTGAGAATAAACAGCAAGTCTCAAAAACTGGGCAGAGCTTAACAGGAAGAAGCTGAGGCTAGCTCCTAGGATATGCAGGCATGCAGCCTCTTGGGTGCACAGGAAGATATACACAATAGGTATGTGAGAGTCACAGGGGAGGGCGAGGTGGAATACAGCTTAGGATAAGCCTATGTTTTCAGAACAGAATCACCAGATCGTGATGAGGAATGGAAAGGAAAAATTATAGCCTTTTATTTCCCACTTGGAGAAAAAAGCAAGAGACAAGAATGTCCTGATCGTAAGTCAGTCCACCTGTAATGACGGATTACTAGACGCATGCCAGTTCTTTTGGAGTGATTTTTTCTTTTTTCCTACTCAGTGTATTATAAATGTTTAGTCTCTTGATATTTGTGATTTTATTTTTTAATCTAAAAAGTAGTATATACTCACTTTAGGACACTTAATTCAGAGAAGTTTAAATGAAATTCATTATTTTCAGGCAATGATTATTTCTAGAAAAAAAAAATCAAGTGAAAAGCACTTCCTTTTAAGAAGAATTTTATTTATACCCTTCATTTGTTCTCTGCAAATGGCTTACCAACACAGTGTTACCACCCTACAGGATTCTTTCTATATATGGTTTTACATTTATTCACCTAAGCATATGCCTGGGAGAACACTGTTATCTTTTCTCAACTGGGCTTTCATTTTTGAGTTAACCTATTTTATAGACTATTGAAGTAGTAGGAAAATATTTTGGAAAGTCAACATATTAAACATTTTTCACTGAGCACTTTTCTCATTTTGCAAACCATATTAGACTCTTATTAGAAGAAATGTGTCATTATTGGATTGGAGTGTTTGTATTTCTCTGATGACTTGATGGCTTTGGATAATACTCTGACATCATTAAATATGTGAAGAGCAAAATAATAAATATTCTGACATTGTTAACATGTGAAGAGTAAAATATTGTCATGGAAATGAAACCTTGTGCAAAGGAAAAATTCAAATTGGTTCACATCTAATTTCAGCAGAAGTGACAATTTCTTTGCTGCCTTCAATTCCCAATTATGTTCGTGCATCTAAGATCACTTTCCAACCCAAGTAACAGGCCTACTCTCATAGAAACCTATCATAACAGCATGCCAGACTGAGTTAATCTCTATAATTGGTTGTGTTCAGTTCAGTATCTCAGGCATATCTGACTCTTTGAGACCCCATGGACTGCAGCACACCAGGTTCCCCTGTCCATCACCAACTCACAAAGCTTGCTCAAACTCATGTCCCCTGAATCGGTGATGCCATCCAATTATCTCATCCTCTGTTGTCCCCTTCTCCTCCTGCCTTCAATCTTTCCCAGGATCAGGATCTTTTCCAAGGAGTCAGTTCTTCGTATCAGATGGCCAAAGTATTGGAGCATCAGCTTCAGCATCTGTCCTTCCAGTGAAAATTCAGGACTGATTTCCTTTAGGATTAACTAGCTTGATCTTGTGGTCCAAAGGGCTCTCAAGACTCTTCTCCAACACCACATTTCAAAAGCATCAATTCTCCGACACTTAGCTCTCTTTATGGTCCAACTCTCACATCCGTAAATGACTACTGGAAAAGTCATAGCTTTGACTAGTTGGACCTTTGTTGGGAAACTAATGTCTCTGCTTTTCAATATACTGTCCAGGTTGGTCAAACTTTGCTTCCAAGGAGAAAGCTTCTTTTAATTTCCTTCATGACTGCAGTCATCATTTACAGTGATTTGGGGACCCAAGAAAATAAAGTCTGTCACTGTTTCCATTGTTTCCCCATCTATTTGCCATAAAGTGATGGGACTGGATGCCATTATTTTTGATCGTTGAGTTTTAAGCCAGCTTTTTCACTCTCCTCTTTCCCTTTCATCAAGAGGCTCTTTAGTTCCTCTTCTCTTTCTCCCATAAGGGTGGTGTCATCTGCATATCTGAGGTTATTGATATTTCTCCTGGCAATCTTGATTCCAGCTTGTGCTTCATCCAGCCTGGCCTTTTGCATGATGTACTTTGCATATAAGTTAAATAAGCAGGGTGACAATATATTCCTTTGATATATTGCCTTGATATATTCCTTTCCCAATTTGGAACCAGTCCATTGTTCCATGTCTGGCTCTAACTGTTGCTTCTTGACCTGCATACAGTTTTCTCAGAAGGCAAGTCAGGTGGTCTGGTATTCCCATCTATTTAAGAATTTTCCAAAGTTTGTTGTGAAAGGCTTTGGCATATTCAATAAAGCAGAAGTAGATGTTTTTCTGGAACTCTCTTGCTTTTTTGATGATCTAACAGATCTTGGCAATTTGATCTCTCGTTCCTCTGCCTCTTCTAAATCCAGCTTGAACATCTGGAAGTTTTTGGTTCATATACTGTTGAAGCCTGGCTTGGAGAATTTTGAGTATTACTTTGTTAGCATGTGATATGAGTGCAATTGTGTGGTAGTTTGGGCATTCTTTGACATTGTCCTTCTTTGGGATTGGAGTGAAAAGTGACCTTTTTCAGTCCTGTGGACACTCCTGAGTTTTCCAAATTGCTGGCATATTGAGTGAAGCATTTTAACAGCATCATCTTTTAGGCATTGAAATAGTTCAGGTGGAATTCTATCACCTCCACTAGCTTTGTTCATAGTGATGCTTCCTAAGGCCTACTTGACTTTGGACTCCAGGATGTCTGGCTCTAGGTGAGTGATCACACCATGGTGGTTTTCTGGGTTATGAAGATCTTTTTTGTGTTCTTTTCTGTCTTTTCTTGCTACCTCTTCTATAATTGGTAATCATATGCATCAGTGTACTATTATTGCTCTAATAAATCACTACAAATTTGGTGACAATACAGCACAAATTTCTTCTCATATAGTTGTGGCAGTCAGAAAGTCTTTTTGGCAAGGCTTTGTTTATTCTGGAAAATTCAAGGCAGATCTATTTCCCTGCATTTTCAAGCTATCAGAGGCCACCTGCTTTTCTTAGTTTATGGCCCCTTTCTCCATCTTCAAAGTGCATCACTCCAACCTATGCTTCTACCGTCACATCTCTTTTTAATCTCTGAACTTGACAGCCTCAATTTTATAAGAACTCTGTGATTATATTAGACTCATTCAGATAACCCAGGATAAATTTGCCACTTCAAGGTCTTTAACTGAATCACATCTAGAAAGGTCCTTTTGCTATGTAAGATCATATATTCACAAGTTCCACTGATTGGGGACATCTTTGAAGACCGTTATCCATTCTACTACAACATGAAATATGCATTTTTTTAATAAATTTATTTATTTTAGTTGGGGGCTAATTACTTTACAATATTGTAGTGGTTTTTGCCATACATTGACATGAATCAGCCATGGGTTTACATGTGTATATTATCACAAGATTTTTTTTTTTTTTTTGGCCACACCACATGGCTTGTAGGATCTTAATTCCCTGATCAGGAATCCAACTTAGGACCCTGGCCATAACAGTGCTGATTCTTAACCACTGGATCACCAGGGAATTCCCTATTACTAGATATTTTTGAAACATGAATGTTTAAAGTGGAATAAGACTAGAACTGAAATATCCCCAACCCACACCTAAAATAAATGTCTTTACAATTTTAGCATTTTAGATTAATTTTGCCTTTAAAAAAAGTAAAAGAATAGCACAAATCACAATAAATAATACAATATATATTATGAGCTGATTAAACTAGCACTTTTTCTTGAAGATAAATGATCCTTGTTGAGAAAATAAGTCTCTGAAAAATAATAATATATAATAAATGTAGATACATTAAAATTGTTCACTAAATGCAAAAAAATGAAAACAAAATTGTCACTTTAATCAGAAATACTACATCATCTTTCAATTATAGTCAAAATAAGGAACATAAACAAGCTGAAACTCTGCCTCAAATTATGTACAAAGTGTGTCAACAGAATGTCATGTGAGAGACATAAAAAAGACTGGAAAGATATTTAAATATTAGGGTTAATAAAACATATTTATCCATGGTAATTAGAAGTAGGGGAATAAATAAATATTTATTTATTTAGAGGAACAAAATAAATATTTCTAGACTGCTTTTAACCAGGATAAGGGGTTTTAGACAGAAAGAAATTAGGCAAAATTGTCTGTCTTCTGTTTTAATGTTTAATTACCAAGGAGCATGGAGTGATACGCTCTACGATTTACGGGTGATTCCCACTTGGCGTTCCAACTTACCTCCTGTACTCGTCTACCTCTACTCAGAGGCTGCATGAGCTGAACATCTTTTCTCTAAAATCATTTGTTCCTACCAGTTTAATACGAATTAAGTTCCTCCAATGAAGGCAAAAGGAGAAGAGAGTGGCAGAGGATGAGATGATTGGATAGCATCACTGACTAAATGGACATGAACTTGGGCAAACTCTGGGATATAGTTAAGGACAGAGAGGCCTGGCTTGCTGCAGTCCATGGGGTCACAAAGGGTCAGACACGGCTTACTGACTGAACAACAGCAATTCAATACGATATTCAGAATTCAGAAAAGAACTGGACAGAGAGACTATCATTCATTTAACCAGCTCTTCCTTCTATCATGTACAGTTATGAGGACATTGGATTTTTCTACAGCAATATAGTCTCTAGCTTCCCTGGGTCAACATATTGGGGTGCAAGTTTGGACAAGATTATGGTAAGTGGGTCATAGCTACACTGTGTTTTCATTAACTTAACAATTACTGCTCTTGATTCCAGGGTCCTAGCCTTGAGCTTGCACCTCCAGCTGTTCCAAAAATTTGAAAGCATCTGATCATTGCATTAAATTCCTTTGTGTTTGAAATAGAATGGATGTTGTTCCTGTAAATGGCCCATAACTGATTACATTTGGATAGAATTTAGTCTGTTAGCAAGTTTTGATTTAAAAGCAAATGATAGAATTGAAGCACACGTTTGGAAATTACATTAGACTATAGGTCCTGATAGACATATATGATACACATGAAATTGAAGTCATCTGGGAATTGTTAAAAGCATAGGATCATTGAAGAATTACCAATGCCATAAGAAGACATAGGAATAGAAGCCAGTCAGAGAAGTTGGAAGTGAAAGTATATAAACTCTTAAAGGAGGTTTCAAATCTGTTTTAATATTTCCATTTCCACTACTTGACTAAATTTCCTCCTCATTGTCCCTGTGTGTTTTCCAAGTATCTCTTGATGTTGTCACCCTATGTTTAGCTTCATCTGCCTATGGTTGGACCAATGGTAAACCAGTTCAAATATGCATATTCTATGGTCATAAAATTATTATTTTATTCAGTGCTCATAATCATTTCTTGTCAATCTCTAAGCCAAGATATTTTCAGCCATTACATTTCTCTATTTTTGATTTTAGGCAGCTGAGAAATTATATAGAAATTTACAAAATTAAACTCATTTAGTTCGCTACAAATTTATGTTACATAATATAAAACGTTCACTCAGCATTACTTGATAACCCCTGTGCTAAGATTATAACCTGGGTTATTTCCTATTCACACACTCACACACACCCCCTCATACACACACCCTCATACACACACACACATGCATGTACACAGACAGACCTTTATTGTTTTGCCCTTACCTCTGAAAATAGTGTGTTCTATCTTTTCAAGCTAGCCCTTCTGTTATTTATCATGCCTCTTTACATTTTATCCTGGATTCATTTTTTCAAACAAAATTTTTTATTTAAAGACCATAAACCAGGCAGTGATTCATGGGCTAGAATATAAGAGTGAACTAAAAATAGAGTCCCCAGTACTGGCCCTCCTAGAACTTGCAGAGAATATACAGTAAAAATCAGACTAACCTGGTTAGAGAGATTTTCAGCATATTCTTTTCTCGTGGCATTGTCAGGGATGATCTCTTTGATAAGAAAATATTTACACAGTGACCCAAATCTCTGCTTTTCTGCATTTGATTATTTATTTTTGTTTGAATGAGGTTTTAATGTATTTAAAATTAATCTATTTCTTATGTATGATACGTATTTGCCTTTTAAACTTGGCTTATGATATGTTGATATAAATTAGTCATCCAACTGTATAGCATAATTGTCAAACTTTTATGATTTCTGAACTTTATATAAGGGCTAAAATGGTTTCTAATCAATAATAAAAAAGATTAATATTTTATTCAGTATTTACTATTTACATTGTGCTTTTACTATTTATTTGTTTTTGTGCTTAGAACTTGGATCCACTTGGAATTTCTTTTTTTATGAGGTATAAAATACTGATCCATATATGTAATATATAGATAAAATGGATTATTAGATATATTTCCAATTGTTCTACAATATTGTTTGCATAACCAATTCTTACTGTATTGATTTGAGATATCATCTTGATTTTAAACTAAATTTCTCTACATATTTGAGTCCATTTGGGCTTCCTAGTTTGATCCATGGAACTGTAGAATTACACTTTTTAACTTTAATTAATTTATTTTTTAACTGAAGGGTAATTGCTTTACAGAATTTTGCTGTTTTATGTCAAACAACAAGTAGAATCAGCCATAGGTATACATATGTCCCCTCTCTCTTGAACCTCTCTCCCATCTCCCTCCCCATCCCACCCCTCCAGATTGTTACAGAGCTCCTGTTTGAGTTCCCTGAGTCATTCAGCAAATTCCCATTGGCTGTCTATTGCACATGGTATTGTAAGTTTCCATGTTATTACTAAACATTGGTAGGGCTTCCCTGGTGGGTCAGTGGTAAAGAATCCACCTGCAATGAAGGAGACATGGAGATGTGGGTTCGATCTCTGGGGTGGGAAGACCCTCTGCAGGAGGAAATGGCAACCGACTCCAGTATTCTTGCCTGGGAAATCCCATGCACAGAGGAGCCTGGTGGGCTACAGTCCGTGGGGTCACAAGAGTTGGACACAACTTAGGAACTGAACAACAGCAAAAATATTTAAATACTATACATTACTTCAGTAAAAGATTGTCAATCCAGTGAAAATATAGAGCAGTACATAATTAACTTAGCTATAAGTTTTATATTAGAGCTAGGAAGTTGATTTTACTAAAAAGTTGTATCGATCAATAAATATCAAAAATCCTTCCTCATGACAGATTTCTTTTACTTTTTTTTGGTAATTTCTTTATCCTAGAAAAGTTCTTATAACCTTTCTGGGTATAATAAGGTCCAGCAAACACAGTCTGAATAATTTTATGCATGGTTTTTTTTTTCTGAGGTAGCATTTATGCATAAAACTTTTGTTCTGTTTCAGTAAGGCACTTTAGCATATGCTGGTTAAATTCTGTCTTCTTGTTACAGCCTAAATCTGTTTTCATTCAGGTCGGTTGCTGTATGCCTCCAAGCTAAAAAAAGGATATTTAAAATCTTGTGAGAAATGATTCACACTTTCTTTGGCAGCTAAAGCTACAATCTTTGTCTTTTGCTCACTCCTTGGAATTTGATGAACTAAAAGATTAAGACAGTCATACCACATGTATAAACCAAATGCTTTTAGTTCTCATACTGACAAAACAATTACTTGTGACTTCTCTTAGAAAAGTCACTCTCCTTTGTTGTTAAAACTGTTTTCATAGACTATACGTGTTGGAAATCTTCTTTAAGAATTCTTTGTTTCTTTTTTTTTTTAAGCAATTTAGGACTTTTTTTTTCTTCCTATTAATGAAAATGAAAAAGGTCAATTCTCTGTGGCAAGTGTAAAACCTAAGGAGGCACAATTTGCTGCCTGGTTTCTTTGGAGCCTCCTTGCTCCATAGAAGACCATAAAACATGATAAAGTTTGGTAATGTCAAGGAAAGTTAATCATGAGTCAAGGAGACACTACGAAAAAAATATATAGATCAAAAACAAATCTGTCATAAAAGGAAGTGAAATAATGGTAGTTTGGGTTTTATTATATGGAAATAACTTTCAAAATTTACTGAACACTTACTCTGTGGGGAAAAGTATGATATGCTCTACAGAAAGCATAGAAATGAGAAATAAGAATAAGGCTAAGACGAATTCATTAGCACATGAATTTTAGATGCATTATTTTATTAAATAATTAACATCACTGTCATGTGAATTATAGGTTTAATATAAATTACTATCTCATGCTTTAAGTAGGAAAAGAAATTCTGAGAGAACTGGCATCTGTTTCCAAAATTTGCTACACAGAGTGAAAGAAAAGTTACAGATATAAAAGAAGGATGTGGAGAATTCTGGACCCTTTGTCAAAACAGTTTTGTAAAATAATACAATCATAGCCTCTAGCTTCAGGACTTAGAATCCTATGAATGTAACTCACAAGCTGAGTGAGTTTCGACAAGATACTTGACCCGTCTGAGCTGATGGAATATGCTTCCTGTGGTTTTGAGGCAGTATGTATGAGAAAGAATAAGATATCTTGGAATAAATACGCAATCATATTCAGATGTCTTATTTTTGGCCATAGAGTTAAAGTACTTTCAAAGAAGACCTCCATTCCTGTCTTTAAGGATGTTACAGTTTAGGACTTGAACAAATTATCTAATAACCATAACACCTGGTGGCATCTTATGCAATGATAAGAAAGATGAATAACAAAGACAGGAAAAGAAAGTATTCTAGAGAGACTAAGATAGAGGAGCCTGATAATAGTTCAGAAAACTGCTGAAGAAAGAAATAGCCTTGATATGAGCATTTCAAGATTGAAAAAGAAAAAAGGTTTTGGTTAAGGTAAATATTTTAACTTTATGGAGAGGTTATAGCATCAATTTTCCTGTATTAAAAAAAAAAGTAACAACAAAGTTTCAATAAATTTCTTCCAGATTAAAAATAATCTTTCACCCTTAAATGTCTCTACTGTTTTCCAGGGAAAAATACATTTGAATCGGTTCTATTGAGATGGATGAAACTGGGGCCCGTTATACAGAGTGAAGTAAGCCAGAAAGAAAAACACCAATACAGTATACTAATGCATATATATGGAATTTGAAAGATGGTAACAATAACCCTATATGCGAGACAGAATAAGAGACACAGATGCATAGAACAGTCTTATGGACTCTAAGGGAGGTGAGGGTGGGACGTTCTGGGACAATAGCATTGAAACATGTATATTATAATATGTGAAACAGAACACCATTCCATGTTCGATGCAAGAGACAAATGCTCAGGGCTGGGGCAATGGGATGACCCAGAGGGATGGGATGGGGAGGGAGGTGGGAGGGGGTTCCGGATGGGGAACACATGTAAACCCATGGTGATTCATGTCAATGTATGGCAAAAACCACTACAATATTGTAAAGTAATTAGCCCCCAACTAAAATAAATAAATTTATTAAAAAAAAATAATTTTCCACTTGTGTCAATTTTGTGCTTCCTTATTAAACTGTGATAAAACATATTTTTTTTAAGCTCCCTAAACATCTTGTGAAAGTGGGGATTCTGATTTAGTAGGTTGGATTTGGGACTGAGATTTTGCATTTCAAACAAACTCTTAGGTGCTGCCTCTGCTGTTGTCTGAGGACCACATTTCACATGGCAAAGTGTTGAGAGGCTTCTCAAGATTTGTCTTGTTGAGATCTCTCTTGATAAATGTCACATTGCACTTGAAAATATTGGGATATTTTCAAATATCTTTTGATATTGATTTCTAACATAATTCCACTGTCTGTAATGAGAGAACAGACTCTGTATGATTTCAATACCACTGGACCATGAAATTTTTGAACCTTGTTTTATGTCCCTGGATATGTTCCAGTGTCTCCTAGTTTATAGTCTATGGGAATTTGAATAGAACATGTATCCTACTGTTGTGTGAAAATTGTATGAATCTTAATTATGTCCAATTTGTTCATGGTGTTTTTCAGGTCTACTATATCCTTATAATTTTGTGTATATTTAATTATTTTTTGAGAGTTTGATATTGAAACTCTGATGAAAAATCTTAATTTATCTACTTAAAAAATAATTGCAATACATAGTAGAACTATATGTAACTTTGTTGTGTATTTTCCAAGTCTCCTGTAAAAGAATTTTCATACTTTCATAATTTAAAAATTAAAAAGAGAAAATAATTATCTCTTCGAATGCTTTTGCCTCCTGGCTTTGCTGTCTTCTTAGTGGCCACTGCTATTCATGTCTTTTGAAAATCCTAATTGAGATCCATTTCATTCAGTTGTTGGGCCAAAAACTAGGATCATCCCTTCTTTTTTAGATCCAAAGTCCAATATTGTTGGAACTACCTTGAAACATTCAGAATATGATCACTTCTACCATCTAGCAGTATTTCTAATCACCCCATATGCTACCATATTGGTCAAAATCTTTTCAGCTTCCTCCTGGATCATTATAATAGTTTCCTATCTGCCTCCATATACATGTCCTTGACCTCTGAAGTCTAGTCTCAATATAGAATCTTGGATGATACTTCTAAAAGCCACCATCTCAAATATTAACAAGCTCACCCTTGCTCTAGCCACATTGACTTTTTTGACATTCCTTGAACTTACTACGCATGGTCCCTTTGCAAATTCATGTAGCTATTTTCTTTCCTTTTTTTCAGCATCATTTTTTCAATAAAGTCAGTCATGACCACTCAATTAAAAAATATGATTCACCTTCCAGCCAGTTCTGATCCCCTTTACCATAGTCTTCTTTTTTCACATTTTATTCTTTAAAAACACACATACACACTATCACTCACCAACTCCTCACATATAACATAATCTATCTACCGAGTATGTTCACTGATTTTTTAAGTCTGTTTAGCCCAGTAGAATACAAACTTGTGTGCTTCTTTTCTTCTTTCCAACACTGATTTAATCTGAGCAATTCAACAGTGCTTGGAACATATTGGTTGTTCATCAAGTATATATTGAATGAAGTAAGCTATATACAATTTGGGAACCTAGCCAGGACCTTCCTTGACTTCACTGAGGGAGATGTTGACTAGTAGATTGTGAAAGAAATGAGAAATGAGGAAATCAAGATACATTATAATTATAAAAAAAGAAAAAAGAAAAACTTGCCTGGAAGAGAAACAATATGTGAGAATCTGAGTAAGATATTTATTTTCCTTTTATTTATAATAAAAAGTGATGTGTGATCTTAATTATAGGGTAAGAGAAACTACTGATGAAATCATACTTCAGCATAATATTTGAAAATGTCCAAAAAAACAAAAACAAGGGCTCAAATAAAGAGCTTACCCTCAAAATGAAGAAAATTTGTATTCTTCCAGGAGTACACAATGAAACACAGATATTTTTGTATTTTCAAAATCAGTCCTTAGAAAAAATTTACTCCAGCTTAGCCCGATGTTATTAATGGTGGTTTTACAGAAGTTGTGAGAAGACAAATGAAAGAGGATAACAGAACATATCAAAGGATAGCTGATTAGCATAGAGAGACTTAAGGATTTCTACACTTGATATCTTTAAGTGTTAAAGTTACATAGTCATCACCCGGCATGGTATGGATACCTGTATTTCTGGAAGGAAGCTGAGTTGCAACTTTACTGAGCAAGTGTAGCAGAACAGAAATGGTTCAGGAGAATAAATATTAGGTCTCTTCATACTAAGTGGGGAGCTGCCAAAGTCAAGGTAAAAGTTATCAACTATCTCTGACACTGGATTCTAAGACTAAAAGATTACATTCAGATCTGGCTTATTACAGCTTAAAGGGGCTAGAGTGGATTAGTTAGGAGGAGTAATATTGTCCAGGTAATGGTCAAAAATATGGTTGGCACAGAAGGTTGGAGGTGAAGAGGATTAAAGAGTTAAGAGGATTAAAAAAGCAATGTGAGGATGATGTTGGTTTATCATTTACAAGGAGACTAACCATGCATCCTGATCTATTTTCTATTCTATGACTGTTTTTCCATATTAAATATTAGTAAAGTGAAAGTGAAAGTGTTTGTTGCTCAGTTGTATCCAACTCTTTTTGACCCCATGGACTGTAGCCCATCAGACCCCTCTGTCCCTGGGATTTTCCGGGCGAGAATACTGGAGTGGGTTGCCATGACCTTCTCCAAGGATCTTCCCCACTCAGAGATCAAAGCAAGATCTCCCCATTGCAGGCAGGTTCTTTACCATCTGAGCCAGCTGGGAAGCCCAAATATTAGTAAAGCTTCCTCTATACTCAAATAGGTTTCAATTTGAGTGATAATCTATTTGATAAACCTATATATAGGCTATATCATTTTTCGAAGTAGGTGACAAATTCTTTAACAGACTTTAAAATAGTATCAGTTCAGTTCAGTCGCTCAGTCGTGTCTGACTCTTTGCGACCCCATGAATTGCAGCACGCCAGGCCTCTCTGTCCATCACCAACTCCTGGAGTCTACCCAAACTCATGTCCATCAAGTCAGTAATGCCATCCAACCATCTCATCCTCTGTCGTCCCCTTCTCCTCCTGCCCCCAATCCTACCCAGAATTAGGGTCTTTTCCAATGAGTCAACTCTTCGCATGAGGTGGCCAAAGTATTGGAGTTTCAGCTTCAACATCAGTCCTTCCAATGAACACCCAGGATTGATCTCTTTTAGGATGGATTGATTGGATCTCCTTGCAGTCCAAGGGACTCTCAAGAGTCTTCTCCAACACCACAGTTCAAAAGCATCAATTCTGTGGCACTCAGCTTTCTTCACCGTCCAACTCTCACATCCATACATGACCACTGGAAAAACCATAGCCTTGACTAGACAGACTTTTGTTGGCAAAGTAATGTCTCTGCTTTTAAATATGCTATCTAGGTTGGCCATAACCTTCCTTCCAAGGAGTAAGCGTCTTTTAATTTCATGGCTGCAATCACCATCAGCAGTGATTTTGGAGCCCCAAAAAATAAAGCCTGACATTGTTTCCACTGTTTCCCCATCAGTGACTCAATAATCCATGACAGGGAGGAGAGGGTTGATAAATAGTGCAAGAGGTACTCACATACTTCAGATTAATGTTAAGTATTTATATTGATGTTTATGGTAGTGTATATTGTATTTAGTATGGACCTCCCATAAATCTATCCTCAAATTTTGCTCAAGACAAAGCAAAATATTAAAAAGCAAATATTATGACCACTATGATACTAGTCATTTAAGTTAAGTGTCCTCAGTTTCTTCTAGTATTTCTCATTTAATTTTTAACTCTCCACTGCTTTGATCATTTTTAAAAGGTAGTGTCTTGTCTGATAAATGAAGACTAGAATAGGATTGTAATAGTTTTTTCCAAGTGTTAATATCCCCACTTATAAAACTTATATATGAATTAATTTTGGGTGCTTATTTTGTTTTTGGCTGCCATAATAAAATTCTAATCCACCTTTCTATTGTTTTTTGTATAACTCTCCTAGAGTTAATTTTATGTTTCCCTAGAGATTCTGGCTCATATATATATATATATGACTGCATTTTTGATAGCTCAACTTAGATGTCGATAAATTACATAAGCAGGATCTAAATTGAGTCTTGGATTTTATTCAGAACTTAAAGCCAAAATCCACTTACCTCTCTCTTTCTTGTAAAAATCCTTTTCCGAGATCTTACTGTTTCTTGCCTAGATTACAATGAATGTCACTTACTGTTCTTTATACTCTGACTTCCATGTTTATCTACACATTAATATACACAGTGTAAAATAATAATATTTAGAAAATGAATATTTGTCAGTGGTTTTTACTATGTGTTGTATTAGTCACTCAGTCATGTCCGGCTCTTCTGTGACCACAGGGACTGTAGCTCACCAGGTTCCTCGGTCCATGGAATTCTCCAGGCAAGAATACTGGAGTGGGTTGCCATTTCTTTCTCCAGGGCATCTTCCCAACCCAGGGATTGAACTCGGGTCTCCTGCATCACAGGCAGATTGTTTACTGTCTGAGCCACCAGACAAGCCCAAGGGTTACCATAAAGTATAGGTTTTTACTATACTTATGAAAAAAATACAAATTTTCAAATTCTTCATCATGGCCTTTTAGTCCCTCCATGAATTTCTATCCTTCCAACTTTACCACACCCCACTCTTTCCTTCACTACATCCACTTCCACCACCCTGGCTTTCAGGTGGTTCCAAAATTATACCAAGTTCATGTACTCTTTAGAGCCTTCATACTTCAACCTGCCTAAAATGTACTCTCCTGGATATTCATATGGTTGGTATCAATAAGGATGTCAATATTCAGATAGTTACAGAATGAACACCAAATAAATCTGAAGTAGTACTTCTAAAGCACTATGTATCATATCATTTTACTTTCTTCACACTTTTTACAATCAGAAATATTGCATGTGTGTGTGTCTATTAGACTGATTAGCTTCCCAACCAAAATAAAACCCCATAAAATATGGATATTACCTTTATAGTTAGCTCTGTATTCACAATATCTAGAACTGAATCTGGGACAAGATAGCTGTTTAGTAAATAGTTATGAGAATATGCATTATTTTTACATAGGGAAAATTCTTGAAACATTCAAAGTTTCAGATGATTGTGTACATTTAGCATTAGGAAATTTATTTTTATTATCATGTTTCTTTAAAAGAAAAAACAGGTTGAATTTTTCACTGATATTTAGTGGGAGAGGGATTAAGTAACCTAGCATAAATAACAGGAATCTGTTTCTTAGCATTTAAGATAGGTTTAGAATTCACTTGAATCTTTGTAGGTTTATCAGAAAAGCACAAAGATGAGAATTATGGAGAGATTTTCCTATTAAAATCAACAAGGATTAAAATAGTAATATTCTAAAGAGCTTAGGTATGCTATAATTTTGGAATTTCTCCATGTGGAAGAGCTCTGAGCATTTCTTAATGTATTTTTTTTTTCTAGGATCAAGAATTAAATAGATCTACTATACAAAGACTGACCAAATGCCTTTTACCATGGGCCAAATTGCTGAAGACAATTATTTTCATGAAACATAACATCCTATAGTGAGTAATAACTATATGTTTTATTTATGTGATTATACTTAAAAGTTTACTTTAATTAAATCTATTTAATTACATTCTGATCTTCCTCCCTTTCCATTCCTTCCTTTCTTCCCTCCTTCCTCTATCTCTCTCTTCCTTTATTCTTTCCTTCCTCTCTTCCCTCCTTCCGTCCTTCCTTCCTTTCTGATTTTCATTTTTCATCTCTCTATATCATTACATTTAAACTGCCATTAAGCAGGATTCCTTGAGACATAATTTTAAGGAGAAAAATATTTTTTGAGAATTACTGAACTTACACTTTTCAATCAGAATTATTTTTGGTAAAACACTAAACTTATATAGTGAGTTCTGATCAATATCAAGCTTACTAAGGAATTTTCAAAGCCTAAGGAATAAAAACTACATGTCTGATCATCTGGGATTATTCCAGTCTAGGGATACTATAAACAAAGCTAATATAATTTTTTTTAATGTGGCTAATAGCTAGAATTATAGTTGATAGATCAAATGATAGGAATATGCTTACTTTTATCAATAACTCAGAAATTTTAACAGTGTTTATATACTTTTACACTCTCATCAACAATGTCTGAGAATTCTGGTTGCTCCACATCCACAGCAATTTTGGTGTGCTCAGTCTTTATTATTTGTTTGAAAGTGCTAGTTGTTCAGTGTACTCTGACTCTTTGTGACCCTATGGACTGTGGCCTGCCTGGCTCCTCTGTCCATGGCATGCTCCAGGCAAGAATACTGGAGTGGGTAGCCATTCCTTTCCCAGGTATCTTCCTGACCCAGGGATTGAACCTGAGTTTCCTATACTACAGGCAGATTCTTTACCATCTGAGCCACAAGGGAAGCCCAAAGGATCAGAAATAGTTGCGGAAACCTGGGATTGAACCAGGGACCTCTAGATCTTCAGTCTAACACTCTCCCAGTTGAGTCATTTCAGCCACTCACTATTGTTTGTTTAATTGAGTTATAATTACCATATAACATTGTGTAAGTTTAAGGTGTCCAACTTGTTGAATTGATACATTTGTACATTGCTATATGATTACCACCATTGCCTTAATTAACACCTTTATCATGTCACATAATTATCTTTTGTGTGTGTGTGGTGAGAACAATTAAGACCTAGTCTCTTAGCAAATTTGAAGTTTATACAGAAGTGTTGACTGTAATCACTATGCTGTACTATTGTAATATCTCCAGGATTTACTTATCTACTAGTTGCAACTTTGTATTGTTAAACCACATCTCTTCAATTCTGCCACTATCTAACCCCTGATAACCACAATTCTATTCTTTGTTATTACAAATTTACCCTTTTTATATTCCATGTTTAAGTGATGTTATACTTATCTGCCTTACTATAACTTACCTCACATAACATAACACCCTCAAGGGCTATCCTTGTTGCAAATGGCAGGATTTCCTTCTTTCTCATGGATCAATAATATCACTTTGTATGAATATATATACCACATCCTTATCAATTCATCTGTTGATGGACACTTAAGTTGTTTCCACATATTGGCTATTGTGAATAATGCTGCAGTAAATATGGATTACAGATGTATTCTCAATATCTTTTCATTTATTTTAGATATCACAATAAACTGTGGAAAATTCTGAAAGAGATGGGAATACCAGACCATCTGACCTGTCTGTTGAGAAACCTGTGTGCAGGTCAGGAAGCAACAGTTAGAACTGGACATGGAACAGACGTTCCAAATAGGAAAAGGAGTACTTCAAGGCTGTATATTATCACCCTGCTTATTTAACTTATATGCAGAGTACATCATGAGAAATGCTGGGCTGGAAGAAACACAAGCTGGAATCAAGATTTCTGGGAGAAATATCAGTAACCTCAGATATGCAGATGACACCACCCTTATGGCAGAAAGTGAAGAAAAACTAAAGAGCCTCTTGATGAAAGTGAAAGAGGAGAGTGAAAAAGTTGGCTTAAAACTCAACGTTCAGGAAACTAAGATCATGGCATCTGGTCCCATCACTTCATGGGAAATAGATGGGGAAACAGTGTCAGACTTTATTTTTTTGGGCTCCAAAATCACTGCTGATGGTGATTGCAGCCACAAAATTAAAAGACGCTTACTCCTTGGTAGGAAGGTTATGGCCAACCTAGATAGCATATTTAAAAGCAGAGACATTACTTTGCCAACAAAAGTCCATCTAGTCAAGGCTATGGTTTTTCCAGTGGTCATGTATGGATGTGAGAGTTGGACGGTGAAGAAAGCTGAGCGCCGCAGAATTGATGCTTTTGAACTGTGGTGTTGGAGAAGACTCTTGAGAGTTCCTTGGACTGCAAGGAGAGCCAATCAATCCATCCTAAAAGAGATCAATCCTGGGTGTTCATTGGAAGGTCTGATGTTGAAGCTGAAACTCCAATTCTTTGGCCACCTCATGCGAAGAGTTGACTCATTGGAAAAGACCCTAATTCTGGGTAGGATTGGGGGCAGGAGGAGAAGGGGACAACAGAGGATGAGATGGTTGGATGGCATCATGGGTTGATGGACATGGGTTTGGGTAGACTCCGGGAGTTGGTGATGGACAGAGAGGCCTGGTGTGCTGCAATTCACAGGGTCGCAAAGAGTCGGACACGACTGAGCGACTGAACTGAACTGAACTGATACACATAATTCATAATTTCCTCTCTTGTTCTTTCCTTTCTTAGCATTCCTTCATCACTTTTAAATATGGTTTTATAATTTGGGTGCCCTGAATTCTATTCTGTTTCTTAAAGGCAGTAATGAGTTTGATTTGCCTCTTAGTTTTAAGGACCAATATATAAATAGCTCATCCAGATTTATTCCCTTCTTCAGTATGTCATTCCTTCATCCAAATGTTGAGTCCCTATCAAGAGCAATTTGTTTTCACCCTTCCTCTTCCTCCTTCCTTCATCATCTCTTTCTTTTTTGTGTAATCTCTTTTTTGCTTGTTTGTTTGTAAGATCATTGGTACTATAAAAGCATACTTTTAAACTAAGAATGTGTAAGGAATGCTGAAATCCTGTCTTTCTAAATATTATACTTATATTTTGTCCTTTTCTTACTACCATGTTTCTCATTGAAATTTATCAAAGTTTAGAAAGGAAGCATCTTTTTTCCCTTCAAAGCCTAATTGAAAATGGAGTTTTATTTTATAGTGATTCGCCATGCCATGCTTCAGTTGTGTCTGACTCTGTGCAAGCCAATGAACTGTTGCTTGCCAGTTTCCTCTGTCCTTGGGATTCTACAGGCCAGAATACTGGAGTGGATTGTCATTCCCTTTTCCAGGGGATCTTCCTGACCCAGAATCAAACCGGCATGTCTTACCTCTAACCTGCCTTGGCAGGTGGGTTCTTTACCACTAGCACAACCTGGGAAGCACTATAGTACCTTAAAACATTTTAAAATACATCTTCAGTAACTCAATTCATGTCCAATATTCTTTTTGTTAGACATTGATCTTGATACAAATAAAACCTACTTTATTCATTCATTCATTCATCCATTAATTCACTTAACTCATATTTATTCAGCTCTAGCTATATGCAACAGGTTTTTTTCAAGTGACAAAAGTATAAATATGACCAAAAATGGCATAGCCTTGCAGCTTAGTAAGAAAGAATAATATTCAACAGAGCATCACACAAACAAACAAATAAAAGTTTGAATAGGATAAAATATATGAAGGAGAGAGTCATGATGATAAAGTACTCATCAGGTGAAAATCACTTACGTATGGAGGCTAGAGTAAGCTTTCCTGAGGAAGTGACTACTGAATTAAGATCTGACAGAAAATGTTAACTAAAGTAGTATCTCATTTAATTTCAATTCAGTGAGTTATAATATTAACATTAAAGATGGTTCCTTTTGTGTTCTTTTTTTTTTTAATAAAGGAGAGAACTGACTATTAGGTCACTTTGGGCTAATACTTTTTTGGACAGCAGACACACACACACACAAAAAAAAGATCTGATAGAAAGTAAGATTCAACTAGACAAGGGCTGAATGCAGTGGATGAGCAGGGAAAGAAAATTTCAGACAAGCTAAATAGCCTGGAATGTTCAAGATGGAACTGAAAAGAGGTCAGAATAGTTGGAACATAGAGCATGAGGTGAGAAGATAATGCTAAATGAGACCTGTGAGGCAGATGGAGAACAGATGATTGAGGGTTTGTGAGCCAGGCTAAATTTCAGTCTTTGTCCTTAGAGCAATGAATACCAACATAATCTTTGTCATTAGCTTTCACAACATTTGCAGCCTGACAGCATGAGTTTCTCTTGTTTACAGGTAATTAAGAAAGTTTTTCCCTCACATTATAGATGTCGATATCCTAACAGGAATTTTAATATCATACACAATAAAATAGGAAAAATAAACATAAAATTCTGCATGAAAAACATAAAAGGAAAATATTTACAAATGTATTTTATTTAATAAACTAAACTTATCTAATGTTAATGAAAGGGTGGTTTATGTTTCATAATTGAGGTCTTATTTCTTTTGGATACTATTTAAAACATACTGTTTAAGCACATATCTGAACATAATTAGGACATATCTGAAAGAAACTCTAAGTGGCTGTGAAAGTGAAAGTCGCTCAGTCATGTCCAACTCTTTGCGACCCCATGGACTGTATAGTCCATGGAGTTCTCCAGGCCAGAATACTGGAGTGGGTAGCCTTTCCCTTCTCCAGGGGATCTTCCCAACCCAGGGATAGAACCCAGGTCTCCCATATTGCAAGCAGATTCTTTACCGCCTGAGCCACAACGGAAGCCCTAAAAATGAAAGTGAAAGTGGCTGCAGTGTTTTTCGAAATCACAGTTTATGAGCTCACTGGGGTATGGTCATATCTTTTTTAATCTTGTAAGAAATATGAATTAAGCACATTGCTTTGGTGGAAACTCAGAGGAGTAATTACATAGCTACACATGAGCAAGCCTGAACCTATTACAAACAGTATTTAGCAATGTATGTCTTATTTCTGAAATACCCATTTGCATGCATAAAAATTACCAATATTTATATTCAAATAAAAACAATACAATATATAATTGATGAATAACCTAAAACTCCATACTCCTCCAAATATTTCTTTTAAGTCTGAGGGAAATGTATCCTGTTGAGAAATATCTGATGAAATCCAGCTGTATTTTATTCTCATTTCAATCTATCATCGTAGAAAATATTGACTATATTTCCCCTCAGATACGCAGCTGTCAACTATCCAACTATGGGCCTAGATTTACATTTTAGTTTTATTTCCTACCTATTCATTTTCATTTAAAACACTTGTTCCATGAAACTAGCATTTGCTGTGTGAAAAAGGAAAGCAGGATGTGCAATCTCATCAAACCTGTCAATGAATGTTCATGGGCACATCAAATAATATTCGTTAAATTCAAGGGAATACATTTCCACCTTAAGAGATGGTAAAAATCACTATACATCTATGTGCATTGTATGCATGTTCAGTCACTCAGCCGTGTCTGACTTTTTGCAACCACACAGACTGTAGGTCCTCTGTCCATGGAATTTTCCAGGCAAGAATATTGGAACAGGAGGCCACCTCCTTCTCCAGGGGATCTTCACAACCCAGGCGCCAAACCCATGTCTCTTATATCTCCTGCACTGGTAGGAAGATTCTTTATCACTGTGTCACTGAGCATTATTCCTATTATATTTATTATTCCAGTAAAAAGATTTCTATTGTGTGCCAGTAGTGATAAGAATCCCTGTCCCTTCATTCCCCCACCCAAGTGTGCAAGCATATTGAGTCATGTCCAACTCTTTGTGACCCCATGGACTCTAGCCCACTAGGCTCCTTTGTCCATGGGATTCTCCAGGCAAGAATACTGCAGTGAGCTGCCATTTCCTTCTCTAGGGAATGTTCCTGACTTAGGGATCAAACACTTGTCTCTTGTGTCTCCTGCATTGGCAGGTCAGTTCTTTACCAGCTGAGCCACCAGGGAAGCCCAACCCCAAGAGGCATATTCAAATACCTGCAAAGTGTTTCTGCTCACTTTGAAAGTAGGCCAAGTTACAAAAGACCCTGGATAGTTGTATAGACTTTGAGATCTTTGGAAAACTTAAAGAGGCTTTGCAATCATCAGCAGAGAGAGGATGTATTAGTGAAGATATGCAAGGATGCAGTGGTAAATTCCAATAGCCATCACCCAGAAGAATAAAAAAATATATATATTTATTTCTCATAAAACAATTCTTGGTGATGGAACCATTCTCTTCAGTGTGGTTTTGCAAGAATCCTAGTTCCTTCTGTCTAACAGCTCAGCTATCCCAGAGGATATCACTTGCAATAGATTCAGTCACTGGGTTGGGAAAAAGAGATTATAGAAGAGACACATTGGTTTCTTAAAAGACTTAATTTAGAAATAGTGTATGTCAGTTCCATTTACTATCTACTGGGAAGGACTAATCATATAATCGTTCATAATTGCAAAGGAACTGAGAAATACAGTTCTTGCCTAAGTATTCAGTTTCAAGCTACAACTCTCTACTATGGAGAGGAGATAGTTTTGGAGATAGCTTCTTGTCTCTGACTCAGAGAAGTGTTTCTCTTCAATATTCTGGACATAGGAAGGCATTTTGTTGGTTTTATTTTATTGCTTGTTCATTTTTCTGGCCAACTATGTATATATGAAGGTCACAAAAGCTAAGAAACTTATACTAGCAACTATAATTTGTAATAAATCTATAAGCACCAAGAGTCAGCACATAGCTCAGATCACTAAACAGAGGAAGCAATTGTAACTCAACATTCTGTATCACCTAGAAAAAAAATAAAGCATGAATTTCTGTGAATAAGGTGAATGGGTCTTCTTAGAGTTTGGGATTAAGGTGGCATTCCAAGTGATGATATAGCAAATATTTTTCTTATTTCACTACATGTTTATAAAATTCTATTATTTTACTATATGCTAGGAATATTATTCTATGTTATGAAAATTCTGATGATTCCAGGAGAAAAGAATATGCCCCAAGAAATCATGCATGAAATGAATTATCTTCAGAAAGTAAATGCAAAATCTGGTTTAACATGGTGGCAATAAAGTCTGACTAACTAAGATGGTTTTAAAATTAGAAATGTTAATGTCCACCTGCCCTACTCTCTAGTCTCTTTTTTGCCAGTAGAAATACTCATTAAGTTCATAGTGGATTATTTTTGAACAATAAACACTCTTATTTCATAAGCTAAGAAGAGATGGAAGAGGGTTTATTTGCATCTCTGAACCAGATTTTGCTCAGATAGGACTCCAGCAACATGTACGAGCCATCTGCTCAGCCACACCAGCCAGGCCTCTATACTCAAAACTTTTCCTGCTGATTTTTCATCCTTTAGAAAATCGATGATGTCGATTATCATTTTCTTCTCATCCTATTTTTTTTTTTCTGGATTTTATTTCACTTTAAATAAAATCTTAGCGTTATCTTCCTAAAAGGTCATCTTTGACCTTCTCTGAAGGAGTAAAGGCAGTGGTCAGAGAGACTCTGGCATGTATCAGTACAATGTGCCTTGGAGGACCATGATGCAGATCTTTACTCTAGATTATGTCCATGTCTCTAGCTTCCTACTGCCTTTGAAACCCAAGGATACCTGTTCGAGGACCACAGGACTTCAAAACATCCTTACCACAGATTATGTGTACACAGAAAAGACTCAACTTGTATTTTTTGGAAGGCATTTCAGCACATACCTCAGTTTCTTGCGTTGGAGCTTTCTTTTGCCTCCCTCTTTTCATACCTGGGACATGTCCATTCTTCAGTTCTGGATGAAAAGAGAAATTTTGATTAATAATGAAAGCTGTTTTTACTGTCATATATCTATACACTTGGGCTTCCCCGGTGGCTCTGTGTATTCTTGCCTGGAAAATTCCATGGACAAAGGAGTCCAGAGTACATGGGGTCACAAAGAGTTGGACATGACTGAATGTGCATGCATGCTTGGGGTTGGGGATGCAGGGGCAGGGATTCTTATAACTACTGGCACACAATAGAAATCTTTTTACTGGAAATGTGATAAATGTGATATTAATAATGAATGGTGACACAGTGGTAAAGAATCTGCCAATGCAGGAAATATAAGAGACACAGTTTTGATTCCTGGGTTGGGAAGATCCCCTGGAGAAGGAAATGGCTAAGTGCTCCAGCATTCTTCCTGGAGAATCCCATAGACAGAGGAGCCTGGTGGGCTACAGTGCATGGGGTTGCAAAGAGTCAGACACAATAGCAACCGAGCACACACACATCTATGTACTTGCACTAACCAAGAATAAACCTAAAAGTCCACTAAGACATTTGTGTTTTCCTATAAAAACTGATTCCTGTAAAAAAACCAAGACATCATGGTGTGCAAACTTCTTCTAGGCAAGTTGAAGGATGTTGGTTTTAGGAATAAATGGGAAATGTGTAAATCATCCAGTATTCTGTGGGTATTGTCATTTAAATGGCAATATATGCAACATAAATTTAAAATTCAAAATTTTATGTATGATGATTTTTTTTACCTTTTCATGTAAATCAATAGCCAGTGGCTGTTTTTTCTTCAGGGTACACCTTACTACACCTTAGTGGTGAATATGTGGTCATCCCAATAGCCCAAGTTTAAACTCAAGTTCTGCTCCTTACTTACTTACTTAAAGTTTGGGTCTATTACTTTTCTTCTCTCTCTCTCTCTCTCTTTTTTTTTTTTTTCAGCTTCCCTACCTATATAAGCCAGGTAATAATAAAAATAGCACATGACCCTTGCATTAAGTGAAATTAAATGTATTCCCACAAAGAGCCCAAAAGTATGCCAAGAACATAATAAATTTTATTATTATTCTTTATTTGCCTAACAGTTTTATTAAAGTTAAAAGTACATAAGGAAGTATCATATTTACTTAAAAAGCAAGAATATAAAACTAGCAAATATTTACAAAAACAAACAGTAACAATATATAATAATAAAAATGTTCTTTCAAATTATTGGAGATCAGCTCAACTTCAAGCCATTTTTTGAAAGTAAATCATTATTAATGTAGATATAAAAATCCACCACTTTTCATCTTTACAGTGTTCAAAAAATAGTACAATTACAGGTGTATGTGGGATTTGAGGCAATTAAACCAAATGTGAGGTGGAGAAAAAAATAGATTCTGTAAATAAAATCTGAAATACCCATTTTATACATAGTAACAAACAAGTAGGTATAATTATATATAGTCTATTACCCAGGCTCTAAGATTTAACATTTAATTAAAATTTTCTCATTTATTCCATATTCTAACATTCATCACTGCCAGCTTTTGGTATAAAAACTTTTTAAGAAAGAAACTTCTATTTAAAGATGATTTTTCTCTAGTTAAGTAGACGTTTCTATCAGCTTTTTCTTGTTTTACTGCTGAATGTGTATGAGATTTCCAGGATCATTAGACCTCTGAGAACAGAAACCACAATAAAAGGCTACAAATAAAATGAACAGAAACAAAGGAACTCATGAAACAGGCAAATTGCATAAAAGAGATGAGAATTTATTTTGAAAGTAATAATCTGAGAAGAGAATCAACTATAAGATGCTGTAAAAAGGAAAAGTCAGAAAATTAAAGGAGCTCTCAGGAATCAAAAGAAACATAAATTTTAAAAATCAAAACTTTAATATCAGGTAGGAAGGTAGAAGGATAAAGATAATGAAATTCTCTTCCAAATTAAAGACAGGCAAAGCATAGGATAGTAAGAGAGAAAATATAAGGAAACTGAGAATCAATATAGGAATTCAAGCATGCATTTTTTGAAATTGCATTAAGAAGAAAAAGAAAAACTAAAGGAAAAGATATCAGAGAAATAATGTAACAATTATCTTCAGCATAAACTTGCATAATTTTCTCTATGCATATGTGCTCAGCATAATGGATGTAAAAAAAAAACCCTCATTAAGGCATATAATTGTTAAACTGAAAGATGGAGTGACAGAGAGAGAAAAAGAGTGAGAGAAAGCTTTAAAAGTAGGAAAAAAAGGTGAGAGGGGTGATCACAAAACTTTTTGAACATAAGTATCCTGACAGCAACACTGAGAGCTAGAAGAAAATGAAAAAAAAATCTCAAAATTATGAGGGGCAATTGATTTCAATTCCGAGTTATGTACGTAAATAAGTCATCAATTTGAGAGTGGGATAAAGAAAATTTTAGATAAGCAAGTCACCCAAAATTTCACTCCTGTGACCTCTCTTTTTGGTGAAATCAACAAAAATCAGCGCTTAAATCACAGAAAAGGAAGATTTCAAGTTCTGAAAACAGACCATTTGATAAACAAAAATGATAAGGAGACTCATCAGAATGAGAGTCAAGAGAATTGGAGCATCCTTGCATGCATAGCTGGTCCAGATTTGAGCAAGACAACAGCTCACAAGGAGAAAGGTGTATGTAGTGAACAGATCTGGCGGGGGTGGGGAAGGGCGGGGGCGCGGGATTTCCTCTGGCTTCTATACTGAGAAGCTGTTTTAGACTGTTAGTGTGAAGAACTAGCAATAGGTACATAGAGAAATGAACATATAAATGAGACCTAATTGATTCTCGGAAAAATGAAAAAGTAGAACTGAGCAAATGTAAATGTAAACACAGTGAATCACTTGACTCAGAGTAAATGATATCTATTTGGTCATAATATTGTAAATGCTGAAAATCAATTTGGCCAAAAACTGTATAACTATATTAGGTAGAAGCAAGGGACAGTATTGTACTTGAGCTGATTAAACCATAAAAACAAGTCAAGAGATTATGCTTAGCAATGTTAAATAAAATAGCAAGGTAAGCATTACCATTAAAAAAAATGGAAGTAAATACCAGATAAAATTGCAATATAATAATACAAAAATAATATAATAATCAGGACTTCAGTGTAGGTGGATAGTTCACTTACATCTTACTAGGAACTTTTTACTTTGAAACTTGGTCGATGTATTAGCTTAAAGATACATATACTATTTAATATGCACATTTCTCCTTTATATCTGGCTTAAGTAAAAGTAGACCTCCCATTCCTCAGTGGTTCCAAGAAGGGCACTGCCAAACTTATTTGCTCTTCTGAGTCTTAGTTAATTAGCCCCTCTATGGGATGAGGAATTAAGTGAACACTAGCAGATTCTCCAAATGTGGTTAAGAAAGCATGCAGAGAGCCATTGCCTTGACAGGAGGGATAAAGAGTGAAGGCAAATCACTTCCAAGTTGTCAGGGACTCGAATTAGAACTGGAACAGATTTTTAAAGTGTGAGCCAAGGAGTTTTGTGGATTTTTAGCCTGGGTTTGACAGAGCAGAGTGGCCAGTTCCCTCTTGTTCCATCAGTGCTCTGTGCTTATGGCCAAAGGAGGAAAAAAACAAAAAAAATTGAACTTTTGACTGAATATTTTCTAAAATATATCTTGGAATTCATATACTACAGTAAAGGTCAGAAAACTATACCCTGTTGGCCAAATCTCACCCTTTACCCATTTTTATATGGTCGTTTATGCTTGCCATATGGTAGAAAAAAATTTTAAAATAAGAGTGTTTTGTAATACATGAAAATTATTTGAAATTCAAAGTTTAATGTTGACAATTAAAACTGCATTGGGACACAGCCATTTCCAACCATTTACTTATCCTCTCTGGATGCTCCTGCACTCTAGCACAGTTTGAGATGTTTCCCAAGAGACTGTTAGGCCCACAGTCTAAAATATTGACTATGAGACCCTTTACAAAAAAAGTCTGCCAACCCCTGTACTGAAAGAATATATATTATCTCATCAAAATGTTTAATTTTTTGGTCTCTCCCATACATACTCCATGAGAGAAAACAGCAATGTTGATGGATAGTGAAATTGCTGAACAAGTTACGGAAATTAGTTGCAACAAGCCTCCATAGTTTAAACTCTCACAGTCATTTGATAAGTTTAGTCAGCAACGTGATAGATAGATAGAGCTCACCTCAAATCAAGTATCATATATATTGGAGACAGTTCAATCTTCACTCTCTCTAGACGAACTTAGCTACCCAGGAACTGGAGATTTGTGTGAACTAGCAGTTCTGTAGACTGTGATTAAATTCTCAAAATTGAAACTTTGAGAACCAAGGTTATAAAACAACTACTCTGTCAATGTGGTTGTCCTGTGCAATTGGTCATTGTTCAATTAACTAGTTTGCATTAGTGTCTCCCAAATGGAGAAAGTGACTTATTCAGTTGGTGACTCCAGACAAGCAAACAGATTTAACTGGGGAGAATCGTAGGAAAGAGCAAAAAAATTATGGGCTGTAGACACTCTGAACTTCTCAGTTACTTTTGCCCTGTCATTTGGAAGTCATTTAGAAGTCAGGGAGTCAGATAATTCAAACTGAAGTAACACTGACAAACTTCTTTTGGAGAGGAATAGGACTCATAGTTGAAACTGAAAATGACTATCTCACTTTTTTTGTTATATTCAGGAATTTTCAAGCTGGAATCAAGATTGCCAGGAGAAATGTCAATAACCTCAGATATGCAGATGACACCACCCTTATGGCAGAAAGTGAAGAAGAACTAAAGAGCCTCTTGATGAAAGTGAAAGAGGAGAGTGAAAAAGTTGGCTTAAAGCTCAACATTCAGCAAACAAAGATCATGGCATCCAGTCCCCTCAGTGAGCAAATTTGGAAAACTCAGCAGTGGCCATAGGACTGGAAAAGGTCACTTTTCATTCCAATCTCTAAGAAAAGCAATGCCAAAGAATGCTCAAACTACTGCAAACTTGCGCTCACATCACACGCTAGTAAAGTAATGCTCAAAATTCTCCAAGCCAGTCTTCGATAATATGTAAACCATGAACTTCCAGATGTTCAAGCTAGTTTTAGAAAAGGCAGAGGAATCAGAGATCAAATTGCCAACATCTGCTGGATCATCGAAAAAGCAAGAGAGTTCCAGAAAAACATCTATTTATGCTTTATTGACTATGCCAAAGCCTCTGACTGTGTGGATCACAACAAACTGCGGAAAATTCTGAAAGAGATGGGAATAACACACCAACTGACCTGCCTCTTGAGGAATCTGTATGCAGATCAGAAAGCAACAGTTAGAACTGGACATAGAACAACAGACTGGTTCCAAAGAAGAAAAGGAGTATGTCAAGGATGTATTGTCACCTTGCTTATTTAACTTATATGCAGAGTACATCATGAGAAACACTGGGCTGGATGAAGTACAAGCTGGAATCAAGATTGCCGGGAGAAATATCAATAACCTCAGATATGCAGTTGACACCACCCTTATGGCAGAAAGCAAAGAAGAACTAAAGAGCCTCTTGATGAAAGTGAAAGAGGAGAGTGAAAAAGTTGGCTTAAAGCTCAACATTCAGAAAACAAAGATCATGGCATCTGGTCCCATCACTCCATGGCAAATAGATGGGGAAGCAGTGGAAAAGTGGCTGACTTTATTTTGGGGGGCTCCAAAATCACTGCTGATGGTGACTGCAGCCATGAAATTAAAAGACACTTACTCCTTGGAAGGAAGGTTATGGCCAACCTAGATAGCATGTTTAAAAGCAGAGACATTACTTTGCCAACAAAAGTCCGTCTAGTCAAGACTATGGTTTTTCCAGTGGTCATGTATGGATGTGAGAGTTGGACGGTGAAGAAAGCTGAGCGCCGCAGAATTGGTGCTTTTGAACTGTGGTTTTGGAGATGACTCTTGAGAGTCCCTTGGACTTCAAGGAGCTCCAACCAGTCCATCCTAAAGGAGATCAGTCCTGGGTGTTCATTGGAAGGTCTGATGTTGAAGCTGAAACTCCAATACTTTGGCCACCTGATACAAAGAGCTGACTCATTTGAAAAGACCCTGATGCTGGGAAACTTTGAGGGCAGGAGGAGAAGGGGACGACAGAGGATGAGATGGTTGGATGGCATCACCAACTCAATGGACATGGGTTTGGGTGGACTCAGGGAGTTGGTGATGGACAGGAAGCCTGGCATGCTGCAGTCCATGGGGGTCGCAAAGAGTCAGACACAACTGAGCAACTGAACTGAACTGACTCAGCGAGCACTGCCTCCAGCATTAGAGCACACAGATCCCAGGCCTTTCCCTCCAACCACCACATTCTTTGGCTATTAATCTGGATACTATGCTACTCAGAAAACAAAACTTCATAAGGAAAATGCATGGTGTTGGACAGGAAGCCAAACAGACATGCACGCCCCCACACATACTGGTTTGTTAATTCATTCAACAAATGTTTTCTGAATACCACTGTGTACAAGGTAACATATTTTAGAACTGAAGGTACGTCAATTGGGTACTATTATAATTGTAGATGTACTATTGAAACAGATGAGGAAGAAATCTCTTGGCATCTTTTATAATTCTGGACTCAGCCTTCTCCAAGGCTGTCAGCTCTAGATCTGCATTTCCTTAGTATAACTATATGGATAAATTATGAAGTGAGAGAAAATGGAATTCAAGGTGAAAAAAAAATATAGTGAAATTTAAATAATAAAACTTTAACATTCTAAGATACGACAAAGATCCCAATAATTATATTTGTAGAAGTATGAGCAGAAATCTATGGGGGAGAGTTATGAAAATGTCCCATAGCTGGCAAAAAGCAGATGATGTATTTCATATTTGTAGGGTAAATAAAGTTAATGCACTCATAAAAATTGTAATTATATTTTTCAGATTTCCGTGTACTTGTTATGATGACTCACTGTGATATATAAAGAACAGAGTTGGTTTATGTACATTGAACATCATATTATATTCCTATCTAAATCTATGAGTTTCAAACCTTTTACATGCATCTATATATCTCTGTAGTGTTCCATCAATACTCACAACTTCACTGTAGTTTGCTCCTATGATCATTTAAAAGAAACTTCACATAAACTTTTTATTTTAATTTTATTTGAAATTTCTGACATAAATATTATGATGTCAGAGTTTTAAGGTTTTTTTTTGCCTAAATCTGTTGATGTCTTTCTTAATTTTAAGTTTTAAAGTCCTTTAGTTTTTGATGTGGGCTGTGTAGTTAAACTTATTTTTGGTCTCCTAAAGTGAGTTCTTTTTTCTCTTAAGAGATAATCTTATCATAAACAATGTAAAATGTATTTGTTAAGCTTTTTTTTTTAATGTTTTATGTTGCGTATTTCCCATAGATATATACCTATTCATTGACTAGTTTGATTTTTCCAATTGACCTTTTGGGAATCAAAGACATTCCTAAATTTTTTTGTCTGTTTTCTTTAGTCATAAATAACAACTTGCCTTAATACACAATTAATTAATCTGTCTTTCCTTTCTCAGAAATCTGCAGGCCCTGCTCCTTTGACATCTGCATTTAATACCCCCCTACAAGGCTGAAGAAAGGCATGAGTTTACATTTTGCTTTATCGGGGACTAGATTCTTCTGAAATGATCTCTGAATTTTAAAGATTCTCTCTAAAGTTTAAGTTTGGTATCTATCTATCTATTGACTACTTATCTATATCTATCTACCAATCTCTCTATAGTCTATCTACATATTCTTCTCTTTGCTTTTCTCTGAGCAAGTTTAACATTCATGGCTTCATTAAAATTATAAAAATTTTCTTAAAATTTTGATTTGTTGTTTTTGTTGTTAATTCTCTTGGTCAGGGAAACCAATCATCACTATGTTTTCCATTGATTATGCTCCCAAATTATGATTTTGTCTTTATGACTTTAATTTGTAATTTTCCTCAAACATTTGAAAGATTTTTCTCAGACATGTTCTCAATGTGATTTGTTTTGGTGTTTTAATTCTGTTCTTTTCTGTTCCTGAGCATGTTTTCAAATTGTTAAATAGTGTCCCCATTTTAATTCTTTTCATAAATTCTCTTTTCATTGCATTTTATTACTTTATCACTTTTTGTCTGAAAGTGGTTTTCTTTTTTTGAGAATTCCTGAGAGGATGCTGTTTTAGCCTGCAATTTCATTTTATTTCTGTTGCAATATATCCAACACGTTATTCATCTCTATAGTGTCTGACATTTCCCTTTTCCCATTTTTTTCTGTACTTGAAAAAGAATTATGTAAGATTCACTTTTGCTGTGTGTTATTTTCAGTTTACTTATCTTTGAAGAGGCACAGTTTTTTGTGGGCTTAGTCTTTTATCAAAACTCTTGTAAGGGGATGCACTTATTTTTTGCTGCATTTATATGGGACATTTTTGATAATTCTCATAGATATTGTAAATGTGTGGTCTTGGGTTGATTTTATATACTGTATTCAGTACTTGGAATGTCTTAGATTTGCAGGAGGAGAGGTAATAAGAAAATGAACACCCTGGAACATTGTATTCTAGGATACGTACATTTTATAAAATTTATAAATTTTATGAAACTTGTATACTGTAGTTCCATTAAGCCCAAGGCACACTCTGTCCAATTGTTTTCATATGTAACTGGAATAAGTAAATTTTGGAACGTGGATGGGAAAGACAATGATTAAATATGTAAACAGTAATTTTTGATAGAGAAGTATCTTCTGAAGAGAAATAAAACAGAGATTGAAGAGTTTCAAAAGGAATGGCTCAGATGGTAACGAATCTGCCTGCAATGCAGGAGACCCGGGTTCAATCTCTGGGTTGGGAAGATCCCTGGTGAAGAGAATGGCTACCCATTCCACAACTTTTGCCTGGAGAATTCCATGAACAGAGGATCCTGGTGGGCTATAGTCCATGGGGTTGCGAAGAGTCAGACACAATTGAGCAGCTAATACTTTATGAAGGAAAGTAAAACCTGAGAGCTTGACTGAACTATAAAAGGAGATATTTAAAATCAACCATTCATAATTTTATTGTTTAATTTCACTAAGGACAGTTTCCATGATAGTCTTAAAAGGGAGAAAGATACCTTTGGGTATTAGCATATACCTTTATCTCCTAACCTCTTTACCTCTCCCTTCTTTCCACCTGAAGTTGAAGGCGGATCAGCCATTATGTGACCAGAAAGAACAAACACAAGGGAGGCTAAACAGAAAATTTTATAAGTAAATCTGAAAATACACAGATATTCTGTGGAAAAAAGCAAAATAAAGCTTGTTTTCAGGGGCAGAAACAAGAGAATTTTCCTCTGGAATGGTGAGCAGAATAATAGCCCTCCAAGACCCTCAAGTCCTGATCCCCAGAACTGTGAATGCTACTTGGCTAAAGGACTTTGAAGATTTGACTGTTAAGATCTTTGAGATCATCCTGAATTAGCTGGGTGGGGCTAGTCTAATCACATGGGTCTCCTAGCTGTGGTGAGAATGAGATCTGACTGTGAAAAAGTAGTCAGAGATGCAACGCTGCTGACTTTGAAGATGGAGGGAAAGAGCTATGAGTCAAGGAATCTAAGTCAAGTCAAGCAAGTCAAGGAATCCAAGACCTATTTTTGTTGTTGTTAAGTCACTAAAAGTCATGTCTGACTCTTTGAGATCCATGAACTGCAGCATGCCAGGATTCCTTGTTCTTCACTATCTCCCAGAGTTTGCTCATATTCATGTGCATTGAGTCGGTGATGCTATCTAACTATCTCATCCTCTGCCTCCCTCATTGGAAAAGACTCTGACGCAGGGAAAGATTGAAGGTAAAGTGACCTATAGGAGCTAGAGAATTCAAGACAACTGATTCTCCCCTAGAGCCTTCAAAAAGGAATGTAATCATGCCAACACCTTGCTTTGACCCCACTAATACCTGCAATTAATTGACTTGTGCCTTGGAGTAGTGTAAGATAATAAATGTGTGTCATTAGAAGCCAATAAATTAGTGGTAATTTTTTACAGCAGCTACAGAAAGCTAATACACCTGGCAAAACTTCCAAATGAACAGTCAGAGGCAGTACTTCTGTTCAAACACAAAAAGACCCCACCCCCCAAAAGAAAGTGTTATCCTGTTGGCATTCCAGACATATTTCATTTCCATCTCCTGCTTTGTCCTTAACTACATTCTTCAGGAGGTTTGGGGGTAAGAAAATTGACATCCACACTTGTTGGGAAAAGAGAAAGATAGTAAAGCTAGACTCCATAGAGATGATTTCAGGGGAGAGGCGACATCTAGGGACAGGATCAGATGACATATATTTTACAGGTTTCTTTGGACTGCCACAAATAGGGGGCTTATCTTGGAAGAAGAGACACATCTATGCAGTGAAATTGTTATAAACATTTGGCTCTGTGTCCCAGCACCTGCTCTTCTCTTCCATAAGATTTGTTATGCTGCCACAAAGATAGCTCTTCTACAGGCCTCATTCCTCCAAGGTAGGAAGCGAGATATGGGGCATGTTTTTCATGTCTATTTTGGCAGGCTGGGTGGTGTTTATTATGGCTTGTTCGTTAATTCTGATAACAGTAGAATACCCTGCCCAGTCTCCCTGTGGCTTGGCCCTGCTTCAGACCCACACCCCACCAAACGACAAGACAGGTATGGTACATTTCAAATCCTAGGGCACTGGACTTTTATGTGTTAGAGAAAAAATATGGGTTATCTGAAATCCTTTTTATTTCATTTTTTATGTTGTATTGCAAATAGCAGATGCTGTTCAATGTTTATAATATAATAAATTTCTGAGTTTCCTTATAAATAACGTTTCCTTCTTTTTGATTCCTCTTTTGAAAAGAGTTGGAGGTGTGGGAATTTTTAAGAATGACTTTTAAAACCACTGTCTTTTCCAGAAATTTAAGCAAGCTTGTGAAATTGTGCTTGTAATAGAAAAAACAATTCCTTCTGTACTGACCCGTCATGATTTCCCAACTTATCTGAACCTCTCACCATTTCCATTGAGAAAGGTGAAACTATCTGGACCAATGGATATTCAGAAGTCATTAAGGAGTATGTTACTGGGTCAACATGATAACCATGGTGAACAAAAATTTAGGTGGGAAAATAAAATGTGAAGAACAAAGAAATGATGCAAATGTCACATGTCTTTTTTGACGTATCTAAAGGGCTGACCAAGATTCAGAAGATTTCTTATATGTATACTTACATAATCAAAATTATTTTTTTTGTTCTATTCATGCTTCCTAACATTTTACTTTCAGTCACACTAAAAACATGGAAGTTAATACATTTTAGATATTTTATAAATGTAAAATGCACTATAAAACATTATTCTGGGAACAAGATTATGCTGCATATATGTGTGTAGATAAATATGAAGCATCTCCTGCACTATCTCTTGTAAAGCCTCTGAAATGGATGCTGTCATTGCCCCTGACACAAACAACTTAATCAAATCCCAGTATAGGTTCAAGTGAAATAAACATTGTACCAAAAGGAAAAAGAACTGTCTAAAACAATTGCTGCATTTCTAAAAACAGAAGATTATTTTCATCAGGTTTCACTGGTGATTAACACTGAACACATTGTGGGGAGCACGTCTGTTTCAAATCCCACCCTGGTGTAGAGAATTTGACACCAGATGGTTTCATACTAACAAGGAATTAACAATTTGTGGGTTGTTAATTGTTCCATTATAAAAGTACTCCAGTGAAGTAAATAAGAAATGCATTTCCATGGCATACAGCTGAAGACACAATTGGAGACTAAACCAAAATGTGAATAAAAGTTTTGGGACTGGCTTCCATGTGAGGGAAAAGGCACAGCAGAGCACTGAGCTGTTTTATTCAAATAACTGCTTTTTTTTTTTTTTTGCTTTTATTGTTTTGCTCTTTGGAGTTTTTAAAAATTATAATCACTACCACCATAATTTAAAGATATATAAAATATTAATAAAATAATACTTTATTGTATTAAATATATCTTCTTACACATTTTAAGTGTTATCAATTTTACTTTTTGACTTGTAGCTATCCTGTATTAATCTTGTTTGACAACATTGTGAATATTAGGCATTGCATTTGATGATAATGATAGAGACAAGAATCTGACTTCAAACATTTTAAAATCATGGTGAAGGTTTTATTATAACTATTTTTAATTTTAAAAAATTACATAAAATTACAGGAAGTAGAACCCTTAATGAAGGACTAGAAGAAAAGTTCTTAAATTTTTGTGTTTTAGGACACTTCTGTACTCTTAATATTTATTGAGGACCCAAACAAATTTGTATAATTGCTTGTATCTTAATATTTATTGGATGATAAATTAAAATAGAGATTTAAAGATGCCAATCAATTCATTAAAAAAAATTAACACAAACATGCTAACTTTAATAGTGTATCTTTCTAAAAATATATTTTCCAAACCAAAAGTAGTTGGTGAGAAAAATAGTATTTTTCCACATTTTTAAAAATCTCATATATTTGGTTTATTAGAGTATAGCTGGATTCTCATAAAGTCCTCTGCATTAAATATGTTATAATGTGTTTACTTAGTTGAAGTATATGAAGGAAATTTCCAATCTGTAGTTGGGAAAGAGAGGGTTATTAGATATACATCAAAGACGAAAACAAGTGTGAGGCAAAATTAGTGAAGGTTATTTCTTCATGAGTTGCCTAAGGGGACTCATCTGTGGCCATCTTTTCAGCAGTGTCCAAAGGTGTTTGAAGGGAAGAGTCAGTTTTCTGAAGGAAATGGAGGAAGAAGATCGTGAGAGAGTCTTTGGTTGGCAAGTGTTCTATAAGAGTGGGATGATTAGAAGTAGTGAAAAGATTCTAATTGGTTTGTAACGTTTCTGTCCTTGGTTGGCTTCAAGTGAGCAGAAGAGCAATTTGGAGAGATTTCAAAAGGAGAAAAAGCTATTCAGTCTATAAGAGTGAAGAGTTCTCCATGACCAACGAATCAGATTTCTTCAGGTAACAATTTAATTCCAACATGAGCATCTTGGGGAAGGCACCTCTATCTTACTTCATCAGCAAAGGGAAATGTAGATGCTTGTGGATCATGAAGAAATCGTTGGTTACATCATTAGGTTCCTGAAGTAGCAGCAGTGGTGTGAATGCTGACAGCATCATGGATTGCAAGTCAAGTCAAAATCCCATTAGCAGTTCACCCTGCAGACCTACGGTGGTCATGGTGGCAGTGGTGATTTCTTCAAGATCTGCCTGTGATTCTAGGTGTTGTCTCTAAATGTTTTCTGACAGTCATTTCAAAGTAACTTTGAACTTCCCCCTGCCCTTTTAAACTATTTTTATAATTAATTATCTAAAATCAAATTCCTCTTTCAATGAAGTATCTTGTCTAAACAGATAACATTTCATGTTGGATCATTCTTATATTAGGCATAACTGAGAAACATGTCACATGAGATGTCTCAGTGCTAATAGAACCTTACAGTCAACACAAGAAATGTACATATCTTACTACTTTCTGTGTCTAAGTTTCATGGTCCAAGTCATAAAAGACAAAATTGCTTTCAAGGTATATGATTATTTTAAGTGGTGTTAAATACAGAACACTTGCTTAATTTGATACATTGATCTCCTCTGTCAAGAGATTCTCCTAATCTTCAATGTAATATTTAAAGGCACACTGAGCAAAATGCATTTTATAGTTGAGGTTTGGTTAGCCTCATAGGAGAAATTCTGCCTAAAAGTTAAAGGCTGCTGGGAACTCCATGAAAGCTACAGAAATTCCTGCGGCTTTATTTATTTGCTATTTTAAGAGTTTTCAAAAATGAAAATATATAAATAATTGATAAGTACTACAGTTTGTGCCAGGCATCGGTTTGCTGTACTTAGAAGGCATTTATTGGACAGAGATTGACAAACACTTCATTAAAGAAAGAGTTGCCTTAGTGCTCACGGATTGTTGTTCGAAGGTATGAGCCCACAGTTTTGATCGAGTTGAGCCTTGTTCTTTTTTAAATTCTCTCTGTGCATAACATTTATTAATTCATTTTTATTGATCTAACAAATCACATTAGAGCATTTTCTATGTGTCTGGAATCAGAGTTCGTGTTATCCTGGAAACTGTGGGAAAAGTGGTTCTCACTCCTACTTATTGAATTGCTAAATCTTCCCTCTCATTCCTTTCCAATTTCCTGTCTTTGGGGAAATCGAAGTGTGCTTTGAAGTATAATTTTGAATCAGTTCCAAGTTTTGTTAAGAGAGTCTTTGTTCTAATCACATGTTTTTTGGGGGAGGTAGGGAGGGGTAATAAAATACTTTCAAATCAAAGTGAGTGGGCTTAAATCGCACACACATAGTTATTCCTTTACTCTGAACAGATTCAGTTGCTACGTCCATAAAATTGTATCAATAAGAAGCAATATGAAATAACAACTAATTGAATAAGATCTTGAGAGCGGAAATTATATGTGTTAATTATTGTTATTACTAGTAAATTACTTTGAGGGATTGTTATTTAAATAAAAGACCAAAGTTGCAAGGATATGTTCTAAATGCATCAGCGATGAAGCTTATTTGTCAGATGACGTACCTTACTGAAACTTTGGACAGGATTTTGAATCTCATTTTACCTAGGATGAGAAAGAAAACTCTGTAACTCCTTAAAAGTACACCCAAAAAGAGGGCTTTTCTCTAGTTTCTCCGTGTGCGTGTGTGTGTGTGTGTGCACGCGCACACGCTAGTGTGTGTCTGTCACCTGTGTGAAAGATGACAGAAGCAGATAAAGCTACTGGAGTTTTCTAAAAATAAAATGCACTGCAGAAAAGCTCTGAGATCTTACTGGGAGTGCCAAAATATCAGTGCATCAGAAGGCAAGGGGATAAAAAGGGTATAAAATTTACATTTCCTTAAACTTCACACTTTCCTGGAACAATGTACAGAAGACAGTGGCACTGCCAAATAAGACCTAAACTTGAAATGTCAATGTCTCTCGAAAGCAGTTTCTCAAAGATGATATTTTAGGGTGAAAGATCAGCCTTCCCTTCCTAGTGTTCCTTTATCTTATCTATGTGGCTGCTAAATCTGAAAATAATAATTTGGAAACTAGATCCAAGCATAAGCAAATAGGGTATTTTAAATCACAACATCAGACCCAAGTCACCTCTCTTGTGTTTTTCTCCCTAAACCTGCTTTCAGGCATCTACCAGTTCATAATTTGAATTCAAACCTGTTCCTCTATAAAGCCATCATCAGCTCAGCAGAATAACTCCCTCTTTATAACAGGAATTTCAGGAACATTTATTTGTGGCAATTCTCAAATGGCTGCTTTGAGAATCTTGAATGACTACAATAAAGCTTTGGAGTCTGGGCCTCTATTTGTCAGGAAGAATTAGCAGAGTGCTGGGGAGCTCTTTATAGACTTTAATCTGAGATAAAGAACGTGACCAATAATTAGAATTTAAATCCTTTCCAGCATGTTCTCATTCTTGATATTACATTTAACTCAATAGCCTCTGTACCCTGTGGATCTTCTTCAACCTCACTACTTAGTTTAATCCAGCTATTATGTCCTCTCTCTCAGTGCTTCCTAGAATTTTACTTTAATACTCAGGAAATTATGTGCCTGATCAGGCAGCTTTCCTTTGGAGAAAGACTATTGCCAATGGAGAAAGATGTCATTTGTAATTTGCAACAACTATGACACATTGGGTGTTTCCCAGGTGGCGCTAGTGGTAAAGAACCTGCCTGCCAATGTAGGTGACTCAAGACACACGGGTTCCATCCCTGGGTCAGGAATTTCCCCTGGAGAAGGGAATGGTAACCCACTCCACTATTCTTGCCTGGGAAATCCCATGGACAGAGGAGCCTGGAGGGCTATAGTCCACAGGGTCCAAAGAGTTGGACATGACTGAAGTGACTCAGCATGCATGACACATTAGTCAAGCAACTCGAATTCTTTGTCAATGTGATCTGCAGATCAAAGTTTTGACTAACGCATGAGAGCGTGGTGGATTGTGTGTATTTCTGTGTATACATATATATTATAAATATAATAATCTGCATATTAAAATTCCATATATGTACACATAACATATGGGCTGCCCAGGTAGTGTCAGTGGTAAAGAATCCACCTGCCAATGCAGGAGATGAAAGAGGCTCAGATTTGAACCCTGACTAGGGAAAATCCCCTACAGTAGGGAATGGCAACCTGTTCCAGTATTCCTGCCTGGAAAATTCCATGGACAAGAGAAGCATGGAGGGCTATAGTCCATGGGCTCACAAAGAGTTAGACATAGCTAAGCATGCACACATACACACATAATATATGCATTTATATATGTATACATAGAGTTTTAATTTTGTGTGTTCCAGGGGATACAATAACCATGTGTGCAAAGTTTAATTAATTTCCAAATAATTATAAATGGCTTCCATATTTGTGGTATGAATTGTTCAATACCCCCAAATCTCTCATGTTTGACAATTAGACAAGGCAATCCTCTCTGATATATATTCTAAGGAAAAATTTTCAATGTTTGAGACTGTGCTCTAATAGTTAGTGTATTGTCTGCCTTCCTACTAGATACAGATTTTTGAGGTCAGAGTCTAAATCATTTACTTCTATTATCTTGAAACTAGAATTTAATCATATATATATGTATGTGTGTGTGTGTGTGTGTATATGTGTGTGTGTGTGTATATATATATATATATATATATATATATATATATATATATATATATATGGGCTTCCCTGGTAGTTCAGCTGGTAAAGAATCTGCCTGCAATGCAGGAGACCCCTTTTCGATCCCTGGATCTCTGGGTGGGGAAGATCCCCTGGAGCAGGGCATGGCAACCCACTCCAGTATTCTTGCCTGGAGAATCCCACGGACAGAGGAGCCTGGAGGGCTGCAGTCCACAGGATTGCTAAGAGCCAGAGAAGACTGATGCGACTTAGCACAGCATGCATCTATATAGATATAGATATACATATAGATATACATATATAAAACTCACATCCCTGTGAGTTTTAACATTTGAACAACTAATTGCACATGTTAAAAAAAAAACAAAACAACTTTCCCACCCAGATCAGCTATGTTTCTTCTTTTTGTTTTAGGTCTCTTAATGCCAGTCTTATCCTCTTCACCCTACATCTCCCCCTCCCACACCCCAGAGGAATTGTTCTGGCTGGAGGCCATCTCTGAGTGACCTTTGCTTCCCTTTGCCTTGATCACTCCTCTCCAGTCCAACAGTGCCAGGTCCCTCCTTTCCGGATAAAAGTCATTATAATTAATCTTCTCTTCATTACTGTGCCAGTGTTCTTGCATAAGATCTAATTAAATTCTTAAAACATTGAATTGATATATGTTAATTCTGAAGAAACTAGTCATTTTACTTTAAAAATCCAATGCCGTGAAAAACTTGCCTTTTCTAATATATACTTATAATTAGCATCTAGAATTTCATTGTTATACCTAAACATTCCTCCATTTTTGAGTTGTCTATGTTTTAAAAATAACAATAATTTAATAACTTGAGTGTCAACATTATTAATGCTATCATCATTGACTGCAAAATGCCTTTAGGCCTTTTTTTTTTTCTATGTTATCAGCAGAAATCATACAAATAAGATCCTGAATGAACCTCAAAATACATGTGATAAAGCCTTGATAGAGCTTCCCTGGTGGCTCAGTCAGTAAAGAATCTGTCTGCAATGCAGGAGACCTAGGTTCTATCCCTGGGTCAGGAAGATCCCCCGGAGAAAAGAATAGCTACCACTCCAGTAATCTTGCCTGGAGAATTCCATGGACAGAGGAGTCTAGTGGGCTACAGTCCATGGGACCACAAAGAGTTGGACACGACTGAGTGACTAACACACACACACACACACACACGCACACACCCTGATAAATGGGGTAGAGGATATAGAGATTTGATTGCTGTGATCTCTCTCCTTTGTTCCACAAGGAAGGTGCCTACTGAGGAGTCACCATAAAACATTAGTCTCTGAGGAACACGTTTTAGAAACTGTTGTAAAAAACTGACACTTCTCTAAAAGAGTTGTGAGTAAGCTATGAAACTATTTAGAAATTTACACAGAAACTATTTAGAAAATTAGCTACAAGCAAGTAATTGCTATTTGTAGCAGCTAAGTTCTATAAATTACCCACAAACACTGAATTAGCAAATATCAAACCATCTACTCCTCAGGGAAATAGAGGCTCTGTTAGTGTATCTGGTCACAATACTTTCATCAGCCAGTCAAATATAACCTTATTTTGTGTTTGCTTCCGTTCAAAGACACCTTTTTGAATACACAGATGACCCTTGAATAACACGATTTGAACTGTGTGGATCCACATATATGCATAGTTTTTTTTCAATAGTCAGCACTATAGTAATTTACTTTTGAGACAGTAAATACTGCTATTGTAAATACTACTATTTTCTACTGTAAGTACTATATGATCTGCGGTTACTTGAATTTTTGGATACAGAACTGCAGTTTGGAGGGTCAACTAAAAGTTATAATGTGTATTTTTGACTTCACTGAGAGTGGGTGTTCCCAGTCCTCTGCTTTGGTCAAGGGTTTCAGCCATATATTGTTGACTCATTAACACTGAACTCACAGCCAACTACTTTAACTCATGGCTGAACAAATCTTATTAAACACAAAAATATTTTCTTTGTAAGGAATATCATAGCCTTCTTGAGCTTTGGAATACTAGATTGCACTCCACCTCTACACTTGGGGGTACATTTTAAACAACAAAATGACCTAAAAAAGAGTACAAAAGTTTAAAAAATGTAAATGTGGCTCAAGTGAAGTGAAAGTCACACAGTCGTGTCTGACTCTTTGCAACCTCATGGATTATACAGTCCATGGAATTCTCCAGGCCAGAATACTGGAGTGGGTAGCCTTTTCCTTCTCCAGGGGATCTCTCAACCCAGGGATAGAACCCAGGTCTCACACATTGCAGGCAGATTCTGTACCAGCTGAGCCACCAGGGAAGCCCAATGTGGCTCAAAATAGACTACAAATAGGACACTGACTATACTATGAGAGCTGACACAAGGAGGCAGAGCCTGTTCAACTTAAACAGGAACTCAAATTTTTCACTGATATTATCATGTTTGCAAATGCTGGAGAAAGGACCATAGTCATTGATTTGAGGGTTCCAAATATATTTTATTTAGTAGGCAAACTGGTAAATATGAATGAATGAATAATAAAGATAGACTGTAATCAGTTTTTTGTAACAGGAATGAAAGGCAACATATTTTATGTTTACATATCTTTGATATGACTCCACCTTAATTAATATTATCCACCTCCTTAAGAGAAGGCAAAGATAGCCATCTACAGAGGAAGTAGGAAAAAAAAAATCTTGCTTGCTCTCACTAGCATCACCTTGAAATGTTTCCTTTAAATACTAGTTATGGTTTAATAACATGGAATTGAATTTATTTTTTGAAAAAGAATGAGAAAAGCAAAAAAATCCACTAATTGTAACTTTCAATTCAGAAATTGAAAGATGAGCAATGGAAGCGTTACTTGACTGTCAAATTTAAGGCTATTACAAAATTGGGATAATTTTGTTTTTCTCACCAAAATTCATGGACTGAACAACTTTTCAAAAAATAAGAAGTTTAAGACAGAATTTTTGGTAGCTACATTGTATTGCCTAATGTGAATAAATATTATACTTAACCAGTCAACTATTTTTGGATATTTAAATGGTTCCTCTAAAAAGCCTCTTGATGAAAGTGAAAGTGGAGAGCGAAAAAGTTGGCTTAAAGCTCAACATTCAGAAAACTAAGATCATGGCATCCGGTCCCATCACTTCATGGCAGATAGATGGGGAAACAGTGGAAACAGTGGCTGACTTTATTTTTCTGGGCTCCAAAATCACTACAGATGGTGATTGCAGCCATGAAATTAAAAGACACTTACTCCTTGGAAGGAAAGTTATGACCAACCTAGATAGCATATTAAAAAGCAGAAACATTACTTTGCCAACAAAGGTCCATCTAGTCAAGGCTATGGTTTTTTCAGTGGTCATGAATGGATGTGAGATTTGGACTATAAAGAAAGCTGAGCGCTGAAGAATTGATGCTTTTGAACTGTGGTGTTGGAGAAGACTCTTGAGAGTCCCTTGGACTGCAAGGAGATCCAACCAGTCCATTCTAAAGGATATCAGTCCTGGGTGTTCATTGGAAGGACTGATGTTGAAGCTGAAACTCCAATACTTTGGCCACCTGCTGTGAAGAGCTGACTCATTGGAAAAGACCCTGATGTTGGGAAAGATTGAGGGCAGGAGGAGAAGGGGATGACAGAGGATGAGATGGCTGGATGGCATCATTGACTCTATGGACATGGGTTTGGGTGGGACTCAGGGAGTTGGTGATGGACAGGGAGGCCTGGCGTGCTGCGGTTCATGGGGTCGCAAAGAGTCAGACACAACTGAGCGACTGAACTGAACTGAAATGGTTCCTATGTTTTGCTCTTTCAAAGGGCTGTGATGAGCAAACTTGGATCCAGATGTTTAGTATGTTTTGTTTCTAGGATGCAATCCCATAGGTAGAATTCATACTTATATCAATCAAGGTCTTATCAGTAAAACAAAATCCATGCTAGGTGTTTTAATAGTTACAAATATACTTTCATAATCTGTTTGAAAGACAATTAGGACAGTGAAGCAACTTAGAAGAGATAATGTTCCTGCCACCCAAGAATTGAGGCTGGCTGCTGGCTACCAGTTGGAATCACCACCCGAACAGCACAGTGGTCATCTGAAGCCACAGGTGTTTTCAGCCAGATTTAAGGGTAGAAACACCCTTGCTACTCTCTTTGTCTGCTTGCAATCTCCCATCAATGATTCTCTTTGGTTCAATTTCCCTTAGTCAAGTCAGGGAAGAACAGGGCACTAGAATGACCGGCTAACAGGTGAGTAACTCCAAACCACTTCAAAAGGTTTGAAAAACCTGAAGGTTTTTACATTATAAATTTAATCTCATTACAGAATTATTCAAATGAATGGTTAACCTATTTATAAAATCCCTTAAGTAGTGTAAGAGAATCCATTGCTTCATACATTTACAATAATTATAAATATTACCGTGTGATTTAATTTCAAAACTGGTGGACAAAAAAGCCACCTTATTTTTATTTTCATACTTATTCATGATTACTATGTGCTTTAATATTTTCTCTAATTTTTTCAGACTATTATTTCTCCTAGTAAAGTCTTTCTAGCTATCTTCATAGGGGCCCTGAAAATAATTATTAAATTTGTTCTTAGATTGCTGTTGAAAATAGGAAATTGCATTCTATTTCTATTTTTTATATTTATTACTTTAATTTGAAAAACATCATAAAATTTGTAAAAATATTTCAAATAGCTTTCATAATTCCTTTACCTAAGTTCACAAATTTTTTTATATTTTTCACCTATATTTTGCACATTTACTTCATTATTTTTTTTCTGAAAAATCTGACAAGTTGCAAAGATCATTCACTGTCTTCTTGAATTCTTGTATATGCTTTTCCTAATAATAAGGACTCTCTGATAGCTGAAGAACAAAGATCAAATTCAGAAAATTTTAAATGGTTTAAAATTATCCATTTAAAATTATACTCATTTTTGCAGTACTGTCCTCTATAGCACCCCATTTTTTTATATTCAAAATTATGAATTTTATTGGGTTGTCATATACTTCAATACAATGTTTGTGAAGTGAAGAGGCGCATTGCTTTGTAATACACCCCTCAACTTCAATTTATGTCATTTCTCATGATTATAATTTCATTTCATTTTAATTTTCCAACATGCTCAAATACACAGTAATTTTAAAGGATAGTATAAAGAACTTCTTTCCTGAACTACCATAGAATAAATTATCAACATGATGCCCTATGAATATCAATATTTGACTCGAGTATTTATAACAATGATATTCTCCTATAGAACCACAATACAAGCATCAAAATCAGTAAATTAATACATCTCTACTACCTAATATTCAGAATATATTCATTTTTTACTAATTGTGATTACAGAAAAAGATTCAATTCAGACTAATGTGTTGCATTTTACTGTTTGTTTTAGTCTCTATCTAAAATAATTTCTTAATTGTTCTTTGGACTTTCAGGACCTTGACATTCCCAGGGGTTAATGGCTAAACATTTCATAGAATGCCCTTCAGTTTGAAGTTTTCTGATGTTCTTATGATTGAGTGAGGCAGAAGCAATGGTGTGTTTTCTTTGTGTTCTATCAGATGCCACATGAATAATTACCAACATTTGATGATGGGCACTTTGACTATGTATTAGGGAGGTATTAATGAGGCTTTCATATTAGGTAAGAATCAAACTTTCACTTTCTTCATTAGTTTATTTATATGCATGTGAGCTTATAGCTTCCCATTTATCAGTAGATTATAATCAATAACTATTATTAGTTATTTTGCTGTCCATTTTGTCCCAGATTTGGCTTATGTTAGGAGTACCTTTAAGTTAGTGTCTGTATCTTTTTGACTTGCTCCTATCATTCTCATCCAATCCCTTGAAGGCCCTCAGAGAAAAAACTGAAAACAGAAGTTAGAAAAGACAACAGTCTTGTGTCTTAAGTATTCCTCACGATATTCAATGAGGAGATCGTCGATCTGAAGAAAACTCCAAGAAAAACTGATGGAACCTCATTAAAAGGTACCTTATCGGGTACTGTTATTATTGTTTAGTCACTCAGTCATGTTCAACTCTTTTGCAACCTCATGGACTGTAGCCTACTAGACTCTTCTGTCCATGGGACTTCTCAGGCAAGAATACTGGAGTGGGTTACAATTTCCTTCTCCAGGAGATCTTCCTGACCCAGGGATCGAACCCGTATCTCCCTCATTGGCAGGCAGACTGTTTACCACTGAGCCACCAGGGAAGCCCTTTATCAGGTACTGTTTGCAGATAAAGCAGTGAATCTCCAAGGAGGCAACCCTTGGGTTCATATTTCAAAATTAATGAAGCAATTCACAATTCCATGCAGTAGAAAGGTCAATCCAATATATGACCTCAAAACTGAAGATTCTCGGGGACCCTCTAAAAGCAGCCAATCTTTAGAAGTAGATAACTTACCCAAGAATTTTGGAACAAGCTGATGACCTTGGCTAGTAGATTCTATCAAAGACACAGCACCAAGATTTCTATCTAGTTCCTGTTCTTATTTTTATCTCCTTTCTTATAATCACCTTTCTACATATTTTCTACAACCCTTGATATTTGTGCACTCATTACACCTTTTTTTCTCTTTTCTTCCCTCCTCTCTATAATAATTAGTTCAGAAAAATGCCCCTTCTGGTACCATTGTTAGATTTCTCAAAGAGTAGTCACTGCCTGCATGTAACTCACTGCTATATATGTCATCCATACTATATCTCCATGATAAAAACCTCTGAAATTCCAGTCCCATCAAAGACGTCTACAGGAAATTAGTCAATGGTTTTTCCATTTGTGCTCCATGGACAAATGACCTCAAGCAAATTATCCTTTGACATCTCTAGTATCCCCATCTCCCAGAAAAAAAAGAAAAAGATCAAATCATTACAATCTATTGATCAGAACGCAAGTAACTGTAATTTAAGTCAACAACTTTCATAGGATGATGGATTACCTTCTATCTGGAAGACAACTGGAGATCTAAATGCATAACTCTGCCAATTTAAAGTCTTGGATCCAGCCTTGTATATTAAACAATTCCTTTTTCCTGGATTATCATGTGCCCCATCAGATACTACTTCCTTTACAGCCAAACTGCACAGTCCTGTTTGCCTCAGCAGAGCACCTAATACACTTTAGGAATAGTATTTTGACACCTTTTTGTACAGAGACAAACATTTTATAAATAACCTACACTGAAAATTCTGACTTACAATATGAGCTCCAAAATGAGTCCACTTTTCATTATTCAGGTACTCAACTTAGAGGAATTATTGATTAATTGTTTATGCAAATAATCAGAGAAGTGTTTCCAAGTATAGATTATAAGACACATGTCACTATCTCTGGCAGAAGTTACTAGTGACATCACCTCTTTCATGGATGGAATACAAATCATTATCAAGTCACAGGCACAAGAAGTAACAGATACTGCATTCCTCTAGATATCTGTTGTCTAGACATAATAGTATCTATGTAATTACTAATAATTCTTATATCAGCAAAAAAGAAAGGATAGAAGTTATACATTGGCATAAGGAAAAAGCTCTTTGACTTCTTAAGTTTTATACACAGGGCCTGTGTAGCATATTGTCTTGGGGTAGATTAGGCAGTGGGCATCCTCTTTCCAAACTGTTTTATGTATTTCTACACTGGTGTCTTCAACTCTTAAATCCATTTCTGATTCGCCTTACTGAGCTGCCTCCCCTACTCTGCTTGAACCCCTAGATACTATCCCAGGTGCTTGCTTACCTATGGGCACTCTCCTAATCAACTTTTAGCCTCAAACACCTGGCTCTAGGCTGCTGTGGCCTTTCCCTACCTCTGACTTAATCTTATGTAGAGGCTTAAGAACTGATTTTTTTTCAGAAAGAAAGGGAAGTATATAGGAGAGAAGGAACTGAAGAAGAGCAGATGGAAAATTCAAGCTATTCATGGGCTTCCCAGGTGCCTCAGTGGGTAAAGAATCAGCCTACAATGCAGGAGATGTGAGTTCAAACCCTGAGTTAGGAAGATCCTCTGGAGAAGGAAATGGCTACCCACTCCAATATCTTTGGAATATTGTCTGGAAAATTCCATGGACAGAGGAGCCTGGTGGGCTTCAGTGCATAGGGTCGCAAAGAGTCAGACGCAACTGAAGTGACTGAGCAGGCGCGGATTTATACTAAGAATACATGTGTGATACGATTACCTTCCCATTTCTATCCACTGACAAATTTTAGGGACGTGAAGAGTTCACTTTCCCTTACAGTCCGGTCTCCAGCTTTCTGAACCTCAAAAAATGTCTCTACACCCTATAAAAATGATCCTAGATTTTTGCAGAGTGTTTCATCACTCCATGAGTACCCCAGATGCCTCAGAGAAATTTCCTTATGTTTCCCCCACCTCAGCAAACTAAGGGAGAAGGCAATGGCACCCCACTCCAGTACTCTTGTCTGGAAAATCCCATGGATGGAGGAGCCTGGTAGGCTGCAGTCCATGGGGTCGCGAAGAGTCGAACATGACTGAGCGACTTCACTTTCACTTTTCACTTTCATGCACTGGAGAAGGAAATGGCAACCCACTCCACTCCAGTGTTCTTGCCTGGAGAATCCCAGGGACGGGGGAGCCTGGTGGGCTGCCGTCTATGGGGTCGCACAGAGTCGGACACGACTGAAGCGACTTAGCAGCAGCAAACTAAATGTCTGGAATGCTCAGCTCTCTATTTTTCTCAGCTGAAAATCCAAACTATCCCAGATAGATGATTCTCAAGGCTCCCGATGTGCCCCGACTCTTTGTCCTACTATCCATGTACTCAGTGAAGGACTATAGGAAAGAGTAGGTAGATAAGAGGGAAAGTCACTCTATTGCTGGGGCCTCTTGGAAATGTATGGAGAAGGCAATGGCACCCCACTCCAGTACTCTTGCCTGGAAAATCCCATGGATGGAGGAGCCTGGTAGGCTTCAGTCCATGTGGTCGCTAAGAGTCGGACACGACTGAGTGACTTCACTTTCACTTTTCCCTTTCATGCACTGGAAAAGGCAATGGCAACCCACTCCAGTGTTCTTGCCTGGAGAATCCCAGGGACTGCGGAGCCTGGTGGGCTGCCGTCTGTGGAGTCGCACAGAGTCGGACACGACTGTGTCCAAGCAGCAACTTGGAAATGTAATCTATTCCATCAGTCCTTCTACAGCCAGACTTCACGGCACCGTTGCATTTTACGGCAGGCAACTCTAGCACCAAATGTGGCAGCTTCCTCCTCCTTCTCCTGTAGCTCCACCAAGAAAGTATCAACTTACTCTCTCTGTGGTCTCCTCTCTCCTATGAAGAGTTTATCATTTGCTAGAATTTAATTTAGGTTTCTTCACATCTGTGGGTCTTTGACACGTTAAAAATAACAAATTATTTTCCACCTCATTGGATTTGTAGTGGTGAACAGAATTAGAGCAATGACCGCTTATATTTTCTATAATCTGTGTAGAAAAGGAAGGTTTCATTAGTTTTTGTTTTTTCTTAACTGCAAATGAATTTATAACTAGTCACCAAACTCAAATTTGTTTGGCAGATTCATAGTCCTGTTGCCCAGCACTGACGACTGGCCTTTCTTTACGCTATAAACTACCCCTACTCCCTGGTGAATGCTGCTGCTGCTACATCGCTTCAGTCGTGTCCGACTCTGTGCGACCCCATGGACTGCAGCCCACCAGGCTCCTCCGTCCATGGGATTTTCCAGGCAAGAGTACTGGAGTGAATAAATTCATTCAATTCAGCCTTGCAGTCTTTCTCCTTTATGGTCACACACCAGTTCTCTTACATGTAATCCTTCAAGCATTTTCTATCATACTGCATTTCTTCCTCTCCTACAAAAACATTTACACCATTATCTGAAACATTCTTTTCTTAATCTTGCAAACTTAAATTCTATATGTCATTCAAGAACCAATTCAAATGATAACTTTTCCAACCACTTACCCTGATCACATACACACAAACACAAATCATCTTGCATCTTAACATTTGAATGTGCCTTTCAAAAAGTATTACACTTACATGTTTACCAGATTTAATTTCCTTACTAGATCTCACATTTTTAGGTGAAAAATCTGCCACCTCTACTCTTCTATCTTCAAATGTTCCTTGAATATAATCAGTAAAACAATATTACTGAAAGCATACATGAACAACTATTTGAATAAACCCATAATTCACCTCTTTAAAATATTTTATGAAGTGTCAACTCTCTGTCACTTATTTAATGTTTGTTTGCTCTATATGTATATACCAATTTATAGCTGTTTTCTGTCCACTTTTTATTATATCCTCATCAAGAATGAGTAATGGTTTATTTCATTTGTATGTGTTCACAATGCGAACTACAATAAATGTTCCATAAATAGCAAGAGGTTAAAGTAGCATTGGTAATGTCATAAATTAAAAAGAAATCTATACTTAAGGGTATTCATTATAGTCATCTATCCAAAGTTATGTGAAGCGTTAAGACTATTACCCCAGAACTTAATTATTTTTTAATGCATGCAATGGCATGAGTATCTACAGATGCTGGAAATATATTTGTGAAATAAAATATAGGGAAAACCATAAATTGTTATAGAGGAAATAACTCTGGCCAATAAAAATACACCTTCTTTACACAATTAGTGATTAAAAATAATCACTATTAATAAAAATGATAGATAGACTGTTCAAAAGGGCAAATTTGGAAGTAAGGTATCATTAAAATCAATTATTTGTGTTTTCTAAACTGTATTTTGGGCTTCCCTGGTGGCTCAGAGGGTAAAGCGTCCGCTTGCAATGCGGGAGACCTGGGTTCGATCCCTGAGTCAGGAAGATCCCCTGGAGAAGGAAATGGCAACCCACTCCAGTACTTTTGCCTGGAAAATCCCATGGACAGAGAAGCCTGGTAGGTTACAGTCCATGGGGTCACAAAGAGTCGGACACGACTGAGCGACTTCACATCACATCACAAACTGTATTTTGGGGTTATAATTTGTATGATACTTCTACTTTTCATTTGTAAATAAGAATATCTCTATACAGTAACTTTCAGTAGCATGCACTAGAAAATATAAAAGAAAGGAGTAAAACATAATTGTTCACTCCAAAAAAGAAATTCTGTAAAGTTTTATGACACGCACCTAAAAGTACAGCATTTTATAGACAAACACTGAAATAACCCATAACTTTCTCTATCCAATAATATATCTTCAGATGTCAGATCACATGTGAAACATACATGTAGTGGAAGTAACTATTCTTAAGGTGTCAAATGGTGGATAGACATTTTATTTCTGCAAGATTAGATTTATTTAATATATAGGATTATTAAATGTCACAGCATTTAGATTAGTGAGATTTTATTTGCTTTTATTCACTGTGTGCTATCATACATAACTTTACAATGGCCATTCTTAATTCAAATTATTGTCTACATTTTGTATTGCTAGCTACATCCAAATAACAGATTCCTAGATATAAAAAATTATATTTTTAAGATTCTTGATGCATTTTCCAAAATTTCTGTCTAAAAAGGTACACTGATTTAAACTTCTGATAAAAGCTTTCAGAGTGTTCAGTTCACTGACGATAGTCAATATTAATTACTAATAATTATTTTAAACTTAATAAAGATTCATATGACATATTTGGAAATTTAAAATGATACAGCTAAATATTTTTAATGTTTATAGAATATGCATCTGTTTTTATAAATTAAGTGTTTATATAATGTTTTCCAACTTTTCTAATATACTTTCTTAATTTTATTTAATAGTTCTCTAGGAGGTACAGAACATATGTTCATTACAATAATTTTTTTTTGCTTTAATGGAAGTTCAATATTTTGACTAAAATAAATTCCTGTCACCTCCCTATTTCAGTCTCTTGAAAATTACATGCCCTGAGAGATAACAAGTCAGCAAAAGCAGGCTTTTATCTGTGTCTTTGTAGTTTGCAAATTCATATCATATAGCTTAACGTCTTTTTCCAGCAATACTTTTCTACTCAGAGAGTTGCTGATGATGCTGATTTTGCTGCTATTCCTTGAGAGACACAGCAAATGAATTCTTAGCCTTAAATACTTATACAAAGATTTCTTATTCTCTCAGAGACCCTAACCAAGGCTCCTTTTCCTTTAGAAGTACTTTGGCATAACTGATGAATACTTTCCATTTTTAGAAGATTCCCCTCACTTCTTTTCAGCATGAATTTGCCCAACCCTAGGTCATTTATTTGATTTATAATAGCTGCTTCATTCAACTCTGATATATCCATATATACTAAGGGTTGCCCATTATTTTGGCTGATTCCTACTTTGTCTCTAATATTTCCTGAAAAAATAAAAATAATTGACTTGTGTATACATCATTATTAAGAAAAAAGTTGTATCAATGAGAAAAAAACTAGGATTAGCATAACTCTGGCCTATCTAGTTAAAATTTAAATGATATATACTTATTTACTCTGTTGGCACACCATTTCAGTCCTAAAGTCCTAAATTTATGCATATAATAGCATAAAATTATATTTTAAATTTACAAAAGAAACTACCCAACAAGAAGGCAGTCATCTAACATTACGTTATGAAAGCATACACAAAAAGAAAAGAAGTGACAGAATTAAACTTCCAGGAAAGTTACTCAGACTGGCCTATAGTTTCCTTTGACTCTTGGTGTGTCTCACATTCCTTAAATGTAAATAGCATTTTGATGGTGAACAAGCATAGTTCAAATTTGAGGACAAAACACCTTAAAGATGGAGGTGCATTGATGTAGGACCTTGGTTCTCCTTGACCTCTTTGGGCGATTTCCCTGTTTTCATATGAACTATACATTTTGTGGGAAAAACAAGCAATATTTATTTTGGTTACTCTGAACCAGGTTTTCTGTTGCTTACATTAAAACTATCTCTAAAAGTGAGACAAATTAATAATTAGAGTCATTACAATCAGTGGTAGAGGAAAGCCTAATTGTACTTGAGTGAAAATTCATGGGCAAAGATGTGAGAAATTTTATCCACATTTGGAACGTTATAGTAAAATTAAGGACAGAGACCAAATAATTACTGGCTAGAGAGTGATACTGAACATTTCATTTTATTTTAAGGAAACTTGAAAAAAAAAATCAGTTCAGAGGGGAGAGTTGATGCAGCAAAAAGAAATGCAAGTTAAAAATTTATAATTGATATTATGCAGACTTGTAAGAAGTGGGAGGTATACCACCAGAGAATATGGAGAACATGTCAATTTGGGGTTTGATGAATTCCTGTTCTAAAACGAAAATATGAGACAATTATTGAAGACTGGTCTAAATAGAAATAAGTTAAAGGAATGATTAGTAATGATTTTGCTGTTAATTCATTTATATTTTTCCATTTACATTATTCAAAAAAGCTTGGCTATGTTTCTCCATACTTCTAAGCACAATTCTATGCCTTAAGTAGGCAGATTTCCTGCAGATATAGATTTGTGTATAAAATTATCTTTAATGCATTTTGATAAACCATCAGTTAAATATATGAAGAAAATATTTAAGGAGGACAAAGAGGAGAATAATCAATTCTATTCTAGTAAGTCATCCTGTATAATAAGGAAAATGAGTGACTCTGAGGGGACAGAGGACAGGTATCTTAGAGGGTATTACATTAAAAAGGAGCCTTGCATAGTAACTATTTTTATTATTGATAGAAGGCAAAAAGTATGGTTTTTGCAGTGTGTCAGCTGGGGATCTGTATTTCCCAGAATTCCTTCTCCTGCATCTTTCATGCTATCCAAGGCCATCATAGAATTTCTTAACGGAGATTTGGAGGATGGAAATGAAGCAGCAGCCTTTTATTTTCAAATTGGAGGATAATTGCATTGCAATGTTGTGTTGGTTTCTGCCATACATGTGAATCGACCATAACTGTATACATATAGCCCCTCCATATTGAGCCTCCCTCTTACCCACCCTCGCCATCTAACCCCTCTAGGTCATCACAGAGTGACAGACTGGGCTCCCTGTGTTATATAGCAGTTTCTCACCAGCTATCTATTTTACATATGATAGTGTATATACGCCAGTACTACTCTATCGATTCATTTCACCCTCTCCTTCCCCCTCTGTGTCCAGAAGACTGTCCTCTACATCTGCATCTCTATTCCTGCCCTACAAATATGTTCATCAGTACCACTTTTCTAGATTCCATATATATATATATATATATATATATATATATATATGTTCACATTAATATATGATACTTCTTTTTATCTGACTTACTTCATTCTGTATAACAGGCTCTAGGTTCATCCACTTCAATTCAACTGACTCACATTCATTCCTTTTTATGGCTGAGTAATATTCTATTGTACATATGTACCACAACTTCCTTATCCATTCACTTGTCAATGGTCATCTAGGTTGCTTCCATATCTTTAACACGAGTTGCTGCTGATGTGTTCGCTCACGTAATTGGTGTGATATACCAGCCGTCCTGTATCTTCTCCAATTTCCCTTAAACCTCCCTTCAGCTTCTCCACCTCAACCAGGCATGTTTTTTTTTTTTTTTTTTACTTCCAGATAAAGGATCCTGTTTCCACGGGGTATCCACACCATCAAGGCAGAGGATAAGCCTGACTTTGTGAGGGTTAAGCTCATGCTTGAGGGGTCCAGCTTTATCTTGCTGCCCCCACTTTACATCCATTTTCCTCTCCTGAAAGCCTGTCACATCAATTATGTCACAGCAAATGTTATACTAAACAAAATTAATAGGCAAGTAGAACTTTATGCAAGGCAATAGCTGGGGAGAGGAGAAGATGGTAGGCCATCTGTGTTTTCTAACTGGCTTTACCCAAAGGAACAGTAAACTTCCCCTATCTTCACAAAAGGAGTTAGTTTTGCAACATGGAGCAAAGTGGCTGGCTGAAGTGCAGTCCTCTCATTCCTCAGAAACTAGGAAATAGGGCCCTATATTTCCTGATAATTACATATCAAAGACAGGGTTTCCAGATCTCTGAGAAAGAGATTACTGGATTAGAAATCAAGCATGGTTATTAGAAGCTTTACAAAATTTTAAAGATTTTAAGAAGGTGTTATTTATCAAAGGACAGATAAAGGATTTAGGATTACAAATTTTCTAAGGTGAATGTTATAAAACAAAACAGAAAAAAAAAGAAAGGTAAAAGGAAAGAAAAAAGTAAAGAGGAAAAAGGAATAAAAAAGAGAAAAAGAGAAAGAACAAAGGAAAGAGAAATCAGGGGCCTAAAATATGGAAGAAACCTACCTAAAGGTTAGTCAATCTATGGGGAACTGGTCTATCCACCTGGATGGACAATTTCATGGTAATTTCCAGCCTCAGAAGCAAAGACAACAAATAGCCTGAAAGAGAGGGCTTTTACCCTGATTAAATAAAGCCTGTGCTTTTGTAAGTCAAGCTCTGTAACCAGTTCAAATATGTGTGTGTGTATCTCCCAGTAGTTACTTCACTGATTGAACCCTGACTGTTAGGGTATTCGGGCCAAAGGATCAAACTGCAGGAATATAATGTACAGAAGGGTAAACTGCATGAAGTGACATAGATAGATAAGCATAGGAAAAGCTATATGAATGTGTTAAGAAGCACTTAAGTGAGATTCTTACCAACTGTGCTTCTCTAGACAAGAAACACCATGCAGGAAAAGGTAGAAGAAGACCAAATGCTTAATTTTATGTTTGAGACAGTTGATTTAGATGTGACTCATCACATTCATACAAACAGGGTACAGCTTTCAGACTCATGGACAGTAAGAGCAGTCACAGGGTAGAGCACTGGGATGCTGAAAGTCACCACAAGTGGGCAGGGAGTCTAAAAGTGAGCAGGAATAAAAACATCTACTAAGCTTAAGATTGTTTAAATAAAACAAGCAACTTAACAATTAAAAATATCTACCAGCTCCAAGGTTTAAAAAATAGGTTTATTGGGATAGCTTACACGCCATGTCATTTTTTTAAAGCTTAGAGTTCCATGAGTTCTTTAAAATGTGCATACAATCTTGTAGATGCCATTATTATCAAGATGTATAGCACTTCCATCACCCTAAATAGTTCCCTCATGTCCCTTTGTAGTCAATTCTTCTCCTGACTCCCAGTCTCAGTCAACTACTGACTTTTATTCTGTCTGTATGGATTGTTTCTTGTCTGTTTTGCTACATTATTTTTTATAATTAAGTTTATATTTACATACAATAAAAGTTACCTATTGGCGTGTACAATTTGATGAATTCTAGTTTAGCTTTCGGAGAAGGCAATGGCAACCCACTCCAGTACTCTTGCCTGGAAAATCCCATGGACGGAGGAGCCTGGTAGGCTGCAGTCCATGGGATTGCTAAGAGTCGGACACGTCTGAGCGACTTCACTTTCACTTTTCACTTTCATGCATTGGAGAAGGAAATGGCAACCCACTCTAGTGTTCTTGCCTGGAGAATCCCAGGGACAGAGGAGCCTGGTGGGCTGCCGACTATGGGGTTGCACAGAGTCGGACACGACTGAAGTGACTTAGCAGCAGCAGCAGCAGCAGTTTAGCTTTTGGTGTCTGCGAACTGTGCATGAAAATTTAAGTCAGCCACAAGCAATTTTGACTTTAAAGGACTATGGCAGATGAAGCTCACTCTACAGACAAAGGGCTCTCTCCGTAGGTTAGGTACCTAAGCTGAAACCCCTGCAGACTGAACTTCAGCAAGAACCACAATGGAGCACAATCCACAATGGATTGTGAGTGCAATCAGAAGAAATATGTGACCTCAACAAAAGATAGTACACCAGCAAGACTATTGTTGCCAGGATAATTTAAGGCAGGAATTTGATACCAGGGTCATTTTGTTGGCTTTACGCCTCTGGTACATAGTAGACATGGACAGGAAAAGTTGCAGGTCTGGAGAGTTTTTTAGTAGGTGTGGCCAGTCACAGAATATAGGTTCCTGCAGCTTAGCAAGAAAGGACTTCTCTCAAGAATATATGTGTGAGGCAGACACTGGATTCTCAAGGGCAGAGGGCCTTTTGTTCATTGGGAATGGGTTTGGGGGCTGAACAAGGTTAACTCTTTTCCAGCTGCAAGTCAGCTAAGTTCTGATGTGATCATATGTGCTGCTGAGGTATTGCTAGGCTGGCTAAGAAGTTTGAGATCACCAGCCAAGAGTCATGTCCTCTATTCAGGAAATCTCCATGCAGGAAAATGAAGGCACTAACCTAAATTTTATGGTTGCTTCTGCCTACCCTGAAATGCCATCGCTCAGTTCATGGTCTGAAGGTGACTCTTGAATGCTTCAGTATAAATGTCAGAGAAACCTTTCTCAGGCAGGTTTCTTATTCCTAAGGAAATCCACTGCCACACAAGACTAGGCAACCTGGTCTAAAAAATAAGAACAATGCTATATCACTTCATAGAATTTGGTACTGTTAATCTAGAACTATCATATTAGAAATAGGGTTCAAAGGGAAATGGGAATTATACAGTTAAGCATAGGTGGAAATATTCCTATAGCTAGTGTATATGTATCATATGAATATAACTTTTGAGCTGGGAACTCCTCCCAACTAAATTTAAAAGCCACAGAAGGTTAATTCAGGGCAGGGTGTTTACACCGACAATTAATTTGGTGAAGCAGAAACCAATATTTTCTTATTGTTTTATCATCCCCTCATATTCAGGCTTTATTTTAAAGCCTTAGGCAATATTATGTGCTATCTCCTGGCAACATAACTGTATCTGTAATAATTGGTATTGTATACTTTGTGGCTTGCTTTGTTGCTGTTGTCATTGAGTTGCTAAGTCATGTCCAACTCTTTGCAACCCCATGGACTGCAGCATGCAAGGCTTCCCTGTTCTTCACTTTTCCCAAGAGTTTGCTCAAACTCATGTCCACTGAGTCAGTGATGCTATCTAACCATCTCATCTTCTGCTCCCCTCTTCCCCTCCTGCCTTCAATCTTTCTCAGCATCAGGGTCTTTTCCAATGAGTCAGCACTTCACATCAGGTAGCCAAGGTATTGGAGCTTCAGCTTCAGCATCAGTCCTTCCAGTGAATATGCAGGGTTGATTTCCTTTAGGATTGACTAGTTTGATCTCCTTGCAGTCCAAGGGACCCTCAAGAGTCTTCTCCAGTGCCATGGTTCAAAAGAATTGATTCTTTGGCACTCAGCCTGTTTTACTGTCCAACTCTCACATCTGTGATGACTACTGGAAAAAAAAAAACAGCTTTGACTATCTGGACCTTTGTTGGCAAAGTGATGTCTCTGCTTTTTAATATGCTGTCCAGGTTTGTCATAGCTTTCCTTCCAAGGACCAAGCATCTTTTAATTTTATGACTGCAATCACCATACACAGTGATTTTGGAGCCCAAGAAAATAAAATCTGTCAGTTTCCCTTTTTCTTCTTCTATTTGCCATTAAGTGATGGGGCTGGATGCCATGATCTTAATTTTTTGAATGTTGAGTGTTAAGCCAACTTTTTCACTCTCCTCATTCACTCTTATTAAGAGGCTCTTTAGTTCCTCCTCACTTTCTGCATTAGAGTGGTATTATCTGCATATCTGAGGTTCTTGAGATTTCTCCTGGTAATCTTGATTCCAGCTTGTGATTCATCCAGCCCAGCATTTTGCATGATATACTCTGCATATAAGTTAAATATGTAGGGTGATAATATACAGCCTTATTGTACTCCTTTTCCAATTTAGAACCAGTGCGTTGTTCCATGTCTGGTTCTAACTGTTGCTTTTTGACCCATTTACAGGTTTCTCAGGAGACAGGTAAGGTGTTCTGGTATTTCCATCTCTTCAAGAGTTTTCCACAGTTTGTTGTGATCCACAGAGTGAAAGGCTTTAGCATAGTCAGTGAAGAAGAAGTAGATGATTTTCTGGAATTTCCTTGATTTCTCCACATTACCAACTTGATCTCTGATTCTTCTGCCTCTTTGAAACCCAGTTTGTACATCTGGAAGTTCTCGGTTCATATACTGTTGAAGCCTAGCTTGTAGGATTTTGAACATAACCTTCCTAGCTTGTGAAATGAGCACAACTGTACAACAGTTTGAACACTCTTTGCATTGCCCTTCTTTGGGATTGGAATAAAAATGGACCTTTTCTAGTCCTGTGGCTACTGCTGAGTTTTCCAAATTTGCTGGCATATTGAGTGCAGCACTTTAACAGCATCATCTTTTAGGATTTGAAATAGCTGGAATTCCATCAACACCACTAGCTTTGTTTGTAGTAATGGTTACTAACAGCCACTTGACTTCACACTCCAAGATGTCTGCCTCTAGGTGAGTGATCACACCATAATGGTTTTCTGGGTCATTAACACCTTTTTTGTACAGTTCTTCTGTGTACTCTTGACACTTCTTTTTTAATCTCTTCTGCCTCTGTTGGGTCTTACTGTTTCTGTCCTTTATTGTGCCCATCCTGGCAAGAAATATTCCTTTGATATTTCCAATTTTCTTGAAGGAATCCCTAGTCTTTTCCATTCTATTGTTTTCCTTTATTTCTTCACACTGTTCATTTAAGGCCTTCTTATCTCTCCTTGCTATTTTCTGTGGCTTGCTAGTTGTGGAAATTGTAAGGCCAGGGTAGTAATGCTTGAGTGACCTACTAATTCGTTGAGGACTTTGAAAGTTCAGTACATTCAGAGACTGACATGGAAATTAAACATTTTCTGAAATCCTTAAGGAAATACTCATATTTCTGTGGGAGTTAGCCTGGTGTAACAATACTGAAAAGACCAGATTCTACATATGTAGGTCTCTAAGACCTGATATGGAGCAAAGATACGGAAGATGGATTCTGGATTTCCATGTCCTTAGGATGGTAACACACGGATGCAAGAGAAACTGAATTTGTAATTTCTTCCTTTGTTCTGTGATTTTACCTGAAAGAAGATTTAACACTTAAATTTTAATTTCACTGTAGGATGAGACATTAGAGCTGGATATACATTCAAATGAAGCATTTCTATTTACTGATTTTTTTTGTTTTCTTAATCACTGGATTAACTTTAGCCACCATCTGGTTTTCAGACCACCAAAATATTTTCATTATTGCAGAAGCTTTGCTGAGCTTTCATGGAAAATGTAGCTTGGCATAATTTGGGAAGAAAAGTGGAACAGCAAGTAAACTTTCGGCCTTGTAAATACGATGGCTTTGGAGTTCATGTGGTCACTGTACTGTTCTTATGTTTTAGAAACATTTAGGGGCAAATATCCAGGCTGTCTCACATTGTCCCAGGAAGGTACACAGAAGTGTAGCAGGTTCTCACAAATATGATCCAGGTCTGCCCTCCTACAGGTCATCTCTACCCCTAAGCATGTTAACCATGTATCTATTCAACTGTTGGCTTACTGCTGAAGTCCAGTGGTTTAAGAGAATGGGGAACAGGAGGACAGTTATTGAGAAACACATTTTCTCCACTTCTGGTTTCCATAATGAAGAATGTTATTTCCAAAACACATGTCTGTCCTCTCTCAGACAATTTAATTACCCCTGACATAGGTAAGTGAAGTGTTTTATAATTAACATATTGGAGTACACTCAAGCATACACAAGCCACTTCTCCATTCCTTTTGTTATGGGAAAAAGGCATTCAAGATGATTTTGATTTGATTGAAAGCATTTTCCCATTGCTCTTTCACCAAAAGTTTTCACTGGGTGCATAAGGGTGCTCAATTCTGAAGGTGTGTGTTATAAAATGAACTTACTCAATTATATAATTCTTGAACACCAACTCAGAAATTACCAGTTATTAACATAAAATCATGCAGTTAATTTCTGACTCCTTTGTTCTATTTAGTCAAAAGGAGGAAAGTATTCTTTATCAAACTTCTCTGGTAATCCTAACAAGCATCGGCCTAGTCTAACATGTAACGTAAATGTAACTCCCATCCTTACAGAAATAGTCACATAAGGGAGGAAAAAAGCAATGAAAGAAGAGAATATGTATGTGGTATTTAAAATTTTTAACTCATTAAAGAAATACTTAGCCTAAGATAGATATTTTTAAACTAAAGTACTAAAGCTTATTTGCAATGAGATATTAAGCAAAGCCATTTCCCTTTCTCAGTTTTCCTACATAGTATAAGCAGTAAGAGAGAAAAGAATTATTACTGCACAATTTTAAAATGGTAAGTATTGTACATCCCTGATTTTAATAAAGCCTAAAAATGGGTTCCTGATGAAAAGCTTCTGTAAAGTTAAGAAAAGTACTTACAAAGATAAATAGGATACTTGAGGACAACCAGTGAAGAAAGTATAATTGGAAAGACTATAAAATGTCAGCATAATGAATCTCTTCAACATTAGATGTTCTGTGAACAACTATTTTTTTTTTTTTATGAATGTTGTGAGCTGCTAAATCAAGAAAAGGCCAGTGATGAACAAATGAAGAGTCACAACAAAGAAATAAAGGCATAGAGAAGGAAACAAATGAGTAAGAAAACATACAGCTTTAGAGTCAAGTGAATAAACCAACTGAAACTATTGAATAAATGTAAACTGGTCAATGTCAGATGAACCCTTTTGGCAGAACACAAGGAAGAAGGAAGGAGCAATAGAAGAGCATGGGATTAAAAGGTACAAACTACTCTGTACAGAGTAAGCTACAACCACATATTATGCAACACAGAGAACATAGCCAATATTTTAAAACTACAAATAGGGTATAATCTTTAAAAATGGTGAATGATTATTATGTTGTTGTTTTGGGGCTTCCCCGATAGCTCAGGTGGTAAAGAATCCACCTGCAATGCAGGAGACCCTGGTTCAATCCCTGGGTTGGAAAGATCCCCTGGAGAAGGGAAGGGATACCCACTCCAGTGTTGCTAAGTTGTGTCCGACTTTTTGAGACCTCCTGGACTGTAACCTGAGGCTCCTCTGTCCATGGGATCTCCCAGGCAAGAATACTGGACTGGGTTGCCCCCCCCCCCCCTTCTCCAAAGGATCTTCCCAACCAAAGGACTGAACCTGTGTCTCCTGCACTGGCAGGCAGATTTTTTACTGCTGAGCCACCAAGGAAGCCTGTAACATAATATTGTACACCAAAGAAATTAGCCACCAGTTCTCTGTAATAGTCTTCCCTGGTGACTCAGTTGATAAATAATCTGCCTGCAATGTAGGAGACCAGGGTTCGATCCCTGGTTTGGGACAATCCCCTGGAGACGGGAACGGCCCACTCCAGCATCTTTGCTTGTAGAATTCCATGGACAGAGAAACCTGGCAGGCTACAGTCCAAGGGGTCACAGAGAGTCAGGCAGAAGTGAGCAACTAACACTTTTACACTTTCAAGTCTCTGTAAAAAATGAATAAATAAACATATGTGTGTGTGTGTATATACATATATATACACACACACATATATAGTATGTAGTATATGTACAATTCTATGGGATTTCAACATTCAGTCTACATATTCCTGATTCAAAACCTGAATAAAAAAAAAAAAAAGTGTACATGAGCAAACATTGCCAGAGAACTCAAGGATTCAAAGAAAAATATTGATTTAATAGTATTAAAATTATAAAAAAAATGAGAAGTAAATTTAATGTGAAAACAATTCATTTCTTGCTTTGCATCCCTTCAGTGAACAACAAAAAAAATGAATAAAGAACAAAAACTAAAAGAAGTATAAACTTGAATTTAAGCAGTGACCAACTACTTTAGAACAGTTCTCAAAATTACCAGGAGGTTGACATATTTCCTTTATGCCAAAATTAATTTACCTCTAGGACTATTGAGTAGGAGTTAAAACACATAATAAAATACTTGTATCACTAATTTTTATTCATTTAAAAACACTATTAATGACAAATTTGACTCTAAATTTGTATGTGTTTCCCCCTATCTATTCATAATGATAAAAACATTGTTTGAATCTAGTAAAAATGTGTAAGCAACATTTTTACTACACTACTGAAAAAACATAAATTACTATGAATCAGCAACTGAGAAAAATAATTTTATGAATTTTAAAATTCAATGGTGAATAAATGGAGTAGCAGATGCAGTTAACATTTTGCTCATCTCTACAAATTGAATGTAAAAAGAAAATAAGACAAAACATTTTTTTACATCAAAATAGCGAGTAAGTGGTTGCATGGTATGGGACTTTTGAGAAAATAGCACTTGAAAGTGGTGGGATAAGACTTCTCATTTAGCTTAAACTGAATATTCCTATTCGCACATTTTGAAAAAGAAAGTAAAGAAAATGTTGCTGTTTGTAATTTTACATCTAAAAATTCTATATCCACTTATTCATATCACAATAATTTGAACAATCATTTCCAGATGGAAAAACTGTTAAAATCCTGAACATAAAGCTGATACTTAACTACTATAGAATGGGCCAATTATTTCATCAGTATAAGATAATGCACTCTGGTTATACATAATGTCATTTCTTCCTTTTAGTATTTGATTCTAAAAAGTTATATTTTAAAATTGCTTATATATCTAAAGAGTATATCTAAATACATAACAAAATTTTATTTAAAAACAATTTTGTATGAAGTCTATGCCAGAATGTTAGACAAATTTTAGGATAATATGAAGATTAATATGCAAATATTCCATGACTTAAGTTACAACAAAAATGTTAAAACCGCTGTTAGCATCTAATTGTATTGCCAGATGGTTTGTAGAATATTACAGCATAAACAAGTACTGCGGAGATTTAATCAGGAGAAAATTATTTTTCTCAGTGGATAATCAGATAATCTCAGTGGATTTTATATTATACACACATATAAATTTGAAACAAGCAGAAAAAAATCTTTGATCTTTAACTTTAAAGGCAAACAGAGAAGAAAGAAAAAAAGAGTATATAGGAGGGGATAACTTATTTGGAAGAAACAAGTCCCAATATAACATAACTAGAGTAAACATAAATGAGTAAAGTAAACTAATAGGCATAGATTCTCAGACTGGATTTAAATATTAGGTAATATAAGTATACAAGAACATAATTGAAAACTATGACATAAAATTTTGAAATTAGAAGGAAGAATAAAAACAAAAGACAACTGCATAACAAAAGAATCTCAATGGTACAATATTTTCCATCAGACAAAAGTTAAGGTGAAAAACAATATGCTGCAGAGTCTTAATACAAATGGTCGACATAAGTTAAAGTGCACAGATAATAAAATAATACATACCCAATGAACAACAAAAAAAATTCCAATATTTATAAAGAAGCAACTGATAGAATAAAGTAATTCATAAAAAAAGTAAAAAATAAGTAAAAGGATAAATTCAGTTTTACTGCATCTCTCTCAAATTCCAATAAAATGTATGGTTTCTAACAAATGAATGATTGAATTTGAATTTTACAAGGAAGAAATTTAACAAAAGAAAATTTTTTGAGACCTAATATGATGTTATGAAAAATTATATATGAAAAAGATCATAAATCAGGACTCAGTGAGTTCTAATAAAATAGAGCCATTCTGATTATATTCTGATAACATTATAAAACACTAAAAATCAAAAGAAGATATAAAAATAAATAAGATGGTAAAAATTCCCACATATTTTACAGAAGAATTGAGTTTAAAAATCCATTAGGAAAATTAGTAAACATTAAAGGCAAATTTTATTGGAAACAACATTTCAAAACTTTTTAGACACAGCAATAGCAGTACTTCAAAGCAAAATAGGCCTTATTTTTTAAATTTGGTTACTGTATTATACTTAATTTGTCAGATTACATTCAAGATTGCCATGGACACTTCCAAACTCTGGTTTCTAATGCAAAGTGGTCAATTTAATAGATCCAAGGAATATTGATTTGTAGCATAAGTGAAGTCATAAAACTATCTTTACATTTTTATCTTTTATAAGTACTTCATCTGTCAACCTTCCTTTGTTAAAAAATGTGTTGTCAAGCGAAAGAGACACAGATGTATAGTACAGTCTTTTGGACTCTGTGGGAGAGAGTGAGGGTGGGATGATTTGGGAGAATAGCATTGAAACATGTATATTATCATATATGAAATGGATCACCAGTCCAGGTTCAATGCATGAGACAGAGTGCGTGGGGCTGGTGTACTGGGATGACCCAGAGGGATGGGATGGGCAGGGAGGTGGGAGGGGTTTCAGGATGGGGAACACATGTACACCCATGGCAGATTCATGTCAATGTATGGCAAAACCACTACAATATTGTAAGGTAATTAGCCTCCAATTAAAATAAATAAATTTATATTAAAAAAATGTGTTGTCAGCAGGTTATTTAAAAGATAGATGAAACTGATTATTTTTAAAAAGCCAAATAGATTCAATAGATGTCCAACTCCTTGAAAGTGTTTGGTACTCAAACCATAAATTGAATTATATATATTTACAATTTAAAATCCACTGAGAATATCTGTGAATGTATCTTTCACACTTCAAATATTAATTTTTTATTAATTTTTATTGGAGTATAGTTGCTTTATAATGCTGTGTTAGCTCCTATAGCACAGCAAAATGAATCAGACATACATATACATATATCTCCTCCTTGTGGATTTCCCTCTCATTTAGGTTACCACAATGCATTAAGTAGAGTTTCTCCTGTTATACAGTGTTCTCATCTGTTCTCTATTTTATATTTAGTATCAATAGTGTCTATGCGTCAACCTCAATCTTCCAATTCTTCTCGCCCCACCCCCTTTCTGCCTTGGTATCCAGACATTTACTCTTTACATCAATGTTGCTATTTCTGTTGTGCAAATGATATCATCAATACCATCTTTCTAATTTCCACACACTTGCATGAATATATGATATTTGTTTCTTTCTAATTTACTTCACTTTATATGCAGAGGAGACAAGGAAAGATGTAAGCATTTGATTGCAGAGTTCCAAAGAAAAGCAAGGAGAGATAAGAAAGCCTTCCTCAGAGATCAATGCAAAGTAATAGAGGAAAACAATAGAATGGGAAAGACTAGAGATCTCTTCAAGAAAATTAGAGATACCAAGGGAACATTTCATGCAAAGATAGGCTCAATAAAGGACAGAAATGTTATGGACCTAACAGAAGCGGAAGATGTTAAGAAGAGGTGGCAAAAATACACAGAACTGTACAAAAAAGATCTTCACGACTCAGATAATCACGATGGTGTGATCACTCACCTAGAGCCAGACATCCTGGAATGTGAAGTCAAGTGGGCCTTAGGAAGCATCACTACGAACAAAGCTAGTGGAGGTGATGGAATTCCAGGTGAGCTATTTCAAATTCTAAAAGATGATGCTGTGAAAGTGCTGCACTCAATATGCCAGCAAATTTGGAAAACTCAGCAGTGGCCACAGGACTGGAAAAGGTCAGTTTTCATTCCAATCCCAAAGAAAGGCAATGCCAAAGAATTCTCAACTACCGCAGAAATGCACTCATCTCACACGCTAGTCAAGTAATGCTCAAAATTCTCCAAGCCAGGCTTCAGTAATATGTGAACCATGAACTTCCAGATGTTCAAGCTGGTTTTAGAAGAGGTAGTAGAAACAGAGATTAAATTGCCAACATTGCTGGATCATCGAAAAAGCAAGAGAGTTCCAGAAAAACATCTATTTCTGCTTTATTGACTATGCCAAAGCCTTTGACTATGTGAATCACAATAAACTGTGGAAAATACTTCAAGAGATGGGAATACCAGACCACCTAATCTGCCTCTTGAGAAACCTGTATGCAGGTCAGGAAGCAACAGTTAGAACTGGACATGGAACAACAGACTGGTTCCAAATAGGAAAAGGAGTACATCAAGACTGTATATTGTCACCTTGCTTATTTAGCTTATATGCAGAATACATCATGAAAACGTTGGGCTGAAAGAAGCACAAGCTGGAATCACGATTGCCAGGAGAAATATCAATAACCTCAGATATGCAGATGACACCACCCTTATGGCAGAAACTAAAGAAGAACAAAAGAGCCTCTTGATGAAAGTGAAAGAGGAGAGTGAAAAAGTTAGCTTAAAGCTCAACATTCAGAAAACTAGGATCATGGCATCTGGTCCCATCACTTCATGGCAAATGGATGGGAAAACAGTGGAAACAGTGGCTGACTTTATTTTGGGGGGCTCCAAAAGCACTGCAGATAGTGATTGCAGCCATGAAATTAAAAGACGCTTACTCCTTGGAAGGAAAGTTATGACCAACCTAGAGAGCATATTAAAAAGCAGAGACATTACTTTGTCAACAAAGGTCCATCTAGTCAAGGCTATGGTTTTGCCAGTAGTCATGTATGGATGTGAGAGTTGGACTATAAAGAAAGCTGAGCACCGAAGAATTGATGCTTTTGAACTGTGGTGCTGGAGAAGACTCTTGCGAGTCCCTTAGATTGCAAGGAGATCCAACCAGTCCATCCTAAAGGAGATCAGTCCTGGGTGTTCATTGGAAGGACTGATGTTGAAGCTGAAACTCCAATACTTTGGCCACCTGATGTGATGAGCTGGCTCATTTGAAAAGACCTTGATGCTGGGAACTATTGAGGGCAGGAGGAGAAGGGGACGACAGGATGAGATGGTTGGATGGCATCACTGACTCAATGGACATGAGTTTGGTAGAACTCTGGGAGTTGCTGATGGACAGGGAGGCCTGGCGTGCTGTGGTTCATGGGGTTGTGAAGAATAGGAAATGACTGAGAGACTGAAATGAACTGAATTGGTATGACACTCTCCAGGTCCATTCACATCTCTACAGGGTACCCAATACACTTAAAATACTATTTTTTAAAATAATGGCCTTTAAAAAATCTTCATTTTAATATTTATGATTGTATTTTAGCAGAGGTCTTTGAGTTGTAAAATTTTGAATACAGAAATATATTCAAAATATAACATCCAATTCCAATTGTTTTTATTTAATGGCAAAGTAATACCAGGTGGCTCAGTCAGTAAAGAATCCACCTGCAATGCAGAAGATCTGGGTTGGATCCCTGGATTGGGAAGATTCCCTGGAGACGGAAATGGCAACCCACTCCAGTATTGTTGCCTGGAGAATCCTGAGGCTAGATGAGCCTGGGGTGCTACGTTCACGGGGTCACAAAGGGGCAATAATGACTGAAAGACTAACACTTTCACTTTCAAAGTAATGTAATCCTGACAAAGTGTAGTTACTAATTTCCTTTGTTAGTATTTTTAAGTGGAAATATAATTTCACGAATTTTCTGTTTTAGTTAAAAACTTGCATACACTGAAGTGCACATTTTAAAGTATATTAGTCAATGAGTTCAGATAAATCTAATCAAAACACAATTAAGATTTAGATTTCCATTGACCCATGTATTTCCTTTATAGGTGCTTCCTGTTAATTTTCATTATCATAAGCAATCTGGGGCCGGAGAGCTTTGTATCTTTTTTTTTTTAACACCATGGTAAAATTTTATCTCTTCTTCATCTCCAAAGAAATGCAATCATATAGTATATGCTCTTTTCTGTTTGTTACCACTTAATGTAGTTGTATGCACCAAAATGCATTCTATTTTACTGCATAATAGTAGTCCATCACATATTCAAATCATAATTTGTTTATGTAATAGACTATTAGGAGACATTTAGCTTATTTCACAGTTTTGTCTGTTTTGAATAATACTGTAATATTTGTTTATGTTTTTGGCATTTCCACCCAGTATAATTTCTTTTGCCATTTTCCTTTTGCTGGGCATTTGGTTTGTTTCCCATTTTTGGCTATAGGAACATCTGCAACAATCATTATGTAGTAGTTGTTCTGCTGATTTTCATTTTTATTTTGGGCTAAACTTATAGGGATGGATTATAGAATAGGTTATCTTTAATTTTACTTTTAAAAAATACTGCCAGATTATTCCACAGTGTTCCAATGATATCATACTCTTGGAGAAAAATAGGAAGTTTCAGTCATTTTCTAACTTATCTTGCCAGTATCTTTTATTTTGTTGAGTATATGGTGATATTTCACTATGTTTCCATTTTCTTCATGAATAATGATGTTGAATATCTTTCTTATTGTCCATTCTTTCATTTTCTTTTATGAAGTGTCCATATTTTGACCTATTTGGAATCAAGTTTTGACTTTTAATTATTTATTTCTGAGAGTTCAGTATAAATTTTGTATAATAGCTCTTGCTGAGATATATATGCTATGAGTATTTCCCCAACTTCATAGCTGTTACTTCATTTTATTAATGGTGACTTTTGATGATCACTTGTTTTAATATTAATGAAGTCAATTTAGCAAATTTTGTTTATACATGATTTAGGCATTCTCATTAAAAACCATTACCATGAAGATATTGTTTGATATGTGTTCTTCTAGAACTTTCATAGTTCCAATGTTTGGGGTTAAGCATATTACATATTATTCATCTTTAATTTTAGACTCTCACATGTAGTAGGATTTGAGAATTATTTATTTTATCATAGAAACACCACAGAATTGCCTTGACATCTTTGCTGAAAATAAAAGTCAGGTTATCTCTGGATTTGTTTTTTTATTTCATTGATCTGTTTGATTTTCCTAACATAGATACCACACTCTAGTGGTCATTGTAGCTTCATTGAAATTCTTATAATCAAGTCTATTCATCATTTCAAGACTGTTTAGTTATTCTAAGTCCTTTAATTTTTCATTTTTCATATAAATATTATAATCGGCTTGGCTACTTATATAAAATAAGAATTATGGTTTTATATTGTGACTGAAGGCCTGGCTCAGTCTCTTGTAGGGCTCACTGCTCCTTTCCCTGGGGACCTGGTGCACTCAAGGATTTGTTTGTGCTCTCAAAGAGTCTCTGGTGGGCATGGTGTTTGATTTTAATGTGATTGTGCCCTTCCTACTGTCTTGTTGCTGCTTATCCTTTGTCCTTGCATGTGGGGTATCTTATTTTGGCGGGTTCCAACATACTCCTGTCGATGGTTGTTTAGGAGCTAGTTGTGATTTTGGTGTTCTCACAGGAGAAGAGTGCATGTCCTTCCACTCAACCATCTTCATACCCAGTTTTCCCCATAGCCAGTCCCTCCCATCAGGAAGTTTGCACATGCTTCTTATACTCAATCATCAGAGAAGAAGCAAGAACTGCAGCAACATGGCCTCCAGAATGAAAAACACAATCACAGAAAACTAACCAAAATGATCACATGGATAGCAGTCTTGTGTAACTCAATGAAAATATGAACCATGTTGTGCAGAGCCACCAAGATGAACAGGTCATTGTAGAGATGAGTGAAAAAATGTGGACCACTGTAGAAGGAAATGGCAAACCACTTCAGTATTCTTGCCTTGAGAACCCCATGAACAGTATGAAAAGGCAAAAAGACAACACTGGAAGATGTGCCCCTCAGATTGGTAGGTGTTCAATATTCTACTGGGGAAGAACAGAGAAATAGTTCCAGAAAGAATAAAGAGGCTGACCAACGTGGAAACAATGCTCAGTTGTGGATGTGTCTGCTGTGAAGTAAAGTCTGATGCTATAAAGAAAAATATTGCATAGGAATATATTATCAAGGGTATTTTTCAGAGAACTCGAACAAATAATTTCACAATTTGTATGGAAATACAAAAAAACCTCGAACAGCCAAAGCAATCTTGAGAAAGAAGAATGGAACTGGAGGAATCAACCTGCCTGACTTCAGACTATACCACAAAGCTACAGTCATCAAGACAGGATGCTACTGGCACAAAGATAGAAATATAGATCAATGGAACAAAATAGAAAGCCCAGAGATAAATCCACACATGTATGGACACTTTATCTTTGACGAAGGAGGCAAGAATATACAATGGAGAAAAAACAATCTCTTTAACAAGTAGTGCTGGGAAAACTGGTCAACCACTTGTAAAAGAATGAAACTCAAACAATTTCTAACACCATACACAAAAATAAACTCAAAATTGATTAAAGATCTAAATGTAAGACCAGAAACCATAAAACTCCTAAAGGAAAACATAGGCAAAACAACTCTCTGACATAAATCACAGCAGGAGCCTCTATGACACACCTCCCAGAGTAATGGAAATAAAAGCAAAAATAAACAAATGGGACCTAATTAAACTTAAAAGCTTCTGCACAATGAAGGAAACTATAAGCAAGGTGAAAAGACAGCCTTCAGAATGGGAGAAAATAATAGCAAATTAAGCATCTGACAAATAATTAATCTCAAAAATGTACAAGCAGCTCCTACAGCTCAATACCAAAATATAAATCACCCAATCAAAAAATGGGCCAAAGAACTAAACAGACATTTCTCCAAAGAAGACATACAGATGGCTAACAAACACATGAGAAGATGCTCAACATCACTCATTATAAGAGAAATGCAAATAAAAAACACAGTGAGGTACCATCTCACACCGGTCAGAATGGCTGCTATCCAAAAGTCTACAAGCAATAAATGTTGGAGAAGGTGTGGAGAAAAGGGAGCCCTCTTCCACTGTTGGTGGAAACGCAAACTAGTACAGCCACTATGGAGAACAGTGTGGAGATTCCTTAAGAAACTGGAAATAGAACTGCCATAGGACCCAAAAATCCCACTGCTGGGCATACACACTGAGGAAACCAGAATTGAAAGAGACACGTGTACCCCAGTGTTCATTGTAGCACTGTTTACAATAGCTAGGACACAGAAGCAACCTAGATGTCCATCAGCAGATGAATGGATAAGAAAGCTGTGGTACATATACATAATGGAATATTACTCAGCTATTAAAAAGAATGCATTTGAATCAGTTCTAATGAGGAAGATGAAATGGGAGCCTATTATACAGAGCAAAGTAAGTCAGGAAGAAAAACACCAATACAGTATATTAACACATATGTATGAAATTTAGAAAAATGGTAACAATGACATTGTATGCGAGACAACAAAAGAGACACAGGTGTAAAGAACAGACTTTTGCACTCTGTGGGAGAAGGCGAGGGTGGGATGATGTGAGAGAATAGCATTGAAACATGTATATTACCATATGTGAAATAGCTCAGCAATCCAGGTTTGATGCATGAAACAGGGTGCTCAGGGCTGGTGCAATGCGATGATGCTGAGGGATGGGATGGGGAGGGAGGTGGCAGGGGGGTTCAGGATGGGGGACACATGTACACTCATGGCTGATTCATGTGAATGTATGGCAAAAACCACTACAATACTATAAAGTAATTAGCTTCCAATTAAATTAATTAATAAAAAAAAAGAAAAATATTGCATAGGAATATGGAATGTTAGGTCCACGAATTAAAGTAAATTGGATGTGGTCAAACAGGAGATGGCAGGAGTGAACATCAAAATTTTAGGAGTCAGTGAACTAAAATGGATAAGAATGGGGAAATTTAATTCAAATAACCATTATATCTATTACTGTGGGCACATAATCCCTTAGAAGGAATGAAGTAGCCCTCATAGTCAACGAAAGAGTCAGAAATGCAGTACCTTGGTGCAATCTCAGAAGTGACAGAATGATCTCGGTTTGTTTCCAAGGCAAATAATTCTATATCACAGTAATCCAAGTCTATGCCCCAACCACTAATGCTGAAGAAGCTGAAGTTGAATGGTTCTATGAAGACCTACAAGACCCTCTAGGGCTAACACCAATAAAACATGTCTTTTTCATCCTAGGGGACTGGAATGCAAAAGTAGGAAGTTAAGAGATACCTGGAGTAAGAGGCAAGTTTGACCTTTGAGTACAAAATGAAGCAGGTAAAGGCTAACAGAATTTTACCAAGAAAACACACTTTCATTATAAACACTCTCTTCCAACAACACAATAGATGCCTCTACACATGGACATCAACAGATAGTCAACACCGAAATCAGGTTGGTTATATTCTTTGTAGTCAAAGATGGAGAAGCTCTACACAGCCAGCAAAAACAAGACAGGGAACTAACTGTGGCTCAGGTCATGAACTCCTTATTGCAAAATTCAGACTTAAATTGAAGAAAGTAGGCAAAATCACTAGATCACTTATGTATTGCCTAAATCAATTCCTTAATGATTGTACAGTGCAAGAAACAGTTTCAAGGGATTAGATCTGATTAGATCAGATCTGACAGAGTACTTGAGGAATTATGGACAGAGGTTTGCAACCCTGTACAAGAGGTAGTGACCAAAACACCCAAGAGAAAGAAATGCAAGAAGGCAAAATGGTGATCTGAGGAGGCCTAACAAACAGATGAGAAAAGAAGAGAACCAAAAAGTAAAGGAGAAAGGGAAAGATATTCCCAACCGAATGCAGAGTTCCAAAGAATAGTAAAAAGGGGTGAGAAAGCCTTCTTAAGTGAACAATGCAAAGAAAGGGAGGAAAACAATAGAATGGGAAAGACTAGAGATCTCTGCAAGAAAATCGGAGACACCAAGGGAATATTTCATGCAAAGATGGGCATAATAAAGGGCAAAAGTGGAAAAGACCTAACAGAAGCAGAAGAGATTAAGGAGATTAAGAAGATTAAGATTAAGAGATTAAGAGTTGTGTCCAACTCTTTGCAACCCCATGGACTGTAGCCCACCAGGCTCCTCTGACCATGAGATTTCCCAGGCAAGAATACTGGAGTGGGTTGTCATTCCTTTCTCCAGGGGATCTTCCTGACCCAAGGATTGAACCCAAGTCTCCCGTATTGCAGGCAGATTCTTTACCATCTGAGACACCTATATGCCAGCAAATTTGGAAAACTCAACAGTGGCCACAGGACTGGAAAAGGTACATTTTCATTCCAATCCCAAATAAGGGCAATGTCAAAAAATGTTCCAACTACCGTACAATGGTACTCACTCCACATGTTAGCAAGGTAGTGCTCAAAATTCTTCAAACTAGTTTTCAACAGTGGGTGAACTCAGAACTTCCAGAAGTACAAGCAGGATTACAAAAGGCAGAGGAATCAGAGATCAATTTGCCAATATCCCTTGGATCACAGAAAAAGCAAGAGAATTCCAGAAAAAAAAAAAAAATTAGCATTTAGTTCTTCATTGACTGTGCCAAAGCCTTTGACTGTGTGGATCACAACAAACTGTGGAAAATTCTTAAAGAGAAGGAAATACCAGACCACTTTACCTGTCTCCTGAGAAACCTGTTTGAAGGCCAAGAAGCAACATTTAGAACCAGACATGGAACAATGGACTGGTTCAAAATTGAGAAAGACTATGTCAAGGCTGTATATTGTAATCCTGCTTATGTAACTTATATGCAGAGTACATCATGTGAAATTCCAGGCTTTAGGAATCATAAGCTGGAATCAAGATTGCTGGAGAAATATCAACAACCTCAGATATGCAGATGACACCATCCTAATGGCAGAAAGCAAGGTGAACTAAAGAGCTCTTTGATAAAGATGAAAGGGGAGAATTAAATAGCTGGCTTAAAACTAAACATTCTGAAAACTAAGATCATTGCATCTGGTCCCATCACTTCATAGCAAATAGGTGGGGAAAAAATAAAAAGAGTGACAGACTTTATTGTCTTGGACTCCAAAATCACTGCTGACAGTGACTTCAGCCATGAAATTAAAACACTTCTTCCTTGAAAAACAAAATTATGGCAAACCTAGACAGCGTATTCAAAAGCAGAGACACCACTTTTCCAAGAAAGGTCTGTATAATTAAAGCTATGGTGTTTCCATACCATAACTATAGCGCTGAAGAATTCATGCTTTTGTACTCCTGAGAGGACTCTTAGATCTCTGCAAGCAAATCAAAGCAGTAAATCTTAAAGGAAATCAATCCTAAGTATTCATTGGAAGGACTAATGCTGAAACTGAAGCTCCAATACTTTGGCCACCTGATGAAAAGAGCAGACTTATTGGAAAAGACCCTGATGCTGGTAAAGATTGAAAGTAGAAGGAGAAGAGGGCAACAGAGGATGAAATGGTTGGATGGCATCACGACCTCAATGGACATGAGTTTGAACAAAGTCCAGGAGATGGTGATGGACAGGAAACTCTGGCATGGTGCAGTCCATGGGGTCACAAAGAGTCAGACATGACTCTGAATGAACAACAAACAATACCTCATTGTGACTGCGTTAAATCTACGAATGAATTTGTTAAGAACTGACATCTAAACAATATTAATCATTAAATTTGTAATGACAGTACTTCTCACAACTTTGGCCCCAGCTGGCTTCACTGGTAAATTTTACCACATGCCCACTCCAGTATTCTTGCCTGGAAAATCCCATGGACTGAAGAGCCCAGTAGGCTACAGTCCATGGGGTCGCAAAGAGTCGGACATGACTGAGCGACTTCACTTTTCCCTTAAGGGATAATTAATACCAATCTCACATTAATATTTCCAGAAAATAGATAAGTATAGAATAGCTATTTTATCAACTAACAAAAAATCTTACTAAAAATTTGATTATGAAATATTTCAGTAATCAAAAAATTTAGCTACAATCATGTATCTGAAAACCTGAAATATTCTTCTGTTAAAAGAGGATTTTGATCTGTGTGGACTGAGCCAAATATTAATTCAATAAGGAAAAGATTACTCTATTTTATATTATTTATGACACCTTTAGTGATATATTTGTTGTGTAAATAATTTAAGCCAAGGGATGCTCTAAATTAAAAATGCAAATAAGAATTTATAATGTTTTATAATTCTTTATGCTTATAAAAACTTTTTTGATAAATTTGCCCACCAAATGAATAAGTTCAGTACTTTAATTTGTATTAGTAATAAAACCATGTCATCATAAAATAGCATCACATATGAATAACATTTCTTAGCTAGAATCTTAAAATATTTAAATGAATTTTAAAAGTAATCTAAGTTTCTCTAAGGAAATAATATTTTAAGTAGGAACACAAAATATGACTCATCTGGACATGTTCAACTCTAATTAAAAACATTTGTCACTGGTAACCTGATTCCTTTTCTTATAATTGCCATTGCATAAAAATGTCTGAACCACATAAATGTTTGATTAGTAAAACATTTTATTACTTACAATAATGCATATCATAATTGGCTCTCTATTGCAGAAGATAGTGCTTTTAGTGAGTATTATAGTTATATAGTGAAATGTTAATTAAAGCGGAAGTAGTAAACTGTTTTTTCCAAGTCCAATTACTTAATTATGGAATTAACACAATATACAGCTAAATAATTTGCCACTTTCACTCTCACTGGTATTATAAAATGATATCCAAATGATTTCCAAAATGATTAGTCTGGCTCTAACTGTCATGAACTGCGGGTTGCCAGGTTATTGAATTCTTGAAACAGCTCATAACTATTTTTTTAAAATTCCCCATAGTGATAGTCAGTGCACTGATGCAACAGAGCAATATAGGAAAGAACAGATTTTGGAAACATTAGAACGGAAAGGGTACTGTCTTTCTTCCATTCAAAAATTGCTATTGTAATTTCACAGATCTTTGAGATTTATTTATTTTGGTTAGCTTCAGAACTGACCTTCTCAACTCACAAAGATTATACCATGCAGCATATTTTAGAGTAATGCTTTGAAAAGTAGACCAGGATTAAATGGCTAAGGGGAATATTTTATTTCAGAATTAACTGCTTTTTGTCACTGTGTAGGACTGTATTTGCAAAAAACTTCTATTTAAAAGAAACATAACTTTTTCTGCCTAAAATAATGTGATTCTACTGTTGAATTACTATTACATTGTAAAAAAAATTAAATAGTATGTATTTCAATCCATTCATTTCAGTTCAGTTCAGTCGCTCAGTCATGTCCCACTCTTCATGATGCCATGGACTGCAGCAGGCCAGGCCTCCCTGTCCATCAGCAACTCCCAGAGCTTGCTCAAACTCATGTCCATTGAGTCAGTGATGCCATCCAGCCATCTTATCCTCTGTTGTCCCCTTCTCCTCCTGCTTCAAGCTTTCCCAGCATCAGGATCTTTTCTAAGGAATTAGTTCTTCGCATCAGGTGGCCGATGTGTTGGACCTTCAGCATCAGTCTTTCCAATGAATATTCAGGACTGATTTCCTTCAGGATTGACTGATTCAATCTCCTTGCTGTCCAAGGGACTCTCAAGAGTCTTCTCCAATACTACAGTTCAAAAGTATCAATTCTTTGGCGCTCAGGTTTCTTATGGTCCAACTCTCACATCCATACATGACTACTGGAAAAACCATAAATTTGACCTCAAAATAATTATTTAGCTGGTAATATCAAGAAAGCTGGCCCACTCAATTACATAATTCAAAACTTTTAATGAATAGAACAACAACAACAAAACCAAGCAACCTAAAAATGCTAACCATAGGTCTGTTAACCTCAATATGTACCAGTAGACTACCTTTAAATGGAGGCTATTTCACATAAAATTTCATTGAACAGATAAAACAGACTATCAGTGACTTTAGAATGTGGGAAGGAGAAATAATTGTTAGTGTTTTGGTGTTGTCGTTTTATCAACTTCTACAATAATGTTCTGGTTTTTGTGACTGTTGCTTATCATTTTAAACCCAAAGGTTATAATAGATCTCAGCAATATACGGGTGGACACCCTACACATTCAAAAAGGACTGCACACACTTAAAGGAGAATGACTATAGCAACCAGCCTTCAAGTCCGCTGATATTCATGTCCTGGCATTTATAACCTTGCAGTTTCCTCCCACTTTGTACCAGGATTGGTCTGTGTGACCAAATAATTATAGGTAAACATGATGATCTTCCATTTTTGAGATTAGACCATAAAAGACTGTGGAATCCCAACTTGGGCTTTTTCTTGCTCACATGCTCCCATTTGCACTTGGATCACACACCCTAGGGAAACCTGATTGGGAGCAACCTGACATGAGCAACATGTCAAGGCATGAAAGTCTCCTGCTGACAGTCAGGTGACTGAGCTTAGAAGTGAATTCCCCAGCTATGGTTGAACCTTGAGGTGAGCACAGCCCCATCAGCAGCTTAACTTCAACCTTGGGAGACATTATGAGCCAGATCACCCAGTTAAGCCACTCTCAAGTCCCTGACTCTCAGAAAGTGTATGAGATAAGAAATGCTGGTTTGTTCAAACTACTAAGTTGTGAGGTAATTTGTTATGGGCTTCCCTGGTGGCCCAGATGTAACTTGTTACACTGTAATATATATAACCAATATACTAAAGAAATACCAAAATTTCAAATGATGAGGGTGAAAGAGGAGAGTGAAAAAGCTGGCTTAAAATTCAGCATTCAAAAAAAGAAGATCATGGCATCTGGTCCCATCACTTCATGGCAAACAGATGGATAAAAAGTGGAAACAGTGACAGATTTTATTTTCTTGGGCTCCAAAATCATTGCAGATGGTGACTGCAACTTTAAATTTAAAAGACACTTGCTCCTTGGAAGAAAAACTATGACAAACCTAGACAGTGTATTAAAAAGCAGAGACATCACTTTGCCAACAAATGTCCATATAGTCAAAGCTATGGTTTTTCCAGTAGTCATGCATGGATGTGAGAGTTGGACCCCAAAGAAGGCTGAGCAACAAAGAATTGATGCTTTCAATTGTGGGGCTGGAGAAGACTCTTGAGAGTCCCTTGGACTGCAAGGAGATCAATAGTCAATCCTAATGGAAATCAATCCTGAATATTCATTGGAAGGACTGATGTTGAAGCTGAAGCTCTAATACTTTGGACATCTGATGCTAAGAGCTGACTCATTGGAAAAGACCATGATGCTGGGAAAGATTGAGGGCAGGAGGAGAAGGGGACGACAGAGGATGAGATGGTTGGATGGCATCACTGACTCAACGGCCATGAGTTTGAGCAAACTCTGGGAGATAGCGAAGGGCAGGAAAGTCTGGTGTACTACAGACCATGGAGTCACAGAGTTAGACATGACTTAGTGACTGAACAACAAAATAATTAAAAAAATATTTTTTCCTTACCCATCATGCTCTGTGTTAGGAAAGTCAGTCACTGTTGTAATTATAACGTTGTGCTTGACTCCATGGGATTTTACACTTGAGGGCATCCCTGTCATATTATATTTTTAGGGACATATTTGTTAATAATGTAAAAACATTAATATAGATGGCATTACTAACACACAAGCATATTTGATTTTAAAAAGTTCTTACAGTCAATCTAATAACCAAAATTGCTTATTGATATCATATCCTCTGAAGATAAAACATCTGCCATTGCTAAAATATTTGGTTTATCTCTCGCCACTTTTGTCCAGACTACTTATGAGGTTAATGGGTTTTTAAATGTGAAGCCTTATAAGAGTATTAGAGTAATTCTATTCAGCCATTAGTAATGTATTTGGGGAGTTTTTAGTGTTATTTCAAGTTTAAATTATTCACTGACACACTCATTTAACATATTCTCGAATTATATTGAAGAAAACCTGATCTTCTTGACTTAACAAGTACTGACTGTGGACATGGGAGGGGAACATGTTAAAATGAGAAAAATAAATTAAGATTCTTTCAGTATTTTGGCTTCTGACTTTACAGTTTCATGCTTTTAATATGATCTTATTTCTGATCATCTTATCAAGTGCTATGTTTGATGAAGAAAATATTAAGATTCACAAAGTACTATTATTTATGTAGAAGATATAAAGACATTCATGCTCCAAGGCAATATTAAAAATGATCATTGTTTAAAATCTAACATAATTCTATTATTTTATTATCTTGACTTAAATTTTTTTAGGGCTTCCCAGGTAGCTCAGTGGTAAAGAATCTGCCTGCCAACCAGGAGACAAGAGCTCAATCCCTGCGTCAGGAAGATGCCCTGGAAAAGGAAATGTCAACCCACTCCAGTATTCTGGCCTGGGAAATCCTATGGACAAAGGATTTTGGTGGGCTACAGTCCATGGGGTCACGAAAGAGTGGGACACAGAGACTAAACAACAACAACAAAATTTGTTAACTAATTTAACTTGTCACAAAATGGTAGATTATAGAGAAAAGTATTCTTTAGAAATGAAATACACAAAATATTGCTGAGAAACTGGTAACATATGAGTAATTGATTTGGGGATTACAAACTTATCATTCTCTGTTCACTAAAGTGTCAATTAAGAGTCTCTTTGAGGAATCAGCTTATGAACTAACTTGTTAGATTGTTACTGCAAATACTTAAAATATTATAGCCATTTTTCCTGAAGAAATAACTCAAATTATTCACTTAATTTGACCTTCTGTCAGAGTCTAAGTAGCTGGTATTTTACTCAGTTTAACACAGGTTGAATGTTCATGCACAAAACTGATGAGGTATTATGATTAATTTTTAAATTTACTTTTATGTTTTATTTTGCTTAAGAGTTAGAGCGTTCCCAATTAATATTTTGTTTGTCAGTAAAATTTCAGATATATATATATATATATATTAAAATTTACTGCTTAATAAAAATAAATTCCAAATGGGAGTTGGCTGATTTACTGAATTTGTACTATGCTTATAATAGTATAGTTTAAAATCAAGAAGGAATTAATTCTAAATTATTTCATTAAAAGTCATTAATTGTATGCTTTTTAGTGGTTTGGCAAAAAATTGTACTTCAGACATGAGTTTCAACACTCAAATTTATTTTTAATGACACCTTAATTTAGAATAGTTTAAAATTTACAGAAAAGTTTCAAGAGTTTCCATACACACCTCACTCATATTCTATTAACATCTTATGTCATATTGGATATCTGATATGTTAACTGTAGTATATTTGTCACAATTAAAGAATCAACATTGGTTCATTACTCTTAACTAAACACTAAAGTTTATTTGCTTTCATTTTTTTCCAATAAATATTTTGTTTTCCTGTTGCAGGATATCATGGAGGATAATACACTACATTTAGTTGTCATATTTTCTTAAGCTGGTACATTTTCTCCTACTTTTCCTTTGATGATCTTAACAGAGTTTTGAGGAAGTTTGGTCAGATATTTTGCAAAATGCCCCTCACTTGAGATTTCTCTGTTTTTCTGGTGACTAGACCAGTGTTATGCATTACTGAGAGGTAATATTAAATTTTAAATAAAACTTTCTAACTATACCATATGTGAAAATATGATGCATAACACAAATTACAAAATATAAGATTTATCGTATTCAATGAAAGCTGTATGCCATATTGAAGCCATTGATTTAGTCACTCACTCATTTATTTATTTTACAAAATATTGTTTTCATAAAGAATATACATGAAGCTATGAAGAGATGATTAAATCCACACTAGCATTTAATCCAAGACTGTTCATTTTAATGTGATGGGCTTTGCTGATAATTGGTAATACAAAGGCATCATTAACCAGTACATTAGGACATTTTGATTCACTCCTCTAGATTTCTGGCTTAAGAGGTGATTACATTCTTAATGACCCTAACCAATGCAGGAAGTAGTTTTTGTCTCAAAGAAGAGTCCCTGAGTAGATTGTTTTCTTTGATTTATATGTTAACTGGTACAGTTGATTATAAAGTTCAAATGATAAGTCCAGAAAAAGATTATAGATACTGCTTTTGATTTGTCAATAACTCCTAAGGAAGAGTCCAATATAATTTCATTTGCCAATCTCCAGGAGGAAGATTTATGTGCTACAATTTTCTATATTTCAAAAACAAACAAACAAAATTCATTGTATATGTTAGCTGTGACTTCAGTTGCCCGGCTGTTGAGCTAGACGAGGACTTTGGACTTCAGAGGAAGCTTGATTGTCTAAATTTGTGTGCTCCACAAACTTGAAGTGATTACCCTTTAAATGGCAACATCTATTACTTGAGTATTCATTTATTTGATGTGAACACATTACTACTTGATTTAACCAGCAAGAATAAAATGGACTGGGACTGTTTGCAGTTTGACTGCAAACTAGAGAACTTTAAATTTCTATTATTCTCTTTCACTCAACAATCTTGGTTTATTTGCTGTTCTTCTGTTTCATTTTATAACAACTTTCCACATTGTTTTCTATTTGTCCTTAATGATTTCTATAACTCTGCTTTATTGAAAAGACTTAAAAACACCTCTATCAGGGTCCTGAAAAACCAAAGTGCTCCCTCTACTCTGTGCTCTCTGTCATTTCATGCTGTTTTGAATTAGGAGCAAAACAATTCAAAGACTCCTATCAGGGGAGCTCAAGACAGAGAAGTAGAAGAACATGCACCTTGCCTCCCCCAACAAACACAACAAAACATATCTACATGTGGAACAATTCTCACTGAAAACTGGTAGAAAATCTCTTATATAACCAAAGCTGCAAGAAAGATCCCCATGTAACCAACTAGTATGAAAAAAAAAAAAAAAGAAAATGACATTGGGATGGGACTGGTGCCCCTCAGAGGGAGCTGAAAGAGAAAAGGTTCCCTTGCTCTGGGAACCACCTTTGCTCACTGAGAGGTCTGCCAGGAAAGACAGAGTTAGAGAGACCTGGAATCCACTCATGAGTATGCATGTGCGCTGACTTGCTGGCAATCAGGGCAAAGAGAGACCAGACTGCTGCCAGGTCATTCTACTTCCCAGCCTGAAACACACACTAGGTGGGGCTTCTAGTATATTCAGCAACTAGGTGATGAACCTTGGGCTTCAGAGGACAAACCCTGGGAGAGGACTTGGTCTAACTGTAAATAGACAGCTTGGTCTGGGCCTCCACTCTTAGTGTACACAGGGAGAGTGATGGGTCCACCTTAGAAGCCCTGATGTCAGTTCATGCAAGGCAGGGAGCAGATCTGCTGTAAGAGCCCCATGCATGTCAGCAGGCATGCTCTTGGTGGATCGTGACTCTGGTGGTATGGGTTTTATGAGGGCCTACAAAACAAGGGTGGGGCTGATATTGGAGCACATTATCAGTGCTCTCTAGCAGCAGCAGATCCAGGGACAGGTCCAGCAGCAGGGGACTTTGTTGTGCACAATATGTGGTGGAAAATGTCAGAGAATCATAGTACCCAATGGATAGCCTCTGAAGAGAAGTAAGCAGCAGTTCCTTCCCCGGCAGGAGTGCTCCAGTCCTGCCTACCTTTCCTCATAGCTTGGAGCTGATCTGGGGTAGATAGGTCCTGGAGAGTTCTATCATGGAGACAGTCCAGGTTTTAGCTAGCAGCACAACCACCTTGATTCCTGCAGCCACAACATCCCAGCCCACAGCATCAGCCTAGGTTTGGGACCAACACAATGGAGAAAGAAATGCAACCTGGGAAGAACCAAGGATGCCTGCAAGGATGGTGAGATGGGTTCACTGTGACTACATGGGCGTCCTTGCTTCAGCTCTCACTTCCTTGTGGACAGACCACACATTTAAGGGCAACAGAATTGCACAGAACCTGATTTTCAGGGGTTTTACTCTAACAGCTGGGGAGCAGACCTTGCCTCCAACAGGACTGTGGCAGCCACGGATCAAAGAGTAGCCCCCAACTAACCTTCACTGCAGTTGCTGGTCACCATAACACCAATCATATCCAGTATCAAGGAACAATGGCTGGCAACTCTGTGGGAAGATGTAGTAGGAATCCACACGAAAAACAGCCCTAGCACCAGAAAATATAGACTCACAGAGTCTACATAGGGAGGTTCCCAGATAAAAATACCTCTTTTAAGACTACAGCAGATAACTGTTTCTCCTAAATTCATAGAGGCAAAGAAATTTAAATAAAATGAAAAAGCAAAGAAATCTCTCCCAATTTTTTTAAAGATAAATCTCCTAAAAGAGTAAACAATAAAACTGACTTCTTTAGTCTACTAGACCTCCAATTAAAAGAGGAGGTGATAACAATTTTAGGGAAATTAAGAAAGACTATTGATAGAAATACAGATCACTGTACCAAGGGACTAGAAACTATAAAGAGAAACCAACCAAAATTAGACAACACAATTGCCAAGATAAAATCTGAGTTAAAAGCAATGAATAGCAGACTAAATAATGCAGAACACATAAGTGATCTGGAAAACAGAATAATTGAAATCACTCAATGAGATCAGTAGATGAAAGACAAATTAAAAAAAAAAAATTAAAGCAACATATGAGGTCTATGGGACAATATGAATCATGTCAATTGGGGTTTCAGAAGGAGAAGAAAGAGAAAAGGATTAAAAAAAGTGTATTTAAGAAATTATGGCTGAAAACTTCCCAAATCTAAAGAAATAAAACAGTTAATCAGGTATAGGAAGCACAGAACTTACCAAATAAGATGAATGCAAACAGATATATCATAATTAAAATGCCAAAAGTTAAAGAGAAAATTCTGAAGAAAGCAGTTACAAGGGAACCCCTATCAGACTCTGAGCTGATTTCTATATGGGAACTTTGCTGGCCTGAAGGGAATGGCATGATATATTCAAATTCCTGAAATGGAAAAATATGCAACCTTGGATACTTTACTTAGTAAGATTACCATTTAGAATAGAAGAAGAAACTAAGAATTTCTCAGACAAGCAAAAACTTAAATACAGCAATAGTAAACTAAATCTAAAAGAAACATTGAAAGATCTTCACTAAATAAAGAAGCAATAATCTAAAAAAAAGGGAAAAACAGTAGAAAAGGAAAGGATATAGAAGGGCTGAAAATTGTTGAAATAAGCCAGTACATAGATTAAGAAGCAATCAAAACCATCAAACCCACTACTGGGCATATACCCTGAGAAAACCATAATTCAAAAAGATACATGTACCCCAGTGTTCACTGCAGTACTATTTACAACAGCAAGGGCATGGAAGCAATTTAGATGTCCATCAACAGATGAATAGATAAAGAAGTTGTAATATATAAAATATACATATATATATATATAATGAAATATTACTCAGCCATAAACAGGAGCAAATTTGAGTTGGTTGGAATGAAGTGGATAAACCTAGAGCCTGTTATATAGAGTGAAGTAAGTCAGAAAGAGAAAAAAACAAATATTGTATATTAGTACATATATGTAGAACCTAGAAATATGGTACCAATGAATCTATTTGCAGGAGAGGAATGGAAAGCAGACATAGAAAATGGACTTCTGGACACAGTGGGGGAAGGAGAGGGTGAGACAAATTGATAGAATAGCATTAAAATACATACATTACCATGTATAAAATAGATAGTGGGAAGTTGATGTATAACACAGAGAGCACAGCCTGTTACTCTGTGACAGTCTAGACAGGTGGGATGGGGTGAGCAGGAGGGAGGTTCAAAAGGAAGAGGATACATGCATACTTATGGCTGTTTCACATTGCTGTATGTCAGAAACCAATGTAACATTGCAAAACAATTATCCTCTAATTAAACTTTTTTAAAAAAGAAACAATGAAAAATATTTTATAGCCATGATTATAGGTGCAATTGACAGCAAAAGGATAAACATAAAGTTGTAAAATAAGACACCAAAATCACAAAGCTCAGAAAAGGAGTAAAAGCATGTAGATTGTTTAGAATGTGTTTGAACTTATATAATTATCTATCTAAAGCAAGCAGATACAGTTATGGGTTGACACATTTAAAAACTAGGGTAATCACAAAAAAGAAATATATAATAAATTCACAAAACCCAAAAAGAAATGAACTCAAGCATAATACAAAAGAAAACCATGAAATCAGAAATTGAAAAACAAAAATAATAAAAAAAGAACAAAAACAATCAGAAAATAAGATTTAAAATGGCATTAAACATACTTATTGATGTTTACTTTAAATGAAAATGGATCACTGCTATTATCAAATGACACAGAGTGGTAGATTGGATTAAAAAATAGTAATAATAAAGAACTTGCAACATGCTGCCTATAAGTGACTCATTTTAAGATGAAAGACACACATAGCTTTAAAGTGATAGGATGGAAAAAAATACTTCATGCAAATGGAAACAACAAGAAAGCAGGGTTAGCAATACTTATTTTAGACAAAAAGACTTTAAACAATGTGCATAAAGAAAGACAAAGAAGGGCACCATATGGTAAGGGGATCAATACAAGATGAGGACATTGCACTCATTAACATATATACACCCAATATAAGAGCACCTAAATTTATATAACAAAAACTAACAGGCATAAAAGGAGAAATTAACAGTAACATACTAATAGTAGGAACTTTAACAGACTTTTCAGACAGAGACTCAATAAGGCAACAGAGATCCTAAATGACACAATAGAACACAGTCCACATGACACTACATCCATACACATTTCTTTCCAGCACACATGAAACATTCTCTAGGATAGACCACACACTAGAGCTGAAAACAAAGCAAACCTCAGCAAATTTAAGAGGATAGAAATTTTTCAAACACCTTTTCTGATGACAACAGTATAAAAGCAGAAATCAACAGAAAGAAAAATGTGGAAAAAAAGATTACACAGAGACAAAATAACATGGTAGTATCAATCCAATAGGTCAATGAAGAAATCAAAGAGGAAATCAGAAAATACCTCAAGACAAAAGACAGTGAAAACACAGTCTTACAAAAATCTATGGATTTCACCAAAAGAAGTTCTTAAAAGAAGGTTTATAGCAATACAAGGAAAACAAGGAAAATCTTAAATAAGCAGACTAACCTATAACAATAAATATAGAAAAATACTGAAAAACAAAACACAAACTGATTAGAAGCAAATAATAAAGATCAGAGAGGAAATAAATAAAATAGAGATCACAAAAGCAATAGAAAAGGTCAATAAAACCAAGAGTTTGTTTTTTGAAAGAATAAACAATCAACAAATTTCTTTCCAGACTCATCAAGAAGAAAAGAGAGGTACACAAATAAGCAAAATAAGAAATGAAAGAAGAGAAATAGCAACCAATACCACAGAATTATAAACAATCATAATAAAATACTATGAACAGTTATATGCCAACACATGGGGCAACTTAGAAGAAATGGACAAGTTTCTAGAAACATACACCCTGCCAAAATTGAGTCGAGAAGAAACAGATAATCTGAGTAGAACAATCACTAGACATGAAAAGGAATTTATCATTGAAAAATTGACTGCAAATAAAAGTCCAGGACCAGATGGGTTCACTCAGGGATTCTACCAAACATACAAAAAAGAAACCTTCTCAAACTCCTGAAAAAGATTTAAGAGAAGGATCACTTCTAAAGTCATTTTATAATGCTACCATCACCCTGATAATACAACCAGATAGAGACACTACAAAAAAAAAGAAAAAAAGAAATTACAGACCAATATCTTTGATGGCTATAGAGGCAAAACTCTCCAACAATTTTTTTCAAACTGAATCAACAATACATAGAAAGAATCATACACCATTGTCATGTTGGACCCGTTCTGGGTTAGAAGGATGGTTCAATATATGCGAAGTAATCAATGTGATATACAATATTAACAAAAGAAAAGGAGAAAACCACATGATCATCTCAATAGATAAAAAAAATGATAAATGATAATTCAATATCCATTCATTATAAAAAAAAAACACTCTCACCAAAGTGGGTATAGAGGAAACATATCACAACATAATAAAAGTCATTTATGACAAAAACACAGCTAACATAACACTCAGTTTTGAAAAGCTGAAAGCCTTCCTTCTAAACTCTAGAGCAAGACAAGGATATTTACTCTCACCACTTCTATTCAACACAGTATTGGAAGTCCTAGCCACAGAAATTAGACAAGAAAAAGACAAAGTATCCAACTCAGAAGGGAAGAGGTAAAATTGTCTTCATATGCAGATGGCATGATACGCTATATAGAAAACCCTAAAGACTCCACACAAAATCTCTAAGAACTGATAAATGAATTTAGCAAATTACCTGGATATACTGTTAATATACCGAAACCTATTGCATTTCTTTACACTTATAAAATAATAGAAGGAATATATTAAAAAATTCCCACTTAAAATGTTATTTAAAAACATACCTAAGGAATAAAGCTGATCAAAGATGTGAAAGACATATACTGAGGACTATAAAACATTGATAAAGAAAACTGAAGCTGATTCAAGGAAATAGATACCCCACACTCTTGGACTGTAAGAATTATTGTTGAAATGACCACACCACTCAAAGCAATCTACAGATTTAATATGAACTCTTATCAAATTTAATGAGAATCCCATCAATTTTAATGGGAACCCTATCAAATGCTTCCCAGATAATACAGTGGTAAAGAATACACCTGCCAATGCAGGAGACACAAGAGACATGGGTTCAAACCCTGGGTTAGGAAGATCCCCTCAAGTAGGAAATTGTAACCTGCCTCAGTATCCTTGCCTGGAAAATTCCATGGGTAGTGGAGCCTGGTGGGCTACAGTCCATGGGGTTGCAATGAGTTAGAAATGATTGAGTGCACACATACACACACACACAATCAAATTACTCATGATGTTTTTTTCACAGAACTAGAATAAATATCTTAAAATGTATATAATAGGAAACACAAGGGACACAGAATTGTCAAAACAATCCTGAGGGAAAATAACAAGGCTGCACAAAGCTACCCTCCCAGACTTCAGACAATACTACAAAACTACAGTAATCCAAACCGCATGCTATTGTCACAAAAACAGACATATGGGCCAATGGGGAAAAATTAGAGAGCCCCCAAATAAACCTACATACCTATGGTGAACTAATCTTCAATAATGGAGGCAGGCAAGAATACATAATAGAGAAAAAGTAGTCTCTTCAGCAAGTAGTTATGGGAAAGCTGGGCTGGGACATGTAAATCAATGAAATCAGTACCCTCCCATACCCCATATATAAAAATATACCCAAAATGGTTTAAAGATCCAAATATAAAACATGACATCATAAAACTCTTAGGAGAGAACGTTGGCAAAGCATTCTCAGATATAAATTGTGACAATTTTTTCTAGATCAGTATCCCAAGGCAAAATCATTAAAAGCAAAAATAAATAAGATCCAATCAAACTTAAAATCTTTCGCACAGTAATAGAAACCATCAACAAAATGAAAAAATCTACCTATGGGCTGGGGAAAATATTTGAAAATGATATGACTGGCAAAGGCTTAATTCCAAAATATACAAACACCTCATACAGCTCAATAAAAACAAAAAAAACAGTAAAAAATGGGCAGAAGACCTAAATAGACAGTTCTCCAATGAAGACATACATATAGCTAGCAGGCATATGAAAAGATGCTCAACATTGCTAATTATTAGAGAAATATAAATCAAAACTATAATGAGGTATCACCTCACACCAGTCAGAATGGCCATCATTAAAAAGTCTACAAATAATAAATTCCAGAGAAGGTGTGGAGAAAAGAGAACTCTTCTACACTGTTGGTGAGAATGTAAATGTAAATTGGTGCAACTACTATGAAAAACAGTATAGAGGTTCCTTACAAAACTGAAAATAGTTAAAATATGATCCAGCAAGCCCACTCAAGGGCATATGTCCAGAAAAAAAATGAAAACTCTGATTTGAATAGATACATGCCCTCCAATGTTGATAGCACTATTTACATTAGTCAAGACATGGGAGCAACCTAAACGGCCATCAATGGGTGAATGGTTAAAGATGTGGTGAATATATAAATGGAATATTGCTTTATCTACCATCATGATAATTGTACATATATACAACTCAGGAATTCAACCCAGGTCTCTTGCATTGCAAGCAGAATTTTTACTATCTGAGCCACCAGGGAATCCCAAGAACACTGGAATGGGTAGCCTATCCTTTCTCCAGCAGATCTTCTCGACCCAGGAATCAAACCGGGGTCTCCTGGATTGCAGGTATTCTTTATCAGCTGAGCTACCAGGGAAGTCCAGTATTTTATATATATATATATATATATATATATATATATATATTCACACATATATATAGAAACAACCAATGCAATATATAAGTAAACTTATCTTAAAGGTATCTGCACAGTTTATTTAACCTTCTATTTAGAAGATGATCCTTTAAAATTTAAGATTTATGTTTTAAGTTTACATTGTTCAGGTCTAGCTAAAAGCTTCTCAAACACATTACTGCCTTACCCAACTTTAAAATAATCTTTGATGTAGTTTCAGATGTATTTTTTCATTTAGTATGGATTTTATAATATCCTCATTACAAAAAGCCAAATAAAAGCTAAAATTTGGCATAATTTTTCTGTAAAGGGGAGATGGTATATATTTTCAGGTTTATGGACCACATGGTCTCTTTTACCAGTACTTAAGTCTATCATTTTAGTCCAAATGCAACCACAGACAATATGTAAGCAAATTTGTGTGACTATATTGTAATAAAACTTTATTTGCCAAAACAGATGTAGGACTAGGTTTCACCTGTGGGCTGAAGTTTCCTAACCCTTATTCTAGATCATCTAAGAGTGTCTTGCCATGAGCCTCCAAATCAGGAACTTCAAAGCTTCTTTCCAGAGCCACAGACCCTAATATGGCAACTGCATGTTTGATTTTCTAAAATAGAGGTATACATTGACACCTCCTGCTATGGAATCCTAATATTACAAAGCATTCCTTTCAAATTTCTTGGTGGTTAAAGTGCTTGCTTTATTTTGGAGTTAACCATGTTAACAGCAGAGCAGAATCCTTGAGAGCATGGAACTGAAGGGACATATCACATATTACTGAAGGAATACTTTTTCACATAATGCCCTAGGGTTATCCATGAGAAGGTGGTAATGACTGAACTTCCAAATATCGGTGGGAGACAGTACATCTCAGGATAAGTAAATTGTTCTTGGCAACCTGGACTGTTTACCTCCCTGACTGGGAGAATCATCACACTAGTGATGCTTTTCCAGCAGGCAGGTTGAAATTTCACAGAGGACTGCAGAAGTTGGTGATTGCATTCAGCTGTGAAAAACAAAAAAACCTTGTTCATCACTGGCTTAAACAATTATGGCTTACTTTTCTTTAAACAATTAGGAAACTAAAGTCATTTAAACGGCTCATGAGGGTCAGAACTGAGATTTCTGCAATTTTCTTGGCTTTCCTCTCAGCTTCCTACTGCTTAGGTTGTCTGAGCTCCAGTCATCAGGTTTGCATCCTAAGCAGAAAGTGTGAACAATAAGGAGCAAGAAAGGTGCTTATATTAAGAAAGCAATTTTTGCTCTATTTATACAGGACAAATTTGTGTCATATGTCCTTTCATAGAACATTGGAAAGTGTGTCTGTAAGCCTGGTGCAGGAGACTGCTATAAAAGTGTGTGTGTGTGCGTGCTCAGTCGTGTCCTACTTTTTGCAGCACCACGGACAGTAGTCCACCAGACTGCTGTAAAGGGGTGTGTGTGTGTGTGTGTGTGTGTGGTGTGTGTGTGTGTGTGTGTGTGTGTGTGTGTGTGTGTGTGTGTTTGCTCAGTTGTGTCCTACTCTTTGAGACCCCATGGACTGTAGGCTGCCAGACTCCTCTGTCCATGGAGTTCTCCAGGCAAAAGTACTGGAACGGACTGCCATTTCCTCCTCCAGGGGATCTTACAAACTCAGGGATTGAATCCATGTCTCTTGCGTATGCTGCACTGGCTGGTGGATTCTCTACCACCACACCTCCAGCTATAAAGGAAACTGATCCAATTGACCATTGATTGGTAAGGCACCTAGCAAGCATTGCTAATAAAGTTCAGCACACCACTCTGCACGTAAAAGAGACCCTGATGAGTAGGAGGCCAAGTTTCTTTTGGATCATTTCTTTTCCTCGTATCTTCATTTTGCACCTCCTCTTCTGCTTGTCAGTGCCCTCCTCCTCCTTGCTCTCCTTTCAAATCTCTGGTTGGGGAAACATTTTCAAGCTTAAAGACAAAGGAATTAACCTTAAAATTAAAACTTGAGGGAATGTATTATATTACATAATACTACATGTGTGTTACACAAATATTTTAGAATTTTTAAACAAATTAAAAGGAAAATGACACCAGTAACAGAAAGTTTAGTAGAAAAAAAGTTCCCTTTCATCATGGCGTATGTACTATAATGTTCCTGGGTGGGGGGGGAAGTACTACACACAAATAGATGAATTTATCATGTAATTTAGAGGAAAAAAATCACAAGTTTTCTCATGAAACTTGATGCCATTCTTATGAAGGGTTAAATGCCAAATATTAGCCAATATAAGTAGATAACAAAGAGCTATCAGGATCAAGATAGATCAAATAGATACATATATTGTAAGTCTTCTCCATTGCTATTATTCAAGCATAGAATAGAAGTTATAGTCTATGCAATTAGCCATGAAAAGGAAATGAAACGATAGCAAATGATTATGGGGAGGAGAAAATTATGAGAAAATAAAAATGGATACCAAAAAGCTAGCCAAATAACTAAATAAATGGAGAAAACATGTTTTTTTTAACGATATGGTACTGTAGCTGCTGTCTTCTTTATAGTCTTAAATGTAAACATTTAAAATTTTAATTATATTGTTATAATATTTAATTGGTTAAAATTTCCAAAGCAATTCATCTTCCAAATATCAAAATATTTCATCTAGATACTGAAGGACTTCTTCTCAATTCCAATTTATCATTCAGTCAGTCATATTTATAGTTGATATTTTCTCTTGATTTTTTTCTGGGCCCCCTCTCATCTGAAGTCAATTCTAAGCAATGGAAAGCTGTGAGAACAACTTCATGTTGTTGTTGCTGCTGCTGCTAAGTTGCTTCAGTCGTGTCTGACTCTGTGCGACCCCATAGATGGCAGCCCATCAGGCTCCTCTGTCCCTGGGATTCTCCAGGCAAGAACACTGGAGTGGGTTGCCATTTCCTTCTCCAACGCATGAAAGTGAAAAGTGAAAGAAAGTGAAAGTGAAGTCGCTCAGTCGTGTCCGACTCTTTGCGACCCCATGGACTGTAGCCTACCAGGCTCCTCCGTCCATGGGATTGTCCAGGCAAGAGTACTGGAGTGGGGTGCCATTGCCTTCTCCATGTAGCTGATGAGAATGGATCAAGTCCTCTTCTTGGTCAGTTCTCTCCTTGTTTGTAAGTTTGTATCCTCTGCTGAGGTCCACTTTCTTGTCTTGAATAGGGTTTCTACACTTCATGACGTGTTCCAAAAGTCTTTTCTACACCACGCTTTGTGGTACATATGTGTAGAGGAGAAAACTTTTCACTTCTTCCCTTCAGCATGTCTGACTGGTTAAATAATTTACAGAAGCCGGATTAACAGAAATAAATAAATAAATAAATGTATTTTCATACATGCGTGAATCTCAAAGATATGAGATTTGAAGAAATGACCAAAACAAGAAGTTTTAATGTCTTTTAGACAAAGAAACAATTGTTAGTGAAGATTTGACAAAATAAAGAGGTTCAGGCTTGGGGTACCAAAGTAATGAAATAACAAACTTTGCATAACCTGCTTGGTCTTGAATTCTCTCTCTGGTGATAAGAATGTCTTCTACCCTCTTGACAGAGAGAAAAATAACTTCACATGGAAGATTTACTTCCTGCTTTCAAAAGGGAGCAAAGTAGAGTAAGTATTCCTTCTTGCATTGGCACTTATGTAATCATAATCCAAAATAATATGCCCAAGTGGCATATTTTTGGAGTGGCATATTTTGCTCCCCTTTTTCTGTATGTATTATGTATTTAGTAAATTGTAACATATGAAAAACTGTATTTTATATTAATAAACAGCATGATATGATATACAATATACATTATATGCTATACATAAGAAAAGATTTTCCTTTGTCTTAACGTATCTTTCTGGACTTAATTTTTTGTGATATAAATTCAAGTACATTTTTTTTCTAAAATTCTAGTCAGTTTGCTCTAAATAATTACTGCCTTTACAATTTTATTTTTATTTCAGTGAATAAAAAGTCTAGTCAAAAAATGGAAGTCCCTGCGCCAGTCTCTTCAAAATGCCAATGATATTTCTAAGGACATTATTTTGCTTTAAATTTGTGTTTCTAACTTTTCACTGTGTATTTCTAAATATTACAACTATGCAATTTATTATTAATCATGTTTAGCTAACCCACTAACCCTTATAGACAGGGAAGCCTGGAGTGTGGCAGTCCGTGGAGTCGCAAAGAGCAGGACACAACTGAGCGACTGAACTGAACTGATGTTTAGTTATTCTAGTTCATTTGTTTTATGGATAGGTATTTAGCATTCTTAAATATCCAGCCTCAATTTTACTTCCCACCTGCTCACATTATGGGCACAAATTTTTGATAAAAGTCAGTACTCCAACTTTATATATTTATGTCTTTATTAATGCTGTCCTGTGGTGAATGTTTCTAGTATAATTATGATTTTATTCTGATTAACAATCACCACACTTCTGGTTTGCTTATTTTTCTATGAATTTATTACTAATTTCTCCCACACTCTATATAATCGCAGTGAAAACTATTTTGATTTCAGTGTACTGATGATCTTGTGATTTTTTTCTCCTGGTGATTACTTCTCACCACTTTTACCAAAAATGTCCTAGGAATTCTTGGAATTCTGGTACTTGCTATTTATCTTTATATTCACATTTTTCCTAGATCATATGTTTATTTTATTTTATTTTTTTCCTAGATCATATGTTTATACTTTGTTCCGTTATCTTTAGTAAATCAGCAAAGGTCCGTCTAGTCAAAACTTTCGTTTTTTTCCAGTAGTCACGTATGGATGTTAGAGTTGAACTATAAAGAAAGCTGAGTGCTGAAGAATTGATGTTTTTGCACTGTGGTGTTGGAGAAGACTCTTGAGAGTCCCTTGGACAGCAGGAGATCCAACCAGTTCATCCTAACAGAAATAAGTCCTGAATTTTCACTGGAAGGACTGATACTAAAGATGGAACTCCAATACTTTGGCCACCTGATGCGAAGAGCTGACTCATTGGAAAAGACTGATGCTGGGAAAGATTGAAGGCATGAGTAGAAGGGGGTGGCAGAAGATGAGATGGTTGGATGGCATCACCTACTCGATGGACATGAGTTTGAGTAAGCTCTGGGAGTTGGTGATGAACAAGGAAGCCTGGCATGCTGCACTCCACCGGATAGCAAACAGTCAGACACGACTGAGTAATTGAACTGAACTGAGCCTTGTGTTGCTTCTTTACAAATGGTGCTTATTTTAATTGACAGCATGTGCATGCTAAGTCGTCTCCAATTGTGTGGAGCTCTTTGAAACTCTAATGACTGCAGCCTGCTAGGCTCCCCTGTCCATGGCATTCTCCAGGCAAGAATACTAGAGGGTATTGCTAGGCCTAATGCCAGAGGATCATCTCCACCCAGGGACTGAACTTGCATCTCTTATGACTCCTGCATTGGCAGGCTGGTTCTTTACCACTATAGCTACCTGGAAAAATCATTTGTTGCTTACTTGTTTGTTTTTTATTGATGCTCATTACCAGCTTGAGGAAGTTTCCTTACATTTCTAGATTCCTTTCAATTTTTATTATGAATTATGAATGAATGGTGAATTTTATCTAATTATTTTTTGGAATCTACTCAGATGGTCGTATTTTTTTTTCTGTTATTCTATACATGTGATGGATTATATTGCTTTTTAAAATATTTTTAAGTAAAAACAAACAAAACCTACATTTATTGCACAATTCAGTGAGTTTTGAAATGATGTATCTGTGTAACCACTACTGTAATCAAGAAATACAACACTTGCTATCACTTGGTAAAAATTGTGCGTCACCACAGTCAAAATCCCTTACACTTATTTGCTTTCTGTACTTTTAATTTTAGTTTTTAACTACTTAGAATTTTATACATTTGAATTATATGTGGTCTTTTTATATCACTTCTTTCCCTTAACATAATGTTAAGTTTTACTTAGGGTCTTGGGTTATTTGTGATTTGTTCCTTTCTATTGTTGAATGGCATATTACTTAATGAATGTATTACAAACTTTTTATCCATTCACTTTTAGATGGACATTTAGTTTGTTTTTATTTTTATACCTATGAGTGGAATTGCTGAGTCATATAGTATTCTTTGTGATCCCGTGGACTGTAGCCCACCAGGCTTCTCTGTCCATGGGATACCGGACGGGAGAATCCCATGGACTAGTCCATGGGGTCGCAAAGAGTTGGACACGACTGAGCGACTTTCACATTCACTTTTTCTTTATCACTGAGCCATCAAGGAAGCCCTTCACTTAACCAAAAACTGCCAAACTGTTTGCCAAAGTTTTAGGCCTACCACCAAAGCAGTTGCAACCCCGCCAGCAGCATAAATAAGAGTATGTTTGTCCTCCTTCATGTCAAAACTTGATAATACCATGTTTTAATTGAAGCCATTTGAGTATGTCTGTAGTTGCACTAACTGTGGTTTTAATCTGCATTTTCCTTATGGCTAAAAATATTGAATATCTTTTTTTGCGGCTATAGAATGACATTTGTATATTTTCTTTTTGGAAGTGTGTGTACAAAATTCTTTGATTTTGTTTCAGCTACATGTATTACAAATACTTTCTGCCACACTATGAGTTGCCTCTACATTATATAAAATTATTAATATAATTTAATTTTGAAGAAATCAAATTGTTAATACTTTTAATACTTTTGCTTCTTTTGTCCTAGGAAATCTTTTCTAAAATAATCACAAAGATTTGGTTATTATTTTTCTTCCGTAAATTTATTTCAAAATATTTAATTTTAGTGTTTATATTTATCTGATATAATTTATATTTTTATAGGGCTTCCCTAGTGGCTCAGATGGTAAGGAATTTGCCTGCAGTATGGGAAACGCAGGTTCAATCCCTGGGTCAGGAAGATTCCCTGGAGAAGGGAATGACTATCCACTCCACATTTCTACTTATTTAATGTGCATGATATGAAGAAATTTATTTAATCTATAGGGTCTGTTGGCCCAGAGTTGATAATGTGCATAAAGTTGAACATTTGGACAAATAGAACATTTCACACAAGGAAACCTCACAAGGTAATGAAAATATCTACCAGACAAAGCATATAAATAGTCACAAAGCAAGGTCATCTAGTCCAAGCAGATATGCACTTAATGTATTCTTACATAATAAATTGATATCTGCAGAATCTGTGTGTTTTTCATCAGTTCTGCAAGTACTATCAAAAAGTTCAATACTTATGGAAACTTTAATTAAAGTATGATAAAATGAGCAAATAAATAGAAATATGATCTACAAAGGTCTCTAAGTGACTCAGACTCTGGACACAGCACAGGACTCCTGTCTCCTAGACTAGTCAATATCATACCACATTGTACTCAGAGGGACTGTTTAATGCTGTTTGGCACAAAGCCATATTTAAAATACAACTTTAAAATTATTTCAATAGGTTTTTAAACAAATTAAACATGTAACAAATTTTGAATTTGAGTATTTTTAAGTCTCATTTACAATAATGAGTCCTTCCATAAATTATTTCTTAGGTACACATCAATAAATTATTAAAGGGAAAAAAAATGATTGGAGCTAGTGGAATTTTTGTTATTGTTGTTACTTTTCTGGATATATAGAACAGTCTATTATTTATTTCCTCAGAGACCAGTATCTCTCATTTTGGAATAATTAAATGACTAAAACTATTTTTCTGCAATAGATTAACAGTATATCCTTCGTTTTTGATCATATTTTTTACAACTGAATGCTTTTCCATCAAAAGGGGAAAAAATAAAAGAGCTACACCATCAGTCAAAATATATTTAAATCAGCTGATATTTTTTCCCTCTTTTTTCCAGAAATTAAAACCAAAACCTACAAATTTCCCATTACAATTAATGATGAATTTCATGTATAGCTATTAAATTATTTTCTCAAAATCTAAATGGCATTTTCTACTTAACAGTTTATTGCATCAAAAGAAAAGACTTAAGGTATTAGTCCTATTTTGACTCACACTTTAAGTTGTGCAATGCATAAATTCATCCTTAAAGTCCATGGCTAGCTGAACAAGGCAAGAAGAATCTGATACTATGTGATGTGAAACCAATGTGTGCACTCACCCTAAACTTATGCACACATAAGTGTGTCTTTGTATTGTGAGTGCTCCCTACCTCAAGCATAACCAAAAGAAAAACATGTAAAAGACTACATAAGTATATGAGAATTCTTTCCTTTAACTTATCTCAAAAAATATGCTCCAATTTCCTAGAACAAACTTGAAAACTGGGTGTGCAGTAAGTTCATCTCGATGATAAGAACCTGAGTGATTGACAAGGTAGTTATGAGGTTCTCAATTACCAAAGACAAAAGAGCTATAAGTTTATATCTAAGAATCCACTGTATTTCTAAGCAACTGCGTCTAACTTATAATAATGATCCTATGATAGGGACCTTAGACAAATTATAGATTTTTGAAAGTAAATTTATAAATAACAAAATTTACTTCAGAGGTCCTTGAAGTGTCCTCCTGAGACTCGCAGCACTTGGAAACTTGTTAAAAATACTAATGCTTAGGCCCCACCTCAAAACCTAACAAATCTGAAAGCATTTGAGGATGGGGCCCCGGGGGCTATGTTAACAAATTCTCCAGGTGATTATGATGCACATCTAATTGCAAATCACTGCCTATTGATTAATAGATTCTTTATCCCTGTGTAATAAAACAGGGCTTCCCTTGTAACTCAGCTGGTAAAGAATCTGCCTGCAATGCAGGAGACCTGGGTTCTCTCCCTGGGTTGGGAAGATCCCCTGGAAAAGAGAAAGGCTACCCACTCCAGTATTGTGGCCTGGAGAATTCCATGGACTATATAATCCATGGGGTCACAGAGAGTCAGACACGACTGAGTGACTATTACTTACTTACTTACTTAATAAAACACAAATGTCTATCTACATGACCATAGTTACTTTTTCCTGTGCACACCTCACTTAGCAAGTTATATAAAATTTCCAACTGCAAATAGTTCACCACATATTGAGTTATTAAATCCTCTTTGAACTATAGACCATTTTTATTCTCCCATCAACCTATAGCCTAAGTCATTTCCAGAGCTTCCAGCTTCATCTTGTGTTTTGTTACCTCTAACTGCTTATTATTGCTAATTTATTCCCACACCCAGTTTACATATTTTTGCCATTCAGTATATCTGTATTTTCTTCAAATTTTCATAGACTCTTCAGACCTAGTTATCTCTTCAGTTGTCAGTTCCTAAGACTTTTGGTCTCGTCTTTCCTGCCCTCTCCTCTCAAGTTGGATTACCTTGCTTTTTAAGGAGAGGCAGGTGCTAGAAGCATGCCTGCCTAAGGCTGCTGTCATTTCCTTCACCTGGAGAATGATACTATCTAAACTTTTAAAGAGTTCAAGACTTTATTCCTTCTTTCTGTACATTTTCAGTCAAATAAATACATTTACAACCTTAAAAATATTTCTCTGTAAAAATTTTAACAGCTGAAGAAAGAATTGGCTTTGAAATCAGAATACTGGTTTGAATTCTAATTTGGACAATGATTGATTATATTGCCTTGGGAAAGTCAATTAACATTTCTGAGTGTGTCCTCATATGTAAAGTGGAATAATAATTTCTGACTTTCTAGTTTGTTGTGAGGCTTAAGATAAATCCAGGTGAAGCATGCTGCTCCAGACATCAGACATGGCTCTTGATAGGAATAAAGAAAAGGTCACTCTGTGTATGTATAACTTTGTGAGAAAGGGTGCAAAATAAAGAGGAGTCTCATAAGTTATATTTTACCATAGTTAAAATTTCATTTCACACTGATTACCAAGTGATATGCTATTTTGCCACATGCTCTTTTAGTTAAAATAATATTCTAAAGAAATACTTGATACATAGATTTGTAAGAAAAAAAAAGTAACTCCCATTACAATATAAATTATGGCAGCATTTGCCTATGAGTAAAAGTTGCTCAGTAATGTCTGACTCTTTGGGACATAGAGTCTCATAGTCCTTAGTCCATGGAATTCTCCAGGCCAGAATACTGGAGTGGGTTGCCATTCCCTTCTCCAGGGGATCTTTCCGACCCAGGGATTGAACCCAGGCCTCCTGCATTGCAGGCAGATTCTTTACCAGCTGAGCCACCAAGGAAGCCCCAGCATTTGCCTACATAACCTATAAACAAATTATCAAATATAAAGCTTATAATTGGGTTCATAACATAGTTAAAACACACTGGGTATCTCCATAAAGGATTTATGGTATTTTATTTTATTCTCAAAATAGACTTATAGGTAGGTAGCATTTGCTCTAGTTTTACAGATAAGAAAATTCAATCAGGAACTTTAAGTAATTTGTCTAAGGACACAAAGCTAGTAATTGTCAGCCAGGATTTAAATCACAGCAGTTGGTCTCTGAAATCTAAGCTCTAAACCAAAGTGCTCTGTTGTATCTCCAAGTGAAATACACCAAAGTTAAACAACTTAGTTATATAGGCTGTGGCTTTTGTGATTTGTAAACATATGAAGTATGAAAGTGAAAGTATACTGTGTTATATTACCTTATCACAATCACCTAGAAAGAACCCATGCAAAGTGTTAAATACACACACACACACACACACACACACACACACACACACACACAAAGAGAAAGAGTGAAGTGGAAAGAAGGGCTGGAAGTCGAAGCAGCCCATGACTGAGATGTGGTAAGGAACCTGAGGTGACAGTGGACATCTCTTTGCTTCCTTTGATACGCCCATACTGATTTGTGAACACTGGTCATAGGATCATAGTACTCATGTTTTGTAGGAAAAGTTCATGGATTACAAACTACCAGTGATGGAGCAACTTGATACCCTGGTTTCTTTTGCCAATGGATATTGGCCTTCTCTGTTAGCCCAGGTGGTAAAGAATCTGCCTGCAATACAGGAGGCCCAGGTTCAATCCTTGGGTCAGGAAGATCCCCTGGAGAAGGGGATGGCTACCCACTCCAGTATTCTGGCCTGGAGAATTCCATGGACATAGAAGCCTGGTGGACTACAAAGTCCATGAGATCCCAAAGAGTTGTACACAAGTAAGAGACTAATTCTTTCACTGAAGATTATGATCAATCCTGGTATCCAGACTTTTTTTTAAAAAAAAAAACTTTACTGAGATATAATTTATATACTTTGGCTTAAAGCTAGAAAACTAGATGCTAGTGAATAAGACCCTGGTTTCCTCTAAACTTTTGGCTCAAAGAAGAGAAGAAAAGGAGAGATGCTTATTTTCTTCCAAACTGTCTAATCTATTTTCTCAGGAAAGGAAAATAGACTAAGAAATGGATGACTGCCTTATTGGGAGATATAAATGGACTATTTGGCTGCAGTTTCTTCTTTTAAAAATCTTGTAAGAATCTGCTAACAGAGTGTGGGGCATTGATAAATCCAAATAAAAAGTATCTAATGATTGACTACTTTTTTCAGGTTTACATTCTGCATTAAATTTTGCTTCTCTTACACTCTATCAACTCTGACACCAATGTCTTTTCTTATGAACCTATCTCTGCATTAGCACTTCAAGGTCTGTGGCAGAATATAGCTTCATGTTAATTTATGGGTCTGAGCACTCTTTGGAAATTGCTATCATTTCCAAACCTGTTTAAAATGCCTGTGTGACATTTTCCACGAGAAGACTGACATTGGGATAAGCCTGAATGATTGGAGGGAGGGGAGAGACACCACATAACATCTAAGTATCACATTTGAAGCTGGTTTGGTAAGTGCAACAGATAATTTAAAATAGCATAACAGAAGAAGGAGAAGACAAGTTTGAAAACCTAGTACCACTTCTGTATCTGTTATTTAACCTCAATATCTTTATATGTAGTAATACATGAGCAACACAAATGACATCGATAGATAAGGCACAAATAAACAGCCAATCTCTCTGCAAAGTTGTCCATTACATCCTAAATTCAAGGTAAGTTAAATATCAGTAAATACCTAGCCTAGCCATTTATCTTCATTTCCCACAATGTTTTTCCCACCAAGTCTTCCTTATTCACTGATTTCTTCCAGAGTACACCACCTCAAAGCCATTGAGATAATGTTGACACATTCTAAATAAAGGTTTGCCATTTCACAGAGTTTTTATGCAGCTTCCGAACATTAACATTTGCCTCCTGGACTGTCATGTAAGAAGATATACTCTCATCTTGCTGTAACTATGTCCTCAGGGTCCTTGTATCCGGGCAGCCTTATAAGATTTACAACAAGGTCCTTTGGCAAAGCAGGACTTGGCTGTGATTCAAGATGAATTTGCCTTACACAAAATAGCTTCTGGAGTGTCGGGAAAGGATTTCAAAGCTTTTTGGACAGATTTTTGGACACATTTATTTATTTTTTATCATGGTTTCAGCTTTAGAAACTTAGAGATATTTTACAATGCTCTCTGGAGGTTAATTTTTTTTTTTTCATTTATGTCTATTCATGTGACATTCACACCCATTTCTGCATTTCGAATATTCATGAAAATTAGTGTTACAATATCATTTTTTTCCAATCTCTGAGCTACTTAGTCTGTTTGTCATATTCCCAATGACTGCATGGCCTATCAGATTCCTAAATCCCCCAACATCAACTGACATTTAGCAATTCAATTCAATTCACATGTTAACTACCTGAAGTTCACATCAGATATCACGGGTTTAGGGGCTCAGTTCTACAAGGTCACCCCACACTTTTGCACATAGGTACCCAGATTACCCACACACTTCTCCAGCTGACTACAAATTCAGGGATACCTGTGACCCTCTCCCCTCAGGGTTGATAATTCTCTAGAAGGTCTCAGAGAACACAGAAGAACACATAACTTACTTTTACTTTAAAGGATAAAACTCAGGATTAGCCAAATGGAAGGGACGCAGAGGGCAAGGTATTGGGTGGGGCGGATGGCACCTGAGCTCCCATACCCACTCCCAGCCACAACATCACTGTGTTTACCAACTCAGAAGCTCTCTCAATCTTATTGCTCAAGAGTTTTTAAGCCATTATGAACCTAGACAGCATATTAAAAAGCAGAGACATCACTTTGCTGTCAAAGTTCACATAGTCAAAGTTATGGGTTTTTCCAATTCAGTTCAGTTCAGCTTCGACTCTTTGCTACCCTACGGACTGCAGCACACCAGCATCACCAACTCCCGGAGTTTACTCAAACTCATATCCATTTGGTCAGTGATGCATCCAACCATCTCATCCTCTGTCTTCCCCTTCTTCTCCCACCTTCAGTCTTTCCCAGCATCAGGGTCTTTTCAAATGAGTCAGTTCTTTGCATCAGGTGGCCAAAGTGTTGGAGTTTCAGCTTTAGCATCAGTCATTCGAATTAATATTTAGGACTGATTTTCTTTAGGAAGGACTGGCTGGATCTCCTTGCAGTCCAAGGGACTCTCAAGAATCTTCTCCAAAACCAAAGTTTAAAGCATCAATTCTTCGGCTTTCAGTTTTTTTTATGGTCCAAACCTCACAGCCATACATAACTACTGGAAAAGCCATAGGCTTGACTAGACAGACCTTTGTTCGCAAAGTAATGTCTCTGCTTTTTAATATGCTATCTAGGTTGGTCATGACTTTCCTTCCAAATAGTAAGCGTCTTTTAATTTCATGGCTGTAGTCACCATCTACAGTGATTTTGGAGCCCCAAAAATAAAGTCTGCCACTGTTTCCCATCTATTTGCTATGAAATGATGGGACCAAATGCCATGATCTTAGTTTTCTGAGTATTGAGTTTTAAGCCAACTTTTTCACTCTCTTCTTTCACTTTCATCAAGAGGCTCTTTAGTTGCTCTTTGCTTTCTATAATAAGGGTGGTGTCATCTGCATATCTCAGGTTATTGATAATTCTCCTTGCAATCTTGATCCCAGCGTGTGCTTCCTTCAACCCAACGTTTCTCCTAATGTATTCTACATATAGGTTAAATAAGCAGGGTGACAATATACAGCCTTGATGTGCTGCTTTCCCTATTTGGAACCAGTCTGTTGTCCCATGTCCAGTTCTAACTATTGCTTTCTGACCTGCATACGGATTTCTCAAGAAGCAGGTGGTCTGGTATTTCCATCTCTTTAAGAATTTTCCACAGCTTGTTGTGATCCGCAGAGTCAAAGGCTTTGGCATAGTCAATAAAGCAGAAATAGATGTTTTTCTGGAACTCTCTTGCTTTTTCAATGATCCAGCGGATGTTGGCAATTTGATCTCTGGTTCCTCTGCCTTTTCTAAAACCAGCTTGAACATCTGGAAGTTCACGGTTCACATATTGCTGAAGCCTGCCTTGGAGCATTTTGAGCGTAACTTTATTAGTGTGTGAGATGAGTGCAATTGTGTGGTAGTTTGAGCATTCTTTGGCATTGCCTTTCTTTGGGATTGGAATGAAAACTGACCTCTTCCAGTCCTGTGGCCACTGCTGAGTTTTCCATATTTGCTGGCATATTGAGTACAGCACTTTCACAGCATCACCTTTGAGGATTTGAAATAGCTCAACTGGAATTCCATCACCTCCACTAGCTTTGTTCGTAGTGATGCTTTCTAAGGCCCACTTGACTTCACATTCCAGAATGTCTGGCTCTAGGTGAGTGATCACACCATCGTGATTATCTGGGTTGTGAAGATCTTTTTTGTACAGTTCTTCTGTGTATTCTTGCCACCTCTTCTTAATATCTTCTGCTTCTGTTAGGTCCATACCACTTCTGTCCTTTATCGAGCCCATCTTTGCATGAAATGTTCCCTTGGTATCTCTGATTTTCTTGAAGAAATCTCTAGTCTTTCCCATTCTATTGTTTTCCTCCATTTCTTTGCATTGATCGATAAGGAAGGCTTTCTTATCTCTCCTTGCTATTCTTTGAAACTCTGCATTCAGATGGGAATATCTTTCCTTTTCTTCTTTACATTTCGCTTCTCTTCCCAGCTATCTGTAAGGCCTCCTCAGACAGCCATTTTGCTTTTTTGCATATCTTTTCCAGGGGGATGGTCTTGATCCCTGTCTCCTGCACAATGTCATGAACCTCTGTCCATAGTTCATCAGGCACTCTGTCTATCAGATCTAGTCCCTTAAATCTATTTGTCACTTCCACTGTATAATCATAAGGGATTTGATTTAGGTCATACCTGAATGATCTAGTGGTTTTCCCTACTTTCTTCAATTTAAGTCTGAATTTGGCAATAAGGAGTTCATGATCTGAGCCACAGTCCGCTCCTGGTCTTGTTTTTGCTGACTGTATAGAGCTTCTCCATCTTTGGCTGCACAGAACATAATCAATCTGATTTGGGTGTTGACCATCTGGTGATGTCCATGCGTAGAGTCTTCTCTTGTGTTGGAAGAGGGTGTTTGCTATGACCAGTGCATTCTCTTAGCAAAACTCTATTAGCCTTTGCCCTGCTTCGTTCTGTACTCCAAGGCCAAATTTGCCTATTACACCAGGTGTTTCCCAACTTCCTACTTTTGCATTCCAGTCTCCTATAATGAAAAGGATATCTTTTTCGGGTGTTTGTTCTAAAAGATATTGTAGGTCTTCATAGAACCGTTCAAGTTCAGCTTCTTCAGTGTTACTGGTAGGAGCATAGACTTGGATTACCGTGATATTGAATGGTTTGTCTTGGAAATGAACAGAGATCATTCTGCTCAAGCATTGTCTAAATCAGCAAGGGAAGTTTCTATTTACCCATTGTTCATGGCAGAGATCTGTCAGGTTTCTCATTGGTTCAGTTTAGTTCAGTTGCTCAGTCGTGTCCAACTTTTTGCAACCCCATGGACTGCAGCATGCCAGGCCTCCCTGTTCATCACCAAATCCCGGAGTTTACTCAAACTCATGTCCATTGAGTCGGTTATGCCATCCAACCATCTCATCCTCAGTCATCCCCTTCTCCTCCCACCTTCAATCTTTCCCAGCATCAGGGTCTTTTCAAATGAGTCAGTTCTTTGCATCAGGTGGCCGAAGTATTGGAGTTTCAGCTTTAGCATCAGTCCTTCCAATGAATATCAGGACTGATTTCCTTTACGACGGACTGGTTGGATCTCCGTGCAGTCCAAGGGACTCTCAAGAGTCTTCTCCAACACCACAGTTCAAAAGCATCAATTCTTCAGCATTCAGTTTTCTTTATGGTCCAAACCTCACAGCCATACATGACTACTGGAAAAGCCATAGCCTTGATTAGATGGACCTTTGTTGGCAAATAATGTATCTGCTTTTTAATATGCTGTCTAGGTTGGTCAAAACTTTCCTTCCAAGGAGTAAGTGTCTTTTAATTTCATGGCTGCAATCACCACCTTCAGTGATTTTGGAGCCCCCCAAAATAAAGTCTGTCACTGTTTCCACTGTTTCCCTATCTATTTGCCATGAAGTGATGGGACCAGATGCCATGATCTTAGTTTTCTGAATGTTCAGTTTGAAGCCAACTTTTTCACTCTCCTCTTTCACTTTCATCAAGAGGTTCTTTAGTTCTTCTTCGCTTTCTGCCATAAGGGTAGTGCCATCCGCATATCTGAAGTTATTGATATTTCTCCTGGATGTTTCTTCCAGCTTGTGCTTCATCCAGCTCAGCATTTCACATGATGTACTCTGCATATAAATTAGATAAGCAGGGTGACAATGTACAGACTTGATGTACTCCTTTGGTACTATTTTCAGTACCTACCAGCATGTTTCATGAGTTTATAACTTCAAAATCTATTTCAGATATTTCCACTCTTCCCATATTCACAGTCACTATCTTCATGTTTACAAAATAAAAAATAAAAACTTTATGTCATTTCAGGTCTTTGTATTCTTCTATGATTTCCCATTTTCTTTGGAAAAATTCCAAAAACCTTACCATGGTCTGTGGAACCCTAGATAATCTATTCTTCTTAAAGACTATTTAATTATTTTAGCCCCCTTTTCACTGTGAAATAAGCCTAGTGCCTTCCTCTAGCCTTTACAATTGTTCTGCTTTCCTGCTAACAAACTTTCAGCCCATATATATTACTCACAATAGAATGCTCCTCTTTCAACACTCACTTGTCTGCTTCCTACTAATCCCTTTGGCTAAGGTTTTAATTGGAGAAGGAAATGGCAACCCATTTCAGTATTCTTGCCTTGGAAAATCCCATGGATAGAGGTACCTGGAGTGCTACAGTCCACAGGGTCACAAGAGTCAGACACAACTTAGCAACTAAACCACCAAGGCTTAAAGTCATTTCCTCAACAAATCTTCATAAACTTTAATTAGTCAAGTTTAGATTCCTATATCATTATCTCAGAATCTCTACATTTCCTTCACGGTACTTATTTTAGTTATTCTGTATTTTTTGTCTGTTTTGTTTGCCAGTCCCATTTAACTTAAATTTAACAATTGCTTATTATTATATGTTGTGTGCTGTGCTTAGTAGTTGTTCAGTCATGTCTAACTCTTTGTGACCGCATGGACTATAGCCCACCAGGCTCCTCTGTCCTTGGGGATTCTCCAGGCAAGGATACTGGAGTGGGTTGCCATGCCCTTCTCCAGGGGATCTTCCCAACCCAGGGACTGAATTCAGATCTCCTGCATTGCAGGTGGATTCTTTACCAGCTGAGCCACCAGGGAAGCCCAAGAATACTGGAGTGGGTAGCCTATCCCTTCTCCAGATGATCTTCCAGACCCAGGAATTGAACTGAGGTCTCCTGCATTGCAGTCAGATTCTTTACTAGCTGAGCTATCAGGGAAGCCTCTATTACTATACGGTTAACCCTTTACATATTGCTTCCTTCATAGTAGGCACTCAGCAAATATATTTAAACAAATGAAAGAGTGTATCTTAAATGAAAGAGTGAATCTTATAATGTCATGTATTCTTGAAGTTCCTGGTAGTATAGTCCTATGAAACTACCTTTAGTATAATTAGTGTAAAGTTGTGTGTTCTAATTTATACGTAACTACAAGAAACTTTCATTTTGGTATTCTCCTGCTGCTGCTGCTAAGTCGCTTTAGTCGTGTCTGACCCTGTGCGACCCCATAGATGGCAGCCCACCAGGCTCCGCCGTCCCTGGGATTCTCCAGGCAAGAACACTGGAGTGGGTTGCCATTTCCTTCTCCAGTGCATGAAAGGGAAAAGTGAAAGTGAAGTCGCTCAGTCGTGTCCGACTCTTAGTGACCCCATGGACTGTAGCCTACCAGACTCCTCCATCCATGGGATTTTCCAGGCAAGAGTACTGGAGTGGGGTGCCATTGCCTTCTCCGTCGGTATTCTGATGTCATCTAAATCAGAATACTCTGGTAAAGATCAAATAAACAAAAACCCACTATACATAAAATCAACTACAAAACACAAAATGGAAAAGATTGCTTGCAAATGATATCATATATAAATATGTAATAACTATGGTCTATAAAGAACTGTTAAAACTTGAGGGCAAAGCATAATAAAAACTTATTAGAAAAATGGACAAAAAATAAGAACAGATAAAAACACACTGAAACATACAAAAAGATGGCAAGGTGTTCAACCTTACTATAACAGAGATACCATTTCTTACCTATCATCTGTAAAAATGTTTAACTTTAAAGGGCACACAGTATATTTTGGCAAGCCTGTGGAGAAGAAGGCACTCTAATAATCGGTTGGTAGTACTCACTCTAAAACCTTTTGGGGGGATGGGCTGCCGATATATACTAAAGTTATATCTGTATTTGTCTACACAAGTAGACACAGCAAGTCTACTTCTGGATTTTTACCCCAACAATTCATGTCTAATACTATGAAAACATGTGTTCAGATTTTTCCCATGAATATTACCTCTGATTGCAAAATACTGAAAATTATCTACATGTATAGATAATAATGTAGAGGAGCAAAATTTGTGACCCCCAAATGTCTCTTTGCCAAGTGGATTATTTCAAACTGAAGACAATCAAGGCCCATAAGACTCCAGAAATCTTTCTTTTTACCTCTTCCTTAACTGTCTAAATAATGTAGATAGAGGAACTGTTCCAAAAGGGGAGCTTTCACCGTAGATAAATGTTATGAATTAGGTGGATAGAGAAGGAAGCTAGCAAAGTTCATGCATTAAAATTCCTCTCTGTGTCCCATTGTCTCTGTGTGGGCAAACTTTTGCTTACCAAACATTTTACATTGCCATCTCCACATGAATTGCCTTCTTTCTCTTTGAAGTCCCAAACCACTACACGCAACATACCCTTCTGTCTTTAGCTAAAGATGGTACATAAATTGAGGACTTCAGCCATTTTGGTGAGTTAGTTTTTCTGGGTCTCTGTTATATATACCTGTTTATTAAAATTTGATTTTTTCCTGTTATTCAGTCTCAGATCAATTTAATTCCTAGACCAGCCAGAGGAACCTAGAAGAGGAGAGGAAAATTTCTTCCTCCCCAACAATAAGGAAAAATAATTGAACAAATTATGACCAACACATACAATGGAGTACTATACAGAGGGAGACAAAAATAAGAAAAATTTCTCTGAAGTGATGAGGAGAGATTAAAAATGAGGAATGGAAATTGGAATGATGCATGGGAATGTATCATGGAAATGATGAAGAAATGATACAGAAATGAGACTTCTCTGATTGAAACCTTTTCATAACTTTGATTTTTAGAGGATTGTTAATGTTTCACATACAAGTTAATTTAAGCAAATAGTAAATAGTGAAGAGAAAAAATGAAATAGAATATAAACAAAAAAGACAAACAAGTAAACTTAACTGCATTTCAGATGATTAACATAAGCACTTCTTCCTGGTGGCTCAAATAGTAAAGAATCTGTCTGCAATGTGGGAGACCCAGGTTCAATCCCTGGGTAGGGAAGATCCCCTGGAGAAGGGAGGGGCTACCCACTCCAGTATTCTTTTCTGAAGAATTCCATGGACAGAGGAGCCTGGCAGGCTACAGTCCATGGGATCACTGAGAGTTGGACAGGACTGAGTGACTAACACTTTCACTTTTCAGTTTCAACCTAAGCACATTGAAGAGGGGGAAAAATTCAGTACTTTTTTTTTTTTTTACCATGAATTAATTTTGAATATGGGCTTCCCAGGTGGCTAAGTGGTAAAGAATCCACCTGCCAATGCTGGAGATGCAAGAGACTAGGGTTAAATCCCTGAGTCAGGAAGATGCCCTGGAGGAGGAAATGGCAACTATTCCCATATTCTTGCCTGGGAAATCTCATGGACATAGGAGCCTGGTAGGCTACAGTTCATGGAGTCACAAAGAGTTGGACAAGATCTAATAACTAAACCATCAACCACCACCACAATTTTGAACATGTAAGACTGAAGACAAAAATAACTATAACTAAATATATTTTGTTTGTAGCTTTATTTTGTCAGAGATTGTCATACCCAAATTACTAGTTAGATAAATAAACTTATGAATATTATCCATCTTTTTATCTACCCATCATCTCTAATTCCTAGGGCTTTGGATATAAGTAAATATACTACAACAACAACTGTAATTAATGGGAGCCAGATTTCCCACTGTGAAGAAAAGAATTACAAATCTAAAAAGTGGAGGAATTAAAATGAAGCCTGTGGAGATGGGTTGCAATCAAAAGTATCAGGTAAAGTCTGGTTTATATACATTTTTTAATTAGGGAAACTCCCTGAAAGACTTTTTAATTGGTAGAATAATGAAGATAGTGCCTTCCAGGGACCTGTGCCAGCAAGTGCTGCTTTTAGTGTTGAGTATTTATAGCACTTCTTCTGGTGTCATTTTCTCTCACTGCTGATCCTTCTGACTATACATTCTGAAGGAATGAAAATGTGTTACCTGCCTCATTCCAAGAGATTCTAGATTAGGCATTTGTCTCAAAGACTTCCTCTAACTGCCTGTAGTTCATCCACATCAATTGCCCTTCTGACTAGAATTGCAGCTGAGGGAGAGTTGTTGTTGTTCAGCCATAAGTCATGTCCAGTTCTTTGCAACACCATGGACTGAAGCACACCAGGCTTCTCTGTCCTTTATTATCTCTTGGAGTTTGCTTAAACTCATGTTATTTGAATCAGTGATAGTATCTAACCATCTTATCCTCTGTTAGCCCCTTCTCCTCCTTCCTTCAGTCTTTTCCAGCATCAGGATCTGTTTCAACGAGTCAGTTCTTCACATCAGGTGGCCAAAGTACTGGAGCCACAGCTTCAACATCAGAATTTCATGTGAATCTTCAGGGTTGATTTCCTTTAGGATTGACTGGTTTGATCTCCTTGCTGCCCAAGGGATTCTCAAGAGACTTCTCCAGTACCATAGTTCCAAAGCATCAATTCTTCAGCACTCAGCCTTCCTTATGGTTCAACTCTCACATTCATACATAACTACTGGAAAAACCATACCTTTGACTATATGGATCTTTCTCAGTAAAGCGATTTCTCTGCTTTTTAACATGCTAAGTTTCTAGGCAGCAGTCACTGTCTGTAGTGATTTTGGAGCCCAAGAAAACAGAACCTGTCACTGTTTCCACTTCATCCCCATCTATTTTCTGTGAAGTGATGTGACCATTGCCATGATGTTAGTTTTTTGAATGTTGAGATTTAGGGAGAGTTGGGGATGTTGTAAAGGGATTTGGGAGGCAGATGAAAACCCAAATTCTTTCCATGATCACTCAACGAAAGATTAAGTTTCATAGTCACAGTGTGTGTAACATCAGACCAAACAAAAACTGGAGTTCAAGTTTCTTGAAGGAGTACAATGTGTCTTACTCACATATGTATGTCTTGATTCCAGTTTTATAGTTTAATGCATAATTAGCCATTTCATGGTTAATGAAGCCATGAAATTAAAAGATGCTTGCTTCTTGGAAGAAAAGCTATCCAAACCTAGACAGCATATTGAAAAACAGACAACACTTTGCCAACAAAGATCTGTATACTCAAAGCTACAGTTTTTCCAGTAGTCATGTACAAATGTGAAAATTGGATGATAAAGAAGGCTGAGCACGGAAGAATTGACCTTTCAAATTGTGATGCTGGAGAAGACTCCTGAGAGTCCCTTGGACTGCAAGGAGATCAAACCAGTCAATCCTAAAGGAAATCAACCCTGAATATTCATTGGAAGGACTGATGCTGAAGCTGAAGTTCCAATACTTTGGCCACTTGATATGAAGAGCCAACTCATTGGAAAAGACCCTGATGCTGAGAAAGATGGAAGGCAAAAGGAGGAGGGGTAGCAGAGAATGAGATGATTAGATATTGTCACCAATAAAATGGACATTAACATAAGCAAACTCTGAGAGACAGTGGAGGACAGATGAGCCTGGTGTGTTGCAGTCCACAGGGTCACAGAGTTAGACACGACTTAGTGACTGAACAACAAGTTATTGAGGAATTGGTTAATAAACTGGATAAAGAAAACATAAGAAAAGAGTGACTTTGTATTCTATGCATATTATGCACTCAAACTAAGATAACTAAACTCTTCCTGAGAGAAGAAGGCAGGAAAGAGAATGTACATGATCCATAGCAGGTGATGGTGAAAAGTACCAAATAAAGTGTGATCTTTAAGAAGAATGCCCACTGAAAACAGTACCGTCTTTCTTCACTCAGCTCCAAACTTCCATTCTTTGGTTTGGATTAACTTTAGTCAAAATTAACTTTTCATAAATAAGCTCTTGAGTGAATGGGACAAAGAAGATATTGACTTCACCTAAGAGATTAAGGGAATCCCCTGATACATGAGGACACAAGAATAAAAGTGAAAAATATTACTTACTCGGTCATGTCTGACTCTTTGTGACCCATGGACTGTAGCCCACCAGGCTCCTGTGTCCTTGGAATTTTCCAGGCAAGGATACTGGAGTGGGCAGACATTTCCTTCTCCATCTCCTGCATTGCAGGCAGATTCTTTACCATCTAAGTCACCAGGTAAGTCCATGAGAATGCAATATTGCCTCAGATATATATATCAGTCAATTTAGTTCAGTTACTCAGTTGTGTCCGACTCTTTGCAATCCCCTGGACTGCAGCATGCCAGGCTTCCCTGTCCATCACCAACTCCCAGAGCTTACTCAAACTCAGGTCCGTTGAATTGGCGAAGCCATGCAAGCATCTCATCCTCTGTTTTCTCCTCCTCCCACCTTCAATCCTTCCCAGCATTAGGGTCTTTTACAATGAGTCAGGTCTTTGCACCAGATGGCCAAAGTATTGGAGTTTCAACTTCAGCATCAGTCCTTGCAATGAATATTCAGGACTAATTTCTTCTAGCAGTGACTGGTTGGATCTCCTTGCAGTCTCAGGGACTCTCAAGAGTCTTCTCAAACACAACAGTTCAAAAGCATATATATATATAAATATATATAATATTTATATTAAAAAGATGCACTTCTTACAACTATAAGGAGATAGTTTGATAGAATATGATGATTATAAGCTTATTTCGAATTAGAACTATCGGGTGCTTGATCTTCTTCATCTGTAGCTCAGTTATAGAATTCAAGTAGGAAGACATATTTCTGTGTATGTGCTCAGTTGCTCCATGTTGCCTTTGCAACTCCATGGACCACAGCCTGCCAGGCTCTTGTGTCTCTGGAATTTTCTAGGCAAGAACACTAGAGTGGGTTGCCATTTTCTCCTCCAGGGGATCTTCCCAACCCAGGGATCAAACCCATATTTCCTGCATCTTCTGCATTGCCAGGCAGATTCTTTACTATTAAGTTAACAAGGTTACATTTTTGTCACCTTATTTTAAGACCAAGGAAAATAAAAGTCAAAAGAGTACATCATGTAGACAAAGTTTGTTTTGGATAAAGATACCTGAAATCTAAGCTGTTTAGAGATAAAAATAATAGTGGAAAGAGAAGAGACATATTAAAAGTGTCAAAATGACATGAGGCTCATAATATTGTGTCAACAGTAATTGAGTAAGAAATCTAAAAAGGCAGGAAATTGTTATGAGAGAAAAGCAAGAGTAAGTTTATGGTTTGGGGTACAAAGCAGTTTGGAATGATAAGGCTGTGGAAATAGAGGGCAGAAGTGTGTGAAAGGGTTACAACTGATGAATAAACCAAGTCCACAGGGGCCATCATATTTCTTAGAGAAGGAACATCCATACCAGCAAGAATTCACACATGTTGACAGCATTTGCAAATAATAATGGAACATTGAAAATTGTATGTGAAGTCATCATTACTGAATATTACAGAAAAGCCAGAAATTAGGTAGATTAAAAGAGGCTAATGCTCCACACTAGTTCCTCGAGATGAAATTTTATATGAAAGACTAGCGATTATCAGGTAAAGCAAGAGATAGAATATTAATAAATATAAACTATCACAACATAATCTGTCATGATCACCATATTTGAACATGTAATTGGGACTTGTGGGTTACAGATTCTTTAAAAATCTGTACCCTATAAATAAGATTTAACACATATTGCAATGGTTTTGGCTGTATTTTCTTATTTTCTAAAAATGAGACCCAACAGTTTGATAACTAATGTGTCATTTGAGATATTAATTTTTTGTGTTTACCTTTGAGGCTTTTTACAACTAATTTTGTTGCATCAAATCCCAAATAACTCAATTTAAAAATGCACAGTGGACTTCAATAGACATTTTTCAAAAGACACATTAAATACAAGTGGTCAACAGGAAAAGGTGATAAATATCACTAATCACTAGGGGAATGCAAATCAAAATGACAATGATATATCACCTCACACCTGTCAGAATTTCTATTACAAAAAAGACAAGAGATAATAAATATGGAGAAAAGGGAATTCTTGTACACTATAGTGGAAATATAAACTGGTACAGCCACTGTGGAAAACAATAAGGAGGTTTTTCAAGAAATTAGAAACAAACCACAACATTATCTAACAACCCCACTTCTGGGAATATGTCCAAAAGGGGAAAATCATTATTTCAAAATACCTATACTCTCATGTCCACTGCAGCATTATTCACAATAGCCAAGGTATCAAAATAACCAAAGTATCAGTTTATGGATGAGAAGATAAAGAATATATGACATATACATATTATATAATGGAATTTTATACAATCTTTAAAAAGAAGGGCATTATGTTTTTTTTTGCAACAACATGGTTATAATTGAAGAGGGTTTGCTAAATGAAATAATCCAGACAGAGATAGATAAATACTACATGGTATTACTTATATGTAGAATCTTAAAAAAAAAAGTCACATCATTCTAATAGAAACAGAATAGAGAATTGGCTGTTGACAGGGACTAAGGAGGGGGGTACATAGGAAGAGGCCAGTAGAAGGGCACAAACTTCCAGCTATAAGATGAATAAGGTCAGAGGATCTAATACATACCATGGTAATTATAGTTGATAAAACTCGTATTTTATATGAGTAACTGAAATTTGCTAAGAGAAAAGACATTAAGAGTTCTCACAATAAGAAGAAAATAGTTAAATATGTGAAATGATGTGTAAATTAACTCAATGAAAATAATCTCACAATATATACATATATCAACATGTTACACATGTTAAATGTCTTACAGTTTTGTCAACTATACCTCAATAAGCTGAAAAAACAGAAAGAAAAAACAAAACATCAAGGTGTGGTTTGGATTTCAGTGGAATCTAGAGAGATGAGAAAAAGACAAATGAAAGAAGTGGAGAAAAAATACACATATTTACATGATTAGAGATGTAACTATATCTTTTTGACAGGAAAATATGGGTCATATATAGGAATGTGCAGTCTAGTTAGGAGACTTACATAAAGTAATTTTGCCTTTATTTCCATGACAATTAAAAGTCAACAATATGGAGAGCAATATCACCAATGCATGTGTTGTCAGATTCTTATGAACAATTCATATTTTTGTATTATTTCTTCCAATTAAAAAAAAAATACTTACTATATGTACATAAACATTCAAAATTGTATACCAGATGAATGTCTGAAACTTCAGTCACAACTGGGTAACACCTTTACTTGTTTTGGGTAATAAAAAATAGGGTAAGTTATCATTTCAGCCAACTCCAGTTTAGATAAGTGCATTGAATAATACATTTTTTAAAAGCTGTAGAAAAAAATGCATTTGGTATCCACAATCGACTCTGAAGTAGGTAAGACCAAACAAACAAACAAATAAACTAATAAGTATTGGATATCTTAAGGAATGTTCAAACTACTGCACAATTGCACTCTTTTCACATGCTCACAAAATAATGCTCAAAATTCCCCAAACTGGGCTTCAACATTACGGGAACTGAGAACTTTCATATGAACAAGCTGGATTTAGAAAAGGCAGAGGAACCAGAGATCAAATTGTCAACATCCATTGGATCATAGGAAAAGCAAGAGAATTCCAGAAAACATCTATTTCTGCTTCATTGACTACGTACACTAAAGCCTTGACTGTGCGGATCACAGCAAATTGTGGAAAATTCTTAAACAGATGGGAACCACCTTACTTCCCTCATGAGAAATCCGTATGTAGGTCAAGAAGCAACAGTTAGAACTGGATATGGAACAATGGACTGGCTCCAAATGGGGCAAGGAGTACTTCAAGGCTGTATTTAGTCACCCTGTTTATTTAACTTATATGCAAAGTGCATTATGCAAAAGGCCGGGCTGGATGAAGCACAAGCTGGAATCAAGATTGCAGGGAGAAACATTAATAAGCTCAGATATGCAGATGACACCACCCTTATTACAGAAAGCAAAGAGGAACTGAAGAGCCTCTTGATGAAAGTGAAAGAGCAGAGTGAAAAAGCTGACCTAAAACTCAGCATTCAAAAAACGAAGATCATGGCACCCAGTCCCATCACTTCATGGCAAATAGATGGGGAAACGATGGAAACAGTGACAAGTTTTATTTTCTTGGGCTCCAAAATCACTGCAGATGGTGACTGCAGCCATGAAATTAAAAGACACGTGTTCCTTGGAAGAAAAGCTATGACCAAGCTAGACAGCATTTTAAAAAGCAGGGACATTACTTTGCCAACAAAGGTCTGTCTAGTCAAAGCTATGGTTTTTCCAGTAGTCATTTATAGATGTGAGGGCTGGACCATAAAGAAAACCAAACACTGAAGAACTGATGCTTTTGAACTGTGGTATTGGAGAAGACTCTTTCTTGAGTGTCCCTTGGAATGCAAGGAGATCCAGCCAGTCCTTCCTAAAGGAAATCAATCCTGAATACTCATTGGAAGGAGTGGAGCTGGAGCTGAAATTGCAATACTTTGGCCACCTGATTCGAAGAGCTGACTCATTAGAAAAGACCTGGATGCTAGGGAAGCTTGAAGCCAGGAGAAGGGGATGACAGATGAAGAGATGGTTGGATGGCATAACCAACTCAATGGACATGAGTTTGAGCAAGCTGTGGCAGATTGTGAAGGACAGGGAAGCCTGGCATGATGAGGTTCATGGGGTTCCAAAGAGTTGGACACAACTGAGCGACTGAACAACAAATCTCATTGACTTTCCATATTGACTGCCCATTTTTTTCTATTTGCTGTGCCTGGAAGAGTGCCCCCTGTACACTGCATCTTGGGCTACCTTGACCTAGGGTTTAGAGTTAGCTTCAGTAAATGTGTGATATTGACACGGAGGTTACAGGCCAAAGGAGGAATTGTCGTTACTTATTCCTATGAGTACTCCATTTTGCAAAATTCAATGACAATATTGCAACATTCAACTCAGATATCCTTGTCCATGCAACCTCCATCTCTGATTTAGAATAACCTCCATCTCTGGTTTAGACAACAATACCCCTTATCTTTTTTGGTCTAATGGTGGCAATGCCCTCCTGCTGTTGCTCGCCTCAGGCAGCGTTGTAGTTGTGCCAGAGCTATAGATGGCTCTGATCAGCTCATTAGATCCAGTTGTGGGCATCACTTTCCTTTCTGTCTTCACTGAAGTCATACTGACAGGTTAAGTCATGACAAGAGTATTTGCATGATGAAAATAGCGTGCTATAAATTAGGGCGCTTTTGTTTTCTACTTTTTTTGGAAAAAGTTATTAAAATATGTGACCTTTAATTGTTCATTTTGATACTAATTTCTCATTTAAACACTTTTTTCTTTGCAACCACCCTGTGTTTTTTCAGTATAACTTTATTGAGGCTTTCAATGGCTGAATCAAAGATCTTTCTTGATAAATGTCACACTGCATTTGAAAATATGTGGGATATTTTCAAATATATTTTGATATTAATTTCCAACATAGTTCCACAGTGATAAAACAACAGACACTGCATGATTTCAATACCTTTAGACCATAAAATTTTTCCACCTTGTTTTATGTCCCTGGATATGTTCCAGTGTCTCCTAGTTTACAGTCTATGGGAACTTGAGTCAAATTTGTGTTCTACTGTTGTGTGAACATCAATAACTCTTAATTATGTTGAACTGGTTCACTGTGACTTTCAAGTCTACTATATCCTTCTACTTCTCTGTATATTCATTCTATTTATTTTTGAGAGTTTGATATTGAAGCTTCAACTAAAAATCTTAATTTACCTACTTAAAAATAATTGTCATATACAGTGGAACTATATGTAACATTGTTCTCTATTTTCATAGTATCATATAAATGTGTTATCCTATTTTCATAATTAAAAAAGTAAAAATTAAAAATTTCTGAACTTACCACAGACTCAGAGTTTCTGTGTTAGGCCCCTCTGTCCCTTATTTTTATTTCCTAAACTATGCACACACTTTTGTAAAAAGATCTGCTTTATTAAACATTCCACAAAGCACCAATTTTAATGTGTTATCTTTTTCCTGGTGAGCCTTAGCTGAAATAGTAATTGGTACATAAAATGGCTCCAGGAAACAAACCTTAGAAATAGGATTCCGAGATTGAATTGCACACATATTGAGAATGGTTTCCAGGGGAAATTGGACACTGGTAAGTTGTGGGAAGTAGTGTCATCAAGTCTCAAAACGTTACAGGTACTAGCATGGGAAGAAATGTAATTAAAGACTCAGCTTGGGAGAGAGAATATCTTTGAAATTTCATCCTCTTGCTGACAATAAGAATAAAGATTTTTATTTTACTTGGCAACTCCTAAGAGCTCTAGAGTGTATATTCAAGTAAAAGAACAAAATAAAGGTTGTGAATATCTAACTCAGGCAACAAATGGAAGATTAGAAATTCTCAGCAACAGATTTAAAGAGTTCCTTATCTTCTTCAGCTACAGAGTTGAAACTGAAGAAATATGTCTGAGATCAACAAAAAGAACCTGCTCTAAGAACTGCAAAAATGAAGTGTCAATAAAATACTCAAATCAGTGTACTGATGGGAAATGAACAGGTCTCTCAGATGTGGGATAAGAATATTAGGAGAAAAGGACACAACTGAGACATTTAGACTCTTTTTCCCTACATACTTCTAGATTTCCCTTGCTAGTGGAGGTTCAACTTCTAACCCTTTTCTGAGGGAACAGATTTATGGACTTGGGGATGTTTACCCCGCAGAAGTCATGCTAAATGCCCTTCATTACTTTCAGTGCCACAGGAGTGGTTGCAGTATATCAAATGAGGACAGAGTTGACTCCAGATGAAGAGTCTATACACAGAAAAGTTATAGAATTTCACCAGCTTTAACTGACATGAATTTGGCAAACAAGTATGGGAATATTAGATTTTCTGAGAATGTTAGACAAAGAAAGATGAAACTTAAAAGAAAAAAGACAGATGTTGCCCAAACTATTTACAAGGTGCCCTTCTTTGAAACTTAGGATATAATGATTGGACCCAGCACCTGAGAAGGATATTAATAGTTTGCAGCTACTTTGACTCATTGAAGTCTATACACAACAGGGTGGTGGTTTTGTCACTAAGTCATGTCCAACTCTTGTGACCACACGGACTGTAGCCTTCCAGGCTCCTCTGTCCATGAGATTCTCCAGACAAGAATACTGGAGTGTGGGTTGCCATTTCCTTCTTCAAAGGATCTTACCGACCTGGGAATTGAACCTCGGTCTCCTCATTACAGGCTGATTCTTTACCAACTGAGCTACGGGGGAAGCCCCCCTCATACACACAGGGAGCTGTAGCAATTAGCAATGTTGTTGAAATATCAGCAATGTCTTGATGATATGTATAGAAAGGAGCCAGAAGTTTCATTTGGATTGTAATACTAGAAGCAATATTAATTACTTATGTATTAATGCAAGTATTATTAATATTGAAATATTAGAAGTTACTTGCTCAGACAGTCTTTAAACATGAGCTCTCTAAGAGTCTTAAGATTACTCTTTTATAAGACATTAACAAAGGCCTTGATAAGAAGGGCATCGCCATTTTTAGTTGATGGCGTGGGCATCAACTTTTTGCTTAAGATCATGACAAACGATCCTGTGGTAGCCTTAGGTTCCCTAAGTCTCAATGGAAACACTGGGATCCAAAAGTACTAGACAAAGTTAGTGGTGCTTGACATTGAGAGACAAGGTGGATGCAAATATCTCAATAAATCTCAAGACAATAATAATTATAAAAATAATTAAAAATTTATATGTGCAGAGATCTGTAGTGATGGTTAGCAAAGCATAGAATCCCCAAGGATAATGCTAACTGACAACCTACAAAGGCGATGCATGACATATTTAACAGGAAAATTCTATGACTGCAGGACAAAAAGCTAACTCAGGTGCAAAACCTGTGCCAGTTCCTAGACTCACTGGTCCTTAGTTGAGAGAGGAATCTGAGTATTTCGAGGAAGGTCTTAAGAAAATGACATATGGATCCAACGTGAATCTTCCCCTAAAATTTAACAGGATAACAGATACTCAAGAAAAGAAAAATTTAAATAAAAGTATTCGATGCATGAGACAAATGCTCAGGGCTGGGGCAATGGGATGACCCAGAGGGATGGGATGGGGAGGGAGGTGGGAGGGGGGTTCAGGATGGGGAACACATGTAAACCTATGGCTGATTCATGTGAATGTATGGCAAAAACCACTGCAATATTGTAAAGTAATTAGCCCCCAACTAAAATAAATAAATTTATTTAAAAAAATAAAATAAAAATAAAAACAACAACAACAACAAAAAGTATCCAAACATTTTGAGAGTTTATGGTACTGCTTCTTAATTCACACTAATATTCGGATGTTTTCAATTTACCAGACCTACATAGAATGGAGATTGTTGATGACTAAAGGAATCTTGCGGAGAAGGCAATGGCAACCCACTCCAGTATTCTTGACTGGAAAATTCCATGGACGGAGGAGCCTGGTGGGCTGCCATCTATGGGGTCTCACAGAATCAGAGACGACTGAAGCAACTTAGCAGCAGCAGCAGCAGCAGCAAAGGAATCTTGGTTTAATTCTTGCAGTGGGTCCAATGGGGCCACAGATTCATTTCATGTTTTTATTTCATTTCCAGAATGTATAGTGTGAATAGACACATGTTGTTGTTCAGTCGTGTCCAACTCTTTGCGACCCCAAAAACTGCAGCATAACTGGCAAAACCTCAACAGTGTCTTCTACCTAGGAACCAAATGGAAATTCCTAAAATTTCCACACTAATGCGGACATTTGTTTGAATTAGATTTCCTATAGGAGTAAAGAGCAGAAAACAATTTCAATGAGACTCTAAGATTACTTTTAATTGGTTAGTCATTAGTGTTCGCTACAACAGCAATTCAAAAAGGATAATTATTCTAGCTATTTATTGAGAAAATCTATTTTTATATTACCTTCACATGTCTGAAGAGTGATACAAATAAAAATGATACTTATTAGATGCTTTATTTTTCACTCTCAATCTTTTAGAAATAAATACTATAAGACTACTGAATCCTCAAGCTTTGTCTTTCCAGTCATTTGTTCGGAGATTTTACCATTCAATCTGCTATTAGATAAACTTTTTTGTTCTCACTATTCCACTTTGAGTTTATGCTTCAGGAATACTAAATGATGTATGTTCTGAGTGCATCAATCTGTTCATGTCTCCCTGACTTTGTGAAAGTTCCCTCAGCCTTGGAAAGACTTTCTATTACGATCTCTCAAGTTATTTTTTTTTCTATTTTTAAAACTTTTTTTTTATCTACCTGCCTACCTCAGAGAGAAGTAATCATTTCCTCCTTTTGCTACTGTGTACTCAGTGAATATTCTATTTCAATGACAGTGTAAGATTATTCAGAAAATAGAATCAGCACACAGATCAAGCAAGTACATCAAAGGGAGAAAGATGAAAATGCTGATGTTTATTATATTTAAAAAATGTGAGGGACCTCATTTTATCAACTCTTATTTGTACATTTTGACATATTTAAAATTGAAATATGCTGCATTGATACAAAAATCATTGATAAAAATTTTTCTTTGTGGTGTCTGAGATGATGGTATCTTATGATTGATTAAGGAGTTGTGGGGGGGTGGGCGGGGGTGTCTGCTCAGTCATTCCATCACATCCAGCTCTTTGCAACCTCATGGACTGTAGCCCACCAGGCTCCTCTGTCCATGGAATTTTCCAGGCAAGAATACTGGAGTGAGTTGCCATTTTCTACTCCAGCAGATGAAGGAGTTAGTATGATAAATTATAGAAATAGTTTCTGATTTTGTAATTTAATGGCTTCATTTTCTCTCTCTCTCTCCCTCTGAACCCCTTCCCTTCCCTTACTTCCTCTATTATAAGGATGATTTTTCCCCTAATTTTATGTTAATGTACACAAAGAGATTTATCTCACTCACTCTATGCTGGTCAGCTTAGTAGTGATATGTGATGAGATTGTCTGGTTTATTTCGCAGTGCTTACAGAGTAAAACCAATCCATATGAATGAGAAGAGTTTGGAAAGTTTAAGTTTATATAATCATGGCAAGTAAATTTAAAGTATCTTAAGATTTTATTTTTTTGTATGCGAGGAATCAACACATGTGTTCACAGAGAGAGCAGAGGCTTGCAGTTAGGAGACAAGAGCTAATGTAATTCAATATACAAAAACAATTCTTAGTATAGTTGCTCAAACTCTTAGCCTGCTCGCCCATAAGACAATGTAATGGAGTTCTCTATGACCAGAATTCTCTAGATAGATTCACTGACTACTTGTAAAGAAAAAAAAATAAAAAGCAATTAGGCATAAACTCATTGAAGATGAAACTGAATTCCCTGTTGGAACTCTCAGAGTATGAGACAATGTCAGACCCATAATAGGCAGTCAGTGCTGACTGTAGAACTGAAAAAGCAGAAAAACATTGAGAATTCAAATATCTTTCTTTATGTTGTTCTTCCCCAAATAAAATTTGATTATATGTTAAAAGTCATAAGCATTTCCTGGGATATTTTCTTTTATTTTAGGTGGAAGAAAGCCAGCCTTCTTCTTTGTTATGCTTCTCTGTCATTAGCCTTTCCCAAGCGTCCATGATGACTTTTCTTCTTCTTTTTTAACTGGGACATAATTAATATACCATAATCTATCTTTTTAGAGAGAAAATTCCATGGGTCTTAGTGTATTTACACAGTTCACAACTATCACTACCATTAACTTTTTTTTTTTTAATCACTGCACAAAGAAACTTTGTAGCCAACAGGAAACACTCCCCATTCCTGCCACCCTTCCCAACCATGGAAACTACTAGTCTACTCTCTGTTTCCATGGATTGACATCTTCTGGTTACTTCATGTAAATAGTATCATATAAATATGCCTTTTAAGTCTGGCTTCTTTCACCTAGCGTGTCTTCAAGATTATCCACAGCATGTATTAATACTTCAGCACTTTTTAATGGATGAAAATATTCTATTATATAAAAATGCTTTATTTTCACTGCATTTCAGGCACTGTTCAAAGCACTTTACTTAGGAGGAAGTCTATGGATTGTTTGACATGATTACTCATGTTTAGAAGATCAGTCACAACTGATGAAGAGTTTGGATTGGAATAACAATAAGCACATAGAACCCAAGCAAGGAAATAGGTGAGGCAATTAATGGAGAAAAATTTACTTATAGCATGCTTCATGGCTTTGGCGTAATTGCCACTAACTTTAACCATATTAAAGTGCTAAGTACTTTTCTTAGAAAATCGAGAAGCAACATAGTATGCTATTTACATATGAAGAGGTAAATGCTAAAAGAGCCAAATAAATTTAATTTTGTTTAGATCATCATTGGCGTATAAACTATTATGGCCAAGTTTTAAGGGAGGAAGGACAAGATAAAGACAGTTATTTTAATTCTCAACATATTTTATGTATACACAGAGTGCCCAACAGCATGCTTTAAGATAATAAATTATATATACATTTCTAACAGCTAAATGAGTAGATTCAATCTTTCATTTCCTGAAAGATAAAAAGTCTAGGTGATGCTACTTAATTTTGAGATGCTAATAGGATTTATTGTCAGTTTTTAATTACATCAATTCTAAATCATTACATAATAATCCCAGGAACTTTGTTAAATATTGTTCACCATATGAAATAGAAAGATAAATGAAAACAGCACTATTTCTAAGAAAATTAGTATGATTTAATCAAATTAAAACCCTATGAAAGAGAAGGTATTAAAGCACTATACCTGAGAAAGAGAAAATTAACTATTCTAATAAAAAAGAAGGCACAGTTGAACAGTTGCTGGCTAAGATTTGGATTTCCCTCAACTACATAAATAGGTATGAGGTTCAATTCAATAATCAATGAATGACTATCATCAAAAAGTCTACAAATAAATGTTGGGAGGATATGGAGAAAAGGAAAATATCCTACACAGATTTTGGGAATATAAATTGGTACTGGAACAATAAAAAGCAGTTTGGGGTTTCCTTAAGAAACCAAAAATAGAACTGCCATATGATCCAGAAATTCCATTCCTGAGTATATATAAGGAAAAAAATGAAAACACATATTCAAAAAAGTACATGCACCCCGATGTTCATAGGTGCACTATTTACAATAGTCAAGGCATAGGAGCAACCTGAGTGACCAACAGATGATTGGATTAAGGTTTGGTATACACAAACACACACACATGCATACACACACTGAAATATTACTCACCCATGAAACCGAATGAAATACTGCCATTTGCAGTAAAGTAGATAGACCTAGAGAATGTTTTGTTTAGTGAAATAAACTGGAAAGAGAAAGACAAATACTATATAATATTACTTATGTGTGAAATTTAAAAAATAATGCAAACGAGTGTATATGCAAAACAAAAACCAACTTAGATACAGAAACAAATTCGTGGTTATGGAAGGAGAGAGGAAATAGTGGAGGGACATTTTACCATATGCAAAATAGGTAAGCCACAAGAATTTACTGCATAGTGCAGGGAATTATATCAATTATATTGTAATAACCTATAATGGAATATAATCTGCAAAAATAATTGAATCATTATGCTGTACACCTGAAATCAATACAATCTGTAAATCAACAATACTTCAATTAAGAAAAACAATGTCACCCACACATCTTTTGTAGATTTCCCCAGTTTGATAGGGATTCATTTTCCTTCTTTATACCACATAGATTATCACAGCAGGAGAAACTATTGAAAGAGAATCAGAATAAACTACAAAAATTCTGTGATGTTAATCCAGGACAAGTGAAACAGTAGCAAAACCAGAAATAAAAAATTCTAATTTAAATTCAGTGTAGCTAAATTTTGAAACTCAGTTTTTATGAAAATGTGATAATTTATTTTATAGTTACCATAATACATCAATGCTTTTTGTCTGAGTTTATAATATCTAAAGTATTTGATGTAATCTGACTTATGAACTTTTTAATTTTGTTTTGATTATTAGAAAATAAGTTGAATATATTGTTAATCAATGTTTAAATATTTAGTGAACAATTATTTTATACTGTTGAGTTTTGCTTCTTGATTGTAATAAACCATCTGTTAATTATTAGAGGCCTGATGAATAATATTTAAGTTAATTATATGACATTATAAAGAGCAATACATTGTTTTCTTTGAGTAGTTCATTTGCTTCTCTTATATACACAGAATGTATTCTAATATTAAAGAATTTATCATTGTATTTTAAGCACTGAAAGTGTAATAATGTCTTTTACAAATGATGTATTATTTTGGAACCACAGAAAAAGATCTTATGACAATTACTTTTCAGTTGTGAGTTCATTCATAAGAATTTAAAGTAAATGTTTATTTAGTCTTTAAATGCTATTGAGCAAATGATGCAAATAATGAAATAACAGTTTGACTGGGAAAAGACAATTCTTTTTCAGGAGATTTAGGTAAGGAATGTATTTCATACAGGCAAGTATGAATCATTACTTTTTCTTTATCACCACTCTATGTGGATCATTTTTACAGACTTTTGAGAAATAAAAATAAACAAAACATGCATAATCCCTATAATCATGAAGCTTAAAACCCAGTAGAAGAGAGTACGTATAGTCAAAGCTATGGTTTTTCCAGTAGTCATGTATGGATGTGAGAGTTGGACCATAAAGAAGGCTGAGCGCTGAAAAATTGATGCTTTCAAATTGTGGTGCTGGAGAAGACTCTTGAGAGTCCCTTGGACAGCAAGGAGATCAAACCAGTCAATTCTAAGTGAAATCAACCCTGAATATTTACTGGAATGAGTGACGCTGAAGCTGAATTTCCAATACTTTGGCCACTTGATGCGAAGAGCTGACTCACTGGAAAAGACTCTGATGCAGGAAAAGATTGAGGATAGGAGGAGAAGTAGGCAATAGAGGATGAGATGGTAGGATGGCATCATCAACCCAATGGACATGAGTTTGAGCAGACTCAGGGAGATAGTGAAGGACAGGGAAGCCTGGCATGCTGCAGTCTATGGGTTTGCTGAGTCGGACATGATTTGACAACCAAAAAACAACACAATAATGAAACCAAGATTCCTCCCTCTCCAAGACTAAATATACTAATTTGGTATATGGACCACTTTGGTTTCTAGATAACATTCAGATGCCTTTTAGTTAAATAGATCTTCAAGGACATGGGAAGAATACTTCAGACTAAAGGGCAGAAAAAGACAAGTCAATTATGAGTGGGTGTATCATACTAGCATCAGGCTTTTCAACAGTTAAATCAATGCTAAGATTACAAAGTTCAAAGGGAAGAATATCAGCCAAAAGATGCAGTTATTTTCAAATAAGAATCAACTGTGAATTACAAAACTCTTATTTATTGAACAAATATTATTGATGATTAACTGCATCCAATTAAGAAGTTAATCAAAATAAATATTTCCCCAAATAGGAAAATTATCATCATAAGAGCAAATAATTTTAAATATAGAACATATATTTTATAATTTAAGGTTTAATATTACAGAATAAATTGTGAAGTGAAAAGCTTTAGCAGATTAGTCTATATATAAAATATTATAATGTTATTAGTATGTACATCAAATAATAGAATGGAGGAGAAAATAAGAGTACTAATGACTTTATCCTTTACAGCAAAGATTCAATAAAAATAATTTAAGAACACATGTAGTCACAAAATAAAAGTATGTCCAACCTGTTAATGGCTTTCATAATATTTTGGCTTAGTCTAAATCTTTAAGGAAATTATATACTTGGGGTAAAACAATATAATTCCTTAAATGTAGTATCTTTTCTGGTTCACCTCAATTGCATTTTTTTTCTGATAATTTAAGTACAATTTTTATTAAATTTATTATTAATTTAATAAAACAGACTTATGGACATGGGGAGAGGGGAGGAGAGGGTGACATGTATGGAGAGAGCATCAGTGACCTGCTTAGAGTCAATAAATTTACCGAACATAACTCTTTGTGAGAGATCTCTAGTGAATTTTGGTCCCATCACTTCAGAAAAGTAAGCAGTAGCTATAAAATTGTTTCCCTGGCTTTGTTAGAGGCTCTTTGTTGGATCTTTATTTTGAGCCCTTCTCCATTTCAGGGACCCATCCCAGGGATATTCAATCCTGAATATTCATTGGAGGGACTGATGCTGAGGCTGAAGTTCCAATACTTTGGCCACCTGATGTGAAGAGCCGACTCATTAGAAAAGACCCTGATGCTGGGAAAGATTGAAGACAGTAGGCGAAGTGGATGACAGAGGATGAGATGGTTGGATGGTGTCACCAATTCAATGGATATGAGTTTGAGCAAGCTCCAGGAGATGGTGAGGGACAGGAGGTCTGATGTGGTGCAATCCAAGGGGTCACAAAAAGTTGGACACAATTGAGCGGCTGAACAACAACCATCCCAGGGAGCACCTCGACTGTATCTCCCTTTGAGATTGCAGTGCGTTGGCTATGCACTGAGTCCAGTGTGCTGGTGAGGGTAGGAAACAGCTATCCCATGTGAGACCCTCCACGTAAAGCCTTTGTAAGTGCCTATGATTAGGCCTCAAAGATCACAAATAGGACCAGAGCTATGCTCCTCAACTAATATTTAAATTATTTATAGCACATGCACTTAATTTTCTTTATTTGAGATACTTCAAGTAGAGTAAATACTGTATTGATTTTACTGCACTGTTCAATTATTTTTTGCATATAAATATACTATGTAATCATCACAAAGATCAAGATTTAAAACATTTATGGTACACATGACAATTTCTTTTTCTAAAATTAGAACTATAGTTGATATACACGATTGCAGAATATACCTTACAAGTGTACAGTAAAGTTATTCTTCTAATATATATGTATGTATAATTTCTGAGATGATTTTTCATTACAAGATACTGAATATTTCTTGTGTTATATGGTAAGTCCTTGTTGCTTATCTATGTTATATATAGTACTTTGTATCTATTAATCCCATACTCCTAGTTTATACCTTCTCACCTCCCTTTCCCCTTTGGTAACCATAAGCTTGTTTTCATGCCCATGACAGGTTCTTTGTGATTCTTCTCAGACAACACCCCTGGAAGTACCCAGTATTCTCACTGCTATCACTCAGGGTAGCTGACTATTTTTGTTTTTTGTCATTAAAATGGATAATAAAGTATGTTCTCTTCTGCAACTAATTTCCTTCATTCAGCATACTGTCTTTGAAATGTACTCATGTTGCAGTTTATTCTTTTTTATTATAGAACAATAAAATAGGACATGAATATAGCACATTTTATGTGTTTATTCTACTATTGTTGAGCACTTGATAGCTTTCAATTTGTGGCTATGTGAATGAAAATGCTACGAACATACTCAGGGCATACATGATTATATTCATAACTGTCTTTTGGAAGATATAGACATTCATTTCTCTTATGTACATGCAAAGAAGTAGAATTGCTGAAGTGTGGAGCAAGTACATAGTGCATTTTAGGAGATATTACCATACAGTCCTTGAAAGTAGTTTCACTCCTACCTGCAGTGTATGAGCTAATGGGTTTTTCTATATCCTGAAAAATTTTTGTCGGTCTTTTTCATTCTGAAGCATTTGATAGATGCATATGACACATTTTTGTAGATTTAATTTGTGTTTGCATGATGACTGATTTTTTTAGATGATTATGAGCAAATTGAATGATTCTGAGAAGCTCATCAGTAATAAACACTGAGCACTTTGTTCATTCTCACCTATAACCTTCACTTCAACTGAGTAGAAGCTAAGTGAAATGGTATTGCCATAGGAGAATCTGAACGTGGGGCTTGTACTCATTAGATAGAGCGTAGAAACTGCAAAGCTAGCAGAAAGCATGGGGCATTAAATCATTTTGTCATTTAATAGAGCTACCCCATGGAACGGTTCCCTTCTCAAGCATAGATGCTTGCTCCCTAATTTCCCAGAGGCAACTGGAAATTGAAACTAACAAGGACAGTCTGAATTTCAGGGTAACAGATTGAAGTTGAAGGTGGATAATAATGTACTTTTAGAAGACGGTGACATTTGGAGTCTCACAGTGCCTAAGTGAAAGCTATTTGACATGGTAAAGCCCAAAACAAAAACATGGCCTGCAGCTGGCAAACATGACCACGTGGGTTAACTGCCAAGACAGGCTCCTAATAATGGTAGTTGTGTTAATTAGATAGGAGAGAAAGATCCCACGTAATTTCAGAATGCCAAAACAATGAGAAAAATGTTGCAAAAAAACAAATAAACCAAGTTATTTGGTGGTTTCCAGCTACATTACAACTTAATTGTTATAATGATAGAAAACTAATAAAATATGCTAAAAAAATTCTCAATAAACAGTATAAATACTGAAAAAGTAGAGACAGAGTTGTAAATTGAAGATAGCATTGTATATGTGAAAATTAAAAGAGGCTAAAATAACCAATATATATGTGTGCATATGCACTTCTATACATGTATTATAACTATATAATAATATAATTTATTAAAATATCTGGACATACATATATATCCATTCAGTTCAGTTCAGTTGCTCAGTCGTGTCCGACTCTTTGCGACCCCATGAATTGCAGCACGCCAGGCCTCTCTGTCCATCACCAACTCCCGGAGTCTACACAAACCCATGTTCATCGAGTCAGTGATGCCATCCAACCATCTCATCCTCTGTCGTCCCCTTCTCCTCCCACCCCCAATCCTACCCAGCATTAGGGTCTTTTCCAGTGAGTCAACCCTTCACATGAGGTAGCCAAAGTATTGGAGTTTCAGCTTCAACATCAGACCTTCCAGTGAACACCCAGGATTGATCTCTTTTAGGATGGATTGATTGGATCTCCTTGCAGTCCAAGGGACTCTCAAGAGTCTTCTCCAACACCACAGTTCAAAAGCATCAATTCTGCGGCGCTCAGCTTTCTTCACTGTCCAACTCTCACATCCTTACATGACCACTGGAAAAACCATAGCCTTGACTAGACAGACTTTTGTTGGCAAAGTAATGTCTCTGCTTTTAAATATACTATCTAGGTTGGCCATAACCTTCCTTCCAAGGAGTAAGCGTCTTTTAATTTCATGGCTGCAATCACCATCAGCAGTGATTCTGGAGCCCAAAAAAATAAAGTCTGACACTGTTTCCACTGTTTCCCCATCTATTTCCCATGGAGTGATGGGACCAGATGCCATGATCTTAGTTTTCTGAACATTGAGCTTTAAGCCAACTTTTTCACTCTCCTCCTTCACCTTCATCAAGAGGCTCTTTAGTTCTTCTTCACTCTCTGCCATAAGGGTGGTGTCATCCGCATATCTGAGGTTATTGATATTTCTCCTTGCAATCTTGATTCCAGCTTGTGTTTCTTCCAGCCCAGCGTTTCTCATGATGTACTCTGCATATAAGTTAAATAAGCAGGGTGACAATATTCAGCCTTGACGGACTCCTTTTCCTATTTGGAACCAGTCTGTTGTTCCATGTCCAGTTCTAACTGTTGCTTCCTGACCTGCATACAGGTTTCTCAAGGGACAAGTCAGATGGTCTGGTATTCCCATCTCTTTCAGAATTTTCCACAGTTTATTGTGATCCACACAGTCAAAGGCTTTGGCATAGTCAATAAAGCAGAAATAGATGTTTTTCTGGAACTCTCTTGCTTTTTCGATGATCCAGAGGATATTGGCAATTTGATCTCTGGTTCCTCTGCCTTTTCTAAAACCAGCTTGAACATCGAGAAGTTCACGGTTCACGTATTACTGAAGCCTGGCTTGGAGAATTTTTAGCATTACTTTACTAGCATGTGAGGTGAGCGCAATTGTGCGGTAGTTTGAGCATTCTTTGGCATTGCCTTCTTTGGGATTGGAACGAAAACTGACGTCTTCCAGTCCTGTGGCCACTGTTGAGTTTTCCAAATTTGCTGGCATATCGAGTGCAGCACTTTCACAGCATCACCTTTGAGCATTGGAAATAGCTCAACTGGAATTCCATCACCTCCACTAGCTTTGTTCGTAGTGATGCTTTCTAAGGCCCACTTGACTTCACGTTCCAGAATGTCTGGCTCTAGGTGAGTGATCACACCATTGTGATTATCTGGGTCGTGAAGATCTTTTTTGTACAGTTCTTCTGTGTATTCTTGCCACCTCTTCTTAATATCTTCTGCCTCTGTTAGGTCAATACCATTTCTGTCCTACATATCCATAGATCCTATATAATAGTTTAAACATTACTAATATGAAATTTCACTTATAATGAGGGCAATAACAATAAAATTAATTTTTAATTAATATGCAATATTTTACTAAGTAAATTACTTTGTTTAAAGAGCATAGTAATAAATGGAGAAATTGTGTTGATAGTAATTCTAAATTACTGTGTAATCATAATGCAATTTCATTTAGAATTCCAAAGTATCGAGATTTGTTACTAATTTTGTTTTATAATTTTATCTGGAAAAGAACTTTAAAAATACTCATTGAAGAACATTTGTGATAAAATTGTAAGTTCTATTTGAAAGAAAAATATAGTGGTAGAAGATTTTCTCTACTAGATATTAAAATTTACAATAATGTTTCTATATTAAAAAAAATAATGTTTCTTTATTCAGAAAAGATAGCATTCATTTTAGAATAGACAAATAAATTAATAGAAAATATTAGACCAAAAGTATATCCAAGAATACATGCAACTCAGTATTCAATTAAAGTAGCGTCTTAAGTCAGTGGCAATTGGATAGGGCTGTTTAATAAATGGATTGGGGATATTAGAAGATCCTATGAGGAAAAAATTAATATCACACATGTTTTACCATGAATAATTTAAATTTTTTGAAAATCTTAAATTGAGATAATTATCTAAATATTAAAAGTAAATAGAAAAGCTACTTGTATTAATATAAATTGCAGGCACAGAAAACCATTCTATGCTATAATGAAAATCAAGATGCCATAAAGATAAAACATTGACTGTGTTACTATGTTTAAAGTATGTATGGCAAAAAAAAAATCATAAAAAAGTGTCAAAAGGCAAATAAGAAATGAGAAATATTTGTAAATTCATATTCAAAAGTTGACTGAAGTCTTAGAATGCGCCTACATTCTTTTCAAAACAACTTGATACTCAAGCGGAGCAAGAGTAGAATCTCAAATTTGGCCTTTGAAAATAAATGAGACAAAATTTCTAAAATAATACTATTGAAAACAGAAGACACTGAAATGTTTTGAGCAGAAAATATAATTAGTAAAGGTCAGTTTTCATTCCAATCCTAAAGAAAGCAATGCCAAAGAATGTTCAAACTACTGTAAATTGGGCTAATTTCACATGCTAGCAAGGTAATGTTCAAAATCCTTCAAGCTAGGCTTCAACAATATGTGACCCAAGGACTTCCAGATGCAAAAGCTGGATTTAGAAAAGGCAGAGTAACTAGAAATAAAAATTGCCAGAATCCACTAGATAATAGAAAAAAACAAGAGAACTAAAAAAAAAAAAATCTACTTCTGCTCCTCTGACTATGCTAAAGCCTTTGTGTGGATCACAACAAACTGGAAAATTCTTCAAGAGATACCATACCACCTTACCTTCCTCCTGTGAAACCTGAATGCAGGTCAAGAAACAACAGTTAGAACCAGACATGGAATGACAGACTAGTTCCAAATTGGGAAAGGAGTACATCAAAGCTGTATATTGTCACCCTGTTTATTTAACTTCTATGCAGAGTACGTCATGCGTAATGCCAGGCTTGAAGACTCACAAGCTGGAATCAAGATTGCTGGGGGAAATATCAATGACCTCAGATACACAGATGATATCACTTTAATGGGAGAGACTGTAGAGGAACTAAACAGCATCTTGATGAAAGTGAAAGAAGAGGGTGAAAAAATTGGCTAAAAAACTCAACATTAATAAAAGGAAAAACCAACCTAGACAGCATATGAAAAAGCAGAGACATCACTTTGCCACCAAGTTCCATATAGTCAAAGCTATGATTTTTCCAGTAGTCATGTATGGATGTGAGAGTTGGACTATAAAGAAAGCTGAGTGCTGAAAAATTGATGCTTTTTAACTGTGGTGCCGGAGAAGACTCTTGAGGGTCTCCTAGAGAGCAAGGAAATCAAACAAGTCAACCCTAAATGAAATCAACCCTGAATATTCACTGGAACAACTGATTATGAAGTTGAAGCTCCAATACTTTGGCCACCTAATGCAAAGAGCCCACTCATTGGAAAAGACCCTGATGCTGGAAAGGATTGAGGGCAGGAGGAGAAGGGGTCAACAGAGGATGAGATGGTTGGATGGCATCATTGATTCAATGGACATGAATTTGAGTAAACACTGGGAGATAGCGAAGGCCAGAAAATTCTTGCATGCTGCAGTTGATGGGGTCACAAAGAGTTTAGTGACTGAACAACAATCTTGAAGTAACTCTAACTGATATTAGATTTAAAGGAGGCAAAAATGAGAATTTGGAGTTCGGTAGTTAGGTTATTGACATAATTCTGATATAATGATGACTGGGGTTAGCCTTTTCAGAGCGTATCAACAAAATTGTACAGGTTGTTCACTATTCAACTCCAGATTGTTGTTGCCACACAAACTTCACAAAAAGAGAATGACACTGATTTGGTGATGGCAGACTGTATGAAGACAATAAAGATGATAGAACATTTAGAATGTAAAAGCAGTAAATCATATTAAGAGAATGAAAGGGATATGTGTGTGTGTTTAGTCATGTCTGACTCTTTGGGACCCCCATGCACTGTAGCTCACCAGGCTCCTCTGTCCATCGGATTTTTCCAGGCAAGAATAGTGGAGTGGGTCACCATTTTCTCCTCCTGGAATCTTCCTGACTCTGGGATCGAACCTGCATCTCTTGTGTCTCCTGCATTGGCAGGCAGATTCTTTACCACTGAGCTACCTAGGGTGCTTAATGCATAGAGTGAATAGAGGTTATTGCTCAGTATTCCAGCCTGTGCAAATCACTGAGCAATTTCTTCAGCTATTAATATTTTCTAAACATGAAAGGATTCTGAAATTTAATTCAAATCTGGTTCTCACCTACAAGCATCAGACATATAATGATAACTACTTATTCAAAGTCTTCATTTTATTATTTCAAAGACATATTTAATACAGTATGTCTAGGAGAGAATTTATGACCATACTTCTATGTTCAATCTACAGTTTTATCACCATTTCAATGACTATCACGTTATTCTTTTAAGTTGCTGATTAAAAAATATTCTTTCTCTCCATATATATAATGAGTCTTCCATTAGTTCTCTGCATATTCTTAGCCTTCTGCTTGAATTGATGCTGCTACTCACCATCCTTGTTCATTAAAACTTCTTAGCCTATATTTTCAATTTATCCTTTAGACTTTCTTCTAATGTTTCTTGTATTAAACACTAGTTTCTCTGAGCCTCTAGTTTGGTTTCTTTTGTTCTCTACATTACATCCTTACAGATGTATCAATGTTCTACTAATAACCTGATAGCAAAGAATATTGAAACTTTAATGTGCTACTAATTGATATTTGTATTTCCTTCATGAAATCAGAAGCAACTTACCTTCCACTTACCAGTCTATTGTCAAAATCTAGCAATAAACCAATAAATATTTGCTGAATAAGTGAATTAATGAATAATAGTATTTATTGAAATGGGGAAAGACTAATAAACTTTTACCATCAGAAAAAATCTGACAGTTAGGAGGAGTAGGATTAGTAAAATTGGCCAATATTAGAATTTTTATTCTTCAAAAGTCAGTGATATCTATCCATATTGAAGATATCATGTAGGCTACTGTCTATAAGCACTGTCTCTGTAAAAAGAATGTTTGTGCTGAAGACATGAATCTGGGAGCTATCTTTTTACACATAATTCTAGTGCTTAGGGATGTGATATAGTGTGTCTGGACAAGCTAATAACAGTATGTAGCAAGAAAAAATTTAAGTCTTTATGTAAGCACTGAATCATTTTAATTTTCATATGTTGATATGGTAACCTCGCCTTTAAAGGTAGTGTGCATGTGATTGGTGGTATGAGGGAAGAAATTCAGATCTTGAAAGCAGACCACCTGTAAAATAATCAAATTTTTATTAAAAACCACAGGGGAACTTTTTTATCTCTATAAATTATACTTCCAAAGAGCTATAGGAATTTTGATAATAAAGATAGCAAATCAATGAAATTCAGAAACATAGAAAATCCACTATACAGATGAAGAAGTTTTTTTTTTGTTTCTTTATTTTTCCTATTAATCCTCAGGAGTTTTTAACAATATCTGCTGCGTGTAATTAAAGTAGCCAGCACCAAGTGCCTATAATATTTATGTCATGAATTGTGTTCACGCCTACTCTTGTGTGCCTACTTTCACATTCCCAGTTTAGAAAGGCTGTGTCAATAGTCTACCCCAAATCTCACTGATACATGTAAACATATAGACAAACTTGGAATGATGTAATATTGTACATGAATTACTTTTAACTCTAATGCATGCTAAGTCTCTTCAGTCATGTTTCTTCAGTGTGACCCTATGGATTATAGCCTTCCAGGCTCCTCTGTCCATGAGATTCTCCAGAGAAGAATATTGGAGTGCGCTGCCATGTCCTCCTCCGGGGGACCTTCCTGACTCAGGGATCGAACCTGTGTCTCTTGGGTCTTCTGCATTGGCAGGTGAGTTTTTTAACACTCGCACCACCTGGGAAGCCCTTATAAAAGTTAAATAACAAAGTATTAAGAATAATTATAATCACACTCTAGTATTCTTGCCTGGAGAATCCCATGGACAGAGGAGCCTGGTGGGCTACAGTCCATAGGGTTGTACAGAGTCAGACACGACTGAAGCGACTTAGCATGCACATGCATAACCACAGAAATGTGCTAATGGATAAACAACATGAAAAGTAAACTCTGAAAAAAATACATTTGGGAGACAACTAAAAGCATAGAGTTGTCATCAGCTTAAAATAGACTGCTACAACTCTAAGAGGTTCAATGCAAACCTCATGGTAACCACAAGGATAAAACCCATCATAGACAATATATAAAGAGAAAAGTAAAAAATACCACAACAAAAAATTGCAAAACCACAAAGAGACAGCAAGAGAGAAAAAAAAGAAGTAAAAAACAGAAAACTGAATTTTTATTCAGAAAAATGAATAAAATAAGAATAGAAAGCTCTTACTAATAATTACTTCAAATGTAAATGGATGAAACATCAATAAAAGGATGTAGAGTGGGAGTGATATCAGCAATGTGGCTGAATAGTGCATCCCTCATCATTTCCCTCCTCAGCAACAACAATTTGGTATTCATTCATGGACAAAAGTACCTTTGGGGGATTCAGCACCATATGTCAATAGGCCCAGGAGGGATTTGACCCACCTGTGTACTAGGTAATGGGCATAAAGACCTTGGGCCTTGTCTGTGAACCTTTCACTTGGCCATGAATAGGCTTCAGGTCCTCTCAGCATTAGTCTGGAAGCTCCTGGAAAAAACTTTCTTCGATACATGTGGAGTTCCTTGTGGAAGTCCAGGTTTTCAGTGTAAAAGTTCCAACACAGCACTGAAGCAAGCAAAAAACAAAAAACACTGCCACAACAACAAAAAAACATGTTTGGAAACATTGGAGAGGATAAAATAAATAGTTTGAGTTTATACATGTCATCTTTCCCCAGCTCAGTGCTAAGGGAGATCCGCTTGGCCTGCCATTTCTCCTACAGGGGAGAATGAGAGCATATAAGTGAGTAACTGGCTTTCCAAGCTGTGGGACGCTGTCAAAGAAGACTATTTCTTTCTTGCCTTATTAAGAGTACTGAGTTGTAAGATGAATGTCTGGGAGGTGGAAAGATGCTAGGAGAGAGTGGCAGATAGGACTCTCTGGGGACATTCAAAGGATATGGATCCTACTAACTACCACACGGACTCCATCAAGAAGTCTGCCCACATGCTGCTGGAAATGCCTCACTTGTGGGTCCCTCAAAATGGCCCACAAGCACACCTGGTATTCTGAACACCTCATCCAGACACACCCCACCCTGAGTCTGACTAGTTTGTTCAAAATGGTGGTCATAGTGAGCTTTGTCTATTGGATTGTGAGCATACACAGAAAACTGACTTGAATCTGTGGGTCAAGGAGAGACCATAAATTGAAGTTTAACTCCACTATTGAGAAAGCAAAAGAAAATCTGTCAACACCCAGCCTTGGACTTTGTAGGATCAAGAGAAGGTATACAAGCTTAAGAATTCTGCCACAAATATGGAGCAGGCATACCCATTAGAGGTCTGTGAAAGACAGAATTACTAGCAAGGTTGATGAAAGTTATTTCTCTCCCACAATTAATTAATAAAGACTGGAAGAAGTGATTGCTAGTGTAAATATTAAGATAGTAATATAAGACTTCAAGGAGGACTTCCCTCATGATGCAGTGGACAAAAATCTGCTTGCCAATACAGGGGGCATGGATTCAATCCCTGTTCCAGGAAGATTTTACATGCTGCAGAGAAGCTAAGACTATGCACCACAACTATTGAGCCCACTCTCTAGAGTCTGAGAACCACAACTACTGAGCCTACCTGCTACAACTACTGAAGCCTGGGCACCTAGATCCCATGCTGTATAACAAGAGAAGCCACTTCAGTGAGAAGCCCACACACCACAGCGAAGAGTAGAAAAGCAGCACCCATTCACCACAACTAGAGAAAACCCAGGCTAAGCAATGAAGACCCAGTGCAGCCAAAAATTACAAAAAAAAGAAAAAAAGACTTCAAGGAGTCATGAAGAGTCAAGAAGACACACCACAGCCAAAGTATTACAATAATCTTTCAGTAACCAACCCCCAAAATATGGAGACATGTCATTTACTCAAGATTCAAAATGACTGTTTAAGGAAGCTCAGTGAGCTACAAAAAAAAAAAAAACACACACACACACAGAAAGATAATTAAACAAAATCAAGGAAAATGTCACAAATAAAATGAGAAGTTTAACAAAAAAATAGAAATCATAAAAATGAATGAAACAAATTCTGGAGAAGCATACAATGAATTAAATGAAAATTTCAATAGAGAACATCAATGTAAAAAATAGACCAAGAAGAAGAAAGAACTTGTGAATTAGAAGACAAGAATTTTGCAACTATCCAGTCAGAGGAGAACAAACATAAAATAATGAAAAACAGTGAAAAAAGTCTGTGTGATCTAGGGGATACCATTAAAAAAGCAGGCAGTAAATTTCTGGAAAAGAGAGGGAAAGGGAGCTAAAACTTATTTAAAGAAATAACACCTGAAAAATTTTCAAATTTAGGGTGAGATTTGAATATCTGAGTTTATGAAGCTCACAAGTCATCAAATAAACTCAAAGATATATCCTCCAAGACATATTAAAATAAAACTATCAAAAAGCAAAGACAGAAAGGAAACTTAAACACAGTAAGAAAAAAGAAGCTCATAACTTACAAGGGAACTCTTAAAAGACCATCAGTAAATTTCTCAGCAGGAAACTTACAGGCCAGAAAAGAGTAAAATAACATTCAAAGTGCTGACACAACAACAACAACAAGAAGAACTCGATATGAGTACTTTGTCTGGTAAGTTTTCTTTTAGAAACAAAGAAGAAATACTTTCCCAGACAAAAGCTGAGGGGATTCACCACAACTTGACCTGACTTATTAGAAACATTAAGACATGCTTGACCTGAAATAAAAATCCATTAACTAGAACATGAAAACATAAGAAAATATACAAAATTTTGGTAAAGGTAATAACATAGTAAATTTAGAAAACTAAAACTGCAATATGGTGTTGTGTTAACCACTTATCTCTGGTATAAAGGTTAAAGGAAAAAAATATTAAAAATATTAGCAGTTTAAAAAAACTGTTAAAGAATACAAATATATAAAAATAAAGTGACATCAAAAACATAAAAGGGAGATATTTTTTGTCTTTGGTCAAGGTTAAGTTGTTATCAGCATATAATAGATTGTTAATTTTTAAAATGTTTTATGTAAGCCTCCTGACGCTGGTAAATTAGGAAAACTCAGCAGTGACCACAGGACTAGAAAAGGTCCATTTTCATTCCAATCCCAAAGAAGGGCAATGGCAAAGAGTGTTCAAACTACTGCACAACTGCACTCATTTCACTCATGCTATCAAGGTAATGCTCAAAATCCTTCAGTCCAGGCTTCAGCAGAACATGAACTGAGAACTACAGAATGTGCAAGCTGGATTTAGAAACAGCAGAGGAATGAGAGATCAAATCACCAAAATCCACTGAATCCTAGAAAAAGCAAGGAATTCCAGAAAAAACCTTTATTTCTGCTTCATTGACTATGCTAAAGCCTTTGACTGTGTGGATCACAACAAACTGAGGAAAATTCTTCATGAGATAGGAAAACCAGACTACCTTACCTGCCTCTTGAGAAACCTGTGTGCAGGTCAAGAAGCAACACTTAGAATCGGCCATGGAACAACAGACTGGTTCCAAATTGGGAAAGGAGTATGTCAAGGTTTTATACTATCACCCTGCATATTTAACTTATTTGCAGAGTACATCATGTGAAATGCTGGGCTAGATGAAACTCAAGCTAGAATCAATATTGCCGAGAGAAATATCAACAACCTCAGATATGCAGATGACATATCTAAAGAGCCTCTTGTTGAAGATGAAAGAGAAGAGTGAAAAACCTGGTCAAAAAACAAAGATCATGGCATCTGGCCCCATCATCTCATGGCAAATAGAAGGGGGTAAGATGGAAACAGTGAACGACTTTATTTTCTTGGGCTCCAGAATCACTGTGGATGGTATTGCAGTGAGGAAATTAAAAGTGTTTGCTCTTTGGAAGAAAAGCCATGACAGGTCTAGACAGCATATTAAAAAGAGAGACATCAATTTGCCACCAAGTTTCATAGAGTCAAAGCTATGGTTTTTCCAGTAGTCATGTACAGATGTGAGAGTTGGACCATAAAGAAGGGTGAGTGCTAAAGAATTGAGTCTTTCAAACTGTGGTGATGTAGAAGACTCTTGAGAGTCCCTTGGACAGCAAGCAAATCAAACAAGTCAACCCTACAGGGAATCAACTCTGAATATTCATTAGGAGGACTGATGCTGAAATTGAAGCTCCAACACTTTGGCCATCTAATGTGAAGAGCCCACCCATTGGAAAAGACCCTGATGCTGGGAAAGATTGAGGGCAGGAGGGAAGAAGGCGACAGAGGATGAGATGTTAGACTGGCATCATCGACTCAATGGAAGTGAGTTAGAGCAAATTCCAGGAGATAGTGAAGGACAGGGAAACCTGGTGTGCTGCAGTACATGGGGTCACAAAGAGTCAGACATGACTGAATGACTGAACAACAACATGGTAACTACAAAGCAAAAGCCTACAGTAGATACGCAAAAAATACAGAGAAATTAATCAAAACACACCACTATGGAAAATCATGAAGTGATGAAAGAATGCAGCAAGAAAGGGAGAATGTTACAAAAATCATACAAAACAGTCAGAAAACAATGAATAAGATGGCATTATTAAATTATTATTAATAATTGTTCTTAATGTTGATGGAATAAATGCTCCAATCAAAAGTTAAAGCATAGCTAGATAGATAAAAAAGTAAGACCCAACTATAGAGAATTCCCTGGTGGTCCAGTGGTTAAGAATTAATCTTCCAATGCAGAGGACACAGTTTTGATTCCTGGTTTGGGAACTAAGATCCCACATGTCATGGGGTGTCTAAGATCATGAATTGCAACTACTGGGCCAAAAAAAAAAAAAACCCAAACAAACCAGAAAAGATAACTATACACCTATTTCACTTTTCAAAATATATTGAAAATTTCACAATCCACAAACACTATCTATTACATAGAATTACTTATTGATACTTCAATGTACTATTGAATAAAAAACTACAACTTGTAATCATATTTGTACGTGCATTTTCATTCACAAAATCATGCTAAAAATCAGAGCTATTGTACATTTAAATATAGAAAAAGCCATAATGGTAGTAGAAAATAAGTGGGAATTTCTAAAGATGATAATAATCTTAAAGTTTTGACAAGTTTTAAACATTACACAGGACCCCAGGACTAAATAGAATTCAGTGATATATTTGAATCTAACAAATTAACCTGTATAATATTAGAATCCAGAAATCACAAAATATTTGATTCATAAATCTGTTAATAAAAATATTTTAAGTACAAGTTAAATGCCAGTATGTTTAAAAATATACTGATATCACAACTAAGAGTTAATTTACTTGCCATAAAAGCAACTCCCATTGTTGTTGTTCAGTCTCCAAGTTGTGTCTTTGAGACCCATGGACTGCAGCACACCAGGCTTCCCTGTCCCTCACTATCTTCTGGAGTTTGCTCAAACTTATGTTCATTGAGTCAGTGATGCCATACAACCATCTCATCCTATGTCACTCCCTTCTCCTCCTGCCCTCAATCTTTCCCAGCATCAGGATTTTCTCCAATGAGTCAGTTCTTCGCATCAGGTGGCCAAAGTATTGGAGCTTCAGCTTCAGCATCAATCCTTCCAAAGAATATTCAGGGTTGATTTCCTTTAGGATTAACTGGTTTGATCTCTTTGCTGTCCAAGGGACTTTCAAGCATCTTCTCCAGGACCACAGTTGGAAAGCATCAATTCTTCGGTGCTCTGCCTTTCTTATGGTCCAACTCTTACAGCTATGCATGCAAGTTAATAACCAGCACTTTACCAAACTTGAGCAGAATACTAGTATATAACATACATAGCGAGCACACAGAAGAAGAAATAAAAGTTTTAAAAGATAAAGTCCATTTGTTATTTATAAGGGTGTAATTCATAGTGTGCCAAACCCTGGTCTTTTGGCAATTTATCTTGTGAGACAATGTCTTTTTTCTTTGTGATTCAAGTGTATCTCAGTTGTGAATTTTCTACTGGAATTATATCAATAAATGTCTTCTCCCTCTTCAGGTTGTTCATTTTGCCCACTTACATGCACCCTTTATGAATATACTACAGTTATATCCATCTTTCTATCATCCATACATAAACAATTATGTAAACATACATGTAATTCTGTTTATAATAATTTTTAAACTCTATCTTTACTTTTTTGTCCTCAAGCTAGTTATCTGTCCTTAATGTTTGGGCACTATTTTCCTTTTTAATTGTTTAGAATGTGATAACAATTTTCTTTTGTAGTTTCTCTTGCTTTCTCTAACCTATAACCTCAACTTCAGATACTATGATAGCTCATCCTTGAGCTTTTATATCTCATTTGAGCTTTTGCAAAACTTTGGGGGGGGCAACATATTTTTATCTGCCATTTTTTGGTTTCTATTTCTTTCTTCTTATATTCTTATAGTTTTTCAATGTCTTGTGCAAATTACTTTTTAACTATAAAACATTGTTTAATGACATGAGTTCTTTTCTAACCAGCTGTTTGCAGGAAATACGTGTGGAAATGTGGAGAGGTAGTATTCAAGGCAGAAAAGTTAGTGTGTGCAAATGATTTATTTTAGCTCCTTGCTTTCTCCAAGCTAAGAGGTCTTGCCAGCTGCAAACATGTTCCCAATTATTCCCTAAACAACAGACTCATAAGCATTTATATATTTCCTCGTTTGCCTCCCTTATCCCTGACTCTTCTGTGTTGTATCAAAAACAAGTTCATGGAAACTATTTAACATCAGCCTTTACAAGTAACTGCTCTTTGTGAAAGAAGGTTGCTTGTTTATTGTCTCTCTTAGTGAGTGCCACTTTGGAGAATTATTCTCCTTGGCCTTAGTTTGAGAATAGCTCCTGAAATCATCCCCCTTAGGCATCTTTCCCAGATCTTATTGGGCATCAGTTGCATTCTGTAGCCCTCCCTCATGTACAGTGGTGGGGTTCTCCTGCTTTTGCTGAAGGTCAAGTTTTCATTTCCTTTTCTGGTTGCCATTGCAGCATTTATTTGATTTATATGATATGAAAGAGTCATGGTTTTTGGCCCATTTACAACATAAAATATTTTTTAATGCTTATCACAAGGCTCATACTTACAATATTAATGCTTATTACACTGCACTGAGGTGCCTAACAGTATGTTACCAGACTTAGCATATGTTTCAGGGCAATTTTATACTGCATTCAAATTATTTTTTTATGTGCTACAGGAACCCTGGTGTAGTTAAAAAGAAGGTCATATTTGTTTTAATTTTATTGACCTTGAGACATCATTTTTTAAACTGTAAAATTTAGAGGCTTTTATAATACTTGGTGCATCTTAAACTTTATGCTGTTAGATGGTTGTATAGATGTTTTGCCGATTATTAAATCTTTGACAAAGAAAGCAATCTCAGTTACTTCACTCTTGCATAACTATGCAATCTGCTTTAAAATGATACACTTCAGAGAGTGCTCTGAGGAATCCAAGGAGATAAAAATATGAATTGACCATATAATACACATCTTCACCATAGCCTCATTTGAGAATCTAATAAAAGCTATAGATATTCTACCCACAGGTGAAATTAAAAGTATCAATCACATATACAAAAATATTTCACTTTTGAATTCACAGGATTTGCTAACTTCTTGAATACTAACCATAGGCAAGGACTTCTTTTTTCCAAGATTAAAATCTTTAAAATAAAGTGTAAAGTGTATAAATAGGTTCAAAATGAAGTATCTTTGTTAGCGACCTTGGAATCTAACAATTGACATCTTATTTAACTCTGGTTTTATGGTTGAAATTAAGTGGAATTCACTCTGTATATCTATTTCCATATGAGGCTTTCAGCTAAATTAAATGGTCTTGCCTTACTTTTAATAAGGTGAAATAATTTTAAATGTCAGACAATGTCATTTTTGATAGTTACCATAAAGTGAGGCAGTTGCTAAGCAATCTACATTTTTGGCAAAATATCTGTGTTAAAACCACTAGTAAATATCAAAGAGAAAAATTTTGTCAAGATACAGTATAGAATTAAGTTTGAGAAAACAAAAACGTCAGGAATACAATTGTGCTTAAGCACTTAAAGTGAATGTATCCTATCCTATTTTACTTCAATCTGCTCTTTTATTTTCTTGATGTTCATGCTCATGTAACTCTAATTTATTGAATTGTCTGATTATTACTATAGGATCTGTACCACTCCCTCTAATCTTTACATACAAGTACTTTTTATATATTACTTCTTAATATGTTATACAGAATTTGGTTTTGAGAGCTATTAACTTATCAATGATTGCTCTATGTTAAACATTACATTTTTGTCACCATCCAGACAATTCTTTATTTTCTTAAACAGGAATAGAGTTAAGACATTATTTTATTTTCTCCCAAAGCCTGGGGTAAATAAAAACTAATAAATTAATCAATCAACAAAATATTAGATATGATATTTATTGTATCTAGGCATAGGTTAGGCCCACAAAATCATAATCTAGGGTAAAACTATTCAGTCTTCAAATGCGTAACTCTGTTCTGAGTGAACATATGTACATATGGCTATATAAGCACTTGTGCACATAAGGACTTAGCCTACAGCCCTGTCTCTGAACTTGTATAGTTTTTAGGGTTTTATTTTTACATAATTTCACACAAATAAAATTTGCATATTATAAAAGTATTTTCATGTCCCTTCACACAGAATCGCTAGATGTTAACTGTTTTTCATATTCACTTTTTAACATTTTCTACATGTCTCTTTCTGAAATGTTGAAATATTTGACAGTACGCGGCAGGGATGATGTCCCTTTATTTCTAATTGTGTCACTAGGTACGTGACAAAAACAAGAACATTTTCTTACCTAAGTACAGTATAATTGTATAAGGCAGAAAATTCATATATATACAATGTCATTATTTCTTATCCAGCCATTCAAATTGTATTGTTTATGAATTTCTTTTATAGCAGGGAAAATTGCATTCATGGATTCAATTCATAACATATGCTGCATTCAATTGTCATTAATTTTTAATTTAATCTGGAATGGTCCTTCAGTCTTTCTTTGTGTTTCATAATCTTAACATTTTCTAAGATTCCTGGCCAATAAGCAAGTGGACAAAGAATGATGAAGACATGTGAAATAAAAACAGGAGTCAGTCTGAAGTACTCACAGTAGCCAAACTGGGGACTATTTGAGCATTACACAAATAGTGAGAGCAAGGAATTACAGCCCATAAAAAATAAGAATCTATGAGTCCATACTGATATAAATAAATTAATAAATAAGTGACAGAAGAAAAGAAAGCTTCTTACTATAGTATCATTCCAGCTAAGTATGCAGGAAAGCAGTGCTGGATATAGAACATCATAATTTGGCAACTGCAGTAGTTACAAAAGATTCTTCTGGCAAAAGTCATCAATGAATGCAAAAACTAGCAGTCAAAAATATGATGAAAAATAAATTTTTTACAAAGTCTGAATTTATTTCCTGTAGGTATTATTGGTGAAAAATGGTAAAAGAGCTGCTTTACAGTGGAAAATCTTGATACACCACCTTATCCAAGAGATAAAAGTTAACATCACCAATAATGAGATGTCAGATGTCTCTTAATGTATTGCACTGAGAAGGACACAGCAGCAGTTCTGTGATATTCCAGCCAAAAACAGATTACCAGAATCTAATGATGAAGAAACATAAGATAAAGCCAAACTAAGGAATATCCTACAAAATAATAAGACTCTCTCCAAAAATAGTCAGTGTTTTGTTTTGTTCTGTTTTGCCCCTTTCTCTCATGGTAGAATATTTCTTTATTCCCAATTTATAGGTTCTTCTGTTTTCCTTTTTACCCCCTCTCATTATATAAAACTTCTACACGTCACACACTGAGGTATTCTACATGTCACTGCATAAAGAACTCTAATCTCATCTCAGTTCAAAAAGTATTGTGTGAGCACTCAGAGTTACAGACATAATTCATCTTCTCTATCCACAGAACAAAATCGTTTGGGCCCATCTATCCTGCTCTGCTTTATAGTATTGTGATTGTGTTGATTAATTTATCTGACTGAAGTCTTCCAAGGTACAGTTCGTGGCTTCCTCATCTTCATATTCCTAGCAGTGTACACACTCAGTAAGTAAATTCTGCATTGCATCTGCATCTTTTCATGTGCACCAAATGAGCCATAGGTCCCTCTGCACTTGTAGTTCAGTCCATGTTTTCATATCACTTAAATAGTTCTACCTGAAGAGCTCACCATTTCTTTTTAGACATTACAGACTCAGTTCTCTACAGGAAATTTGTCTGTATTTGTCTTTCTATAGGTAATGGAGACATGCATACAAATATGGGTCAAAGAAGAATCCCAGGTTACTCTTACAACACTGCTGTATACAATATTTTAAAGTGGTATCAGAAATCAAACTGTTTAAGAAACATAGAGAGCCTTACCTTTTACAAACTGTCTCTAGAACATGCCCTCACTTGTGAGACACACTTCTGGCTCTAACAGGGTGATATATCTTTAGCCTTTATTCTCCCAAATCTTTTATGTGAAACACTTCTAACAGATGTGTGATTTTCCACTCTGTTAATTAGTGATCAGATCAATTATGTAGCTAACCATTTTGGGACTTTTTTTTGTTTGAGGGAGGATACATTGATTCATATTTCTTAGGGTGTTAAAAAAAGTCTAAGAGATTTAGATTTGAGATTTTCTCTTATTGTGATATTTTTCAATAAGAAAATGCATAATTAGGAGAAAAACGGGCTAATATATATTCTCATGTAATCTTCCATAAGGAAGAATAATTAAGCCCAATACTAGTTACAGCTCACCTTTTCTAAAACCAAATTCCTAATTCAAAAGAGACAATATCTGAAGTACCGTTATTATACTTGAAGATAATAAATCTTTGTTCTAATAATTTAATTGCCACTGAGTGGTCCATAACTAGTATTAGACCTTATTATATGCATTCACATGGTTTGTTAGTTGCAATTATCTTTCCTTATTCTCCCTTCAGGCTTAAACAACCAAATAAACTTTTTAAAGTTCAAAAGTATTCTAAGTTTCCCCAGACTTAAACAATATAATAAAATGTGTTGCATTTTATAGAGGTCTATATGATTACAATTGCATAGGGGTTTCATAAAATTAGGAAAATAAATATACTGATGCTTCATTTCATGTAGGAAGTAGCTAACATAGTATGCTCAGAAATAGTTTTCAATAGAGCATGCCCTATTGAATTAAGATGGGTTAATAAGCTACAACCTGTGGATCAAAAGTCCAAATCTGGCCCATAACTTGTTGTTATTAATAAAGCTTTATTGGAAAATAGTTACACTCATTCTTTATGTAAGATTTATAGCTATTTTCACACTACAACAGAGCTGAGGAGTTGCTACATACACCAATCGACCACAAAATGCAAAGTGTTTACTTTTACAGAAAAAGTTTGCTGACTCCTGTGGTACAAGAAAACTTCCAGGCAAAATAGTGTTTGATACGTGAGAATAGGTTATGAGTAATTAGTGATGGTTGAAAGTGAAAGTGAAAGTCACTCAGTCATGTCTGACTCTTTGTGACCCTATGGACTGTCGCCTGCCAGGCTCTACTGTCCATGGAATTCTCCAGGCAAGAATACTGAAGTGGGTTGCCATTCCCTTCTCCAGGGGATCTTCCCAACCCGGGGATCAAACCCAGGTCTCCGGCATTGCAGGCAGATTCTTTACTATCTGAGCTACCAGGGAAGCAATGGTTAGGGAATATTTGAAATAATTGTTGATCTGATCTGTACTTGCATTTAATAGTGAAAAAGGGAATTTTAGGTTCCATGAAATTTAGAAATGAGTATTAAACTAAAAAATTTCCTATTTGACAGTGCAATGTATTCTCAAACTGAGCTAAGTAGATAAAGTATTGCCAAATGTGGCCTGTACATTATATATCTTCCAAAGGCTTGACCTTTATAAGTATGTATATTTGCCTTATTTTTGCATTATAGAGAGCATGGTTGTTCAAATCACTATAAAAACTCTCTCATGTATTGCTATTTCTTTGTATGCTTTTATACAGATTTACCTATATATCTCTTTAATCATCAATGTGTGTGCTTGTTTAACAAAATCAATTTCTCTTTGTCTTGACAACGAAGAGTGATATTCACTTTAGTATACCACAAAGTAATATTCCTGAAGAAATATTTGAAACATAAAGTCACAACTCAGAAGATTTCTTTGTAATTTGAACTGGACTTAGACCAATATATTTTTTCAGTTATGGTTATCGATTTTTATACTAAAGTTAATTAAAGTTATTTTTCCTTTTTGTGTATATAATGAAACATCTACTTATGAAAAGTAGTATTGAGCATTCCATTGCAGGAATAAAATACTTTGTATCCATTGACTATTTTCAGTAGTGGTAGTTGAAATGTTAGAAAATAAATTGAATTTTCTAATTCACTTTTAAATGCAGATGTAACATTTTGTAAATTTCATGTGCCATTTAAAGTCATCTCAAATACTTCCATGGACTCACATTTTAGGAATAGCTAAGCAAACTCAATAGCTTCTTTAACCAGTCTAGACACTAAAGCTAGAGGATATAAGTGACTTGCTCAACTTTTCCCAAATTATTGCAAGGTTTCTTCTTGTATCCTAATCTGCTTTTACTAGCTATATAATATTTGTAAAAATGGTACCTGAAATAGGAATTCCACTTTACTATAAGTATTGCTGGGAGTTTCCAAACAATCAAGCTTGTGTGCACTACATGATGGAAAATTTATTTAAGAATAGAAAATTGAAGGTCTCCCATCAACTTGGCCCATTACTACTAACCATAAAAGCTCACTGCTATCTTTTTTCCAGGTCAACTTAATGCTTCCCATATTTAAATTACCACAAGGATTGCTCAAGCATTAGAATAGCAAAAGTGGTTTAGGGTGAGTAATCACAAACTTAACTGAACCAGTTAAACAGATTCACATTCATTAAGCATTGAATAGTGGTGAGAAGACACTTGAGAGTCCCTTGGTCTACAAGGACTCAAATCCTAAAGGAAATCAACCCTGAAATATTCATTAGAAGGGCTCATGCTGAAGTTGAAGCTCCAATACTTTGGTCACCTGATGCTAAGAGATGATTCATTTTAAAGACCCTGACTGAGAATGGAGGAGAAAAGGGTGACAGAGGATGAGATGGCTGGATAGCATCATTGAGCAAACTCTGGGAGATAGTGAGAGACAGGGAAGCCTGATGTGCTGCGGTCCATGGGGTCACAAAGAGTTGGACTAAATGACAACAAAGGTCTTCCCAGGTGGCTCAGTGGTAAAGAATCTGCCTGCAATGCAGGAGACACAGGTTCCATCCCTGGATTAGGAAGATTACCTGGAGAAGGAAATGGCAACCTACTCCAGTATGCTTGCCTGGGAAATCCCATGGACTAAGGCGCTGGAGGGCTACACCCATGGGGTGACAAAAGATTCAGACATGACTTAGTGACTAAACAACAACAAACTGTGTACATATTAGCCATTTTTAAAAAAATCAAATAGTTTGATTCTTGTTTTTGTTCAATTTAAGTCACAAAATGTGGATGTGTAGTATTATCTATCTCATATGTAAGAATAGCCACATTTTATAAGTAGAAAAATTTGACTCATAATTAAATCTCATGGATTTTTTTTTTTTTTTTTCCTTAGCAGCCTCCTTAGTTTTAAATGAGCTTCCCTGATAGCTCAGCTGGTAAAGAATCCACCTGCAATGCAGGAGACCCCAGTTTGATTCCTGGGTCAGGAAGATCTGCTGGAGAAGGGATAGACTATCCACTCTAGTATTCTTGGGCTTCCCTTGTGGCTCAGGTGGTAAAGAATACATCCGCAATGTGAGAGACCGGGGTTCGATCCCTGGGTTGGGAAGATCCCCTGGAGAAGGAAAAGGCTACCCACTTCAGTATTCTGGCCTATAGAATCCCATGGACTATGGGGTCACAAAGAGTTAGACATGACTGAGTGACTTATTCACCTAGATATTAATAAAAGGCCTTGCAGGCAAACACATTAATCTAACTTTTGAATGCTGTTTATTGGGATTTAAAATTTCATTTTAGCTTTAAATTATTGTTCCATTTCAGTCTTAATATTTTTCCTCCTTAGAGGCATAGTTAACCAATGAAAACTATTTTTATCAGAAAGTAAAAAAAATATAATATTTGCATACACATGAGAAAATGTGAAATCAATACAGTTATAGAAATAATAATTTTAGATTAATTTTATGAAGAGCAGCTTTATATATAGAAATTTAGAGAGAAAAATAAGAATTAATCATTGTTCAAATGCATATAAAATATGAAAATAATTTTAACTGTAGAAAGTTTTTGTTATAATTATCATTATTTTTGTTATGACCCCAAACATTCTTTTTAATTATTTCTTACAGCTAATATATTTTGTCATCAATTTTCTTTTCCTATTTCAGTGATATGAATTTTTCTAGTCTTATCTCCTACTCATCTCTATTTCTTTATTACAATGAACACTGCTTTTTAGTAACTGCTTTAAAATGGAAGTAATTAACTTGAAAAATGTTAATACATTTCTTCATTTTTCCTTCTTCCTGTATTATATCATCTATTCATCTTGCAAACCCTGGAAAAAGTAAATCACGTTTAGTGATTTGCTAAAGTAGTCAAAGATGAAGAGAGAAAAAATAATTCAGTTTGTATTAATGGAAAAACACAATGATCTTGACACATTTTTTCCATGTGTGTTTCAATTTGATGAACACATAATTAAGGTGATGTGATGGTTAGTTTTTTCTGTAAACTTCATTTACCTATGGTGGTCAATTTGATCAAATGATAGTTTAGATATTGCTGTGAAGGAGTTTTGTGATTAATATCTACAATAAGTTGATTTTAAGCAAAGGAAATTGCCCTTGATAACGTGGGAGGTCTCATTCAATCACTTGAAAGGCCTTCGCCACTGAAACTGGGGTTTCCTTGAAAAGAATGAATTTTGGAACATATAAATCCTTCCCGGCTCCCATCCTGTTCACATAATTATAGTCTGACAAGTTTGAAATCTACAGGGCAGGCCAGCTAACTGGAAACCCAGTTGAGAGTTGAAGCAGCAGTCATGAGTCTCAAATTTATAGGGTAAGATGGCAGGCTGGAAATTCAGGTGGGGAATCTATGTTAGTGTCATAGCAATTTTTGCAGCTGGAAAGAATAAATTTTTTCTACTCAGTAATTATCATGATTGCTTTGACTATTACAGTTTACTTGAATTTGTATTTTAATTTTGGGATTGGCTTATAAATTCCTCAAAGAATCCAACAGGGATTTTGATAGTGATAGCACTAAATCTGAGATCATTTCTGGAGCATTATTTATCCAAAAGCTTGAGATACCTTTTCTTTTATTTAGGCCATCTTTAATGTCTTTATGCAATGTTTTGCAATTTTCAGTGTAAGTTTTGCAATTCTGTTGTTAAACTTACTCCCAAGTAATTTTCTTTGTCATGCTACTGTAAGTAGAACTGTTTTCCTAGTATCATTTTTGGATACTTATTCCCAGCGGATAGAAATGCAATTGATTTTTGTATAATCATATCATATCCTGCAAACTTACAGAAACTGTTTATTAGCTCTAACAGGTGCTTGAATTCCTTAGGACTCATTTTTACACATAATATCATGTTGTGTGCAAATAGAGTTTCTTTCTCTTTCTAACCTGGATGCATTTTATTTCATCTTCTTGCCTAAGTGTCTTCTATAGCATCTGTGGTATAGAAGTGATGAGATATCACTTGTCTTGTTTCAGACATCCTTGTCTTGTTTCAGACATTAATGGGAAATCATTCAATCTTTCATTATTAAATATTTTGTTAGCAATGTTTCTTGTAAGTGCTCTTTATCTCTTTGAAGAAAATTTCATCTATTCCTAATTTTTTTATTGTTTCATCAAGAAAAAGCATTAGATTTTGTCTCTCTTTTATGTATCTATTAATACTATAACATCCTTTATTCTATTAATATGCTATATTACATAGAATGATAATTTTACCTTGAGTCAATTTTATATTCCTGAGATCAATTCCATAGTCTTAGTATATAAATCTTTTAATGTTCCACTGGATTTCTTTTTTCCAGTATTTTATTGATAACATTTTACATCTTTAATTTTTTTTAATGCGAACCATTATTTTTAAGTCTTCATTGAATTTTTTGCAATATTACTTGTTTTTTAATGTTTTGGATTTTTGGCCATGAGGTACGTGGGATCTTAACTTGCCAACCAGGGATTAAAACTGAATTCCCTGAACTGGAAGGTAAAGTTTTAACCATTGGATTACCAGGGAAGTCCTTTGAGCAAACTCCAGGAGATGGTGAGGGACAGGAAAGCCTGGCGTGCTGTGGTCTGTGGGGTTCCAAAGATTCAGACGTGACTTGGTGACTGAATACAATAAAATTTTTTTCACAGTTCCCTTTTATTCAGTTTTATTTCTTTAAAGTTTGTAGTACTGTCCCCACTTTCATTTCTTACTTTAATAATTTGAATCTTCCTCTTTTATTTATTTATTTATTTTGTTTTCATGGTCAGTTTGGCTAAAGTTTTCCAATTTTATTAATCTTCTTACAAAGCGAACTTCTGTTTTGTTGATTCTCTCTATTGTTTTTCTATTGTCTCTTTGGCTTATCTCCAGTCTACCTTCTTTCAGCTTTGAGTTTGACTTTTCTTTTTCTTTCTGCATCCTCCATAGACTCTGGTGTTTTCATATTTCTTTTTATTTTTTTTAGTCATTCTGGTAGTTGTGCAATAATATCTCATTGTGGTTTTAATTTACATATCCTTTATGGTTAATGATATGATTGTTTCATATGTTTATTTTCCATCTGTATATCATTTTCATTGAAATATTTATGCACGCATTTTGCCTTTCTTCCACTGCATTGTTTTTCTTTTACTGTTGAATCTTAAGAGTTTTTTATTCTAGATACAAGTCCTTTGTCAGATAAGTTGTTTACAAATATTTTCTCACTGATATGTAGCTTTTCTGTTTCTTTTAACTTTTAGCATAGCAATTGTTCTTAATTTTGATGAAGTCCAATTTATCAATTTTTTAATTGCACTTTTGATATTAAACCTATTTATCTATTTTAGATCCAAATATTTTTTCTAGAAGTTTTATATTTCAACATTTAAGTCCTTGATGCATTTTGATTTAGTTTGTATATAAATTGTGTGAGATTTGGGCTGTAGGTTTAGGTTCTGTTTATTTATTTGTTTTATTTTGTTTTTGTGATAGATGCCCAAGTGCACAATTTGTTGAAAAGGCTATCCTGTTCACTTGAATTGCATTTATACCTTTGTCAAAACACAGTTGGGCATATTTATTTTTGTGGATCAATTTCTGGGTTCTCAATTTTGTTCTTTCAACCTATGTATCTATCTCTTTGCCAATACCATACTCTCTTAATTATTGAAGCTATATAATTGGCCACACTAACAGGTAAAGTAATCTACCCACTTTCTTATTACTTTTCAATTCTGTTAAAGATATTCTAAGGTCTATGAATTTCCATATAAAGTTTAGAATAATCTTGTCTATATTTATAAGAAATAAACTTGACTTTGATTTTGGTATGGATTTCATTAAACATTGACACCTTTTTTATGTTAAGTCTTCTAATCTTCCATTTATTTCAGGACTCTTCAACTTATTTCAACAAGTCATTTATCATCTTCAATATATAGATTTTGTACATGTTTTGTTATGTTTATACCTAAAATTTCATTTTTTGGAGCAATGATAAAAGACACTGACACTTAAATTTTGGTTTCCACATGCTTATTAGTATATAGAAATGTGATTTTTCAGTATAATGATCTTATATTTGTTCAGTTCAGTTCAGTCACTCAGTCATGTCTGACTCTTTGCAACCTCATGGTCTGAAGCATGCTAGGCTTCCCTGTCCTTCACTATCTCCTGGAGCTTGCTCATATTTATGTCCATTGAGTCGGTGATGCCATCCCTCCATCTCATACTCTGTCATACCCTTCTCCTCCTGCCTTCAGTCTTTCCCAGCATCAGGGTCTTTTTTTCTCCCACAGATATACAAATTATACCACTTTAAAGGCAGAAAGTTAAGAGGAACTAAAGAGACTCTTGAAGAGAGTGAAAGAGGAGAGTGAAAAAGCTGGCTTAAAATTCAACATTCAAAAACTAAGACCATGGCATCTGGTTCCATCAATGCACGCCAAATATAAGGGGTGAAAGCACAAGTAGTGACAGATTTTATTTTTGGGGGGCTTGAACATCACTGCAGATGGTGACTAGAGCCAGGGAATTAAAAGATGCTTGCTCTTTGGAAGGAATACTATGACAATCCTAGACAGCATATTAAAAAGCAGAGACATCTCTTCGCTGACAAAGGTCTATATAGCTAAAGCCTGGTTTTTCCAGTGGTCATATACGGATAACAGCTGGACCATAAAGATTGCTGAGCACCAAAGAATTGATGCTTCTGAACTGTGGTGCTGGAGAAGATGCTTGAGCGTCCCTTGGACTGCAAGGAGATTAAATCAGTCAATCCTAAAAAAAAAGAAAAAAAAAGAAACCAATCCTGAATATTCATTGAAAGGACCTATGCTCTCGCTGAAGCTCCAATATTATGGCCACCGGATGTGAAGAACTGACTCATTGGAAAAGACCCTGATGCTGTGAAAGGCTGAGGATAGGAGGAAAATGGGGTGCCAGAGGATCAAATGATTAGATGGCATTTCCGATTCAATGGACATGAAATTGAGCAGACTGCAGAAGATAGTAGAGGACAGATGAGACCAGCATGCTGCAAACCATGGGGTCCCAAAGAGTGAGATAGGACTTAGCAACTGAACAATAGCAACAAAGAAATAAAACAGGAACAGGGCTCTGTAGGTTCTTTTGTGTTTTATAAAGATATATGTTTCTTTCTTTGTTTTGCTCTGTTACATTTCAAATTAAACTCTTCATTATACAAAGAGAAAAATTGCTGTGTATGTTTAAGCTTCACATATTCATCCTTCCACACCCTTGTATAGGTTTCATTTTAGGAAGCCAATGAACTCGCAAAGTGACCTGCCTTGGACTTACTTTAACCATCACAACTTGTATATGAGTTCTTTCCACGTACCCAAAGTGAAAATTTGTCTTATATAATTTTCTAAATTTAAATGAACATAGGATTGCATTTCCTAACTGCCATATGACCCAGCAATCCCACTGCTGGGAATACACACTGAGGAAACCAGAATTGAAAGAGACACATGTACCCCAATGTTCATTGCAGCACTGTTTATAATAGCCAGGACATGGAAGCAGCCTAGATGTCCATCAGCAGACAAATGGATAAGAAAGATGTGGTACATATACACAATGGAATATTACTCAGCCATTAAAAAGAATACATTTGAATCAGTTCTAATGAGGTGGATGAAACTGGAGCCTATTATACAGAGTGAAGTAAGCCAGAAAGAAAAACACCAATACATTATACTAACGCATATATGTGGAATTTAGAAAGATGGTACCGATAACCCTATATGCAAGACAGCAAAAGTGACACAGATGTATAGAACAGTCTTTTGGACTCTGGGAGAGGGCAAGGGTGAGATGATTTGGGAGAATGGCATTGAAACATGTATATTATCATATGTGAAACGAATCGCCAGTTCAGGTTCGATGCATGAGGCAGGGTGCTCGGGGCTGGTGCACTGGGATGACCCTGAGGGATGGGATGGGGAGGGAGGTGGGAGGGGTGTTCAGGATGGGGAACACATGTACACCCCTGGTGGATTCATGTCAATGTATGGCAAAACCACTACAATATTGTAAAGTAACTAGCCTTCAATTAAAATAAATAAATTTATATTAAAATAAATAAGTAGAAAAAAAAAGGATTGAATTTCCTACCAAATCATTAGTTTATTTGCACTATTGTAATTATAAAAGCTAGCTTATAAAAAGTTCAGTGAAATTATGAAATATAATGTTCTGATAATATATATAAATTTTTAAAATCATAGAATTAAAGAAAATGTGCATTGCATTCAATTTTTTGTCTAAATATAACTGCTCTTAAGATATTTTTTTATATTGTATTTCTTGAACATGTAAAGAAAACAGAATTGAAAAGACATTATTTATAAATATATACATTTATGTACATATGTTTATATGCCTATTTTATGTACTCTGTGTGTGTGTGTGTGTGTGTGTGTGCGCGCTCAGTTATATCTGACTCTTTGTGATCCTTTGGATTGTATCCCTCTAGGTTCCTCTGTCCATGGGATTTTCCAGGTAAGAATACTGGAGCAGATTACCATTTCCTACCCTAGGGGAACTTCCTGACCCAGGAATTGAACGTGTGTCTCTTGTGTCTTCTGCATTGGCAGGCAGGTTCTTTACCACTAGCACCACTTCAGAAGCGCCTATTTTATGTATTAATAAATCTAAATGTAACATTAGTAACAACACTTCATTTTTTATACTTTAATTGTTGAACTGTATCCTAAGCAGAATCTTGTCCTCTGTATATCTATAGATTATTTTATAATCAAAACGTTCGTATACACGAATTGTCCCTACAATCCTAGCAAAAAGTCAAAGATAGTAATGTATTTAGTATCAAAAGAACGTTAAGACAGAAATTATATCATAATGTGGTACAAAGGACTAGGACATTGGCTAAAAAAATGGTTAAAAGTAATGAATTAAAATGTTAAAAGCCACAGAAGTACCTTTATGTTTTGTTTAATTTTAACAAAAATATGAAACTATTGTGGAAAGATTCTGATGTGATGAGTACCATCTGCTCTTATTTTGTTATATAACAATTTGCATAAAATCTATTAAGTTTGCTGTCTTGCATGCTTCAGGAATTTAATAACCCAGAATTATGGATGATATACAGTACTTGGCAACAAATGTTAATAAACAGAAATTGTATTCCTGCTAGAAATGCATATAGAAACTAGTACGTAATTTTAGGAAAAATGAAGCTACTGTGAATTGTTTTCATCATTTTTAGTAATTAATATATTCCAATTAAGGTGTGATTTGTGTTTCTATGCTTCTAATTTTTTTAGCCTTAAAGAAAATGAAGTTTTGTCATTAATTTGGTTGCCCAAAATGTGTGTTATAAAATTCTTTCCCTTTGTCTCTCTTCTTTTTCTCTCATTAAATTTTTCTTCTTTATAAAGTAATGAGTTCATATGAAATTCTCTATTAGCTGTAAAATGAAAAGATCTGCTCAAAAATTTTGTTATTTATGCAAATATGACATCTCCAAAGGTCTTGGGTACAAGATAATCACTTTTTGTTCTTTTAGAAAAGTTACTACTCTTCTCCAATCTGAATTATTCCTAGGTTTAGCCTCCTCTGGGGCAAAGACCACTTAAGACTTATTTTTAGATCAGAGCAATATTTTAGCATAATACCTATATTTCAGTTATATCCATTGTTTTCCTATACTCTGCTAAAGAAAGTCACTCAATCGTGTCCAACTCTTTGCGACAATGGACTACACAGTCTTTGGAGTTCTCCAGGCCAGAATACTGGAGTGGGTAGACTTTCCCTTCTCCAGGGGATCTTCCAAACCCAGGGACTGAACTGAGGTCTCCCACATTGCAGGCAGATTCTTGCTGAGCCACAAGGGAAGCCCTACTCTGCTAAAACCAAGGTTATTACACAATGCAAATATATGCAGCCTTTTAGTGAGGTCCCCTATTATAAGTTACAAAGGTTTAAAGATTCTATGCAGGTTTATCTGTACCATTAGGACAGTTGTATATAACTACTGATATAAACATATAAGCTTTATAAATTCCTATACCCAAGTTTGGATTTCACCTCATACTAGTTGAGGGACTTTATGAAGAGTTATTCTCTAATCATAAGTTTCTTTTCAAGACATGTGAAGATCCAGTAGTAATTACTAGACAGGATTAATGTGTAGATTAAATGGAATGGAAAATATGTAGTCAGTGCCTGGCTCAGAGAAATAACAAAATAAACACTAGCATTTCTAAAAGCTATTCATTTTGGTGTCTGTTCAAAACCAAGAAGCCTTCCATCTTTGTAAACTATAATTTGTGGAATGAAACAAATAGGAATCTTTACAATATCCCTGACACATTACAATTTCACATCTGAAAATTCACTTTGGCAAACAATGGCACAAGTGAGACAGCGTGGGGTATGTTTGTGTGTGTGTGTGTGTGTGTGTGTGTGTGTGTGTGTGTATTCTCTCCTTTGCATCTGTCAAATTCATTGGCAATAAATAAAACTTCAGTGACAACAATAAATTGTCTATGGTGTATTCTTGTCACCTCAATTCTTTGAACTCATTAACCTTTGCTGATACTGTTATTTTCTGAAAGGGCTGAACATACTTTTGCCTTCCTTTTTAAGACTTTCTCTTAATTGCTCATGTTTTATTCACTTTTGAATAAACTGAGAAAATGACCTCAGCTAGCTAGCTAACCAACCAACAACTGAATATTGAGTGTGTATCATGAGCCAGACACAATGATAGGTCTTCAAGAAACAGCAATCAAAGAGTCATATTTCCTACATCAAGAAGGTCTCAGTTTAATCAAAGATAGACAACTAAAGTGCAATGAATATGTTTCACATAACAAGTATAGAAAAGGTTTGAAAGAACACAGAGAGTGATTGATTCTAATTACAGGCTTAGCAGAAATATGATAGTCAATATAACTCCTTGAAACAATTCTGAAGTGTAAGTAGAAATTCACATTAAGTGAAGCTTAAGTGAAGGTTACTTAGTTGTGTCTGACTCTTTGCGATCTCATAGACTATACAGTCTATGGAATTCTCCAGGCCAGAATATTGGACTGGGTAGCCTTTCCCTTCTCCAGGGGATCTTCCCAACCCAGGGATCTAACTCAGGTCTCCCGCATTGCAAGGGGATTCTTTACCAGCTGACCCACCAAGGAAGCCCAGGAATTCTGGAGTGGGTAGCCTATCCCTTCTCCAGTGGATCTTCCTGGCCGAGGAATCAAACTGGGGTCTCCTGCATTGCAGGTGGATTTTTTACCAACTGAGCTAAATTCACATTGGTAGGGGGAAAATACATCATTTTTTACAATAACAATAAACACAAAGACCTGATAGGATCAGTTCAGTTCAGTCACTCAGTCATGTCCAACTCTTTGTGACCCCAAGGACTGCAGCAAGCCAGGCTTCCCTGTCCATCACCAACACCCAGAGCTTACTCAGACTCATGTCCATTGAGTGGGTGATGCCATCCAACCATCTCATCCTCTGTTGTCCCCTTCTCCTCCTGCCTTCAATCTTTCCCAGCATCAGGGTCTTTTCCAATGAGTCAGTTCTTCGCGTAAGGTAGCCAAAATATTGGAGTTTTAACTTCAGCATCAGTCCTTCCAATGAATATTCAGGACTGATTTCCTTTAGGATGGACTGGTTTGATCTCCTTGCAGTCCAAGGGACTCTCAAGAGTCTTCTCCAACACCACAGTTCAAAAGCATCAATTCTTTGGTGCTCAGCTTTCTTTATGGTCCAACTCTCACATCCATACATGACTACTAGAAAAACCACAGCTTTGACTAGAGGGACCTGTGTTGGCAAAGTAATGTCTCTGCTTTTTAATATGCTGTCCAGGTTGGTCATAGTTTTTCTTCCAAGGAGCAAGTATCTTTTAATTTCATGGCTGCAGTCACCATCTGCAGTGATTTTGGAGCCCCCCCAAAATGAAAGCTGTTACTGTTTCCATTGTTTTCCCATCTATTTGCCATGAAGTGATGGGACTGGATGCCATGATCTTAGTTTTCTGATTTTTGAGTTTTAAGCCAACTTTTCCACTCTCCTCTTTCACTGTCATCATGAGGCTCCTTAGTTCTTCTTGGCTTTCTGCCATAAGAGTGATTTCATCTGCATATATGAGGTTATTGATATTTCTCCCGGCAATCTTGACACCAGATTGTGCTTCATCCAGCCCAGCATTTCTCATGATGTACTCTGCATAGAAGTTAAATAAGCAGAGTGACGATATACAGCCTTGACATACTCCTTTCCCGATTTGGAACCAGGCTGTTGTTCCACGTCCAGTTCTAACTGTTGCTTCTTGACCTGTATATGGATTTCTCCAGAGGCTGGTCAGGTGGTCTGGTATTCCCATCTCTTCAAGAATTTTCCACAATTTGTTGTGATCCACACAGTCAAAGGCTTTGGTGTAATCAATGAGGCAGAAGTAGATGTTTTTTCTGAAACTCTCTTGCTCTTTCAATATATTAAAATTATAACTCAATATCTCTATTCAATATTTTTCCAAAATAATTACATATCACTCCAATATAAATCAGTATAATGTCATTTAGAATGATTATTTTAGAGCTAACAATTGAGAATAATAAATTATACGCAGTAGCTATTACTTTGCAATGTTATAAGAAACTTCTAAACATTGAGTGTCTTCCTTTCATATTTGATAGTATTGCTTCTACTGTTTCTCTAACCTAAATATACAAACATACTATTATAGAAGAGGATAAAAACTTTGTCTGTGGTCATGTAATTGATAAATGGATGTAGTTGTATATGAACTAGGCGCTTCCCCAGTGGCTCAGTGGTAAAGAACCCACTTGCATTGCAGAGGACACAGGAGACGGGTTTGATCCCTGGAGGGTGGCATGGCAACCCACTCTAGTATTCTTGTCAAGAGAGTCCCATGCACAGAGAAGCCTGGTGGGCTAGAGTCCATAGTGTTGCAAACACTTGGACACGACTGAAGTGACTGAGCACATGTGCAAGTATATGAAGTAACATCCAGCTTACTAAAACTTGTTCATTTTCCTCTAGAATGTACCACTTCTGACTCCTCTCATTTTTAAATCCTTTCATTTTGTCCAGCTTTATTTTCATATGGTAACTAGTTTGGTGGCTTGGAGAGGGCTATTTATCCAAATCACATTCGCCTCACTCAAAACACAGGCAGTGACTGCCTGTTATTTGCAAAATACTCTCCTAGTCATGAGAAATATAGCAGAAAACTAGATCACTCCTGTCTGAAAACCTGTTCAATGTTTTTAAGATTCATTAGTACAGAGGTAACTGCCTTGTATAACCTGAACAAACAAGTTTACCATGTCTGGAGTATAATTAGCTGCATTCTTCCAGTTTCTATATATTAAGTTTAAAATGTTGAACCCACTTTCATAACAAAAAGTGCCCTGGAAAAAGTTCAATAGTCAAAGAGGACTTTATTCAAGGCTATTGCAATAAGGGTGAGGAGACAGGACTCACTATGGACTTAAATCTGAGAAGTGGAGGAATTTTAAGTACTGGGTTTCCCCAGTGGCTCAGCCGTAAAGCATCCACCTGCAATGCAGAAAACACGCGAGATGCGTGTCTGATCCCTGGGTCATGAAGTTCCTCTGGAGTAGGAAATGGCAACCCATTCCAGTATTCATGCCTGGAAAAGTCCATGGACAGTGGAGCATGGAGGGCTGCAGAACATGGGGTCTCAAGGAATTGGACAGGTCTAAGCAACTGAGTACAAAGGCAAGTTAGTAGAAAAGTACCAGAGGGCATTCAGAGCAACACTGATTTACCGGACAACTCAGGTCCATTCAGTTTTTCCTGAGTTTGTAAGTTCTTCTCTTTGATTAAGGCCATTTGTATTTGCTAACTGGTGCTCATCACAGTTAGTCTTCTACCTTCTTACAAAGAAAGATAAGAATGCTATTTTCCTTGATGTTTACATTTCAAAAGGATGGCTCCCATGTTCCTTACCAAGACGTTCTTGGTCTGTAAAAGGCTTTTTAGCAGATTATATCTCAAAGGGGCAGAGAAAGAGTTTAAAAATTTTCTAGAGTAAATCCTCTAGGAAAACACAGGTCAGAGTCTGAAGTCTGTCTAAAACTGAGCAAAGCACTGGGCTTCCCAAGTGGCACTAGTGGTAAAGAACAAACTTGCCAATGCAGGAGACATGAGAGATGAAGGTTTGATTCTTGGATTGGTAAGACCTTCTGGAAGAAGGCATGGAAATCCACTCCAGTAATCTTGCCTGGAGAATCCCGTGGACAGAGAGGAGCCTGGTGGGATACAGTATACAGGATCGCAAAGGATAGGACATGACTGAAGCGACTTAGCATGCACAAGGTAAGCATTAGGCCTCTTTGGTCACAAAACATCTCCCTGTATTATCCAAGACCTTTGGGCACTTTAAATCATGCTCTGGCTACTCATGTAGTAGAAAGATTGTTTAGACTTGTTTGTTAAACAATTTAGATTGTTTAAATTTGTTTAGATTGTGTGTGTGCTAATTCACTTCAATCATGTCTGGCTCTGCATGACCCTATGGATTGCAGCCCACCAGGCTCCTCTGTCCATAGGCTTCTCCAGGCTGGAATAGTAGAGTATGTTGACATCTCCTTCAGGGGATCTTCCCTACCCAGTTATCAAATCCGAGTCTCCTGCTTGGCAGGCAGATTCTTTGACACTGAGCCACCTTGGAACCCCTGTTGCTTTTAAAATTAAAATAGACAATATTTTCAGTTTAGGATAGCCCATGTGGGTCTCCTGAGAAACCTGTGTGGGCGTCAAGAAGCAATAGTTAGAACCCAGTATGGAACAACTGATTGGTTCAGGACTGAGAAGGGAGTACAACAGGACTGTCTTTTGATATTGAAAAACACCTAAGATCATGGCATCTGGCCCGTTACTTCATGGCAAATAGAAGGGGAAAATGTGGAAGCAGTGACAGATTTCCTCCACCTGGGCTCTAAGATCACTGTGGATGGTGACTGCAGCCATGAAATCAGATGTTTGCTTCTCGGCAGAAAAGCTATGACAAACCTAGACAGTGTATTGAAAAGCAGAAACATCACTCTACTGACAATGGTCCTTATAGTCAAGTCTATGGTCTTCCCAATGGTCATGTATGGTTGTGAGAGCTGGACAGTAAAGAAGCCAGAGCGCCAAAGAATTGATACCTTCGAACTGTGGTGCTAGAGAAAACTCCCGAGATTCCTTTGGACAGCAAAGAGATCAAACCAACCAATCTTAAAGGAAACCCTTAATACTCTTTGGAAGGACTGATGCTGAAGCTGAAGCTCCAGTATTTTGGTCACCTGGTTCAAACAGCCAACTCATTGGAAAAAGTCCCTGATGCTGGGAAAGATTGAGGGCAGAAGAAGAGAAGGTCAGAGGATGAGATGACTGGATGGAATCACTGATGCAATGGACATGAACTTAGGCAAACTTCAGGAGATGGTGAAGGACAGGGAGGCCTGGTGTGCTGCTATTCATGGGGTCGCAAAGAGTCGGACACAACTGGGTGACTGAATCACAATGTAGATTTTAATATGTAGATTTGTTTTTTTTTTTTTTTTTTTGCTGCCCTTGAAAAATTGGAAAATCTAACTTTATTGAAGACTGGTGTTTGTAACCCCTATTTTATATAATCTAAAGGAAAGTCCTTAGGAAAATCCTGGTCTTTGGTGTCTAATAATTCCCTCTTGTTATTTCTGTCATTGATCCTGTTCACCACATGGTGTAGCTGTTGGGTATTAATTAGCTATCCTTAAGTGTTCTTTGGCTTTAAGTCAAATGGTGTGATCTACCCATGAAGAAATCTATGATAAAACCTTGTACTTGCATGAGCCACAGTAAATTCACCTTGCACCAGAAGACTTACCTATAATCAAGGCACACTGTGTATTTACTACAGATAACCAGATTCCAGATTGCATTTTAAGAACCCTGTATATAAGAGGTGGTGATGTACACCAAGTCATGCTTTTATTTGGAAGATATTCTCAGTTGAAAAATTCTTGAATAGTGCACTGGTTTCAAATGTCATGATTATAAATATCAGATCCCCACTTACTTCTCTCTGTATGCTATGCTATCCAGTGACTTACATGAAAACATGGAAAGTTTAATTTTACAGTAATGGCATATTGTCTCCAAGTTGTCTGAGATACTAATTTGACTCATTTATGTTGTTGTATTTGACTAGATTTTTTTTTTTTTTTTTTTTTGCCAGCATCTCCAGGACAAAATTTAACACATGTATTTGTAACACAATTTTTGGAAACTAAGCCGTCCACATAAATAAGAGGTCTTGAAATTTTAGTTCATTTGTTTTGTGACTCTGTTTCCTGATATAGTTAACTATATAATTGATAGCATTCGGCCACGAGGATGAAAAGTAACAGTTCTCCTTTTCAGTTACAATATTGAAATATTCCAGTAGTGTTGATTCCAGTCTGCAGTCAACCTTTTATAAGTGAGAGCTATCTATTGTTTACTTCCCTGGTGGCACAGAGGTAAGGGGGTGCAAGGGTGGCCAAGGCAGGGGGTGCAAGAGACAAAAGTTCAATCCCAGATTGGAAAGATCCACTGGAGTAGAAAATGGCAACCCACTTCAGTATTCTTGCTTGGAAAGTTCAACGGACAGAGGGACCTGATGGGCTGCAGTCCACTGGGTCACAAAGAGTCAGATGTGACTAAGCACACACATATACATATATAGTTCACAGTAAATCCAGTTGTTGTATATAATTATTAAATCAATCAATAGATGAATTGATATAGACACATCATTATGAGAGTTCTGGAAACATTATGATTCAAAAAAAAAAACAGCTAAAACTTCTAGTTGCTAATTAGATTATAGGTGCAGAAAATCAGCCTGTTTTTACTTTAAATGTTCTTCTTAAGATAAATTAAGCACTTCTCTAGACAATATTATTGTTAATTCACATTTTAATATTCTGTAGAATAGTATTTTACATTTCATCTCATGTAAACCAATGTTGGGGACCCTAATGATAATTAGGGAAATAAATAGAGCAAATAAACCATAATAAGCCATAATATTGAGACCAACTGATTCGTAATCTAACACACAAAAAATTGTCTTAAACACAGCCCACTAAATTAAACTGAGACACCTATGATTCAAATTCACATAGATAATCCTAAATATAAATAATCTGTGAGAGTTTTCATATGTAGGACAAAATTCTCCTGTACTGTTTGTATAACAACGATTTTTAAAGCTGTGTTTGCAAAAATCAATAAGAATAAGATTCAGGAAGTTTTGTAGTTTAATTTTAACCCAGAGCTTATAAGATTTAGCATAATAAAATTGGGAAAACAAAAAAATTAAGTTTGTAAAATTGATTTTTAAAGCGCAGAGATTTTCTAGAGCTCAGCAGGTATGTGATAGGATTATAATATTTTCATAGCTAAAAATGTTCATAAAACAAAGATGTGCTCAACACAAGCATGGGCATTATGATTGTCTAGGGCATCAGGATTTAACTACTATTTCTAAATTATACTTTTAAAAAATTTAATATGTGATTGTACGTGTTTGTATACTTAAATACAGCAAATGAAGGTTAACAGAAGCTATCCAGAGATTAATTTCAATTAAGCTGCACCAAGAAGCAAAACACAAAATATTTTCAGGATCAGAATCATATTGACTCTGGTAAGATTTAAAAGAGAAGACTTACTATTCATTATCATTTCTGTATTCACAGAGTAAATCAATCAAATGGGAGTTTTCATATTCAAAGGTCAAAATATGGGTATAAAAAGTTTGTAGAAAACCTATTGAAAATTCTCTGGCTGTCATCAATCTTAGCTCTTCAAAATGTAAATAACAGGACACATACTGGCTTTAGGGGAAAAAAAAAAAAGAATTTATTTGCTTAAATGTAACTGAAATGTTCCAATGCAGCTACAGATGAATATTCAGATAGTCGAATAAAATGAGCTGAATCTTCCCACTATGCAAGTTGACTTCCAAAGGAGTATGTCAAGGATGTCACCTTGCTCATTTAACTTATATGCAGAGTACATCATATGACATACGGGGCTGGATTAAACTCAAGCTGGAATCAATATTGCCGGGAGAAATATCAATAACCTCAGATATGCAGATTGCACCACCTTTATGGCAGAAAGGAAAAAGGAACTAAAGAACTTCTTGATGAAGGTGACAGAGGAGTGAAAAAGCTGGCTTAAACTCAACATTTAGAAAACTAAGGGCAGGGAAAAAATGGAAACTGACAGACTTTACTTTCTTGGGCTCCAAAATCACTGCAGACAGTGACTGCAGCCACAAAATTAAAAGGTGCTTGCTCCTTGGAAGAAAAGCTATGATTAACATAGATACCATATTAAAAAGCAGAGACATCACTTTGCCAACAAAGGTCCATATAATCAAATCTATGGTTTTTCCAGTAGTCATACAATGGATGTGACAGCTGGACCATAAAGATGGCTGACTACTGAAGAATTGATGCTTTCGAACTGATGCTTTTTCATGCTTTTATTCATAATTTGTATTCATCATTGTCTTTATATCTTTCAAAATTATGTATTATTTCTCCATTTTTTTTATTTGCAGAAAAGTCATGATAAGGAATTTTGATTTATCCATTAGTTGACTGATCCATACTGTTTGATATTTCATGAAATCAGAAGCAAAGCTTATTTTTCATACTCATACCTTGATGCTTAACTTTGTGATTCTGGTACAAGATATTTCCATCTTGTAAATAAATATGCTTTAGCTTGAATTTCAGAAAGTATACTAGGAATCTGTGGGATGTCATAGGCAATCAAATGAATTCAAAATAAATAAATGAGAAGATGCTTTTAGTAACCTGACAGGTCCGAAAATTGGGACTGCAAGATCAAACCAGTCAATCCTAAAGGAAATCAATCATAAATATTCATTGGAAGGACTGAAGCTGAAGCTGAAGCTCCAGAACTGGCCACCTGATGCGAAGAGCTGACTCACTGGAAAAGACCCTGATGTTGGGAAAGATGGGGGGCAGGAGGAGAATGGGATGACAGAGGATGACATGGTTGGATGTCATCACCTACACAATGCACATGAGTTTGAGCAAACTCCGGGAGATAGTGAAGGACAGGGAAGCCTGGCATGTTGCAGTCCATGGTGTTACAAAGAGTCAGACATCACTGAGTGACAAAACAACAACAACAATAATCACTAAACTTACAGTCTACTATTTTGGCAATATAGTAGAAACAAATTGACTATATTTACAATAGTTTTAATAACAATTCTAGACTGTCTTATTGACCTAGGGTTGCATACCCATCTCTGCTAGTCAGACTAGGTGAGGATTGCTGCAGTCATAAATACACAGCTGCTTATAGGTGTTTAACATAAGAAAGTGTTATTTGTTACTCAAGCCATTCCTGATGCAGGTCAAGGGGCTCTCTTTCATCTTATAGTCTTACCTTCTTTAAATCATGCCTTAAGTGTTTCAACAACAGGGGAGGAGAGGGAAAACATAGGGAAAGCACTCTGAACTGGCTTGCCAAAAATTCAAACACATGGACCCACCTGAATGAAGGGGAGGCTGGAAAATATATTTTCCTCTATGCCAGGGTAGAAGAAGATGAAACAGGATTTATTTCTGTTGCACCTTTTTCTTTTCTAATCATCTTTCACAAAGGTTTAGGACTCTAATGGACTAGGCTGGGGTAACATGAAAGTGAAAGTGAAAGTCGCTCAGCTGTGTCCGATTCTTTGTGACCCTATGGACTGTAGCCTGTCAGGCTCCTCTGTCCATGGAATTCTCCAGGCAAGAATACTGGAGTGGGTAGCCATACCCTTTTCCAGGGGATCTTCCCAGCCCAGGGGTCGAACCCAGGTCTCCTGAATTGCAGGCGGATTCTTTACCATCTGAGTCACCATATTCACTCCTAAATTTGAAGGAAAATTAGGAAGGTCATCATCCAATTACAGTGAGAATAAGGCTGGGATATTTTCTCAAAAAAATACAAAATTGCTTTCATATTAATAGTCAAATAGGAAATGGACACAAAGATACTAAATAGGTTCAAAAACCAAACTGACCAGAAATATAAAGTTATTATTTTTTATTAATTAATGTATTTATTTTTGGCTGTGCTAGGTCTTTAGTTGATGCACAGGCTTTTCTCCAGCTGTGGCCAGCAGGGGCTACTCTCTAGTTGTGGTGCACAGGCTTCTCACTGCTGTCACTTCTCTTGTTGCTGAGCAAGTGCTCAAGTGCAAATTTCACTAGTTGTGACACCCAGGCTCTAGAGCACAGGCTCAGTATTTGTGATGCACGGGCTCAGTTGCTCTGCCGGCATGTGGGGTCTTCCCAGATCAGGGCTCGAACTCATGTTTCCTGAATTGGTAGGCAGACTTTTTACCAAAGAGCCATCAGAGAAGATCTAACAGTTATTCTTTATAAGAAAATAGAGAAATACATTCCTTTTACCAAATAATGATGCAGTCATTCACATCTGAGTTACTTTAAAAAAAAAATCATCCTTATCTACCCCAACCAAATATATGTGCTGTGCTCTGTTAAGTCCCTTCAGTCACGTCTGAGTCTTTGGAACCCTATGGACTGTAGCCTGCCAGGCTCTTCTGTCCATAGGACTCTCCAGGCAAGAACACTGGAGTGGGTTGCCAGGCCCTCCTCCAGGGGATCTTCCCTACCCAGGGATTGAACCCTCGTCTCTTACATCTCCTGAATTGGCAGTGGGATTTTTTACCACTAGCACTACCTGGGAAGTCCAACCAAGTATATATAAAGAATTAAATTGACAGGTGAAATCATCAATAAAATATGTGATTGTCAACTCAAAGGAACAGCACAACGTGAGAGTTGTTAGTTAAGTTTTATCTGGGGCCAAATGAGGACTATAGTCCAGGAGACAGCATCTCAGACAGCTCTGCGGGGAGGTCAGTATACATATGATTTTAGTGATGGGGGGATACATGCAACTAGAAAAATGCATAAAAGTCATCTAATTCAATAAGAATTTTTTGTGCAAATGGCTTACTATGACTCCATACAACATGTACTGAATATTTGTTCACTAATCTTCTTTACACTTGAATTTAAGCCATATACTAAAATGTTAATCTTTGGAGAAGGAAATGGCAACCCACTCCAGTATTCTTGCCTGGAAATCTGCATGGACAGAGGAGCCTGATGGGCTACAGTCCATGGGGTCACAAATAACTGGACACAACTGTGAGCAACTGAGCACATAAAATATTAATAGCTACCACATTTTATTCATGAAATTATTATCATAATTTAATGAAAATGAAGCTTCACTCAAAGTTTTAGTCAGATTAATAGAACATTCAGTTCTCACCTAATAGATGTGTTGTACAGACAGGAAGCAGAGGTTCTAAACAGTACTGCATGCAAAGCCAAAACCACTGATTCATTTCTGTCAGTCCTATTATCTTGGCATTAATTCATCAGGTACCAAGTTGAATTGATCTGCTGTCTTTATCAGAAAAAAAAAATATATATATATCATCTCAATGTATTATGTAAATGGATTGCTAATCCATCATTGTCTCATTTAGTTCTTTAAAATACCATATAAAAGGCTTAAAATAAAAACATGTGCATTTACACTCAGTCTGGACGTGCCAAATGTTATCACTTTCCCTGTGCCTCTGAACAAATTCTGTGTAGAAATGGACTCTTTGGGATCTTGGAAAGGGGGAGATTGTCCAGGGTCACCTGGGAAGAGAGAGATTCTGCTGCCCCTACTGTGAGGACATAGCCTAGCTGAGGCTGAGTTGCTTTAGTTACCAGAGAACAACAGAATTTATAAGTATTTATTTTAAGAGAAGTGCAGAGATTAGTGGTGTAAATCTTTTAGGAAGATGTTCAATCTTGAATATAAAAAGATCATTGAAAGACAATAATGCGACTCTGTTTTCAATTCAAGTCTGCATGTAGAGTGTCCCCAGAGAGGAAGAAGAGGACAAGGAAAGCCACACTAATTTAAATTCATTCGCTTCTGCTCTGTGCAGTCAAGTACTGCATCCTTGGCTACAAAAAATAAACTCAGAAATAAATAGGTGCCTAGTGTCTCTTCCCACAGATCCATATTCCATCTGAGAATTTTCAAAGAATTTTGAAAAAGTTTCCAACTCCTGTAAGGTAGTTAATACAATATCCCATTCTTGACTTGTTTGAATAATTCAAGATGACCTCACCAGAATTTATCAAGTCTCAAAATCTAACTTCCTCTTCATAGAAAATTTTTTACAATAGAAGGATATATTAAATGACACCATGAGGATGAAATAATCTAAATCAAGAAAGTGGAAAAGTACTAGTAACCATATTTAAATAATGAATAAATAAAAAATTGGCATGAAAAGATAAACTGAGGAAGATACTGTAATAAAACTTCAAAAGGGACCATATTCAGATCTTGATTCAAATAGTAACAATAGCAAAGAAAACTAAGAAAAAAATAACTAACTATATTTTTGATATTCTGGGATATTCTGGGGAAAATGAATATAGACTTATTACATAGTATGAATGGATTATTTTTAAACTTTTAGCTGGGCTAAAAGTATCATAGTAAAATCCTTATCTATTAATGCTTGGGATAAATAGTACTGTATTTATGGGGGGAAAGTGTTACATAGTTTCTCCTCTTAGTGCTGAAGATGAATTTGGGAGAGAATGCTATTTAAATAAGTTTCCTGATATCATTTATGATGATGATATTCATGTGGCAGTAGTTAACCAAGAAAGAAATAAAGTTACACTTAATATATCAGGTAATATCACCACTCTGGCAATCAGAGGGGTTTGATAATTTTAGTTACTAGGGACAGTCCTCACTGCTTTTCATACACATGTGCAAGGTATATTAATATATGTATACATTAATACATGTGTATACATACATGCACATAGACATACATATATAATTAGTTCTTCTTATTTTGAACTTGACTATTTCTCAAAATTGAAGAGGAACCAAAATCATGACTATTTAAGAAATTCTAATATTAATCTACTGGGAGAAAACCGAACTTTAGAGTTTGTCCCTGCTTAAAAAAATTTAATTCCATAGACTTTGAGAGGTATGTAGACCACCAAAAATAAAAATAAAGAAGAAAATGGAATTCTCACAACGTTTAAGACTCTTTCATATTTTTATCAAGTCGAAAATGTTTTATTTGAGATCTAGTTTTAATATATCTATTGTCTTGTCAATACCATTAAAATTCCTTCTTAATTGGACAATGAGTACATGGTCAGTTGCTCAGTTGTGTCTGACTCTTTGCAACCCCATCCACTAGGCTCCTCGGTCCATGGGATTATGCAGACAAGAATACTGGTGTGGGTTGCCAGGCCCTCCTCCAGAGGTTCTTCCTGACTCAAAGATCAAACTTGCTTCTCCTGGGGCTCCTGTGTTGTCAGGCATATTCTTTACCACTGAGCCACCTGGGAAGCCTTAGTTGGACAATAAAAAAAAAAGGTTTTGGTATTTTAATACAAATTCAATAAACACTCTCTATGTGGGTACTTTTATAACCTAACAAGAACTTTAAATAAATGTTTAGACATTATGGGCAAGACTACCAAATGCTGTGATTAATGTTACTAAACAGTTTCTATTATAAACTTCTGTTTTCAGAACATGACATGATTCTGAAAAAGTCTCGGTTTGCACTAAAGTGTCGCATGTTTTGCCTCTTTCCCAAGGTGATTATTTTCTCACGTGTGGGAGGAAAACCTGTCCCTTTTTTTCCAGAAGTGAGAATGTGGAAAATATATTTTTTCATTGTAAAAATAATTGGCTACTTATTTGTATTTAAAGTAGTTCAAATGACATACTTATATAACTATTACAAATAATTCTGCACTTTTTATTTTGATTGTAAAATTGTATACAATCATTGTAGAACCATTCTGAAACACAGAAGCATTTAAAGAAATTCAAAAACCTACACACAGAGATCACTACAGTTGATGTAGTTACTATTTCTTTGCCACCTTTAAAAAATATACATACTGAATATTTTAAGATTAGAATAATACATAAATACATAGTAGCAAACCATATTTTTAAATACTCTAAATTGTAATCCCAAATGGCTTTATAATAATGCAAGAGCTATAATCATTTAACCAATCATTGATATTAGAACCAGCACTTTGTCTCTAATTTCCTATTATAAAAGTTAGAATATGATATATAACTTATACATGTGTATTTATGTGACTAAATATTTTTTTCAGAAACTTTCTTGACTTAGAAAAGACTGCTTCCTATCAAGGGATTAGCCTATTTAAAATTCTGCATTAGTTTCAGGTGTGCATACGTGCTTAGTCCCTCATTCCTGTCCAGCTATTTACAACCCACCAGGACTGCAGCCCACCAGGCTCCTCTCTCAATGGGGATTCTCCAGGCAAGAATAATGGAATTTGTTCTCAGGCCCTCTTCCAGGGGATCTTCCCAACTCAGGGGTCAAACTCAGGTCTCTGGCATTGCAGGCGAATATTTTTTTACCATCTGAGCCACCAGGGAAGCCCAAGAATAGTATTGACTGGCTTGGTGATCTTGGAAACATTTGCTGAATGTAACATTTGCTATGGCCTTAGCTTCTTAATGTCTATGTGGCAGAAAAGTATTCTGCAGGCCTGCACACCTGACCAGGACTGTTACGTGATAAGTAAACTTCTTATTCTTTAAGTTGTTAAATTTTGAAGTACCATTTATATCACAATTCTGCCTACCCTAACAGTATTTTTCAAGAGTTTTATACATATGATCAAACAGCCCTCTGAAAACATTGTAGTAATTTATAGCCAAAGCAATACTTCTAATATTACCAACTCAGAACTCTTGAAAAGATTGCTACCCAACTACCGTACTACTAGGGCTTCCCAGGCGGCATTAGTAGTCAATAACCTGCCTGCCAATATAGGAAACATAAAGAGATGCGGGTTCAGTCCCTGGGTCTGGAAAATTCCCTGAAGGAGGGCATGGCAACCCAATCCAGTACTCTTGCCTAGAGAATTCCATGGACAGAGGAGCCTTGCGGGCTACGGTCCATGTGGTCGCAAAGAGTCAGATACGACTCAAGTGACTTAGCATGCAGCACACACACGCACCAAACAGAGTAGGAAATAAATCAAAAGTTCATAGTCTCGTAATTTGCTGAGAGTGTATTGAAAAGACTATTTATAAAGATGTGGACCATGTGTAAGGAAACTATGAGGGGTAGATTATTGGGAATAGTAATAAGTGAGCTCCACTATCACCTCAGGCCTGAAAGGTAAAGGGAGGGAGGAATTACCTCAACCTGAGAGAGCAAACTGTGTTGAGCCAATGCTTGACAGGAAGTCAGAAAGAAGAAACAGTCAATTTTGATTTTGTCCACATAGCCCAGTCCCCTCAGGCACAAAAACAAGGTCAGAGCATGGCTCTGAAGAGAAACTGACAGCGTGGGCACAGTGTACCCAGTTTGCCCCTTGGTGTATAATTTTATTCTTTCTGTGCCTTTGTAAAGACACACAAATTCTTTCAGCCTCTCTATGGTTCAGAATCAGTGAAAATTCAATCGTCGTTACATACGCAACCTAAGAGGTGAATTGCCAGTGTTCTTTACACAAGATAGAGTGTAACAAACGAAAAATATGCAAATACAACATAGCTGCTTTACTCCTTGCTTCTGTTGTTGTTTAGTCACTTAGTCATGTCTGACTCTTGCAATCCCAGGGACTGTAGCCTGGCAGGCTCCTCTGTCCATAGGATTTCCCAGGCAAGAATATTGGAGTGCGTTGCCATTTCTTTCTCCAAAGGATCTTATTGAGCCAGGGACTGAACCTGCATCTCCTGCCCTGCAAGAAGATTCTTTACCCCTAAGAGACCAGGGCAGCTCTCCTGCTTCTGTAGCTGTTCCTAAATCCTAGGTAATGCTTCCCATATGGGCTTCCCAGGTGGCTCAGTGGTACAGAATCTGCTTGCAATGCAGGAGATGCAGGTTCAATCCCTGGGTGGGAATGATCCCCTGGAAAAGGAAATGGCAACCCACTCCAGTATTCTTGCCTGGGAAATCCTATGGACAGAGGAGCCTGCCAGGCTATAGTCCATAGGGTCTCAAAAAAAACAAACGTGACTTCGTAACTAAATAAACAATTCTACCTGTACATTGGGTGGGCAGCTTGGCTGACTGAGGATTCTTTGCTTACCTAGGTGAAACTTCACTTTTATGGAAACTGAATTCTTGGTAATCATGTCTCTAGCACTTATTGGATTTTGCAATATATCATTGACTCAAGTTTTACAAAAGTCATAAAAGACACTCCAGTCAGTTTCCTGGGTTCTGAATATATTCATCACTGTTCTGTTTGTATGGCAGCATCCCAGTGTGCCTGGTAACTTACCCTAGCCAGTAGTGGGCCCACCTATCTATGAATCTAAAATGAACCAAAGAAAATCTATGTCTGCAGGAAGGGAACTGGAGGAAATAAATAACCTGAATGTCACTCTCTTTCCTGAAAGCTCCAGCAATGGCATGATCTGGCCAAATACCTAGAAGCCAAAAGGCAAAGGTCCACTTAAATATAGACCATATTTGTCAGCATTATTGGACACCAAGAAGAAGGAAAAAGGTGCAGCATTGATCAGAAGGAAGAAATAATGATAGAACTGGCAAAATCATTCTTAATATATAATTTTAAATGGTACAACATTCATAATTCAACATACATTTCTTAAATTTTCAAGTCACCCAAAGTTTTTCATGCCTTTACTCATCATTTTTATTAATCATCGTCTTTGCATTTTTCAAAGTTGTGTATTATTTCTCTGTTTCTTTATTTGCAGAAATGTCATGATTAGGAATTTTGATTTATCCATTAGTTGACTATCTGATATTTCATGAACCTGGAAGCAAAGCTTATTTTTCATACTCATCAGTTTGGTTCAGTTCAGTCACTCAGTCATGTTTGACTCTTTGCAATCTCATGGACTGCAGCACACCAGGCTTCCCTGTCCATCACCAATTCCCAGAGCTTTCACAAGCTCATGTCTGTTGACTCAGTGATGCCATCCAACCATCTCATCCTCTGTTGTCCCCTTCTCCTCCTGCCTTTAATCTTTCCCAGCATCAGGGTCTTTTCAAATGAGTCAGTTCTTCTCATCAGATGGCTAGAGTATTGGAGTTTCAGCTTCAACGTCAGTCCTTCCAATGAACATTCAGGACTGATTTCCTTTAGGATGGACTGGTTGGAGCTCCTTGCAGTCCAAGGGACTCTCAAGAGTCTTCTCCAATACCACAGTTCAAACCATCAATTCATCGGTGCTCAGCTCTCTGGCAACCCACTCCAGTACTCTTGCCTGGAAAATCCCATGAACGGAGGAGCCTGGTAGGCTGCAGTCCATGGGGTCGCGAAGAGTGGGACATTACTGAGCGACTTCACTTTCACTTTTCACTTTCATGCATTGGAGAAGGAAATGGCAACCCACTCCAGTATTCTTGCCTGGAGAATCCCAGGGACAGAGGAGCCTGGTGGGCTGCCATCTATGGGGTCGCACAGAGTCGGACATGACTGACGCGACTTAGCAGCAGCAGCAGCAGCAGCAGCTCTCTTTGTAGTCCAACTCTCATATCCATACATGACTACTGGAAAAACCATAGCTTTGACTAGATGGACCTTTGTTGGCAAAGCAATATCTTTGCTTTTTAATATGCTATGTTGGTCATAGCTTTTCTTCCAAGGAACACGCATCTTTTAATTTCATGGCTGCAGTCACCATCTGCTGTGATTTTGGGGCCCAAGATAATCAAGTCTGTCACTGTTTCCATTGTTCTCCATCTATTTGCCATGAAGTGATGGGACCAAATGCCATGATCTTTGTTTTTTGAATGTTGAGTTTTAAGGCATTTTTTTCACTCTTCTCTTTCACTTTCATCAAGAGGCTCCTCACTTCCTCTTCACTTTTTGCCAAAAGGGTGGTGTCATGTGCATATCTGAGGCTATTGATACTTCTCCTGGCAATCTTGATTCCAGCTTGTGATTCATCCACCCCAGCATTTTGCATAATGTACTCTGCATATAAGTTAAATAAGCGATGTGACAATATATAACCTTGATGTACTACTTTCCCAATTTGGAACCAATCTGTTACTCCATGTCCAGTTCTAACTGTTGCTTCTTGACCAGCATACAGATTTCTCAGGAGGTAGGTCAGGTGGTCTGTTATTCCCATCTCTTGAAGAATTTTCCAAAGTTTGCTGTGATCCACACAGTCAAAGTCTTTGGTGTAGTCAATAAAGCAGAAGTAGATGTCTTTCTGTAACTCTCTTGTTTTTTCCATGATCCAAGGATGTTGGCAATGTAATCTCTGGTTCCTCTGCCTTTTCTAAATCCAGCTTGAACATCTAAAAGTTCACGGTTCATGTATTACTGAAGCCTGGCTTGGAGAATTTTGAGCACTACTTTGCTAGCTTGTGAGATGAGTGCAGTTGTGCTATAGATTGAACATTCTTTGGCATTGGCTTTCTTTGGGGTTTGAAGGAAAACTGACTTTTCCAGTCCTGTGGCCTCTGCTGAGTTTTCCAAATTTGTTGGCATATTGAGTGCAGCACTTTCATAGCATCATCTTTTAGGATTTGAAATAGCTCAACTGGAATTCCATCACCTCCATTAGCTTTGTTCATAGTGATGCTTCCTAAGGCCCACTTAACTTTGCATTCCAGGATGTCTGGCTTTAGGTGAGTGATCATACCATCAAGGTTACCTGGGTCGTGAAGACCTTTTATACCTTGCTGCTTAACATAGTGTCTCTTGTATGAGATATTTCTATCTTGTAAATAAATATGTTTTAGCTTGGTTTTCAGAAATTATACTAGGAATCTGTGGGATGTCATAGGCAATTAAATGAATTCAAAATAAATAAATGAGTAGATGTTTTTAGTAACTTGACAGATCCTAAAGCTGGGACCTACAGATTTCCTCCAGCTTAAATAAGTGTTCTTTTTTGCCTCTTTCTTCTTTCTACATAGCAGATAAAATATCTTATTTCCCACTTGCCTACAAACTAGTTGAAGCAGAAATTGTGTCCTTTGGGGACTTCTTTGGTGGTCCTGTGGGTAAGACTGTGCTCCCAATGCAGGGAGCCTGGGCTCCAATTTCTGGTCAGGGAACTAGATCTCACATGCTGCAACTAAGAGTTCGCAAGCCATAACTAAGAGTTCTCATGCTGCAAGTAAAAGATTCTGTGGGGTGCAAGCGAAACCCAGCAGAGCCAAATAAATAAATTAGTTTATTAATTAAATAATAAAAGATGAAGTTATGTTTTAACTTTACTTTTTATCACATGATAGGTGCTTGATATTACTGAATTTTTAACTTAATGTGTAATTTATCATAGTATAATTATAAACATGACTTTATTTCCTAATAGAAGACCTGTAGAGTTCATTGAGGCTAAAAAAGGAGGGGGTCAATATTTTAGAATTTATGAGTATGATTTTAGCACCACACAATGTTCTGATTTTAAGAATAAAATTTGCCTGTCTAGAGAAAAATATGATTAATGTAGAATAGTATTATTTATTCCCCTTCAATATTTTCAAGGGAAAAATCCCTTGAAAAATCTCATTCTAGACCTACTGACTAATAACCTAATTTACAGTTTAACCTCACGACATACAGAGTACTTTGAACCAATGATGGGCAAAATTCAGCATTGAGATTCCTGTCATTTTAATTCACTAAACTGACATGTTGGTTTTATATTAGTTTTATATTAATCTTTTTTAAGTTTGCTTAGTGTGATTTTGAATGATATAATCTTGTCACTTTTGTTTAATGTGAGAAGCTGAAGGCAGATGCAAGTTCTTCAAAGCAAGTAGCCCAAAGTAAATTGCATGTGCCTGAGGCCATTAGAAGGAAATTCTACAAACCTGGGACTACCAATTTTCTCATTCTCCTTTGCATGTTTTGTTTTCTTTATCCTTTTAATTACGCTTTTACTCAATGTTAGCTTACATTTGAATTGTTATATTAAATGCCTTTAGTACACCAAAAACTGATTTAAATTTTAGGCAATTAGCTGTAGAATATGAAAAAGGCTCAGGGGTTTTGCTTTTGGCTTACTAAGAGAAAGAATACTTTGCTGCTGACCACGTTTCACGATGATATTACAATCTACATCAAAGGGAGCTTGTCTATATAGGATAGATTTAGAACATCAGTCTCCAGCCTTTTTGTCACCAAGGACTGGTTTCATGGTAGGTAATTTTTCTATGGACTTGAGGGTGGAGACGGTTTTGGGATAATTCAAGTGCGTTACATTTATTGTGTACTTTATTTCTGTTATTGATACATTGTGATATATAATGAAATAATTATACAGCTCACCACAATTCAGGATTAGTGGAGACTCTGAACTTGTTTTCCTGCAAGTAGACAGTCCCATATTGGGGTGATAGGAGACAGGACAGTGACACCGAAAGTGGGTTGTTTATGTCCAGTCTACTCCATAGTCTAGCTTTGGTTGCCATCACTGAAGAAAACTCTGGTTCACAAAGATAGGATGTTGGAAATGGAAGCAAGTTTTTCAGTGCTTTTGTGTCAATCTCAGGAAAATAAATCCTGTTGCCAAATCAAATATGATCCTGCTCACTTTCAAAGTAAAGCCTATCTACTGACACCGAGTTGCTGTGAAGGAAAGTACAGCATTTAATGCAAGTCATCCAACGTGGGGCCAAGTATGAAGAATGAGCAGCTCATGCTCAGAAGGCTTGTCTTTCAGGGGAAGGTTTTTAAAGAGAGTGTAGGGAGTGTCACACGACATGTGATCAACTCATGCACAGTTTTTTGATTGGTTAACAGTGAGGTAACAATGGAAACAGTGACAGACTTCATTTTGGGGTGCTCTGAAATCACTGCAGATGGTGACTGAAGCCATGAAATTAAAAGATGCTTGCTCCTTGGAAGAAAAGTTATGACCAACCTAGACAGTATATTAAAAAACAGAGACATTACATTGCCAGCAAAGGTCCATCTAGTCAAAGCTATGGTTTTTCCAGTAGTCAGGTATGGATGTGAGAGTTGGACTATAAAGAAAGTTGAGCACCAAAGAATTGAGCTTTTGAACTGTGGTGTTGGGGAAGACTCTTGAGAGTCCCTTGGACTGCAAGGAGATCCAACCAGTCTATCCTAAAAGAAATCAGTCCTGAATATTCATTGGAAGGACTGATCCTGAAGCTGAAACTCCAATACTTTGGCCACCTGATGAAAAGAACTGACTCATTTGAAAAGACCCTGATGCTGGGAAAGATTGAAGGTGGGAGGAGAAGGGGAAGACAGAGGATGAGATGGTTGGATGGCATCACTGACTCAATGGACATGAGTTTGAGTAAACTCTGGGAATTGGTGATGGACAGGAAGGCCTGGCGTGCTGCAGTCCACAGGGTCGCAAAGAGTTGGATACAACTGAGCAATGGAACTGAACTGAACTGAGGTAACAGGGTGTTGTTTCCAGAACTTCAGTCATCAATCTTCAGGTTCCAACCAGTCTAGGACTTATGTGCTAGGGTTTATATTAGCATGAGGTTAACTTCTTCCACCTGGTGAGGATTTAGTAACTGTAAAACAACTCAAGAATATGGCTTAGGATATTATAGCCCTTAAGGAGGAACTAAAGGTCTTTGATTTTGTTTTATGGCTTAGCTATTATTATTTTGTCTGGCTTGACTCTTTTCCTTTGTTTCTGCATTTTCTCCCTTCTGTGATTATATTTGCTCTTTGGAACCCAGGGAAAGCCTAGGAGGATAAAGCTTTATACAAACAAGAGGTAGAGAACATGGAGTGATTTCCCTGGGAAAGCTCCACAATGACCTGCTCAGTGTCAATACAATTCTTTTAGAAAATGCTGAATGTTATTAGCAGATAGTAATTAATAAGCATATAAACTGGTTTAAAGCCCTACCTGGTTATATTAGTCAGCAAGAGCTGCTGTAATAGAACAATATTAATACTACAGACTGGGTGGCTTAAATAACAAGAATCAATTTTCTCACTGCTCTGCAGGATGGAAATCTAAGATTAACATTCAGCATTATTTTATGGTGAAGACCTCTCTCCTTGGCTTGCAGATGGTCACCTTCTCAGTGTGTCCTCAAAGTGCCTTTTCGTTGTGCATACATGTTTCTGGTGTCTCTTTCTCTTCTTATAACAACAACAGTCTTATTGGATTAGATCCCAATTCTCATGATATCATTTAACATTGATTACCTCCTTAAAAGTCGTATCTTTAAGTACAATCACTTTAAGAATTAAGGCTTCAATATTTGCTGATGGAGTGGGCAGACACAATTCAGTCAATACTATCAATCAAATCAGCCTTCATTAGTAACCAGATTCTGAAAGCCAGTGACATAGTGATAGCCCTGTCCTTTGGGACTTGATCCAGTGAGCAGTAGCCTCACTCCAGTAACAATGTGACTGATAGTGAATCAGCAGTATCCAAACTCCAGTAATGCATGCATGCTAAGCTGCTTCAGTAGTGTCCAAATCTGTGCAACCCTGTGGACTACAATCTGCTAGGCTCCTCTGTCCACGGGATTCTCCAGGCAAGAATACTGGAGAGGGTTGCCATGCTCTCCTCCAGGGGATCATCCTGACCCAGGGATCGAACCCAGGTCTCTCACATCTACCTGCAATGGCAGGCAGGTTCTTTACCACTAGCACCACCAAACTCCAGTAAACATGCTTCCTTAGCTAAAGCTCAACATCTCTAAACACATCTACTTCTGAAAGAGCACCAATCCATGATTCCATGTGTCAGCTACAAATTGGCACTTGCCAAGAGCTTTTGCCACTGACTGAACAACAACAACAAGTGCATTCGCCATCTGCCTCTGCCAATACTGAACATTGTGCTGCTGTAGCTGTTGACCTTCCACATCCCCTGAGGGAGTTCAGGGTGGAGTGAGGCACTCTGTGCTACAGGGAATCTGGTAGGATAGGTCTTTAGACAGTTAGATATTTTCAGGTATTTCATGGTCCCAATCTTTGCATCTCCTCATGTCTAAAGAAGATTTAAATCCTTTCATGATGACATTATCACCTTCTTTTCTTGAAAAGTAAGCGCTTGAGGCATTGAACTCCCCCTTCACCAAAATCCTGTACATTGACCTTCCCACATGACCTCTTTGGAGCAGCTTTCAGCACTCTCTGAGGTGCTGTCTCCCCAGCTGCAGTCCTCATTCTGCCCCCAAATAAAACTTAACTTGCGAATCTCAAATTGTATATCTTTTTAGTTGACATGTTATTCCCAACCTTATCAGCACTGTGATTTGTTAGTAATGTAGCACCATAGAGTAAAACTCCTCCTTAATTAGCCAGCAATAAACTAGGCTTTTTCTTCCCCCAAGTATTAAGTAACATTTGTTCTGTCAACAAAGGTATAAAATGTAGTTTCTAGACTTAAAAACATAGCAAAGACCAAATTTAAAGGTGTGGGTTTTGCACTAATTATATGGTGACTTCTCACCTAAATATCTAGCACATGTCTCTCTTTCTTGGACTTATCAGCACTGTATTAAGAACTGCCAGGCTTTCTTTTCATTGTTTACTCTTTCACACTTTTTCCCTTTAATGCTTCATTTAGATCACTTAGAATAGCTCAGATGTCTTCAATCTTTAATCTACCTGAACAATTTCTAATGACATTGGTCACTAGGTGTATTTTCCATTAGTCTCTCATATTTATAGAATTATAGAATAGCTAAAAATTAAGAGAATGTGCTAAATCCTTTGGATAATGTTTTATATGTATTTGCTCTGCCACTTTGGAGTCTATAAAAGTTATATGACAAATGTTTTCAGGGAAAAACAACCAGAGAGTTCTTAGTTTACTGTCTTCTTGCTTTCTCTGTGTCTGGAGGAAATCAATTTTGGTTACTTTTTTTAAAGGTGTTAATTAATATAGATGATTGAGGCTGTATGGTGAGCAATCATTAAAAAATATAAAAATATGTTCATAATAGCAAGTATGGTTTATATAGCTTTCAAGAGAATTTTGTAGTTCATCAAGATGTCATATTTAATACTATATATTTATTGTTCTATTTAATATGTTGACAATGGTGGCTTTATTTTAAAGCTAAGCTATAATCTGTAAAGTTACTATTTGCATACTTTCAGTAGTTTACATTACAGTATTTTATATTGCATTATTTTCATGACAATAATTTATATAACAATACAACATAGTGTTTATATTCACATGTATAAGATATATGTCAAGATTTTTTAACTGGATTAAAATATCATACATAGCAAAAGGCAATATTTCACAAAATAATGGAATCATAATTGTTCTTTCTTTGTCATGTTTGGCCATAATTTAATGAAATCTTTTTTTTCAAATTTCGTATTTTTAGAAAAATATTAAACATTTCTAGTACTCATTGATGTTTATTTCTGAGACTAAAACATGGCCTGTAACTGTTTCTCGTATATAAATATCTACTATTTCTGTTCATATCTCATCCTTTCTGAAAATTCATTTTTACTTTCCCCTTTCCAGATTCAGGCTTCAAATTCAGATTAATAAAACTGTTTAGATGTCAGGATAAATAAATTTGTTAAAATTTTATGGCCACAGGGAAGTCAAAGATTTTCTTCTTCACCTTAAAAAATAATGGAGATAGTTTATTTGACATTCTTTAAATGATAATTATTTCTTATTTATTGTGAGATCTCCTTTGTTTACCAAATCTAGACTAAAAAAAATGAATATGCTAAAAGAGTAGTGAAGTCATTCTAGGTTAATTATGTATAATTAAAACATATTAATATGAATATGTTTTAAAGACTGCATACTTTTCAGGTTAAAATAAGCATACTCAAGTTTTATGCATGGACTGACATAATAACTGTCAACAATCCATTTTCAAATGGACAAAATAATTGAGTAATATCCTCGTCAATCATTGACATCCACAATACACTTCACAGGATAAATTAAAGTCTCTGGAGATTTGCTAATGCCCTCATTGTCACTTGCCTTTCATATCACCATCCATCACTGTAACACCCTGAACCCACCGACTCCATTAGGGAAATATTTATCCCCAGTGTAGACCTTATAAGAACTTCTTTGAATAGCTCTGATTTAATGTTTTGTGTCAATGTTTCCTACTAAATGAGTATAAAGCTGACTACAATATCACAGACATAAATTTATCCTTAAAGTACAAACATCTCTTAGAAGTTAAATCAACTCAGATTGCTCATCCTTATGCAAGCTTTCCAGCTAACAAAATATAAAAATATATTTATCTGCATATATGGTAGGTATGCTTTTGGAGTGGGCTTCGATCATTTTGAAAGCTTTGATGAAAGAGGCATCCTGACCTCCAGACAATCTCTCATGAAAATGTGACAAATCAATTAAAATATGTTTTAGGTGGCTTGCTGTTACATAGGTAGACATAATTAAAGTGGGTTGTCAATCAAAACACCAGTTTAAAATCCCAAAATGTCTTAGCTGATGACCGTTCTGAAAATAGTATTAATCAAACCAATCAATTGCCCTTGTTGTTGTTGTTCACTTACCCAATCGTGTCCGACTTTGTGACCCCATGGGCTACAGCAAGCCAGGCCTCTCTGTCCCTCACCATCTCCTGAAGTTTGCCCAAGTTCATGTCCATTGCATCATTGATGCCATCCAGCCATCTCAACCTCTGATGCCCTCTTGTCCTTCTGCCCTCAATTTTTCCCAGCATCAGGGACTTTTCCAATGAGTCAGCTGTTTGCAGCAGATGATCAAAATACTACAGTTTCAGCCTCAGCATCAGTCCTTCCAATGAGTATTCAGGGTTGATTTCCCTTAAAATTGACTGGTTTGATCTCCTTGTTGCCCAAGAGACTCTCAGGAATCTTCTCCAGCACCACAGTTTGAAAGCATCAATTATTTGGCACTCTGCCTTCTTTATGGTCCATCCCTCACAACCGTATGTGACCAGTTTGGAAGATCATAACCTTGACTATACAGACCTTTGTTGGCAGAGTGATGTCTTTGCTTGTCAACACACTGTCAAGGTTTGTCATAGCTTTCCTGCCAAGAAGAAATTGTCGTCTGATTTCATGGTTGCAGTCAACATCTGCAGTGATTTTAGAGCCCAAGAAGAGGAAATGTTGCTACTTCCACATTTTCCCCTTCTATTTGCCATAATGTAAGGGGCCTGGATGTCATAATCTTATTTGTTTTAATATTTAGTTTTAAGCCGGCTCTTTCACTCTCCTCCTTCACCTTCATCAAGAGGCTCTTTAGTTCCTCTTAGCTTTCTGCCATTAGAGTGGTATCATCTGCATATCTAAGGTTGTTGATGTTTCTCCTGCCTATCTTGATTGCAGCTTGTAACACATCCAGCCTGGCTTTTCTCATGATGTGCTCAGCACATAGATCAAACAAACAGGGTGAGAGCAGACAGCCCTGTCACACTCCTTTCTCAATGTTGAACCAAACAATTGTTCCATACAGGGTTCTAACTGTTGCTTCTTGGCCTGTATACAGGTTTCTCAGGAGACAGGTAAGATGGTGGCATTCCCATGTCTTTAAGAGCTTTCCACAATTTATTATGATCCACATAGTCAAAGCCTTTGGCATAATCGATGAAACAGAGGTAGATATTTTCTGGAATTCTCTAGCTTTCTCTATGATCCAGCGAATGTTGCCAATTTGATCTCTGGTTCCTCTTCCTTTTCTAAATCTAGCTTGGACATCTGGAAGTTCTTGGTTTGCATAATGCTGAAGCCTAGCATTCAATATTTTAAGCATGTCATGCTAAGATCGTGCTAAGCATGACCTTATTAGTATGGGAGATGAGTGCAATTATACGATGGTTAGCACTTTCCTTAGTACTACCCTTCTTGGGATAAGGATTGACTTTTTCCAGTCCTGTGGCCACTGCTGGGTCTTCCAGATTTTCTGACATATTGAATACAACACCTTGATGGCATCATCCTTTAGGATTTTGAATAGTTCTACTGGAATTCCATTGCATCCACTAGCTTTATTAATAGCAGTGCTTTCTAAGGCCAACTTGACTTCCTTCTCCAGAATGTCTTGCTCTGAGTGGCTGACCACACCATCGCCATCATTCTGTTCATTTGGATCTTTTTTATACAGTTCTTCCGTGTATTCTTTCCATCTCTTCTTGATCTCTTCAGTGTCTATTAGGTCTCTACCATTTATGTCCTTTATTGTGCCCATCTTTGGGCAAAAAGTTCCCTTGATACCTCCAATTTTCCTGAAGAAATCTCTAGTCTTTCCCCTTAGGAATGGACCATAAATATGATCTGGTCATTTTTAGCTTATTTTCAGGATGGATTGAGGTTTTTCCTTACCAGAGAGCACTGTTTTAACAGTAGTTTCTTAAAAAAGAAATCAATACAAAACACTTAAGTTTCTCACCTAGGGAATACCAACTTTGTTTCCAGTGTCAAGGATACACTTTTCATGGGGACTATCACTAAAGAACTTTGCGTAGTTGCTTTTACTCAAAATATCCATTATCAATGTCATACTCAATCAATACAATTTAGGATATCCAGAGAACGCCAAAATAGGGAAAATGTGCCATAAGTGAACTCTCTGGAATAATAATATTCTACTCCCTCCTCATGGATGCTGTGTGAGCTGAATCCAGTTGTAAAATATTGTTACTAAAACAGAGTTCTGAGTTTTGCTTCTGACTTGTTTTAATCATATATGCCCACAAGTCTGGTCTGGAGTCTCAAACAAGTAGTTTAAGAGTCAGTGTTGCCTTAGACAATCACTTGGGCCCTGATTTTCCCTTGGCTAGTCCACGGGAACTTGTGGTATAGCAAACGCTTTCTGTTGCACCTGTAAACAAAACATGATGATCAGATAGAATGATCACTGAACAGTCTAATGAAAATGACTAGCTGGCTCTATAGAGCAGACCTGGCTGTTATTTGAGATATGCTTTTCTGGTCTGTGTTTGTTAATCTCTGCCTTTACTTTCTGAGGGTATTATTAGGACTCATAATTACTTAGAAATGGGGAATTACCTGTATTGTAATTGGCCAATACATTCTGTCCCAAGACTTAAATACTACTGTGTAGGCATTGTCACAGAACATGATTAAACAATACATCCTGCAGTCACAAACACATGAGGTACATATTCTAGTCTAACTTCTCATCAGTGCAATTTTGAAAATGCATGCAATTAGAAATATTATTATATATAGAACAAAATATGAGCAGACAGCCCTGGCCACCAGCAGCAGGGTTAGGCCATTACAAACAACACTCATAGAATATACTCAAACATCAAACAAAGTTTCTCTGTGACCACTTTGTGACAATTTCTAAAACAATACAGATAGTGTTGTTGTCTTGTTGCTATTTCTGACTCTTTGTGACTCTGTGGACTGTAGCCCTCCAGGCTCCTCTATTCACAGAATTCTCCAGGCAAGAATACCGGAATGGCTTGCGATTTCTTGCTCCAGGGGATCTTCCAACCCAGGGACTAGACCTGTGTCTCCTGCACGGGCAGCTGGACTCTTTACCACAGAGCCACCTGAGAAGCCCCAGATACTACAAATTATAGAAAAGAAAAAAAAAAAAAAAAAAAGAATTTGCAATTTTCATTTTCTGACTATTTCTTTTTAAACTGACACCACTAGCCAAGCTTCCTCTTGTAGATTAGAATCTAACAAGCTATTCAATAACCTAATTGTCCCTCCTTCCTACCAGAAGTATCTTTGGTTTCCTTAACCTCCACTTAGAATCATCCAGCTCAATCCCAATTCCTATTTTAAAAAGCCCCTAGTAACTTCCTCTTATCAAAACAGCACTGGTTCTCATATTTTTTCGTTACCAAAATCCAAATAGGCCTAACTGTGAATTGTTTTCTTGATAGTCTTTAGCTGGTGAGTTCCAATATTTCTCAGGGCCTTTCCAAGGAATTTTTAAGTTTTAGTTATCTTGTATTTACTGTTAAAATTAAAAAAAAAAAAGATATATCACTGAAGAGACAAAACCATTAAATCTTATTTGGATAAATATGTACCTCAAGATACTACTTTGGTATGTGCTGTCACTTCAGTCATGTTTGACTCTTCGTGACCCCATGAACTTTAGCCCACCACGCTCCTCTGTCCATGGAATTCTCCAGGCAAGAATACTGGTATGGATTGACATTTCCTCCTCCAGGAATCTTCCCAACCCAGGGATCGAACTTGTGTCTCTTATGTCTCCTGAGTTAGCAGCTGGGTTCCTTACTACTAGCAACATCTGGGAAGCCTCAGTTGTCAAATATCTCAAATCTAATTATTTCTGATCATTTTTTCTCTTTGTCCAGATCTGTAATGCCCATGAACTGTTAAGTATGCTTTTCTCTACTCTCCAGTATCACCATCTGAAGAATCAGTGTAGGTTTTCATTGTTTACTCAGTTTCGTCAAAGTCCCCTGACTCAACAGACATGTGGGACCTGTTAGCAAGTTACATGTCCTCTGACCTTCAGGGAGTGGAGAAAATTATTCACAACAGAATGAAGTTCATATACTATATTTGTTAAAAGGAAAAATACATTATTTTTAATGTATTTAATACAAAATTATTTTTAATTTTACTTGATGCATAAGTGTATTTTATATGAAATTATAAGAAACATTTACTTTTATGTGTGTGTATATATATATATATGTATATATATATATATATATATATATATATACATATACATACACATATACATACACACAGAAGAGCATGGTGGGCCACAGTCCATGGGTTTGCAAAGAGTCAGACACAACTGGAGTGACTAAGCATGCACACACACATATATGAAAAAAGTGAAATTACTAGTCACTTAGTGGCCATATCACACAGCATGCAGGATTTTTTTTTTCCCAACCAGGGACTAAAACCAAACCTATGCCTCCTGCAGTAGAAGCATTGAGTCTTAACCATTGAACTGCCAGGGAATTTCCTTAATATACCTTTTACTAAAGGTATATTGAAAAATTACTATGATATTTGAATACATTTCATGAATAAAATATATTCAGCAATAAAAATTTTGGAACACGTTTCTCACAGTGTCACTTATGCTGGTGATTACTTCTCTGTGTAGAATGCCTTTTGCTCCATCCTCCCTTCAAGCTGGTGTTAAAATTTCTGCATTCTCTCTGGTCTATGTGTCATCTCCTTCAGGAATCTACCCTTGACCTGTTTGGACTGAACAAATCTGCCCTTTTCTGTGATTCTGTGATACTCTGTACAAATCTATCATATAATTAAATTATTTTTTCTGAGGCTGATTCTCTCATAGAACCTGGTTTTCTTGAGAGAAATTTATTCATTTTGTGTCTATGATGATTATACAACAATCTCCCAGTAAATGTGTGAAAAAGAAATGAGTAGTTACAAGCTCTTCCTATTTAAGAAATAAAATCTAGCAGAGGCAACCAGGTGCTTCTTATTTAAAATACATCATATTGAAAAGCTAACAAATACTCTCATATTTGCTATTATGACTGATTAAGTGTTCTCTGCAGTGTATAATGAAATGACTTTCTTTGTATTGAGAGAGATTCTATTACACCATTGAAAAAATATCAATTAGATACTAATTAGTCTTGCTTTCTGCTTGTGGAGGGCTTGAGGTGAGTGGGTGTGGAAGAAAATGGGAGCAATAATTAAGTAAACATTTAGGCAATTCAAACCTTGTGCTCCTTGAAGATAAAAATGCAAATCAGGTTTGCAATATAACCTCCACACAGACAACCAGGGCAGATGCTAATGAATCTAACATGTTTGTCATGAGTAGTTTAGCTTTAAAGTCATTGATTTCTTTACAAAGAGAAGCAGTGAAACATAAAGTTTTAATGCTGCATCAAACCTGAAAAATTAAAGGCTGCTAATGGTCTTTAGTAATACATTGTGAGGATGATGATTATGAAAAAGCTCAGCAGTTTTGATGAATCACTCTCATCTGGCAAGAGGTCTTGACTTATTTGACAGAAGGTGCCTTGCATAGATCAGCATAGAGAAGTGAGCGATAACAGCTATTGTGTTACATAATAGTGCAATAATACAACATTTATAGGGTTTTAAGTGCAAGTGAGAAACAATAAAAGTGAAGAATTTCACAGTTAAGGAGGAAACATACCAGTCTGCCCTTTAGCACAAAGTCACAACCCAGAATTAAGGGACTTGTGATTCAGGGTGAATGGTGTGGCTGCTTGCTTAAAGAAACAGTCTGCACCAATTATTCACATATTATATTATTTCATTTTTTAAATTTTATTTTACACCAAGTAATATACAAACTTTCCTTATAAGGCCAGCATAACCCTTCTTATGCCCTGATGCTGGGAAAGATTGAGGGCAGGAGGAGAAGGGGACGACAGAGGATGAGATGGTTGGATGGCATCATCAACTTGATGGACATGGGTTTGGGTGGACTCCGGGAGTTGGTGATGGACAGGGAGGCCTGGTGTGCTGGGGTTCATGGGGTTGCAAAGAATTGGACACAACTGAGCGACTGAACTGAAGTGAACTGAACTGAACCAACCCTTCTTAAACCTTATGGTCTTATTTCTCTAGTCAAAAAAAGTAGTTTGGCGATGAATTATCAATTTTTTGAAATTTAAATATTCTAGCAATGACTGTATACCTGAATCAGGAAAACTTCATTTCTCCAAGTTTATTTTCCTCTCCTCTCTAGTTATACATTCTACTGGAATTACTATCTCCTTGGTTTGCTATGTTCTTGAGTGCTTTTATCTGCATAAGCCAATTTCTTTTTGAAACCAAGCAGGGCTTTGTGAGGCTCCTGGATACAAGTCATTTCTGTGTCCCTAATTTCTTGATTATAGAAAATAGATTTCATTCAGCCTCCTTGACCTTTGCAGATTTGCAAAGTGCAGATTCAGATGGTTGTTAATCCGGAAAGGGAGGGGGCACAGAAACAAGGGAGAACAGTCAAGAAACAATAGTGCAGCCTTGGGGCAAGATCCTGGTTCCTCCTCAAGGAATATACACAACAATATCTTTGAGCCAAGATACTGAAGTACCAAGGCCCCTACCTAGGTGTCAGATGGCAACTTTAGGCTCAGCACAAGATTTCTGGAGCAATGCCCTGTTACCTCACCACATATTGAGGTAGAAACTGATAGGTAGTCAATGTAGGACTCTGAGACCTAGATCTTGCAATAAACCTCTCACTCCATAATCTAAAGCTATACCCTTTGTCCCAAATTTCTGGAATGTGTCCTTGGTCGAATAAATAATCAGCACTCGGATCCAGGGAAGGGCGGTAATTAAATACTGTTCCATGTGACTGAGGGAAAAAACTACTGGTGATTATTAATCTTTAGCCCATACATCTCAGAAGCCCATAGTTTTGGTCCACTGTAAAATGACCAGAGGGCAAGTAAAAGGGTGGAGACTTAATCCGAGGATCAAGAAATGCCAAAAAGATGTTATTTTAAACATTCTGACCTTTAAAGTGATTGGTTAGAAATTATGAATTTTAAGGATAATTTCAAGGACAGCAGTCAACCAAAAATGTACAGATTAATACTGCTTAGGATGAAAACTGCTGTAAGCCCCGTCTTTGGGGGATTCTTTACTCTCTCTCAGTGTCTGTGCTGGGAGCTTTGTACTTTCCTTTTCATTAATAAATCCTATTAACTTGCTACCGCTGGTGTTTGCCTGCTCCTGAAGTTCATTCTTCATGTTAGGTAGTTAGAATAGGAAAAAAAGGAGTCCAGAACGGCAGTGGCTAAAACATAAAGTTTGGAAAAGCCTGTGAAAATAGAACAAAAGAAGGTCCAAGGACTGGAGTGAGTGCTGCTGCTAAGTCGCTTCAGTCGTGTCTGACTCTGTGCAACCCCGTAGACGGCAGCCCACCAGGCTCCGCCATCCCTGGGGTTCTCCAGGCAAGAATACTGGAGTGGGTTGCCATTTCTTTCTGCAGTGCATGAATGGGAAAAGTGAAAGTGAAGTCGCTCAGTCGTGTCCGACTCTTAGCGACCCCATGGACTGTAGCCTACCAGGCTCCTCCATCCATGGGATTTTCCAGGCAAGAGTACTGGAGTGGGGTGCCATTGCCTTCTCCAAATAATATGATAATTGTTAGCAAATTTCTGAGTTAATGATAAGTACTTGAGGAACACAGAATAAAATCTTTGTGTAGTCAGTCCATCAGAGCCAAGTTCAAACCCTGTTATTTACTAGACATCAGACCTAGGAGACATTTGCTGCTGTTGTTCACTCACTAAGTCATACCTGATACTTTAGGAGACATTACATGAACTCTTTTAATCTGTTTCCTCATCTGTAATTAAGTATAATTATTATGACCACCTCAAGGATTTGATGAAGACTAAATAAGATACATTGTACAGGACGCAGTGATCAAAACCATCCCCAAGAAAAAGAAATGCAAAGAGGCAAAATGATTGTCTGAGTAGGTCTTACAAATAGCTGAAAGCAGAAAAGAAGTGAAAGGTACAGGAGAAAAGGAAAAATACTGATCAGAATGCAGAGTTCCAAAGAATAACAAGCAGAGATAAGAAAGCCTTCCTCAGTGATCAGTGAAAGGAAATAGAGGAAAACAATAGAATGGGAAAGACTAGAGATCTCTTCAAGAAAATTAGAGATAACAAGGCAACATTTCATGCAAAGATGGGCACGATAAAGAACAGAAACCATATGGACCTAACAGAAGCAAAAGATATTAAGAAGAGGTAGTAAGAATAAACAGAAGAGCTACCAAAAAAAAAAAAAGGTCTTAATGACCCAAATAACCACAGTGATGTGATCACTCACCTACTGCCAGGCATCCTGGAGTGTCAAGTCAAGTGGGCCTTAGGAGGCATTACTATGAACAAAGCCAGTGGAGGTGATAGAATTCCAGCTGACCTATTTCAAATCCTAAAAGTTGATGCTGTGAAAGTTCTGCACTCAATATTTGGTAAACTCAGCAAATTTGGTAAACTCAGCAGTGGCCACAGGACTGGAAAAGGTCAGTTTTCATTCCAATCCCAAAAAGGGCAATTCCAAAGAATGCTCAAAATACCACACAATTGCACTCATTTCACAAGGTAATGCTCAAAATTCTTCAAGCGAGGCTTCAACAATATGTGAAATGAGAACTACCAGATTTTCAAGCTGGATTTAGGAAAGGCAGAGAGAAATCAGAGATTAAATTGCCAACATCTGTTATATCATAGAAAAAGGAAGAGAATTCCAGAAAAACATCTACTTCTGCTTCATTGACTACGCCAAAGACTCTGACTGTGTAGATCACAACAAACTGTGGAAAATTCTTCAAGAGATGGAAATACCAGACTACCTTATCTGCCTCCTGAGATACCTGTATGCAAGTCAAGAAGCAACAGTTAGAACTGGACATGGAACAATGGACTGGTTCCAAATTGGGAAAGGAATACTTCAAGGCTCTATATTGTCACCCTGTTTATTTAACTTATATAGAGTACATCATGCAAAATGCTAGGCTGAATGGATCTCAAGATGGAATCAAGATTGCAGGGAAAAATATCAATAATCTCAGATACACTGATGATTCCACCCTAATGGCAGAAGGAAAAGAGGAACAAAAGAGCATCTTGATGAAGATGAAAGAAAGGAGTGAAAAAGCTGGCTTAACAATCAAAAAACAAAGATCATGGCATCCGGTCTTATCACTTCATGGCAAATTGGTGGGGAAAAAAATGCAAGCTGTGACAGACTTTATTTTTCTGGGCTCCAAAATCACTGCATATGCTGACTGCAACCATGAAATTAAAATATGCTTGTTCCTTGGAAGAAAAACTATGACAAACCTAGATAGTATATTAAAAAGCAGAGATATCACTTTGCCAACAAAGTCTGGATAGTTAAAGCTAAGCTATGGTAGTAGCTTTTTCCAGTAGTCATGTATGGATGTGAGAATTGGACCATAAAGAAGGCTGAGCATCTAAGAATTGATGCTTTCACACTGTGATGCTAGAGATAACTTTTGATAGTCCCTTGGAGAGCAAGGAGATCAAATCAGTCATTCCTAAAGGAAATCCGTCTTGAATATTCATTGGAAGGACTGATGCTGAAGCTGAAGCTCCAGTACTTTGGCTATCTGATGTGAAGAGCCGACATGTTGGAAAAGACTGTGATCTTGGGGAAGACTGAGGGCAGGAGGATAAGGGGGTGGCAGGAGATGAGTTGGTTGGATGGCATCATCAACTCATGGACATGAGTTTGAGCCAACTCTGGGAGATAGTGAAGGATAGGGAAGCTGGTGTGTTTAAGTCCATGTGAAACCAAAATCCAAGTTCTTATTCATGGAACTGAATGTCGGGGCAATTTGTAATTTCCTTGGTTTTGTCTCACCACAGCAAAAATTTGAAGTGACGGACAAATCGGTGTTCCAGTTCAGTTTTATTAGGGAAAACAAAGAATAGTGTACCCTGGAGGAGTGAACACTGGCTGACCCAAAAGACGAAGAGAAGAGAGGCCCCGGCTCATTTTTGGCCCCTCTTTTTATATGTTTTTTTGTCCTCCCTCTGAGCCTGCCCTGTGTAAATTGGGCTAGCCAGGAGGGCTGTTTGTTTTACCTGAGGTACTCACTCCAGTCCTATTATTTTCACATGAATTAAAAATGTACCTAAGTTCAGGCAATAAGTCACAACAATCATAAGTTTTTTGTTTTTTCTTTCTGAACTCCTAGAATAAAATGTTACAAATATTTTCCCAGAAAATATTTTCAGAATAAATGTTAAAATGTTTACTAAGAAAGATAGTATTCAGTACACTGTGACAGTTTGACACACACAAAAATACTTACTTATCAATCCTGATTTTAAAGGACATATATCACTCTGAAACATATTTATTAAAAGGAAAACCAATAGTCAAGATAAAATAACAATAATTTAAAAGGTAAGATGTAGCTACTTGATGCAAGTAGAAAAAATAACACTAGTAAAGAAAGTTTTATTGAATGTGTATGAAATTCCATATTGAGCTGGGAACTGTGCAATCCCCCATGAACTTACACTTTATAATGATAGATCAGTAAGCCAGTGAGTAACATTTAGAAAAAACTAGGACTGTGAGATATATGCATCAGGAGTTATTGTACTTACAGAAACAATGTATAGTTCTCATAGGAATGTCTTCCTACACACTTGGATGCCTGAGATGATCCTGCAATGACTGAGAGTTACCCAAAGAAATGAAGTGGAGAAAGACATTCCAGATATAAGATAGAAAGAAATAAATGAACATGGAGGAAGAGAGAGTTCATAGCACAATAACAGAAATGCAAATGATTCAATGAGACTGGGCCCAAAAGTGCAAAGAAAACAGTGGCTAGTGATGAAGACAAACAAGGTAAACACATGCTGTGTCCTTGATTGTCTTTCCTGTCTCACTAAAAAGCTTTGAGCTTTTCCTGAGGACTTTGCTAACTCAATAGAACTTTTAACAAAGAGAGGTATGCAATTAGATTTCTCATTTGTAAAGCCACTATGGAAGAAATGCTGAAGGTGATTAGAGGAGTTAAACACTGAATTCCAAGATATGTTGTTACAAATCAAGAATGAAATAACAAAGCAGCAGGGAAGGATTTCAAAAGATACTCAGAAACCAGAAGCTATGGAATTAGGTGAAAAATTGGTCTGAAAGAATAAGAAAGAAGGAATTACAAAGAAAGAAATCCAGTATATAACTTAAAAACTGGATAATTATGAAACAGACTGAAATAGCAGAATAAACATACTGATAGAACACTGTGAGCATGATAATATCAATTTGAATGTTTATATCTGCAATGCCAAGAGGAGATTTTCAACTGATACTCTTGATCTCATAGTGAGATTTCACATGAGGTAAGGATAGGATATGAGGGAATATTCAGTATTTAGTACACTCGGAGAAGGCAATGGCACCCCACTCCAGTACTCTTGCCTGGAAAATTCCATGGACGGAGGAGCCTGGTAGGCTGCAGTCCATGGGGTCGCTAAGAGTCGGACATGACTGAGTGACTTCACTTTCACTTTTCACTTTCACGCATTGGAGAAGGAAATGGCAACCCACTCCAGTGTTCTTGTCTGGAGAATCCCAGGGGCGGGGAGCCTGGTGGGCTGCTGTCTATGGGGTTGCACAGAGTCGGACACGACTGAAGGGACTTAGCAGCAGCAGTACACTCAGGGCGTACATATATAGCACTGAAAAGGAAGCCATTAATTGATCCTCAAGGAAAACAAACATTTAGATAATAAGAAATAGAAGAGAAAGCAGAATAGAAAGTGGGCCAAGTTATGAAAGAAGGATGATGTAGAAACAGGGATAAGAAGTCTAGCAATTAAAGTTTGTTCTAGAAAACAAACCACTCTATCTTCTCACTTTCAAATGGGAAGATTTGAAACAGAATTAGTTACAAAAGTATCAAAAGAACTATGAGAACAATATTCAAAAACTGAGATTATTTTGAGATTAATAATTTCAGTAACACCTACCATTCCTAGGCTGAAATAGCAAAACTGTGTTGCCCATATCACATAATTCCTCTGTGCTTGAAATTTCAAGAGATTATGCTGCTGTCTTGGTTGCCTAAGAACATACCTACCACACCCTCACAGCCTTCCAAAAACCCAAGTGCCCACATTATATATTATGCTATCCTAGTACAGAAACTTAAAAACACTCACTGATGTTGCTTCCACCAAAACAAAAGCCTTTGATAAAGTCTTACTACCAAGGCTGCTGCAGGACCCAAACACTCGGTGCATCAGGGGTAACAGCCACCCTTTGCCATTCTCAGTGCTGGAACCACATAGCCTGAGCAGGAGTTGCACTTGGCCTCAATATTGTTGGAGTCACATCCAGCAGCCAAAGGACAGGGGTGCATGAGTTCTTTTTTTTCTCCCATTTCCCAAAGCCAATGCCTTCCATTGGAAAAATCATTTTCAGGCTTCCAAAAGAACAAAGAAGGATGGAAGTAGAGTTGCAAAAACAACAACAAAATGACAGATGGGCAAAGTGTCCAGAGAGATGGATGGCCAATATAAGAGTTACAGACTGAGGGATTTGAGGTGAGTTCCCAACCACCCACCAAAACATTTTGCTAAGGTGATGCATCAACTTATTTTCTTTCTAGAAGTTAATGAGGATGTCTTACTCATTTTCCAATACTAGATATTATCAAATAGATATTTTTCATTTTTGTAAATTTGTTGATGAAAACAGATATCAAAGCACTGCTTTCTACTTGTGTCCCAGTAGTGAGGAGGACTGTCCACCAGTTCTAGTTGTTTCTCCAAAAAACAGCTGAGCACATTTTAGTGCTAATTCAGCTATATGCTGCAGCTGTCCAGAAAGATACTTCTAGAAAAAATCATGACTTTACATTTTTGCTGACCTAACCAAAAAAAAAAAAAAAAGTAATGTGGTCATGATCACAATTCCATTTTCCAGGTAAGCTTCCTGGCATCTTATGTTTACTTTAAGTTCCTCAAAGCAGATCCTGATATAAGAATTTGATTACAAGTATTTTATTTAGTGAAGGAACACAGGAAATATCAAAGAGGGAAAGGAATATATCTTAAGCTGAGAAAGTTTGCTAGAGTGCTCTGTGGTGATTTCTTGCCCAAATGTAACATGTTGACAGTGTAAGAAAGTATGAAAAGGAAGGTAAAGAAGTCAATAAAGACTGTGTTAATAAATTGGTTATAGTTATAAGAAACTAACACTAAATATTACAGAAGTTTCTATCAGAGATTATGGAAAACACTCCCATGAAATCTATCCCCTGAAAGAGAAGGAAGCTCAGATATTTTTTAACTCCTAGTTCTCATGACATTTTGCTTATGTGCATCTCTCTGTCCATGTTCCCCCCTTTTATAAGGAAAACAGTCCTGTTGGATTATGGGCCCATCCCACTCCAGTATGGTTTCATCTTAACTAATAACATACACAACAAATTTATTTTCAAAAGGGACACATTCTTGCTGCAGGGAAAAGCCAATTCTAAATCTATGTTGGATTGGAAATGTTTCTTTGACTTTAAATTCTGCTTGGCATTATTTTTGTTATTAAAATCATATATAATGTCATGCCCCAGGGTACTCTCCTCCTGTGCCTGACTGTTAAACTAAAGCGTCTTTGTTCAGCTCAGTTAGTTCGGTTCAGTCGCTCAGTCGTGTCTGACTCTTTGCAATCCCATTGACTGCAGCACGCCAGGTTTTCCTGTTCATCAGCAACTCCCGGAGCTTGCTCAAACTCACATCCATCAAGTCGAAGATGCCATCCAACCATCAAACCTCTGTTGTCCCCTTCTTCTAATGCATTCAGTCTTTCCCAGCATCAGGGTCTCTTCCAATGAGTTCTTTGCATCAGGCAGCCAAAGTATTGGAGCTTTAGCTTCAGCATCAGTCCTTCCAATGAATATTCAGGACTGATTTCCTTTAGGATTGACTGTTTTGACCTCCTTGCAGTCCAACAGACTCTCAAGAGTCTTCTTCAAAACCACAGTTCAAACCATCAACTCAGCCCTCTTTATAGTCCAACTCTCACATTCATACATGAGTACTGAAAAAAACATAGCTTTGACTAGATGGGCCTTTGTCAGCAAAATAGTGTGTCTGCTTTTTAATATGCTGTCTCTGTTGGTCATGGCTTTTCTTCCAAGGAGCAAGTGCCTTTTAATTTCATGGTAGCAGTCATCATCTACAGTGATTTTGGGGCCCAAGAAAATAAAGTCTGTCACTGTTTCCATTGTTTCCCTATTAATTTGCCATGAAGTGATGGGACCAGATGCCATGATCTTAGTTTTTGAATGTTGAAAGTGAAAGTAAGGGTCACTCAGTTGTGTCTGACCCTTTGCAGCCCCTCTTGGAATTCTCCAGGCCAGAACACTGCTGTGGGTATCCTTTCCTTTCTTCAGGGGATCTTCTCAACCCAAGGGATCAAACCCAGGTGTTCTGCATTGCAGGCAGATTCTTTACCAGCTGTGTCACAAGCCAACTTTTTCACTTTCCTCTTTCACTTTCATCAAGAGGTCCTTTAGTTCTTCTTCACTTTCTGCCACAAGGTTGGTGTCATCTGTGTATATGATGTTATTGATATTTCTCCCTGCAATCTTGATTCCAGCTTGCTTCATCCAGGCCAGCATTTCACATGATGTACTCTGCATAGAAATTAAATAAACAGGGTGATAATTTATAGCCTTGACATACTCCTTTCCCATTTTGGAACCAGTCTGTTGCTCCATGTCTGGTTCTAACTGTTGCTTCTTGACCTGCATACAGATTTCTCAAGAGGCAGAAAAGGTGGCATGGTATTCCCATCTCTTGAAGAATTTTCCAGTTGGTTGTGATCCACACAGTCAAAGGCTTTGGTGTAGTCAATAAAGCAGAAGTAGATGTCTTTCTGGAACTCTCTTGCTTTTACAATGATCCAATGGATGTTGGTAATTTGCTCTCTGGTTCCTCTTGCCTTTTCTAAATCTAGGTTGAACATCTGGAAGTGCATGGTTCCTGTACTGTTGAAGCCTGGTTTGGAGAATTTCCAGCATTACTTTACTAGCATGTGAGATAAGTGCAATTGTGTGGTAGTTTGAACATTCTTTAGCATTGCCTTTCTTTGGTATTGGAGTGAAAACTGACTTTTCCAGTCCTTTGGCCACTGCTGAGTTTTCCAAATTTGCTGTCATACTGAATGTAGCACTTTAACAGCATCTTTTTTTAGGATTTGAAATAGCTCAACTGAATTCCATCACCTCCACTAGCTTTGTTGGTAGTAATGCCCACTTGACTTCACATCAGGATATCTGGCTCTAGGTGAGTGATCACACTATCGTGGTTATCTGGGTCATGCAGATCTTTTGTGTGTAGTTCTTCTGTGTATTCTTGCCACCTGTTTTTAATATCTTTTTTGTCTGTTAGGTCCATACCATTTCTGTCCTTTATTGTGCCCATCTTTGCATGAAATGTTCCCTTGGTATCTCTAATTTTCTTGAAGAGATCTCTAGTCTTTCCCATTCTATTGTTTTCCTCTATTTCCTTTCACTGATCACTGAGGAAGGCTTTCTTATCTCTCCTTGCTATTCTTTAGAACTCTGCATTCAAATGGGTGTATCTTTCCTTTTCTCCTTTGCCTTTTGCTTCTCTTCTTTTCACAGCTATTTGTAAGGCCTCCTCAGACAACGTTTTTGCTTTTTTGCATCTCTTTTTCTTGGGGCTGTTCTTGATCACTGCCTTCTGTACAATCATGAACCTCTGTCCATAGTTCTTCAGGCACTCTATCAGATCTAATCCTTTGAATCTATTTGTCACTTCCACTATATAATAGTAAGGGATTTGATTTAGGTCATACCTGAATGGTCTTTTCCAGTAGTCATATTATGGATGTGAGAGTTGGACTATAAAGAAAGCTGAGTGTCAAAGAATTGATGATTTTGAACTGTGGTGTTGGAGAAGTCTCTTGAGAGTCCCTTGGACTGCAAGGAGATCCAACCAATCCATCCTAAAGGAAAGCAGTTCTAAATATTCATTGGAAGGACTGATGCTAAAGCTGAAACTCTAATACTTTGCCCACCTGATGTGAAGAACTGACTCATTTGAAAAGACCCTGATGCTGGTAAAGATTGAAGGCAGGACAAGAAGGGGATGACAGAGGATGAAATGGTTGGATGGCATCACCAACTCGATGGACATGAGCTTGAGCATGCTTCAGGAGTTGGTGATAGATAGGGAAGCCTGGCATGCTACAGTCCATGGGGTTGCAAAGAGTAAGACACGACTGAGCGACTGAACTGAACTGAACTGAACGGTCAAGGGGTCTTCCCTACTTTCTTCAGTTTAAATCTGAGCTTTACAATAAGCTAAATTTTGTTCAGCTCACAGAGAGATAATCTGACCCTGCCCACTGGTGAATGGCTATAAGAAGATTTGTTAGTCCCCTCCCCAGTGTTGGCCTTTCCAGGAGAGATTTGCAAGATAATGGCCTTTCCACTTTACTTCAACTCCTCCCTTCTCTGTTCTATAAAAGAACCTGGCATTCAGATTGAAAGAAGATGGTTACTTAGATACATTAGTCTGCCATCTTCTCCACCAGCTGGCTTTTTAAATAAAGTCATATTCCTTGCCTTAACACCTCATCTCCAACCTATTGGTCTGTTGTGTGGCGAGCATAGAAAGCTTTGACTAGGTAACAGTCTGAAGTACTAGGAAGAAATAAACATATGAATATTTATATATGGATATTCAACCCATAACACCATCCATAGTTACATGGATTTCATCCTCTCTCGTTGTAAATTGTGGATTTTGTGTGTGGTTGCATGCTTTCTATACTTGACTAAGCTATTTCTAAAATTACACATGGTTATGACTGTGTTCACCCAAATAGATGCCCTGTCAGCCTATCCAGATTACACAGATGACCTCTGGTTACAAAATTTTTTGATACAAACGAGGTTAGTATCAATAGCCTCTCAGACATTCCTTTTTGGTGTTTTGTTTATTTGTTTGCTTTTGGCCATGCTTTGTGCTCAGCTTGTAGGATTTTAGTTCCACATGCAGGGATTGAAACTGGGCACTTGGCAGTGAAAGCTAGACCATCGGGGAATTCCCTCACACATTCTTTTCGTAATGGACAAATGTTATATGCTGCAGGTGATCTTGTTTCAGAACCCTAGGAATTTGCATAATGTCTCTCAGATCAGAGCTTGCCATATGCCATTCCTATGTACCACAGATAACACAAGCATTATAAAGCCTGCTGGGTCAGACTGCTGAGCACACTGACCAATGCACAGTGCACTGACTGTGACACTGCTGGGGAGTGCAGAGCGGCTTGTACCAAAGCCTGAACTCATTGAAGAGTTCTCCCCTCCTTTGGACCCCACTCAAATACAGCAGTCTCCTGAGTCACTCAATTGAAGCAATATGTCCTACTGTAATACATGCTGTCTGCAAACGATTGTCATCATATGCTGTGCCTCGCTCCTCATGATAATAATTGAAACATGCAATAACTTATCCTATTCTTGGAGATGATGTATCTAAACCATTGGATATTAAAAATGTCTCTCTAGGTCAAGTCCCTGAAACTTGGTAGGGTTTATTTCTTACCATTTTCCAGGGCTTGCAGAATATTTTCCACTTTCAACTTTAAGAGTAACACTAATCTTTGCTGTATAATACAATGCGGTTTTAATTTTTCTCATTGACTTTCTTGACTAAAGGGAAAGCAGTTTCTAGATCTTCAACTTGGCTTCTATTATTATAATCCCAATACTAACTCCTAGAACTATTGTGATTGTTCTGCCCAGTACATTTCCATATTATGCAGTGAAAGACAGGGGAAAGAGAACAGGATGGGTCCATGGAAGCTCTGGACCTATTGCGAAATGAGTTGGGTCCATATCACAGTGGACATTAGAGAATACACCTTCCTTAGTAGCTGAAAAATTCTGTGAGTGTATTTTCTATAGACAGAAATTCAGGACCTTAAGGTATTTTTATTTTCAAACAGCCACTAGTCTCCTTTAATTCAAGCTGGTGGCACTTTTTCCTGTATAGTTTTTGGTTGCCACCAATGAGATGCTGAGTAATAGTGATGATTCCTTTGTATTTTTTGATCACCTTAATGAAGGCAGTGTCCTCTGGCCCCTTCTGGGGAATGCATACATCTGATACTTCTCTGTTTTTTAATAAATGTATCCTGCAATATATGCCTTTCTAAGTCTTTTCAATCCTGCTTCAAAACTCTGACTGGTAGTTTCACATCTTTATCTCTTTTGGCAGCGGTCATTCTAGAAATAGGTCAGGTTTCTGAGTTATAGGACGATGATCTCACATCAGTATATCTCCACTATCCAGCCGCCCAGGCCACCTAGTTCACTCTTCAAACTGACATCAGCTTATATTCTTCTGGTTCCTGTTGGTAACTGGTAGCCTGATTCGGCTGTTTTTCCTTTTACTTTCATTTATGTTTTATTCCTTCTTTTTTCTTTCTTCCTTCTTCCTTTCCTCCATGCTTTCTTCTTTCCGTCTCCCCATCCACCCTTTCTTATTTATTTTGATAGAAAGCCATTTCCTCATACTGTAGAGAATGTTTTTTAATTGCTTAGGCTATTCCTTCCCCCACTTAATATTTGATCTGGAGGCAATATGGAGGCAAAGCTTTGTTTTGAGGAGGATAAAATAATCTTTTGAGACCTTTTCATAGTTTACAGGAAGTGGGAGACTGATTTGCTATAGCAAGATGAAAAAGACCCTTTCTATAATCAATAGCCTAGGCTCTAACCTAAGGGAAACTAGAAGTTCAGATGTTCTCATCTCAATTCTCATGGTCCCATTCTTTCTTTGTCAGAGCTTTAACTCCACCGGAGTGTGTTTTAGTCAACTTTTAAAATGAATCAATTCCTTCAAACCTTATTTTACCCGTCATCCTTAAAATATAGCCTCGTTTATCAGCACTGACTCTCTTAGCTTGAGATTCTCCCAAAGAAGACCCTGAGATAATTGTGCACATAGTTCCTTTAGGAGGTAATCTCAGGAAGAATAATTGGTGAGATGAGAGTTGAGAAAGTTAAGAACATTATGAAAAAAAAGGCTTATGCTATGGGAAAGTGGGATTCAACTTTACTTTAAAATCTCTGAGGGAAATTAAAAAAAAAATACTCTGAGGGAATATATAAAATCTCAACTTAGAATGGTTCTGTAAAGCAACAAAGTTGTGTCCACAGGCATGTGTCCCTCATCAGTTGACACACCAATACTTCTCATCTATCTTTTATGTGGACTGATGGTGCTCTTATAGAGATATCTTCCACCAGAGGGATTGAGAAGGCCATTGCTAGGTAAGGAAACTGTTTGAAAATGGCTTTCTAGGTAGATGGAGAGCTTTGGGCTTGTTTATTCAACAGAGGCAAAGTTGGCTTATATCAAGCCTGGATAGTAGAAATATAAATACAAACTGAAATATATTTGTTTCCTTTACACTGTTGAGTTCCTTATGGAAAATGGATCCAATAGAGTATTGGTGTAAGAACAGATCATAATGCTTTGAAGAATGGATTTAAGCTTTAGAAAGACAGCTTGAATTAGTTAGCTAATTCTGTAATAATAGTGCATAAAATCTACCTGAAAGTCAGTGTCTTGGAAAACAAATTATGCATTTTTATGTAGTTTCAGGTTGGCAGAGGGTTGGTATATTTTTCAGGCTGGGATTTCTAGGAAGCTCTGCTTCATGCTATAGGTCTTCAGGGTTAGCCCTGCCTCACATGTCTCTCATCTCCTGGGAGCTATAGACTGTCTAGGATATTCTCTTCTTGTACCTGAGCTGTCACCATGAGAATAGCATGTATATAGATTATGAGATTCTAAAATTTCCAATAGCATAATATTCTGTACTTTCTAAACTAAAAACAATTTAAAAATGCATACCTTATTGGTTTTGCTTACAGCCATGTTCTATCTTACAGTCTTTTTTCTGAACAGTCTTAATAAACACATTGCAAAATATTTACCTATAAAGTCTTCATCTATCTTAATGTATAAAAGGGACACTTACAATTAATATTCAGCAGAAGCTTTAGCTAGTTTTCATGAACGTAATTTGACTGTATTTGTCAGAGTTGTCATTTATATGTAATTGTGTTACATAAAATGACAACATTTATTATGTTGAAGAATAACTTTTAAATAACTGACCCAATTCCTTAGCAATAAATTACCAATAGAAAAATAGGTCTTCCATTTATAAACTAGAAAAGACATTCACAAAGCCCTAAAACTATTTTCAGGGCCTCCCTGATGGCTCAGACAGTAAAGACTGCCCACAATTCAGGAGACTTGGGTTCAATCTCCCAGTCAGGAAGATCCACTGGCAAAGAAAATGTCAGCCCACTCCAGTACTCTTGCCTGGAGAATCCCACGGACAGAAGAGCCTCGCGGGCTACAGTCCACAGGCTTGCAAAGAGTCAGACACAACTGAGTGACTAACACTTTCACTTTCACTTTTAAAACTATTTTCACCCCACATATGTGCTACATTTGACACTAAAAAATATGTGCTACTTAGATGGATATGATATAAAGTATTATTGAAATTTCAAATTTAAAATTATACAGTACAATGCTGATGATATATTTTTCAAACTCAAATGCTTCATCTTTAATATTTAGCATTATTGTTTTATAAACCAGCAACCATTATGTAACATAGTACGCTGGAATTTATTTATATGATAAAAATATAGATACCCTTATTTCTATTAGATGACCACATTATTTACTATATTAAAAAAGTCCATAGTGCTGATGGCAAGTATCTGATAAGGTAGACTGATATAAAAGTGGAAACTTTAAAGAGTTGAAGTCTAATTGACAGAAGCAAATAACTCTAAAAACAATTCATTAAAATGAAACATGGATTGCTAGATTGTAAACAAAGAGCAATACTGATATTTGCATTATTATATTATGTATTTACATTTGCTATATATTTGTTATCACATAATACTAACTAATAAAAGTATCTATTTAGAGTTGTTGTTTAGTCATTAAATCATATCTGACTCTTTTGCAGCTGTAGCCTGCCAAGCTCTTCTGTCCGTGGGATTTCGCAGGCAAGAATTCTGGAGTGGGTTGCCATTTGCTTCTTCAGGGGATCTTCCTGACCCAGGGATCGAACCTGCATCTTCTGCATTGGCAGATGGACTCTTCACCACTGAGCCACATGGGAAACCAGTCTATTTACAGTAGTTATACCAATTAGGTATGACTTAAATTTTCAGATTTCGGAAATATTCAAGGGGAAAATTATCCCAGTTTACTTACCTTTTCATATTCCCTTTGTTTCTTTTTCTTTTAATACATAATCATCTCATTTTTTCATTTACTTTTTCCTTTTCTTTTTCTAAAAAGAAGAAAAATAATCAGGTGTTAGGAAACAGTCAAATTTACATTGAATCATAAAACCACAATTTTATAATTTTAAAAATTGTGACTTTATTATTTTTAAAATTGCATACTCTGAATGTTATTACAGAAGAAGTAGGTTACATTTATCATAATAGTGAGCATATCCTTGATATATCTCTTGAGAAAAAAGCTTTGAATTATTAACATGATATTAATAATAATAATTTAATGAAGCAATATTACATTTCATATGCTTGTGGTGAAACGAATTCTGGGATGGTATCCTAAGGACATACAGATATAATGTAGAAATAGTTTTTCCTGAAATATTAAATCTCAGTAAAAACAGTAAGAGTCTGTGACATGTGAGCCACGACCCACTCCTTTCCCACCCTGTTCCAGTTCAATCTGATTGAAGTTATACCCCTGATAGGTTCCTATGAGAATACAGGTCTTCCTCTATCTTCAGCCCCTTGTTTAAGGCCATTTTCTCCTCAGAAGGGATAAACTGCCAGTAATTCTCATCTCCGTAGCTCTGTGCTGCAGAAGTACTATTTCAGGAAACAGCAACTGAGAGGTCCAGATTTTCTACCTCTATGAAGGGCAAAGACCCTACCCTAGAGAGGGCATGGTGAGAATAATCAGACTCCTATCACTATTGCCCTGACCCTGTAGGAGTGCAAAATTTCTGTTTTGAAAGAGGCAAGCTGAAGAGCTAAAGCTCCTACCAATCACCTTGCTTATAAAGCCCGAGTGATTCATGGGAAGGTAGAAACTGCCTCTTAAGGGGCATGAATGGTGGAATTAGGAGACAAAACTTAAAAGCATTATTATAAATATGCTCAAAAGAGCAAGAGAAAGCAATGTTTAAAGACATAATGGAAAGTATGAAGATAATGTCTCCTTAAATATAAAATATCAATGAAGAAATGAAATAAATTGTAATTTTGTAGTTGCAGAGTACAATAACTTAAATACAATAATTTAAATTCACTAGAGGAACTCAACTGTAGATTTGAACTGGCAAAAGAATCAGCAAACTTGTCTGATTATGCAATCTGAATCATAGGAGAAAAAAGTGAATTCAGGAATACTTTTCAGTGTACCAATATATGCACTCTAGCAATGTCAGAAGAGAAGGGATTAGAAAAAGGGGTAGAAACAATATTCAAAGGTAATGGTAAAAAATCTCGTGATCTATTTCTCATCATTTAAAAATCCCATAATCTATTTCAATTGTCTTTTTTTTTTAATTGGTTATAGGTCACATTTATCTTTTCCTTCACAGGTTACAAAGTTTGATTATATACAAAAAAAAATATTGATATGTTATAGATATTCTGGATTCTTTTAATTCCCCCAGAACAGGGTACATATTTTTTCTATCTGATATTTGACTTCCCTGGTTGATTTCTCTTGCAGTGGGCAGCGGTTGAAGTATTTACTCCATTCTTTTTGCCTTCCACCTATTATCTTCCATTATTATTGTTATGAGATGAATGTGTCCTCCCTCAAATTCATGTTGAAATCTTAACTTCCAATATGATGGTATTAGTAGGTGGGGACTTTGGGAGATAATTAGGTCATGAGCATGAAGTCCTCATGAATGAGATTAACACTTTCATAAAGGAGACCACAGATATCTCTCACCCTTTCTGCCATGTGAGGATGGCTATCTGCAAAACAGGAACTGGGACTTCACCAAAAACCCAACCATGCTGGCACTATGATCGTTTACTTACAGCCTCTAGAACTCTGAGAAATAAAATTCTGTTGTTTTTAAGCCACCCAATCTATGGTACTCTGTTATAGCAGCCCAAATTGAGACAATTATTCTTGATATTCACCACATCCTTGGGAATTTGGGGGATGAGTCAGCATTTCAAACAGAGTTTATATCAAGATTCCACTTTCCAGAAATTTCTCCCTTTGTAGTCTTTAAGTCTCTTTTTTGACCTTTTAAAATAGCATCACTATGTCTTTTAATTGAGTTCCAGTCATCCTATATCATAAGGATTGAAAATGCCCTGGGGTGATAAATTACAGCCTGCTGCTGCTGCTGCTGCTGCTAAGTTGCTTCAGTCGTGTCCGACTCTGTGCGACCCCATAGACAGCAGCCCACCAGGCTCCCCCGTCCCTGGGATTCTCCAGGCAAGAATACTGGAGTGGGTTGCCATTTCCTTTACCAATGCACAAAAGTGAAAAGTGAAAGTGAAGTCGCTCAATCGTGTCCAACTCTTAGCGACCCCATGGACTGAAGCCTACCAGGCTCCTCCATCCATGGGATTTTCCAGGCAAAAGAGTACTGGAGTGGGGTGCCATTGCCTTTTCCAATTACAGCCTGACATAATCACAATGGCAGTTTTGTTCTTTTTCAAATGTTCTACCTCATTCATTTTCTAGCTTTCTCCTGAATTATGTCACTTTCAAGGGCTTTCACATATTTTTAAACTACACTTCAGTGTGTTTTCAGTGTGTCTGTGTGTGTGTGTGGGGGACATCACTAAAAATGTGCTTGATCAAGCTACTCCACCATTATCAGAAGCAGAATGTGAACGCTCAACTGAGATTTCAGTAAAAAGTACTCATTTTTCCTCCAGTGTTTTCTTTTCAAACATTACCATATGTCAGTGCTGTCTTAATACCGATTCACACACTGAAAATCAGTTGCAACTATCTGTAAATTGAAACAATGGTCACTATGCACATATAAAATAATTTGCCTTCATTAACATTACATGGTGTCTAACACTGTCATTTGTAAAGCTAAATATTGTCAAAAACTAGTTATGACCTCTTCTCCCTCCTTCCCTCTTTGAATGCATTTGTTATTACCTTGACAACTGATTGTATAGTCTTGTGACATAAAAAAACAAAAAAACTGCAGGTTTGAAAGATACATTTAACTTTTAACTCTTAACTCTTATTAAAAAGAAAGTTTGTTTCTGATGGGAAAAAAAATTATATATCAAAACATAAAGTCATTGTACTTTAATTGATGGATTCCTGATGATCTTGTTGATTTTTAACAACAGTTTCCAAAATATAGTCATGATGACTGGAATCAATATATCAGAGGAAAAATAAATTGCAATTTTGAGGTGCTAATTTTTTACTTTTAAAACTTCAAAGTTATAGTTTATTTATTTTTTGGTTAATTTATTTTAATTGGAGGCTAATTACTTTAGAATATTGTGGTGGTTTTTGCCATACATCAACATGTGTCAATCATGGGTACATATATGTCCCCATCCTGAACACCCCCATCCACTTCCCTCCCCACCTCATCCCTCTGCATTGTCCCAGAGCATCGGCTGTGGGTACTCTGATTCATGCACTGAACTTACACTGGTCATCCATTTTATATAAGGTAATATACATGTTTCAATGCCATTCTCTCAAATCATCCCACCCTTGCCTTATTCCACATAGGCCAAAAGTCTGTTCTTTACATGTGTGTCTCTTTTACTGTTTTACATATAGGGTCATCATTACCATCTTTCTAAATTCCATATATATGCGTTAATATACTGTATTGGGTGTTTCTCTTTCTGACTTATTTCACTGAGCAAAATAGGCTCCAGTTTCGTCCAACTCATCAGAACTGACTAAAATGTATTATTTTTAATAGCTGAGTAATATTCCATTGTGTATATATATCACAACATCCTTATCTCTTTGTCTGCTGATGGACATCTAGGTTGCTTCCATGTCCTAGTTATTGTAAACAGTGCTGCAGTGAACACTGAGGTACATCTATCTCTTTCAATTCTGATTTCCTCAGTGTGTATGCCTAGCAGTGGGATTGCTGGGTCATATGGCAGTTCTATTTTCAGTGTTTTGAGGAATCTCCACACTGCTCCCCATAGTGGTTGTGAAAGTGAAAGTCATTCAGTCGTGTACGACTCTTTGGGACCCCATGGACTATACGGTCCATGGAATTCTCTAGGCCAGAATACTGGAGTGGGTAGCTTTTCCCTTCTCCAAGGGATCTTCCCAACGGGGGATTGAACCTAGGTCTCCTACATTGTAGGTGGATTCTTTACCATCTGAGTTACAAGGGAAGCCCAAGAACAATGGAGTGGGTAGCCTGTCCCTTCTCCAGTGGATCTTTCAGACCCAGGAATCGAACTGGGAACTTCTGCATTGCAGGCGAATTCTTTACCAACTGAGCTATGAGTGGTTGTACTAGTTTGCATTCCTACCAACAGTGTAAGAGGGTTCCATTTTCTCCACACAGTCTCCATCGTTTATAGTTTGTAGACTTTTTGATGATGGCCATTCTCTCCGGCGTGAGATAGTATCTCATTGTGGTTTTGGTTTGCATTTCTCTGATAATGACTGATGTAGAGCATATTTTCTTATGTTTATTAGCCATCTGCATGTCTTCTTTGGAGAAATGTCTGTTTAGTTCTTTTGCCCACTTTTTGATTGGGTCATTCATTTTTCTAGTATTGAGCTGAATGAGCTGTTTGTATATTTGGGAGATTAATTCTTTGTTAGTTGTTTCATTTGCTATTATTTTCTCCCATTCTGAAGGCTGCCTTTTCACCTTCCTTATAGCTTCCTTCATTGTGCAAAAACTTTTAAGTTTAATTAGGTCCCAATTGTTTACTTTTGTTTTTATTTCCATTACTCTGGGAGGTGTGTCATAGAGGATCTTGCTCTGATTTAAGTCCGATAGTGTTCTGCCTATGTTTTCCTCTAAGAGTTTTATAGTTTCTGGTCTTACATTTAGATCTTTAATTCATTTTGAGTTTAAGTTTGTGTATGGCGTTAGAAAGTGTTCTAGTATCATTCTTTTACAGGTGGATTACCAGTTTTCCAAGCACAACTTGTTAAAGAGATTGTCTTTTCTCCATTGTATATTTTTGCCTCCTTTGTCAAAGATAAGGAGTCCATAGGTGAGTGGATTCACTCTGGGCTTTCAATTGTCCACTGAACTATATTTCTGTCCTTGTGCCAGTACCATACTGTCTTCACGAATGTACCTTTGTCATACAGTCTGAAGTTAGGAAGACTGATTGCTCCAGTTCCATTCTTCTTTCCCAAGATTGCTTTGGCTATTCAAGGTTTTTTTTGTGTTTCCATACAAATTGTGAAATTTTTTGCTCGAGTTCTGTGAAAAATAGCATTGGCAACTTGATAGGGATTGCACTGAATCTATGGATTGCTTTGGGGAGTATATTCACTTTCACTATATTGATTCTTCCAATCCATGAACATGGTATATTTCTCCATCTGTTTGTGTCATGCTTGGTTTCTTTCATCAGTGTTTTATAGTTTTCTATATATAGGTCTTTTGTTTCTTTAGGTAAATTTATTGCTAAGTATGTTATTCTTTTAATTGAAATGGTGAGTGGGATTGTTTCCTTAATTTCTATTTCTGTTCTATCATTGCTGGTGTATAGGAATGCAAAGGATTTCTGTACATTCATTTTATATCCTGCAACTTTACTATGTTCATTGATTAGCTCCAGTAATTTTCTGGCAGTTCAGTACAGTTCAGTTCAGTCGCCCAGTTGTGTCCGACTCTTTGTGACCCCATGGACTGCACCACGCCAGGCCTCCCTGTCCATCACCAACTCCCGGAGATTACTCAAATTCATGACCACTGAGTCAGTGATGTCATCCAACCATCTCATCCTCTGTCATCCCCTTCTCCTCCCGCCTTCAATCTTTCCCAGCACCAGGGTCTTTTCAAAGGAATCAGCTCTTCACATCAGGTGGCTAAAGCATTGGAGTTTCAACTTCAAAATCAGTCCTTCAAATGAATATTCAGGACTGATTTCTTTTAGGATGGACTGGTTGGATCTCCTTGCAGTCCAAGGGACTTGCAAGAGTATTCTCCAACATCACAGTTTAAAAGCATCAATTCTTTGGCACTCAGCTTTCTTTATAGTCCAAATCTCACATCCATACATGATTACTGGAAAAATCATAGCTTTGACTAAAGGGACCTGTGTTGGTAAAAAAAAGTCTCTGCATTTTAATATGCTGTTGATCATAGCTTTTCTTCCAAGGTGCAAGCGTCTTTTAATTTCATGGCTGCAGTCATCATCTGTGGTGATTTTTACAGCCCCCCAAAATAAAGTCTGTTACTGTTTTCACTGTTTCCCCATCTATTTGCCATGAAGTGATGGGACCAAGGACTTTGACTGTGTGGATCACGATAAACTGTGGAAAATTCTGAAAGAGATGGGAATACCAGACCATCTGACCTGTCACTTGAGAAACCTGTATGCAGGTCAGGAAGCAACAGTTAGAACTGGACATGGAACAACAGACTGGTACCAAATATGAAAAGGAGTCCATCAAGGCTGTATATTGTCACCTTGCTTATTTAACTTATATGCAGAGTACATCATGAGAAATGCTGGGCTGGAAGAAATGCAAGCTGGAATCAAGATTGCCAGGAGAAATATCAATAACCTCAGATATGCAGATGACACCACCCTTATGGCAGAAAGTGAAGAAGAACTAAAGAGCCTCTTGATGAAGGTGAAAGAGGAGAGTGAAAAAGTCGGCTTAAAGCTCAACGTTCAGAAAACTAAGATCATGGCATCTGGTCACATCACTCCATGGGAAATAGAAGGGGAAACAGTGGAAACAGTGTCAGACTTTATTTTTTGGGGCTCCAAAATCACTGCTGATGGTGATTGCAGCCATGAAATTAAAAGACGCTTACTCCTTGAAAGGAAGGTTATGGCCAATCTAGATGGCATATTTAAAAGCAGAGACATTACTTTGCCAACAAAAGTATGTCTAGTCAAGGCTATGGTTTTTCCAGTGGTCATGTATGGATGTGAGAGTTGAACAGTGAAGAAAGCTGAGCACCGCAGAATTGATGCTTTTGAACTGTGGTGTTGGAGAAGACTCTTGAGAGTCCCTTGGACTGCAAGGAGATCCAATCAATCCGTCCTAAAAGAGATCAATCCTGGGTATTCATTGGAAGGACTGATGTTGAAGCTGAAGCTCCAATACTTTGGCCACCTCATGCGAAGGGTTGACTCATTGGAAAAGACCTTAATGCTGGGTAGGATTGAGGTTGGGAGGAGAAGGGGACGACAGAGGATGAGATGGTTGGATGGCATAACCGACTCGATGGACATGTGTTTGGGTAGACTCCGGGAGTTGGTGATGGACAGAGAGGCCTGGCCTGCTGCAATTCATGGGGTCGCAAAGAGTCAGACACAACTGAGTGACTGAACTGAACTGAATTGAACTAATGGGACCAGATGCCATGATCTTCGTTTTCTGAATGCTGCGTTTTAAGCCAAATTTTTCACTCTCCTCTTTCACTTTCCTCAAGAGGCTCTTTAGTTCCTCTTCACTTTATGCCATAAGGGTGGTGTCATCTGCATATCCTACATTATTGATATTTCTCCTGGCAATCTTCATTCCAGTTTGTGCTTCATCCAGCCCAGCATTTTTCATGATGTACTCTGCATAGAAGTTAAATAAGCAGAGTGACAATATACAGCCTTGATATACTCCTTTCCCTATTTGGAACCAATCTGTTGTTCCATGTCCAGTTCTAATTGTTGCTTCCTTACCTGCATACAGATTTCTCAAGAGGCAGGTCAGGTGGTCTGGTATTTCCATCTCTTTCAGAATTTTCCACAGTTTGTTGTGATCCACACAGTCAAAGGCTTTGGCATAGTAAATGAAGCAGAAGCAGATGTTTTTCTGGACCTCTTTTGTTTTTTTGATGATACAACAGATGTTGGCAATTTGATCGCTGGTTCCTCTGCCTTTTCTAAATCCAGCTTAAAGATCTGGAAGTTCATGGTTCACTTTCTGTTGAAGCCTGGTTTGGAGAATTTTCAGCATTATTTTACTAGCATGTGAGGTGAGTGCAATTGTTAGGTAGTTTGAGCATTCTTTGGCATTGCCTTTCTTTGGGATTGGAACGAAAACTGACCTTTTCCAGTCCTGCGGCCACTGCTGAGTTTTCCAAATTTGCTGGCATATTGAGTGCACCACTTTCACAGCATCACCTTTGAGGATTTGAAATAGCTCAACTGGAATTCCATCACCTCCACTGGCTTTGCTCATAGTGACGCTTTCTAAAGCCCACTTGACTTCACATTCCAAGATGTCTGGCTCTCAGTGAGTGATCACACCATGGTGATTATCTGGGTCGTGAAGCTCTTTTTTGTACAATTCTTCTGTGTATTCTTGCCACCTCTTCTTAATATCTTCTGCTTCTGTTAGGTCCATACCATTTCTGTCCTTTATTGAGCCCATCTTTGCATGAAATAGTCCCTTGATAGCTCTAATTTTCTTGAAGAGATCTCTAGTCTTTCCCATTCTATTGTTTTCCTCTATTTCTTTGCATTGATCAGTAAGGAAGGCTTTCTTATCTCTCCTTGCTATTCTTTGGAACTCTACATTCAAATGGGTATATCTTTCCTTTTCTCTATTGCCTTTCATTTCTCTTCTTTTCTCAGCTGTTTGTAAGGCCTCCTCAGAGAACCATTTTGACTTTTTGCATTTCTTTTTCTTGGGGCTGTTCTTGATCCCTGCCTCCTGTACAATGTCATGAACTTCTGTCCATAGTTCTTCAATCACTCTCTCTGTCAGATCTAATCCCTTGAATCTATTTGTCACTTCCGCTGCTGCTCCCTTTCTGGTGGTATCTTTAGGGTTTTCTATGTAGATGATTTTGTCATCTGCAAACAGTGAGAGTTTAACTTCTTTTCCAATCTGGATTTCTTTTAGTTCTTTTTCTTCTCTGATTGCTGTGGCAAGGACTTCCAAAACTATGTTGAGAGTAGAGATGAGAGCACACACCCTTTTCTTGTTCTTGATTTTAAAGGAAATTCTTTCAATTTTTTACCATTGAGGATAATGTTTGCTCTGGGTTTGTCATATATGGCTTTTATTATCTTGAGGTATACTCCTTCTATGCCTACTTTCTGGAGAGTTTTTTATCATAAATTGTTGTTGAATTTTGTCAAAGGCTTTCTCTGCATCTATTTAGATAATCATACGGTTTTTGATTTGCAAATATTGAAGAATCCTTGCATCCCTAGGATAAAACCCATTTGGATATGATGTATGATCCTTTTACCATGTTGTTGGATTCTGTTTGCTAGATTTTTGTTGAGGATTTTTGCATCTATGTTCATCAGTGATATTAACCTGTAATTTTCTTTTTTGGTGGCATCTTTGTCTGGTTTTGGTATTAGGGTGATGGTGGCCTCATATAATGAGTTCGGGAGTTTACCTTCCTCTGAAATTTTCTGGAAGAGTTTGAGTAGGATAGGTGTTAGCTCGTCCCTAAATTTTTGGTAGAATTCACCTGTGAAGCTATCTGGTTCTGAGCTTTTGTTTATTGGAAGATTTTTTATTACACTTTCGATTTCTGTGCTTGTGTTTTTGCTTGTTTTATAAAGAAGTTGCACTTACACAATTATTTGTAAACATTCTCATTATCCATTCATAACTCAAGATCTCTTCATAATTTATATTTCTGGCATTCTGATGACAATATCTATGCTACTATTTTAATCAAAAGATTAAATAAACATTTATTAATAACTTGTCTAGTTTCTATGAATAGAAGGTGTACCACAAAGCACTAACAGAACTGAAAATAAATATTTAACACACATAAATAACACACATAATAATGGAGCACATTGTAATAAAAATTAAAAAGTAAAGGTAATGGAGAAGCGATGTGACAAATTTACACTTTGTTTATTCAAGGTTGACTGAGATCAATTGGCCAATGTTATTCTTTTAGGAAATGGGAACACTGTCAAAGTGTATTTTGAAGAACATAATGAAATGTCTAAGAAAATCAATAAAATTTTATTCAAAACATGTGAGGTATACATGTGCACAGCTAAATTATCCCCTTTTCTTCTGACATCAACAGTGAGCCACTTGGTAGATCACTGTCCTATGGTCTGGGTACCACCAACAGTTAAAAACCAGTAGAGATAAACAGCAGAAAAATCTAGTCCAAGAACATATTGCTCCATAAATATTATCTATCAGTCTATAACCTTTCTTTATATCATAGAGCTTTCAGAACTGGCTAATGTGATAGAAGTGTGACATTGATGTTCCAGTAATAATATTTCCTGATTTTTTTTTCTTTACACGCTTCAACAATGATTTGAAATAAAAGTTAATCATTAGTATTGTCTGTAATGCACATAGATAGAAGCTGATATCACTGAGCAGTTATTAAAATATTATTTTATGATCAGACAAACATTATAATTACATAATTTTGTTTTATTTTATATGATCTATAATGAGCACAATAAATATCTAAGAAGCACTATAGCCATTAAGTAATGAGGGGTAAAAGATAGTTCTTTATTGAAGGAAAATAGTCAGGAAAAAAAAATCAGATGGTATCTGTAGAAAACCATCATTGACTTAGTACTTAAATTTTTCATAAGTTTATAATATAAAGCATTTTTTTTGAGTACTTAAATAACCACAGAATGCAAGACATTCTTGTCATTCACAGAAGACTATTTAAACTCAAAACGAATTTGATAGTTTCCTGACATACTCAGTGTTTCTTAAAATTAACAGAAAAAGATGCAATGAAGAAGAAAAACAATAAAAAATCTGACAATATAGTAGAAGTACTGTACTAAATATGAGTTATCAATATTTACTATATTATCAACTTTAATATAAAAATTATGGAGAATATACACTAATAATATAGAAATAATTTGCCTATAGAAATATATGCAAGATTACAGTTATCAGGATTTTAGTCAGTAATTTTTGTAGTTGTATCTCTATTCTGTTATAGTTCCTCCAACTTGGGATAAATCAGGATCATTTGGGAAAGTACAAAGGAGAATAATTAAAAGGATTAAGTGATTAAAGTGCAAAATACGTATTTAAGATTAAGGGATTTCAGATTATTCAACCAGAAGATGAACAGTCTCTCGATAATGAGGGAATGACTTATATCCTTTACAGAGGACTGAACCTCTATGGAAACTTGAGCTTGCATATCTGTTTATAATTACTTTTGATTTCAGGGCAGACTTTGTTCTAACTGAACAGTAGTCACAGCAGCCGAAGCTGCAAAAACAGAGAAAGACAACAGTAATGAAAACTTGTTGTTCAGAATCCACACTATCTACTGGTCGAGATGTCCATACAGCCTACATTTCACATTGCCTTATCTTCACTGAATTTACTGATACTCTGGCTTGTCCCACAAAGTCGCCTGGAAAACACTGTCAAGTTTTTTCATTTCCTGTCACTGAACACCTCTCCTGCATTGCCATCCGTCTTTAAGTGCTCTAATTTTTGCAGGTTCCTCTTTCAGACCTTAGGCATTTTCATGTCCAGTGCTTGTCACAATCATCCAATGCCTCTTTATCAGAGCCTTGGAACTCTGATCACCCAGAGTGAATTCTGAGGCAAAAATGGCATTTTATCATCCAAATAAACATCTTCCTTCTCTGACACCAGGCTCTCAGTCTGATGGCAAGCTTTTTGACATTAACCTTCCCCCTCTGGGGCTTCCCTGGTGGCTCAGATGGTAAAGAGTCTGTATGCAGTGCGGGAGACCCAGGTTCGTTCCCTGGGTTGGGAAGATCCCTTGGAGAAGTAAATGCCAACCCACTCCAGTATTCTTGCCTGGAAATCCCCATGGATGGAGGAGCCTGGCAGGCTACAGTCCATGGGATTGCAAAGAGTCAGACACGACTGAGCAACTTCAGTCTCCCCATTCTGAATCACAGAACAGATGAAACTGTTTGAGTGACTGTCCCTCAGGTGTCCCATGGATGTTACTTGTACCATATACTAGGTGCAAAAGAAGCTCTCATTATACATAATGAACACTTTAAGACATTAAAACTTAATTTTCTATAGGTCCCTGATGGGGAAATTCTAAGTTTCTAGGTCATGCTTGTACAACTTCTTTCAGGTAATGCTCCATAATCATCTGGATATTGACTCTGAGACTTGAAGGCAGTAGTGGAGGAAATTACTCTGAAATTAACTCTCTGTTGTTGTTTAGTCGTTGTCATGTCTGACTCTTTTGCGATTACATGGACTGTAGTCTACTAGGCTCCTCTGTCCATGAGATTTCCCAGCAAGAATACCGGAGTAGGTTGCTATTTCCTTCTCCAGGGGATCTTCTACTGCATTGCAGGTGGATTCTTTACTGACTGAGTCACCAGAGGGCTCAAATGGGAAAGGAATGCTTGCAACTTTGTTCTACTTGGTATGTGTGTACTCAGACATTTCTGACTCATTGTGACTACATGGACTGTAGTCCACCAGGCTGCTCCCTCCATGGGGTTTCTCAGGCAAGAATACTGGAGTGGGTTGGCATTTCCTTCTCCAGGGAATCTTCCTGACTCGGGGATCGAACCTGAGTCTTCTGCATTGGCAAGCAGGTTCTTTACCACTGTGCCACCTGAGAAACCCACTTATCCTGTTTTATATTGCATTCAGCATTCAAAGCAATGGCACAGTGTCATGATGAAGGGTATTCAAACTTGAGTTTGAATTTTACCTCCAATTCTTACTGCACAGTACCAGCGTTGTAGTATTTGGACTTCTGATATCTTAGTAAAATATATCTTATATTAAAAGTCTGTTAGCTGATTTAATATATGTAAAAATTTAGTGTTGGTATAGAGATTATGGTGCTTCCTGGGTTGTGCGCTCAGGCCAGTGTATAAACTTCTGGTGAACTTGTCTGTTGACTGACTTTTGAAGATGATCTTTGTGCATTCAATTCTCCTTCATAATTCTGAACATAACCTTGAATATCTCTGAATCAAGTTGTGGTATTTTTGCTCTCTTAGGAAAAGGTAAAATTAAATGCATAATATGTTTAGACAATTTGGTAAGTGTCTATAGAATTCGGTTTTCTTATTTATGCATTCCTTTCCAATGCAGTGGTTTTATGTGGTGCCGTTTCTGATACTTTAACTGGTAGCCCAGTACCCATTCTGCCTTGTTTCACAGGAACATTTGTTTTTCTAATAATGTGTACAGACCATTGCAGTCATGTCTCTGTACCCTTTAGAGACACATGCTTTCTTCTTCCTTCAGCACTTGGTACAGAATTCTCTCCATTCACTTTCAAATCAACTCTTTTTTCTTTTTTTAACTTTTGTTTTCCCTGTGGATTTCTTCTTTTTATTAGGCTGCGTTACCTGATAGTCTTCAAATCCTTAAACTGATCAGGCCACAGTCTCTCATGGGTTTCCTCCCTACAGTGATCTGCAGGGATTGGGATGGGAAATTGAAAACCCCACGGAGCCTTTGCTCCTCCAGCAGAGCATATAGAGTTTGTCTTGGCATTTCTTCCTTTGGGCTCTCTCTTCATAAATTCATTCAGTGAGCTTGCTGATTCACACTGGGCGCTTATGAGTCAGGCATTCATTTGGGAAACTACCTTGCAATCAAGAATCAAAACAGGAGATATAAGAGTGATCTCTTGTATTTGTTTAACAGTTTCTTGGGAGAGATGATTAAGAAAAGCTCTGATGATGTTTAGCAGTAAGAGAATTGATAAGAAATTAGGCAGGAAAAGAAAATACTACCTTTTTCTAGATATCTTCAACTATATCTTGTTTGTAGCTAAATAGTCTGTGTAATCTCTGGTTTAAAACAGATTCACTGTACCATATATGAATCTTTGTAAACAAGTAGAAATTTCTTAAGGAGAGCTAAAATTAAAAGTCTATTCCTAGGAACTCAGAAATATAGCTCTTGCTAAAATTCCATACTTTCCTCATCTTTCTTTCTTCTGAGATATGTATAAATTACTTGATGAGCAGTAGTAGCAAGAACTAAGTAGGTAATGTCACTGTAACAGTTATAAATAATGTAGGAGTTAATATTTTCACTAGTGCTTTTGTTTCCAATCATATCAGAAGATTCACGCCCTTTAAACTTTGAAGGTAAACTAAGTTTTTCATTTGAGAGTAAAAAGAATATAATGTTTTTTATTCTATAATTTTACATTGATCAAGCCATGCTGAACATCATTCCTCTGGTGACCTGCATTTTCATGTAATGTCAGGTTATTACTTCTGATAGAGACAGTTGGGGCTTCCCAGGTGGTGCTAGTGATAAAGAACCCGCCTACCAATGCAGGAGATGCAGGGTATGTGGGTCTGAGCCCTGGGTTAGGAAGATCCCCTGGAGATGGGCACGGCAACCCCCTCCAGTATTCTTGTCTGGAGAATTCCATGCTTAGAGGATCCTGGTGGGCTCCAGTCCATGGGGTCACAAGAGTTGAACATGATTTAGCCACTAAACCAATACCACCAAGTCTCCCATATACCTTTTCATGACTCTTGAGAATATAAATACACAATCACATTTTAATAGCATTATTTTAGCATTTTATTGTATGTATTTGTAGAATTTTTATAAATACGTGTGAGTGTGTGTGTGCGTGCACACACACACACTCGCGCTTGTCGCTCAGTCGTGTCAGACTTTTTGGGACCCCATGAACTGTTGTCCACCAGGCTCCTCGTCCATGGGGATTCTCCAGGCAAGAATACTGAAGTGGGTTGCCATGCCCTTCTCCAGGGGATCTTCCCAAGCCAGGGATCAAACCCAGGTCTCCTGCTTTGCTGGCAGATTCTTTACCGTCTGAGCTACCAGGAAATCCCATAAATAAATATACATTGTACTTATTTCCATAATATAGAAATAAATGCATTAATTTCAAATCTGTTACTTTTTTTCAGACTTTTCTCACACTATTGCCTCTTCTCTGTGATTTAGGAAATTCTTTTTATTACTTTAGGAAAATAGTGACCAGAAATGGACCTTTTGCTAAATAAATTCAAAGCAAATATATATTCATTTTTTCAGAATATGAATAGAAGTCAAGTTTAACCTGAATATAGTTATTAGTATTATGGTTTGGTAGTATTAATATTTGTCAGATTCTATTTGAAAAGCGAAAGTGACATTTTATTTTTATTTAAAAAATTCTTTTCTGTTGAGTGCATGTTAGGAGACAAAAAAATGAAAGCAGACAAATGTCTAGATAGAATATAAATCTCTACAGCTTTGTACCTACGTTCTCTTGTTTACTAGACAGGAAAGGTTTTTCTTTTCTATTTTTTAAGAGTTTTTATTTGGGGGGTGTGTTTTTGTTTTAGTATTTTTGTTGATTTGTTGACACTTAAGGAAAAAGACTGAAGAGGAGAAGTGCAAAAAATTTATATGAATTTGATAAGCAATGAAAATGAACAATGTTGCTTAGAAACCTAAGTGACAATTTGTGGCAGGGAACTGTGGAAAGATCCAGTTTACCAGCTCTACATGCAATCCAACAGTTCTCTCTCCATCCTTGTCATGGAACTAGAATTTCACAAGGGACACCATTAGCAGTGGCTTCTCAGAGGGTCCTCCTGGTGGTCTCTGAGGGGTAGTCATCAGCTGTGGAAGATCTGGGTTGAAGAAAATTATTGTGGCAGAAACGACAGAGCTACTGTAGGACAAGCTCTATGGCAAGCTCAGGTGGGCCTTCTCAAATGGACAGCCAAAGGCAGGGAGGAAGGCTTCTCAGGGGTGGCAATTACAGGCAACAGAAAGCATGCTGGTGGGGATCCAAGTCCTCTTATTTTAACATTAAGTGTGACTCATTTTGTAGACATAGACTTGTGATGCGAGGGTGTGTACATTGTGTATATAGGTATGTGTGACTGTGTAGCATTTTTTTCAGTCACGTTTTTCTTCAGTATACTGTTTCATTACATGCTTGTTTTCCCTTGTTGTTCAGTTGCTCAGTCGTGTTCGTCTCTTTGCGACCCCGTGGACTGTAGGCCTGCAGGCTCCTCTGTCCATAGGATTTCCCAGACAAGAATACAGGAGTGGGTTGTCATTTCCTGCTCCATATTTTCCATTAAAAGTGTAATATGAACATCTTTCTTAAATATTGAAGCTTTGAAAAATAAAACACAAATAAGTTGATTTTTCCCTTCTCACTCCATCTAAAGTTCTATTACCATTTTCTTCCATCTCAAAAGGACATTGGATGGAAATTTCAGTTTCCCCTTCTTGTAAGATGTATGGTACTAATATTTCTACTTTGAAATTTGCTGATCTCATCTAAAATAGCAGGCAATTACCTCCCTGCCTCCTCTCAGGGCATGTCTCTCCTAGCTTTGGATATTTTTCTAAGGAAAGGGCAAGATAAGTGTCAGCTCATAGCAACTTATATTACAACCTGGTATTTTTCCTCCCCTTAAAAAAAAAGATATATTTATTGAATCTTTTCTAAAATTGTAATTGCATACATGGATGTTCCAGAGAGTAATGAAGTCATAGGTTAAAGTTGGTGTGTTTTCTTGGGTCATCCATTTTAATTTTGGTTGGTAATCAGAAGAGGAAAAACAGGTAGTTGCAAACTTTCTGAGTTGTGTCTGTGTGTTTTTGATGACTTGGTGTTCTTTTTTTTTTTTCATCTGAATTCTAGGAGGGGGTGCTGGAAAGGCCTTGGTGGGGACACACAGGCTGGCTCACATCATATTGGGAGTGGGAGGATGGGTGAGCCCAGGGGATAGCATTTCAATAAGTGACCCTAAAGTTCCTTGAACTTGAGTAGTAATTATGGTTTATGGCCTGGCTTATCTTCTTTTGAACCTTCAATTTTCTTTAAAAATTAAATTGTATCCTCTTCTGGTTTGTGGAATAAGAAAAGATGAGTTCTACACTTAGGATATATTATTAAGAGAAATTAAGAAAGAAAATGCTTGAGATATATTACTTAAAATTGTTTCAGTTCAGTTCAGTCACTCAGTCGTGTCCGACTCTTTGCCACCCCATGAATTGCAGCACGCCAGGCCTCTCTGTTCATCACCAACTCCCGGAGTCTACCCAAACCCATGTCCATCGAGTCAGTGATGCCATCCAACCATCTCATCCTCTGTCGTCCCCTTCTCCTCCCGCCCCCAATCCTACCCAGCATTAGAGTCTTTTCCAATGAGTCAACCCACATGAGGTGCCCAAAGTATTGGAGTTTCAGCTTCAACATCAGACCTACCAATGAACACCCAGGATTGATCTCTTTTAGGATGGATTGATTGGATCTCCTTGCAGTCCAAGGTACTCTCAAGAGTCTGCCAAATTGACTCTTGAGAGTCTGCCATATTTTGTAAAATATTTATATAATATCAATTTGGCAATGTTAAGAAATACACTTCATAATACTAACTTATGAAATGTAGGAAATAACAAACTAAGAATAATTTGGATACTATCCTACGTACTACAATTTTAAAGATATATATTTTTTAAGTGCAAGTGTTTGGAAATTTATAGAACTGGAACTTTTTCAATTTCTGATAGGCACAGCACATCAATGCAAGTTGCAGTTAGGCAATCCTGTGCATTAATTAGAAAAGGTCAAGCTGTGCAAAGGAAATGAGTGCAGTTCACATGGGTGAGAGCTTAGAAAGTACAAGCTGTGACAATGAATTCCAAATCTTAACTAATTACCGGTGGTTCCTCCAAATAAAATGACACTGAATGCTCAAGCATGCTTAAGAGGAGACTTTCTACCTTAGTTGGAAGTTTAAAGAAAATGATAACGTTATTTTTTAAGAAGTAATTTATAGCATGTAATATTTCTTTTTTTAGAAGTTATGCCTTATGATTGGAGAAGGAAATGGCAACCCACTCCAGTACTCTTGCCTGGAAAATTCCATGAATGGAAGAGCCTGGTAGGCTACAGTCCATTGGGTCGCAAAGAGTTGGACACAACTGAGCTTTCTCACTTTTTTTTTTTTATGATTCTAATAACATACTGTAAGACAAAGGAAAGTGAAAAGAAAGTTAGTCACACAATCGTGTCCAACACTTTGTGATCCCATGAACTGTAGCCAGCCAGGCTCCACTGTTCTTGGAATTCTCTAGGCATTATTCCTATTTGACTGAAGAGAAAAACAAAATTCAAAGAGAATTGGCAACTTGTCAAGGTCACACAGGTTGTAAGTGACAGAACACATGAAAACCTGTCCTCTCTTTCTTTGAAATATTTTCAAAGCATGATCAGTTTTAAATCAGATCAAAATTCAGCATGGTATTTTGTTGGAATCTCATCAACACATTCATGCAAATTCTTACACAGAATTTTACAAGTTTAGATAAGCTACAGAATGCTTCAGAATTATATTCAGGTTGTTGCTTTACAGGGTTAATGCTTTTAAAATATCATGTCAATATTAAATAAATATAGTCTTATTTTCAGTAAGTCCTAATCATCCTAAAACTCTCTTATCAAAATTCATGTGTGATCAACTAAGATCCATAGACTTACTTATTATAGTTTATTTTGCTGGTAATCAGGGATCAGAATTTCTAAGAGTCAGGGAAAGTAAGACCACATTCATGATCAGCACAGTACAGATATTCTTACAATACAAAGAACATAGCAAAAGTTCCTGAACTTGTGTGGCACAAGAACAAGAAATGAATTAGGGGAATGATGGGATGATGTTGTGAGAAAGATAACTGTGCTTCAGGAAGCAGAACTGTTGTGTGGTTTCGGGATCTGAAGCAGACATGTGGCAAAGACAGGACAAAGCCAACAGTGGTAGAGAACCCCGTATGCAAATAAGTCACAGATCTATTACAAAAGGAGCCCTCCTTTCAGGAAACCAGACAATTATCAGGGTGGGCCTCACCTAGCTCAGAAGTCATAAAATTACATTCACCCTAGAAAAACTGTGGATATCCATCACCTGGGCAAAATTTGAATAAATTACAGTGAAAGTCAAGAAGCAACAGTTAGAACTGCACGTAGAATAACAGACTGGTTCCAAATTGGGAAGGGAGTACATCAAGGCTGTATATTGTCACCCTACTTATTTAACATATATGCAGATACATCATGCAAAATGCCCGGCTGGATGAAGACAAGCTGGAGTCAAGATTACCTGGAGAAATATCAATAACCTCAGATACGCAAATGATACCACCCTTATGGCAGAAAGCAAAGAAGAACTAAAGAGCCTTTTGATGAAAGTGAAAGAGGAGAGTGAAAAAGTTGGCTTCAAACTCAACATTCAGAAAACTAAGATCATAGCATCTGGTTCTATCATTTCATGGCAAATAGAGAGACAACGGAAACAGTGAGAGACTTTATTTTGGGGGGCTCCAAAATCACTGCAGATGCTGACAGCAGCCATCAAATTAAAAGACACTTGTTCTTTAGAAGAAAAGTTATGACCAAACTAGATAGCATATTAAAAAGCAGAGACATTACTTTGCCAACAAAGGTCTGTCTAGTAAAAGTTTTGTTTTTTACAGTAGTCATGTATGGATGTGAGAGTTAGAATATAGAGAAAACTAAGTGCCAAAGAATTGATGCTTTTGAGCTGTGGTGTTGAATAAGACTCCTGAGAGTCGCTTGGACTACAGAGAGATCAAATCAGCCAATCCTAAAGGAAATCAGTCCTGAATATTCATTGGAAGGACTGATGTGAAGCTGAAACTCCAAAACTTTGGTTACCTAATGTGAAGAACTGAGTCACTGAAGAAGACTCTGATGCTGGGAAAGATTGAAGGCAGGAGGCTGCTGCTGCTAAGTCGCTTCAGTCGTATCTGACTCTGTGCGACCCCATAGACGGCAACCCACCAGGCTCCGCCGTCCCTGGGATTCTCCAGGCAAGAATACTGGAGTGGGTTGCCATTTCCTTCTCCAGTGCATGAAAGGGAAAAGTGAAAGTAAAGTCGGTCAGTCGTGTCCGACCTTTAGCGACCCCATGGACTGTAGCCTACCAGGCTCTTCTGTCCATGGGATTTTCCAGGCAAGAGTACTGGAGTGGGGTGCCATTGCCTTCTCCGTGAAGGCAGGAGGAGAGGGGGACAATAGAGGATGAGATGGTTGGATAGCATCACCGACTCAACAGACATGAGTTTGAGAAAGCTCTGGGAGTTGGCGATGCACAAGGGAGGCCTGGCGTGTTGCAGTCCATGGGGTCACAAAGATTTGGACACGACTGAGCAATTGAACTGAACTGAACAGTGAAAGGAGAACTATTGGTCCACATCTGTTAGGATATATGGAGAATTACACAGCCATATGTAGTAGCTTTTTATCCATTATCTGTCAACATACACAAAAAATGTTTGTGTTATTTTTCCCCAGTAGCACAAAGAAACAAGTTGAGAGAGTAATACTTTATACATACAATTATATATTTATAAAAAAATATGTCTGTAAAAAGTGAAAGAGAGAAAGTTGCAGGCAATAAATTTCAGACCCTAAAAGTGGATTTTCTTGGTGGAAAAGTAAGAGAAAGCTGGCAAATTATCGTGTTTGAAGTGTATGTAGACAGCTATTCAATTCCAAATTAATATTTACTTTTTATAATTTAATAAAGATTATGTGAAAATATAAAAAGAATTCAAGTATCTTCTTGATTTTATTATTTGCTTTTAACTTTATTCATGGTCTTGGTAATATAGAATCTTTCAATTTCTCTGCAGTAAATCTGTCAAGCTTCATTCTCTCCTTGGATTTTATGTTTTAATATGTCTTCAAATTAGTTCAATATTAGTGTTGTAAAGTTGAATTTGTTTGGCATAAATTGAAAGACATGACTGATATTTGACGCTAAGTAATTGTATCAAATCTGTATACTCCCTGCATTCAAGTGGCATTATTATAAACATCATTTCATAATAATCAAAGTCATTCAAATTTAAACTGTACATCTCTCACTGATGTTTTTCAAATATATGCTAGTTTAGTCCATTCAGGTTTCTGTAACAAACTGCCATAGACTATGTGTTTTTGTTTTTGTTTTGACTGTGTGTGCTCAGTCGTGTCTGACAGTTTGCGACCCCATGGAATGTAGCCCACCAGGCTCCTCTGTCCGTGGAATTTTCCAGGCAAAAATACTGGACTGGGTTGTCATTTCCTCCTCCAGAGGATCTTCTTGATGAAGAATCGAACCCGTGTATCCTGTGTCTCCTTCATTGGCAAGCAGATCGTTTACCACTGAGCCATCAGGGAAGCCCTGAATTAATATGTATTTCTCACAGTTCTGGAGGTTGAGAAAAAAATGATCAAGGCACCTGCTAAGGGTCCCCTCTCTGGGTCATAGACAGCTGTCTTCTTGCTGTGTCCTCACATGGCAGAAAGGACAAGAGGACTCTCTGGGGGTCTCTTTTATAAGGTCATTAGTCCATTCATGAGGGTTCTATCCTCATAGTCTAATCATATGCCAAAGGGTCCACTTCATCATCACCTTAGAGATTAGAATTTCAACAAAATATTTTTGAGGGGATGCAGCATTCAGTCCATCACATATGTCATAGATTTAAAAATTCTGAAAATTATTTAAATAACCCCTGAAATTAAAAAAAAAGAATGCATACTATTGTCAGAATCAACTCTAGTAAGAGTATGAGAAATCTAGAATTGATTCTGATAAAAGCATCAGAAATAATTTTATATTTAATGTATATATTCCTTAAAATATTATTCATGTTAAGTAAATTCTGTGGGGTGTTTGTGTGTATGGTATATGTATGGTGTGTTTATGTGTGTTTGTACTTATATTGATATAAAAAATTAAGATCTAATGTAGAAAATTTAATTTTTCTGGCTAAAGGTACATTTCCAGTGCTTATGATTTCTCACTTGAAGGATTATTAATGAATAAGAAAGGGTTACCAAATTGAATCTATAATAATCTTTTATAATCTTCAGTTTTAACTCTCTTCATGGAGTTGTAATTTATATTTTATTATGCATTAAAATTAATAATAGTACATTTTAGACATTTGTTACACTTGGGTTAATATAATTATGTACTCTCTTTAATAAATGCTACCCACCACATTTCTTCATCTACTATCATCCTATGAAAAATTAACTGGTGTTTTGAAAAAATGTATCTTTATACAGCCTAAAATTTAATTTTAAGTTATAAAACTATGCAGTGTTCTTTCCTTGTGTTGAAAATATAATCAATTTTGTTAGTTCTATCAGATGAATCAGTTCTTCATAAGCTGTGATGGGAATATCACTTAGTAGATTAATGTAACTTCAGCCCATTACACATAATGGTGGTCAAATTAATTCACTAAAACTCTGACCACATTCTGGAGAGTAAACCACAGAAAAATTAATCAGCCTAGTACTGTGCATCACATTATACTTAGAAGTGGATCATGTGAGTGTAAATTATGCAAATTATTCCTATGTCTTTTCTAAATAGTAGCAAGTATATTTTGTAGTTTAAACATTGTAAATCCTATAATTATTAAGGTGTTTCATTATTCATCGATTCTATTATAAAATATCAAATGAATGCAGTAAATTGTGCAATCATGTACTTTATAACTAAATAAGTATACCTTGATACATTCATAAATGAAGGCAGTTTAATTGCAACTAAAAAAATAAAGGTGTTGCAAATCTGTTTGGTCACATGATACAATAAAACAGGTTACCAATATAATTATTTCAATAAATTCTAGGCTATTCAAACTATCACTAAGGAAGATAATATGAAATGTATGAAAAATAAAACCATAAAACATTTTAAATTGTGTCAGAACATATCTCTATGCCTTTGATTTGAAAACCAAAGTATTGACAGTTTTCATTATTTCTGATTACTTAATTCTATTTCAGAAATATATAAATGTGACAATCAGGGACAATAGAAAGAATAAAAGAATCGAGTCAAGGACTTGTGCTTCCAGATCAAATTTGTCTCCTATTTTCTGTAAAATACTGAGCAAGTTATTTAATCAAGTGAAATATCTTTCTTAAAGTAGAAACAGAAATAGATGTATAAACTTTTAAAATATGAATAAATTGTAGAACTGTAGGGAAATGGATGAAATACATGATTTCCTTAAAACTCTCAACAAATATCAGAAAGTCAAATTGTTTTTATACTATTAACACACAAAAAAATTGGTTTCCATATTTTCTATTGATTATCTGGAACCAAATTGTATTCTGAATATGTGCTGTGTTTGTGTGACACATATTTCACTATCATCTTCTCAATCATCCACCCATCCATCCATTCATGTATTCATTCATCCATTTGCAATAGGGCTGTATCCTGAAATATTAATGCTTATAATACTCTTTTTGAACATTCATAAAAATGCTATCCTACCCGCATTGCCTCTAGACTTACTGAAAATGCAGAGATAAAACCCTAAGTTCTACTAACTTGACTACCTAAATAGACTCTTGAAAGTCAAAAATAAAATGCCACATCATAATATACATTCTTTCTAAAAGAAAATATTGCATTTCTTCAGCTAATCTTTCAGTCCTATTGGAGATAAGATGATGAATTTATGTACTGGGAGATGTGAAGAGAAAGATATGAATCATCACATTAGATTAGGTCAAGGAGCTGAAAGCAATAGGCTTTCACATGGTGGTAAGGAATAAAGCATAGTGATGAGGATAGGACACTGACCAGAATCCAACCAGCCTCAGAGAAGCCAATGGAGCTGCAGTTAGGTCTTCATACCACTAGCTAGCACTGGGTAAACACCTCCTGTTTACCTGGCTGATCCATTTGAGATATTCTTCTCTTCAGTGTGGGGAAGACCTCCCAAGAGCTGGTGTCATGTCAATTAAAAATCATGAAAACAAACTACATCTACGTGCTGAGACTTGGCTAAGGCAAGCAAAAACAAATCACTTAAAAAAAAAATATATGTATATATAGCTGTCCTTTCTTACTTCTTTTCAATCACCCAGGAGATGTAACACTTTGGTACTGAAGTGTTTTTAACCAAGGATGACTTTACTGAAGGGGAAAGGAAAAAATCACAATATCTCTATCAATGAAACACACTAATGTTGCTCTTTCACTAAAAATATTTTGATCAACTTTTACAATCCAAATCCTGCAGGAACATGGGACACAGTGATTAAAAAAAAAAAAAAAAAACTTTTAAGCTCATGGATGTTATTGCCTCATTAGTGGAGTCAACAAGTAGCAGCTTTTGGATCCCAAAAGCATCAGTTCCAGCTGATGAGAAGAATTGACACATTGGAAAAGACCCTGATGCTGGGAAAGATTGGAGGCAGGAGGAGAAGGGGACGACAGAGGATGAGATGGTTGGATGGCATCACTGACTCAATGAACATGAGTTTGAGCAAGCTCCGGGAGTTGGTGCTGGACAGGGAAGCCTGGCACGCTGCAGCCCATGGGGTCGCAAGGAGTTGGACGTGACTGAGTGACTGACCTGAACTTAGTGGAGTGAAATAGCAAACTTAAAAAATATGCAATTACAATTATAAATTGTGGGAAATGTTTCAAAGGATGCATTCAGGGTGTAAGAAACTGGATTGGGGGCAGTACCGGAAAACTCTGATTTGAGAAATGATCAGAGAGTTGGGAAATTTTAACATTAGGATTCTCCCAAGGACTCTAGTCCAAGGCTGTGGTTATGAAGTCTAGGTTTTCCTCAAAGCACCATGTTTGAATGGGTGCAATTCATATGAGCAAAGTGAAAATATATAATTATCAAGATGGGGGAAGGGGAGCCTTAAGAGAGTAGCAGCAGTGAAAAATAAAAGTTGGTGAATGGACTTTCCCGGTGGTCCAGTGGTTAAGAGTCCCCCTGACAATGCAGAGGAAAAGAGTTTGATTCCTGGTCTTGGAAGATTTCACATGCTACAGGGCAAGTAAGTCGCTGTATCACAAGTACTGAGACTGTGCTCTAGAGCCCATGAGCCACAATTTCTGAGCCTGAGCACCCCAGAGGCTGTGCCCAAGCTCTGCAAGACGAGAAGCCACTACAATGAGAAGCCCACACATCTCAACTAGAGAAAGCCAGTGTGCATCAATGAAGATCTAAAGCAGCTAAAAATAAATAAATGAATGAATACAATTTAAATAAAAGTTGATGGAGATAAAAAGCATTTGGAGTTTGAATACATCAGGAGTTTGGAACAAAAGTGAATAATTGGTTTTAGGATACATGCCTTTATTAGCCAGGGGTCTCCAGAGAACCAATATGATATATCTATGTCTATATCTATTGTTGCTGTTGTTTAGTTGCTATGCTCTGTCCAACTCTTTTGCTAGTTCATGGACTCCACCAGGCTCCTCTGTCCACTGGATTCTCCAGACAAGAATACTGGAGTGGGTTGCCATCTCCTCTTTCAGGGGATCTTCCCAACCCAAGGATGGAACCCACATCTCCTGAGTCTCTTGCATTTGGCAGACAGATTCTTTACCACTGAGCCACTGTGGAGGTCATCTATATCTACTCTGTATCTACATCTATATGTATACATATTGATTGGCCTTTGTCTATATCTATACACATATACATACACATATGTTTATAGACTTTTCTGTTTTAAGGATGGGCTCATGTGAGCTCAGATGGTAAAGAATCCACCTGCAATGCCAGAGACCCAGATTCAATCCCTGGGTCAGGAAAATCCACTGGAAAAAGCAATGACTACACACTCTTGTATTCTTGCCTAGAGAATTCCATGGACAGAGAAGCCTGGTGGGCTACAGTCCATGGGGTCACAAAGAGTCATACATGACTGAGTGACTAAAACTTTCACTTTTTCACTTTCATGTGATTGTTAGGGCTGGTGAGTACATAATTCATAAGTCAGGCCAGCCATCTCAAAAATTCAGGTAGAAATTGATATTAGAGTTCTGAGTGCAAAATTCATCAGGTAGCTTGGCAGAGACTAATATTATAGTCTTGAGTCAGAATTTCTTTCAGAAAACTTAGTTTTTGCTCTTAAGGTGTTCATCTGATTGGATGAGGCTCACTCACATTGTCAAAGGTAATTTACTTTTCTTAAAGTCAGGTTGCAGATGTAGATGTCAACCCCCTCTACAAAATGCCTTCAGAATAACACTTCACGTTTAATTAAACCAATGGGTGCTCTAGCCTAGGCAAGTTTATGTATAAAATTAACCACCAACAACATAAATGGTAAGAAGAGGAAGGTGTGCTAAATGGTGCTTATCAAATTCAAAACAAACAAACAAAAAAAAAAACCCAGATTTTTTTTATATTTCATATTTCTCAAGTTTCTAGTTTCAAGTCTTTATGTTTATATTCCCTTCAATTATCTCCTGAAAATGCTTTTACTCAAGTCACAGTGTTTTATTTTCTTTAGTCTTAGAGAATTTTCTGATTTTATTTTGTTATTTTTTAATATCTGACTGGCTTTATTTCTCCTTTTCACCATAAAATTATCAAGCCTTTCACAATATTTAGAAATTCTATGTACTATATTTTTAAATATTGTAGTTAAATGTTTCAGTCATCTAACTTTAAAAAATACTACATAGCAATTTAATAATATTAAAATTTATATGAGAGGCACACTATAACAGAACATTATTGCTATAAAAAGCAATGTAAGAATAAAATATGATTCTATTTGATCCAAATTGAAAGTCACAAGAAAGCATAAACACATGAAATAAAATTGGAAGCAGCTTGTATCAGGAGTAATAAATAAAAACTGATCTTTAATACACACAAATTATATACCATTAATTACTGGCCTTCATACCAGACTATTTTTTTACAAAATGAGTTTAGGCTAATGGTATTTTCTTCAAAGGAATGGAAAAAGAGTCTAATTATTCTACCTAGAACTAGGGCAAATGTAAACTTTTGGATTTCCTAAAATCTAATTTTATTATCTTTTAATACATTTGCATATTGTATATAAAGCTTGAAGGCTTCCTAGGTGACTAAGTGATAAAGAATCTGCCTGCCAATGCAAGGGACACAGGAGACTCGATTTCAGTCCCTGAGTGGGGAAGATCCCCTGGAGGAGGAAATGGTAACCCACTCCAGTATTTCTGGCTGGAAAATCCCATGGACAAGGGGGATCTAGTGCGCTGCAGTCCAGGGGATCACAAAGAGTAAGACATGTCTTAGAAACTAAGCATGTGCTGCATTATGAAAATGAAAAAGAGTGAAAGTGGGTATCAGTCGTATCCGACTCTTTGGGACCCAATGGACTACACAGTCCATGGAATTCTCTAGGCCTGAATACTGGAGTGGGTAGGCCTTTCCCTTCTCCAGGGGATTTTCCCAATCCAGGGATCAAACCCAAGTGTCCCATATTTCGGGCAGATTCTTTACCAGCTGAGCCGTAAGGGAAGCCCAATAATACTGGAGTGGGTAGCCTATCCCTCCTCCAGCGGATCTTCCAGACCCAAGAATTGAACGGGGGTCTACTGCATTGCAAGTGGATTCTTTACCAACTGAGCTATCAGGGAAGCCCATGCATCATAAAGCTTACATATTCCGTATCACTTTAACACTGGTTATTGTTATATACACCTAAGCACAGGCCATGATCTTATCTCTGTGCTTCTAGGTTTGTTTCCAGCATCACTATTGGACATGAGTTTGAGCAAACCCAGGGAAACAGTCAAGGACAGGGAAGCCTGACATGCTTTGGGCAAGACTTAGAGACTGACTGAACAACAACAACAACAAAATAAATCATAAGGCCAACTTAGGCTCAAAGAGTGGAGTAGACTTCTTTTCTTGATGGAGAGTAATGCAAAATCAATTTGCAAGGGACATGATTACAAAGAGTGGGATAATTAAAGTCATTTTTGTAAACTATCTACTATAAAGATGGGTAGAGGAAATACTAAACTATCCATATTTTATGGGATACAAATTTGAACACATTGAATTTAACTGAAACAAGGAGGAAGTCAAGATTTACACCACACATTCAGTCTCCTGAGCCACAAGAATAAAATTATACTAACCAAAAATTTAAGTGGCCATCTTTTTGACTTGTATGTAGATTTTTCAATCACTCAGATGCTATTTCTACTTTGAAAGTTATTGAATATTAGTAAACAATGAGTAGTGACTGAAATCACTTTAACCTATTCAGAAATGAAAATTTCCAAGGAAAAGAATGCAAGGCAGAGGTAGAGGATAGTGAGATTTATAGAAACCTTAAGTAAATTAAGAAGTGGCAGCACAAACAGGAAGAGTCCTAGAAGCAGGGTATCAATGCATTGTATTTTCTCGTGAATTTGATCAATTCAAAGAATTAGAAAATGAAGCAGTAGTGTATGTAGTGATTTTAGTAATATCTTATCAGTGCATGTCTGGACTATAAGAATCATGTTTTAAAAAGTAAAAAATTAATTGACTGCATCTAAACCTGCCTAACAATTATAATTTAATAAAGGATCCCACAATAATACTAGACTTAAGCTAAGTTCAGGCTTCACACACTGTTCTTTGGGAAATAAAACGCTATGGTTTATCTCACTTTATCTGAAGATTAATCATTTGATACTTATCACCAAGAAACGTCTTTAAAGATATTCAAACATAAATCAATGGGGTGTTTTACAAAAGAAAATACCATAATTTGAGGTAAAGGAGACTACTGAAATGATGATTAGATCAACCTACTACACAGTAAAATGAAAGTGAAAGTGAAAGTCACTCAGTCGTGTCCGACTCTTTGTGATCCCATGGACTATACAGTCCATGGAATTCACCAGGCCAGAATACTGGAGTGGGTAGCCTTTCCCTTCTCCAGGGGATCTTCCCAACCCAGGGATTGAACCCAGGTCTCCTGCATTGCAAATGGATTCTTTACCAGCTGAGTCACAAGGGAAGCCCACACAGTAAAATACTTAATGGTAAATCACTAGTAGCAGTTTACTGAAAAATTGAAAATAAGAAGGAATGCCCACCACAATTATTTAATGATGTCCTGCAAGAAGTAAAGAACAATGAAAAAAATTGATGGATTTTGTCTAGTTGCTCTAATTAACAAAGGATATGACTATCTATTTGGAAAGATTACAAGAAGCTAATGTATCATTAGAACTTAAAGAAATATGAGTTTGACGCACTACCCTGTTACAACATAAAATTATAGAAGTCAATAACTCTCATATATCAACAATAATAGGAGAAATTATGTATGTTTGGAACAAGATAGAAACTAAAATAGAATGCATATTCCATTTCACCAAAAACCCCCAAATGACACATTACGTACTAATAGTTTTCTGGAAGTTAATTCCATTATAAATATTCAATACTGATCAAAATGTAATACACAATATGATTGACTACTTGGTTAAATCAATATCATAAATGGTTCTGAATAAAATTTCTATTTAAATATACTTTATTGTCACAAGTGTATTTTCTAATTGTATAAAGTTATTTCAAAATTTGAATAAAAACACAAATAGTAAATGCAGAATGTATTTGATAAAATGCAGACTAGTTTTACTATCTTATGTTTAAAAACATTACTCTTTACAACATGTAAAGTAATGTTGTATTAGAACAAAAAATAAGCTTACTAATCAATGAAAATAATAGAAAAATCTCATTGTAGAACATTTTGTTAAATACAAATGTAAGAGAATATACACATACTCAAACACTTACACACACACAATCCTACTAAACACACATAATCACACATATCTAGAGTATAAGAGAACTTTAAAATGAATATTATTCTTGTTTGTTCTACAAATAATAAATGGAATATTTATATCATTATAATAATAAATAATGTAACCTTAAGGCAAGTCATAAAACAATATGATTCATTTTTTTATGTATGCCAAGTCTTCAAATAATGTTAATATTCTTTACAATTATTTTTTATTTAAAAATTTTTCAACAATGACTGGAACACACAATTTACTCTCTAATTTCAGAAAAAACAATCAATACTTAAAGTAATTTGAAAATGACTTGAAAACTTAGAAGAAAATAATCATACTTGAAATATTCAAAGTATAATTTTATTATTGGAAAAATACAAAGGAAAAATCACCATGATTTTGTACATGACTTAGAATACATGTTATGCTTGCAAACTTCTTTGGTAGGAGAGTGTTCAACATGTTTATCTTTTTCTTTACTTATATTCAATTCACACATCTACCTACATATCACAAAAAGGAAAAAGAGGCTGGCAAAGTGAACCATTTCCTAGAAATTAAATTAAATGTTCTGGGAATGGAAATCATTCCATAAATTAGTGATTCACCAAGTCTGATGGTTAATTTTTTCAGAGAGACCTGAATTGACTGAGGTCAAAAGTATTTCTATAAAAATACTAAAGCATTATTTTTATTTTCACTGATGTTCTCTCAGATTTGTAGAGTGGAGTTATCTACATGCTACATGAGTTTAGTAAGGTAACTGTTCTTATGACTTAAAAGATGTGAGTGGTAGTGTGTATTATATATTCTTATATTTCCTAGAATATTCTGGGGTAGTCAGTGGATAGTTAGATAGATGGTAAGTAGGTATAAAAAAGAATATATATATATATATACATATACACACACACATATATATATATACATATAATTTTCAGAGATTAACTCAATTTTCCTTCAGAGTTCCTACCATACTCTTACCACCTATGAGCAATTATAACTATCATGATCTCTGTAATCTTACTGGTTCACACTAATTCCTCATTATATAGAAACTTCAATTTTTGTGTGCTAATGCAGAATATACATATATACATATACATATATATATAATTTTCTTGTTTTTCTATATTCTTTAAAAATTGAGGGAAATTTTATGTATCTGAGGCTGATTTTTTGTTTTTTTAATTTTGGTTAGAATATATTTTCTTGTAGTTAAGAATAGATATTTGGCTTAGAAAGGGAAATTAGATGGCTTGTTTTCTCAACTCACAGTTGTTCCATCTATGTATAAATTTGATGAAAAAAGATAAAATCAGAGTTATTTCTATTAAACATAGACATACTTTGCACTTTAAAAGCAAAATATTGTTATATCTTTACAAAAGATAAAGGCAGTGCCCTTGAGGCATCTTACAATTTTAAGCCTATATCTCTACCCTGAGTACATGTTTTTCTAAGTGGATTTTAAAAAATAGATTTATTGAGGTATAAATGATGTTCAAAAAGCAGCACGTTTAATGCCTACAACCTGATGAACTTGATTACATTCATACACCATGTATGTGTGCATTACAGGGATTAAGGAAATAAGCATGCATATCCTCAGCTGGTAAAGAATCCGCCTACAATGCAGGAGATCCCAGTTTGATTCCTTGGTCAGGAATATACGCTGGAGAATGGATAGCCTACCCACTCCAGTATTCTTGGGCTTCCCTGACAACTCAGCTGGTAAAGACTCCGCCTGCAATGTGGGAGACCTGGGTTTGATCCCTGGGTTGGGAAGATCCCCCGGAGAAGGGAAAGGCTACCCACTCCTGTATTCTTGGACTTTCCTGGTGGCTCAGCTGGTAAAGAATCCACCTGAGAGCTGGACAGGACTGAGTGACCTTCACTTTCACTTTTCATCATCTCCAAGTTTTCTTGTCTCTTTGCTTTGTGTATGTGTGTCAAGAATTGTTGTTCAGTCAGTAAGATGTGTCCAGCTCTTTATGACTGAAGGACTGAAGCACACCAGTCTTCCCTGTCTTTCATTATCTCCCGGAGTTTGCTCAAATTTATGCTCATTGAGTCAGTATTGCTATCCAACCACCTCATACTCTGTCGTCCCTTTCTCCTTTTGCCTTCAATCTTTTCCAGAATCTGGGTCTTTTCCAATGAGATGGCTCTTCACATCAGGTGGCCAAAGTATTGGAGTTTCAGCTTCACCATCAGTCCTTCCAGTGAATATTCAGGGTTGATTTCCTTTAGAATTGACTGGTTTGATCTTGCTGTTCATGGGACTCACAAGAGTCTTCTCCAGAACCACAACTGAAAAGTATCAAGTCTTCAGTGCTCAGCCATTTTACGATCTAACTCTCACATCTGTACATGAATATTGGAAAAAATCATAGCTTTGATTATATGGATCTTTGTTAGCAGTGTGATGTCTTTCCATTTTAGTACACTGTCTAGCTTTGTCATAGCTTTCTTCTGAGGCACAAGAATCTTTTAATTTCATGGCTTCAGTCGCTGTCAGAGTGATGTGGATACCCAAGAAAATAAAATCTGTCACTACTTTCACTTTTTCACCCTTCTATTTGACATAAAGTGATGGGACCAGATACCATTATCTCAGTTTTTTGAATGTTGAGTTTTAAGCCAGTTTTTTCACTTTCCTCTTTCACCCTCACCAAGAAGCTCTTTAGTTCTGGTTCACTTACTGTCATTAGAGTGGTATCATCTTCATATCTAAGGTTTGTTGACATTTCTCCTGGCAATCTTGATTCTAGCTTGTGATTCATCCATATACCTAACATTCCAGGTTCCTATTGTTCTTACAGCATCAAACTTTAATTTCACCACCAGACACATCCACAACTCGTTTGTGCATCGCTTGAACATTGTTTGTGCATCGCTTGAACATTGTTTGTGCCTTGGTCCAGCCACTTCATTCTTTCTGGAAATATTAGTAATTGCCCTTTTCTCTTTCCCAGAAGCATACTGGATACCTTCCAGCCTGAGGGGTTCATCCTCCAATGTTATATCATTTTGCCTTTTCATATTGTTCATGGGGTTCTCAAGGCAAGAATACTGGAGTGATTTGCCATTCCCTCCTCCAGCAGACCAGGTTTTGTCAGAGCTCTTTACCATTACCTGCCCATCTTTAGTGATCTTGTATGGCTTGGCTCATAGCTTCACTGAGTTATGTAAGCCCCTTTGCCATGACAAGGCTGTGATCCATGAAGGGCTGGTAAGAATACTGAACATATGTTTAAGGGTTTGATTAAGCTACTTGTTAACTGCAGGCACTATGGTTTACAGTCGATGTCTAGACCTTATTCATCTTGTATAACTGTAACTTTATATCCATTGAAAAATAACCCTTATTTTCCCTTCCCCATCTCTTGTTAACCACCATTCTATACCATAAACATATCTATCACCTCCAAAAGTTTCCTCTTGCCCTTTTGATTTATTATGATTATTACTTAAAGAAAATCAATGTCTACCAGAGTCTTTAAAAGAATAGTTCTTAATTCTAACTTTGTATCAACACATTATTTTACCAGTATTATGATCTGTAATTTTGGTTAAATAAAACATATACTTATGAGAGATAGTTACAGTGAAAAGTGCATATGATTATACTTTCCTACAAGTTTATTATAATGTAAGCATTTGAAAAAAGGTTATACTACAGAGACAATAAGATATTTCTCTATTTACATTGTGAGCATTTAGAAATCTACTGATATGATAGTGATGATTCCTCAATCTTCATTAAAGATGTTGTGTTTCTGAAACAGAACATAAGTATCCTGTTGGCTATGATGTGAAAAATCTGTGTTCCAATTCTGAGTACATACCATTTTTATGAAGCTTGTCAAGATATTATTTCATTATGTAAAATCCAGAAATAAATACTGTAATAGTTACTATATATCTCACTATAATATTATAATATCTGATAACATAGTATCAATTATGTATATATTGTATGAATGAATGACTGAATCTCAGAACTACTTTTCAATAAAACATATAGTATACTTACTGATTATATGAAATGTGTTGATGTTTTTCAGGGGATCATATCAATGTAAACAAACTGAGTATATTACTCAGTAATTGAAATGTGACACTAAACCAATACAGTTTTCCCAGCTTTCTCTGGTTATAAGATTTGGAATCACATAGTTAGTAAACCAATAGGTATATGAGGTTAGAATTTGCCACTATGCTAGTGAACAAGATTTTAATTCAAACTTTCAGAGTGAATTATTTCAGATTATATTATTATTGTTGTTTTGCTGTTCAGTTGCTCAGTCATGTCTGACCCTTTGTGACCCCATACACTACAACACACCAGGTTTCCCTGTCCTTCACTATCTCCCAGAGTTTTCGCAACTCATGTCCACTGAGTCAATGATGCCATCCAACCACCTCATCCTCTGTCACTCCCTTCACCTCCTGCCCTCAATCTTTCTCAGCATCAGGATCTTTTCCAATGTGCCGGTTCTTCACATTAGGTGGCCAAAGTATTGGAGCTTCAGCTTCAGCATCAGTCCTTCATATGAATATTCAGTGTTGATTTCCTTTAGGACTGACTGGTTTGATTTTCTTGCTGTCCAAGGGACTCTTGAGCACCATAGTTTGAAAGTATCAGTTCTTCAGTTCTCAGCCTTCTTTATGGGCCAACTCTCACATCTGTACATGACTGCTGGAACAACCATAGCTTTGACTATCCAGACTTTGTTGGCAAAGTGATGTCTCTGCTTTTTAATATGCTGTCTTGATGCATCATAGCTTTTCTTCCAAGGAGCAAGCATCTTTTAGTTTCAGGGCTGCAGTCACTGTTGGCAGTGGTTTTGGAGCTCAAGAATATAAAGTCTGTCACTGTTTCAATCGTTTCGTCATCTATTTGCCATGAAGTGATGGGACCGGATCCATGATCTTTGTTTTTTGAATATTGAGTTTTAAGCTAGTTTTCCACTCTCCTCTTTCCATTTTCCTCTTTCACCTTCATGAAGAGGCTCTTTAATTCCTTGGTTCTCAGTTCACATAATGTTGAAACTTAGCTTGAAGGATTTTAGCATTAGTTTGCTAGCGTGTGACATGAGTGCAATTCTGCAGTAGTTTGAACATTCTTTGTCAGTTCCTTCTTTGTGATTGGGATGAAAACTGACCTTTTCCAGTCCTGAGCCACTGCTGACTTTTCCAAATTTACCGGCATATTGAGTGTGGCACTTTAATAGCATCATTTTTTAGGATTTGAAATAGCTCAGCTGGAATTCCATCACCTCTACTAGCTTTGTTCATCCTGCCTGTCATTTCATACGATGTGCTCTGCATATCAATTAAATAAGCGACGTGACTTGCCTTTGAGTGTTTGGGAGTCACCTTTGGAGGCGTGGGTCGTCAGTGGCCTGCTGTGGGGTCAGGAGCACTGGCAGTAGCAGTTTTGAGAGGCAAGGCATGATGGCATAAGTCCTTTTGGAGGAGGTCATGACTACCCCTCCATAGTTAGGCCTTAGGCCAAACTATAGGGATAGAACATAGCCCCACCCATCAGCAGAAAATTGGATTAAAGATTTACTGAGCATGGCCCCTCTCCCCAGAGCAAGATCGTTTTCCCCACAGCCAGTCCCTCCCATCAGGAAGCTTCCGCAAGCTTCTTCTCATCCATCAGAGGGCAGACACAATGAAAACCACAAGCACAGAAAACTAGCCAAAATGATCACATGGATCACAGTTTTGTGTAACTTAATGAAACTATGGGCTGTGTCGTGTATGGTCACCTAAAAAGGATGAGTCATCGCGGAGAGTTCTGACAAAATGTGGTCCACTGAAGAAGGGAATGGCAAACCACTTCAGCATTCTTGCCTTGAGAACCCCATATACAGTATGAAAAGGTAAAAAGATATAACACTGAAAGATGAACTCCCCAGGTTAGTAGGTGTCCAACATGCTACTGAAGAAGAGAGGAGAAATAGCTCCAGAAAGAACGAAGAGGCAGAGCCAAAGAAGAAACAATGCCCAGTTGTGGATGTTTCTGGTGGTGAAACTCTGATGCTATAAAGAGCAATATTGCATAGGAACCCAGAATGTTAGGTCCATGAATCAAGGTAAACTGGAAGTGATCAAACAGAGGATGGCAAGAGTGAACTTTGACATTCTAGGAACCAGTGAACTAAAATAGATGGGAATGGGTGAATTTAATTCAGATGACCATTATATCTACTACTACAGGAAATAATCCCTTAGAAGAAATGCAGTAGCCCTTATAGTCAGCAAAAGAGTTCAAAATGCAGTACTTGGGTGCAATCTCAAAAACGACAGAATCGTCTCTGTTCATTTCCAAGGCAAACCATTTAGTATCACAATAATCCAAGTCTATGCCCCAACCAATAAAGCCGAAGAAGATGAAGTTGAATGGTTCTATGATGACCTACAAGATCTTCTAGAACTAACGCCAAAAAAAGAAGTCCTTTTCATCACAGGGGACTGGAATGCAAAAGTAGGTAGTCAAGAGATAACCTGGAGTAACAGGCAAGTTTGACCTTGGAGTGCAAAATGAAGCAGGTCAAAGGCTAACACAGTTTTCCAAGAGAATGCACTGGTCATAGCAAATACCCTCTTCCAACAATATACGAGTTGACTCTGCAGATGGACATCACCTGATGGTCAATATCAAAATCAGATTAATTATATTCTTTGCAGCTGAAATGGAGAAGCTCTATACAGTCAGAAAAAAAAAAAAAAGACAGACTGGGAGCTGACTGTGTCTCAGATCATGAACTTCTTATTGCAAAATTATTCAGGTACATGGACTTATTAGTATACATAAATTATTTGGGTAAGTATCTAAATCTACTCGAGTTGTATGTGGTCTAAATTTTTAATCTTATATTTTAGAGAACAAAAAATATTTATTTGAACAAGTTTAGAATTGCTTTAGGAAGTTTCAGGAAGTTTTAGAAGTTTAAAGAGTCCTCTCTTTAGCATGAAATGAAAGATATAAGTTATGAGAAAAATTGGAATTATCAGTATGAATAAAGAACTAACTTTTCAAAAAACAAAAAAAAAACCAATATTACATAATCAGTCAGCAAGCAGGCTTGATATTATGGGGGTGATAAGAATTGTCATTGATTCTAACTAAATTATATGAGAGTCAATAGAAGCCAATAAAATAGTCCATTAATTATGCAGTGATTGTCAAACAGACCCATGACTGTCTATGACAATGTGAAATCTGGAAAAGAGATTTCTACAACTGACCAAACTACTATTACACTTTATGGTTCTCTCAAGGTAGCCATGGTGAATCTATCAACTTTTAGCCACATATTCATGTTAAACAAGTAAGGTGTGCTGCATGAATACATGAGAGAAAGGAGGAGACAGGAGAAGCAAGAAGGGAAGGAAGAAAAAAAATAAGACAACAAATAACTTATATAGGCTGTTCCACAATTCTAGTAACAGAGGTCCTATTTAGGTTTAAGTCATACAGAACTCAGAAAGATCTTCCAAGGGAAAAGATCATATCAGTGTTTCCTGTCCCTTACTTAGGCTATTCGGGTTTATTTCTGTGAAGTCCATTCTAGTTCAGGGGAGAGAATGTTATATGCAGATAAAACTAGGAATTATTTTGGGCCTCTGACATTGTAATGAGTACTTAACCATATTCTTCATAAGTGTTCTAGGACAGTGTTGACTTTCAAACTAAATATCTTAACATGAGAACCATACTTACAAAATTCAACACTTTAAATCGGTTTATAGTATAAAAAATAAATTCAGGCTTATGCATATGTTCACCAAACTTATAAGTAATAAGCTTAAACCAGATAACTACACATGGAATACAGAAGTGGGCCTTTCCATATAGTAGCACAACAACCAGGCAACAAAAAGCTGTGGATAGTTCAGAGTTGGTCATTATATCAACCATTTTTAATGAAAGGATATCAAGTCAATGGCTGTTTTCCACTTAAATTATCTGAATTTCAAATTGAATCTATTCAAGATCATCAATAAATAATGAATGTTCATATTGTTTGTACATGTTGCCTGGATAAATCATAATGATTATGAAGCAAGTTCTCTAGATTTTAACCAAAATTTATTTTAAAAAGCCTCTCAAAGGTAGACATTTATATTTAGTACTTAATTCTAATGCTCTCTAAATCCAGAAATATTACTTACAAATTTTCACACATATGGTAAACATACTAGCATGGCTTTGAGTTTATTATTTTCAAACTTATATTGCAATTCAATGTAAATGAACTAAGTAAAATAGTTTATCATTTTAAACTGCTTGTTTCCAGTTTGTTCTTCTTGAGTACTAGTTTTTTGTTTGTTTCTGCATGTATGCAGCAAATTTCAGATAATATTAGTCAAGTTTAAAATAAAATTTGAATTCATTTTTCGTATTCTGTAAAAGGCTTTATAAAATGATTTGGCACTATTGAAAGCAGACTGAGATATTAAGGTACTGATTAATATAAATCACAGCCAATTTTAGTTGTTATAATAATATATTTTGGCTTAAATTTTTATGCTTTTTGTATATCTACAAACCTGTCTGTACAAGAGCACACATATATTCAGCCTCACACATACTCATCTACAATACTTGTATATGTACATCTAGATGTTTTAAGAAAGACATGCTTTATCATTGCTATTCTTCAGATAAAGAAATTTAAATTTGTTGAATAACAACAAAATTTTAACAGAGTAAGCAGTATATTCAAGCCAAGTTGTGCCTGTTAAGAACAGAGTCTTTCACTGCCTTTTCTTAAAATTGCATCTGTGTTAAATCTGAGATAATATTTGGTTTAGTTTCTGATTGATTCAAACACCATAGGATCTTATTTTAATATCAAAGACTTCATTGTATTAGAATTTATTGCTCATATAAAAAATTACAGGAAATTCTTTGAATAAAGATGAAGGTTGTAGTACTATAATGATGAATATTATGTGTTTCTTATCCAAAAGTTGACTATTATTTTTGAATATACATTTTGGGGCTCTATAATTAAAGCACCAGAAAAATGGCATACTTGATTTTTTTTTCTAAATAAAGCAGTTAATTTAACTTCATTAAACTTTAAAAAAATGGATTAAAATATTTCTTATTCTCTTTCCTAAGACTCATTTTTTTTTTTCTCTCTCTGTACTCCCCTTTCCTCTCCTCTCCTATCTTTTCTTCCTCTCTTATCTCCTCCTTTCCTCGCCTCTCTTACTTCTCTCTAGTTAGATATCAGCAAGAGACTTTTGATATATTTCTATCGTTAAAATGCTTGGTAGAAATTCTAAGCTGTTACTGAGTGTTAATTTATTCTATTGAATAGTTTCCAAATAGCCCAGCAGACATGACTGAATTTATTTCAGTATTGGGAGAAATTATATTTTTTTTTTGTCCTAAGACTCCAAAGAGGAATATAATGGTGAATAATTAAGTAGAGAACATGGTCTATAGTTAGTAAATCAATTTATGGACTGCTTCTTGTTCCCCAAACTGAATATGCTATGTAAATATAAAGTGATTCTCTTAAAGGCTTAAAACCAAAGGTTAAAAGAGATAGCCATGATTTAAAGTAAAAAAGTAGGAGGCATGTCAGCACTGCTCAAATCACTCAAATATATTTCAGTACTGTTTATTTCAAATTCATGACAGACAGAGTATTATTAAAAATATCTTCAAATCCTGCCCTACTTTCTGGGACCAACTAGCTTTAAAAAAAATCAATGCTAGGCTATCTTTTCAGAAAATATATGTAATCTCCTCATTTTGAATAATTCTCTGTTTTCCTTCCCTTGGGTTTGCAGGAGGGGTTGAATCAGTTTATTGATTCATGAAGTTTCTCTTAATAAGTCAACTGTTCCCAATATTGTTGGTGTAAAAAATACACTTGGTTACCTGCTTAATAATTGGTTTCTTTATTCTATGGAGAACCTGTCCACATCTTTCCCCCCAGCCCTCCCCATGGGTAGTGATTTATTGGCATTAGTTTAAATAACCATGATCATTCCTTTCTGGGTGCTAGTGGTTCATTTAAGAATGAGCATATAATGTCATTCTAACTGAAGGACACAAAGTGGCATCTGCAAGGGGATCTCTTGAGAAAATTTCTACCTTGGCACAAAAGTCAAACTGTGAGGAAGGCGGAGTAGAGGTTGAAAAGATACTAGGTAGTGGATATCTTTTTTTATGATGGTGATTTAACCTACTTTAAATAGTCATACTTTCCAGTTTTGAAGTGGGCTAATGAATGTCTTACTGGCCACAGCATTTGGAGTCGGGACATTAATAGGAACATCCATCAGTACCCTAAATGGATACTATTAATCAGGAATTGTTGTGTACATTTGGGTCCAAGTAAGAACATGTGGCCAAAATGTAATAATTATAAACTAGTCCATCTTCTTTTAAATTTATATTAAATTTTATGTTAAATCAAGTTGAAACATAAAGTCATGTTATTTTTAGATTTTTAAACTGTGTTTACTTCAGAAACAAAAGTGTTCTAATGAAAGTAATTACTTGAGAATTTTTCTTATGTAAGTAAAGCTTATATTTTTTTGTATGATAGATAAACCTTAATTATGAAGTACATTTCAGTCTTCAGGTTTGCTTTATTTTGCCATTTTTGATTAAAGTAATACAGTAAAAAAGATTATCCGATAATTAAAATGAATCTAATGAATTATAAAACTGAACAATTCTATTAGATCCAAATTATCTAAAACATTAGTGATTCCATGAGGATTGCAAGTTATGTACCATATCATTTCTGGAAGCCTCAGAGATAAAATTCACACATCAGGGAAGATTTCTCTATACCCCGTACCTGTGAAACTTACTATTTGACATTGATAGTTTATAAATGATTATTTCCAGGAAACCTGCCATATGATTTGGGAGTAAGTGTAGTTTAATCACCTTTTTTTATTGTTCAATTGTTTCTATTGTACCTCTCTGATTAGGGACCATCAAATTGCTCCTGTGTTTTAGATCAATAAAACCCTTTGGGTGGCTATCCCAAAGGTAAAGAGGTAAAAGAATATTTCTACATTCCACTTGACTTCAGATTAAAAAATTGGTCTATAAAAATTACTTTTTAATATTACAGAATGAAATGCCACTTAAAGGGCTACATTTCCAAAGACATCCTCTGAAAATGACCCCTATGTCCTGTGTGCTAAAAGTAATCACCCTCTTTCCTGCAATGAAGTATGTTATTAATTCCCAAACTTTTATGATCTTTATTTTTCATCATATTCTCCATTGCATTTATAGCTCAATTCTTAAAAATCAGGACAGTGTGCTGAAACTGATAGCTGACATTTACTTGAATGAAAAGAGGCATCATTTAGTGTGAACTTTCCTTTTGATCTTTCCATACCCTGATTCCATTCCACATATTTTATTTTCCCTTTTTCATAGATGGTGAAACCAGTATTTCCTGAACAAGCTCCTTTGTTAAGTGACTCATCTATGAAATAAAATTTACTTATGCCCTAGGAGTCCAGAATATAAACACTGTAATATTAACTTTTTTTCCTGAGCAGTAGAGTGATTATTAGTAAAGATCTAGAGCATGCATTTGGACTCTGTGACATTCTGCACTTATGAGATATAGTTTAATGTGGATGAAATTTGTGAAGCCTGAAGGTTAAATTGACATTTAGATGCCAGATACAGTTTATGGGTACTATATTCACACAATGAAAAGATGAAGTAAATATTGGTTTTAAGAGAATGGTCAAGCTCTATAGTTTCTTCCACTATACTTTAATATGTATAATAGCCTTCAGTTTTTCCATTTAGACATAAAGTCAATGAATACATGACCACCACTAATATAATAATTTCCTACAGCAAAAATCTGTAATTCAACAACTGGTCATCTATTTGGAGAAATAACTGGCGGACTCTGAAGCCCTGGACAGAATGTCTGTGACTTTAATTAGGCACCTGATTTAAGGAATTTAATGGGGTTGGCAAAATAGTTTGGACCCAGTAAGTCGAAAGCATAAATACCTAACTTTTTTTAAAGGCTCTAGTTTTGATACACAAAAATACAAATCATTATTACATAATTTCTCATTTTTGTGGCAAAACATAGATACATCAGAAATAAAGAAAAGATGCTGAGGGATACTTGTAGACTACATCTTACATTGTTACTGCATTTCTGCTTGTTTTTACTATGATACCTATTTTCACACATATATTTTTATATATGCTATTCACTGAATGAAGACACTTAATAGAGTTAAGATGAAATTGAAAAAGTTATCTATGTTTACAATAGTTTAAAAAAGAGAAGGGAATGTTATAAATGTATATACAATAGTGCTTTAAACGTAATGACAGACATGAGAATGATAGTATCTTAACCTACACTTCAATGTAGATAATAATCACCATTGTCATTATCATACTACCTAGTTTTCATTATGGAAAATAAATTTTCACAACTTAAAGTATCAAAATGACTAAAATTATTTCTGGTCTAAGCCAAGTGCTGAATTATTTCAGCATGAAACACAGTAGAGTTCTGGAGTCTCTCCCTCTGTCCTGGGGGCCCAATTTGGAATTCTTCATAAGCCAATAGACTCATTCATTGTAAGATATACACATGCAACTCATTAAATTCCAGAAGTTTGGCAAAAATCATGATGACATATCTGTTTTTGTAAGTCTACAGTCTCTCAATCATAGTCTCTCCAATTATGCTGCTTATATTTCCAATACTTCCACTCTCTGGAATGCTCATAATATTCATTAGTGTATAAAATTCTGCCCATTTTGGTCTATGAGGACAAAAACATTGTCCTTCATTATTCAGTATTGTGCCAATTATTTACTTTTAAAAGCCTCATGTATCATAGATTTTCAACAAATATATGTTCAATTAGTGACATATAAAACTGGGGAATGTTAATGGCATTCCACAATGCTAAGCATAAGCTTTTGAAAAGATGTGTATTCATAATCTCCAGTGTTTGTGACCTAAAATATATGTCCTATTGTTTATAAATATTCAAAATTTATAGGTTTTAAAGTTTACTTAAAATTTAATTCAATTACAGTCATTTTGATTATATGATTATTCTTTATGAATGTTTAAATATTTTTGAATAAATGTTTCCAGATTTGATTCTTATAGGGTGCCTTGTAACATTTTTATCCTTACCCCTGTCCCTTTAAATGTATTTGGTACATGTTAGGATGTTTGATATATTTTAGGGATATTGACATAATAATACACACTGGAATATTTAAAAAAAAAAGTTGCTAGGTACCACATGACCCCAAATTATATATAAAGAAACTAACAACCAGAAAATATGGCATCTGTAACCACTCCTCTTGTGGTTTTAGAAAAACATGATACTTAGTCGAGGTATTTTTAAATAAGGAGGGGGCTTCCCAGATGGCTCAGTGGGTAAAGAATCAGTGTGCAGTCCAGGAGACACAGGAGATGTGGGTTTGATCCCTGGCTCAGGAAGACCCACTGGAGGAGGGCATACAACCCACTCCAGTATTCTTGCCTGGAGAATCCCATAGATAGAGGAGCCTGGTGGGCTACATTCCATAGAGTCACAAAGATTTGGACACAACTGACAATATACCTTAAAAAAATGTTTTGTTCAGTGGTTCAAGTAAATTGTATGAATATGTAACACAATTCTAATTTTTCCATTGTTTTGAAATAATGATTTCCATATCATGTTGAATGAGTGTCAGAATCTTCCAAGTTTCTTCTGAGTTAGTGAGTGAATTCTATTCAGCTATTTTTTTAATGTTAAGTAAGTCTCTGGTTGTCGAGTAGAAACCTCAGTTCCCTAATAAAATGAGCTTAGAAGGAAAGAATGGACATTAGAGACATGTGTTGCATCAATTCTTACAAGGTATTCATATTTTCCTACAACAATCCCACTTTTTAATTATACTAAAGCAAAAGTCTATGTTTTCTACTTTAATTATGGCTCATGATAGTGTTTTGAAAAATACAGTGTTTCTTAAAGTGAATCCTGATTAAGACAAGTATTTATTTAATGCTTTTTATAAAATGGAAGAATTCTATTTCTTACAGGTTATAATGATGACTTTGAGATCCATAAGTAAAGTTCTAAAGTAGAACTGTATTTTAAGAAAATATTAAATTGATTTCACAGTCATGGAAAACTATCTGAAGTAATATATCAAGAAACATGATAAATAGCTATATATTACATTGAGGAAGTTGTCTTACGGTCTGTCACAGAGGTCATTCTTTGACTCCATCTGATTTCATATCCTGTTTAGCATTTTAATTAAGAATTTTAGAAGAGCAAGTAAATGGAATATTAATAAGGTTCTCATATGATACAAAATAGAGAGGTGTTACAAAGTATGTCAAAAACAGAGAAATAATACAAATAGACATAATGAGGTTAGTAGCAGGGACAGTATTGAATAAAATGAAATGTATTTATTAAAAAGATGAGTTAATGTGCATTTCACAATTCAGGGGCATGTAAGTATAAAAATGTGTAGATGAAGAAGATGAATAAGGAGAAAAAATTGTGCATGTGGAATGCTCAGACATATTGTAATGCTCTCTATTATACAAAGATGCTACCTGTGTTCAGCTATAGAAATTAAGGTCTAAACTAATGATTGCAATACTAAGTCAAACCCACATTTTGAAGAGTATAAAATCCATATATATTTGATTAAATAATTAAAATATATAAATAAGCTAAAGCTATTAAATAAATAACGTTCAATTCTCCTACCTTGAAGAGATATCTTTATAGTCATTTGAAGAACAGGCATGAGTTTCAAGAATTCTGTTCTGGAACACTGATGGACCCCAGTGCCTCTAAGACTATACCATAAGTGACAAGTGTCTTTGCACTTGCTTTCTTGGACATTCCCATCCAGCATTTTAGCACTTTCTAAAGGATCAATTGCCATAACTTTCAGGCCTAGGGATAAACTCACCGGTAGTATGCTTCTCCCAGGGATGAACTCCCCAGTAGTCTGATTCTCTCATATTTTGGCAACACATTCTGGGAAAAAGCCAATGCCAGGCACAGACTTTAGCTTAGTTTTGTGGTAAGAATTCCAAAGTCCTGGGAGCCTGGACTGGAATTTACAGAAGTGACGTGAGATCATGTGTACAAGAATACATTCTTCAAGTGCCTGAATCAATGGTAGGAGATACACTTAGAGAAAGGCTAGAATATATATTCTCTACCAAAGCCAAGCAAATTACCCCTTTTCCCAGCATTTGAAAATTGTGTTGTGTGATACAATAGAAGATACCATTATTGGATCACTCAACTACTCAGCTGACCAAAGGCAGGGGCTTCCCTGATGGTTCAGCAGGTAAAGAATCTGCCTGCAATGCAGAAGACTCAGGAGATGTGGGTTTGATCCCTGGGTTGAGACAATTCCTTGGAGAAGGGAATAGCTACCCATTCCAGTATTCTTGACTGGAGAATTCCATAGACAGTGAAGTCTAATGGGTTACAGTGCTTGGAGTTGCAAAGAGTGGGACACAACTGAGGGACTAAATTACAGAGTGACAGATTTTGTAGAAATCTGTACCTATAGGGCAATGGCAGGAACATACACAGTTGATCCTTGAACAGCGCAGGTTTAAAGTGCCTGGGGGTCACTTCTATGTGGATATTTTTCCATAAATATGCACTACAGTACTATATGGTCCAGGGTTGGTTAAATCCACAGAGGCAGAACCACAGATACAGAGGGCCTACTCTAAAGTTATAACTATATTTTCAACTTTGCAGGGCTCAGTCCTCCTAACTGCCAGGTTGTTCAAGGCTTACTGTATCTTTAATAGATTACAAAGGAGAAAGTTTAAAATCTGTACCTTTAATTTAAAACCTCATGGTGACAAAGTGTCTTAGTTTGGCTTTCCTGGAAGCAGAGACTGATATAGGGTCTTAGTTGCCCATAATTTATTTAAGGATTTATTTAAGGAATTTTCTCTCCATCTCAAAAGAGAGGGAGTGAAGTGTGAAGAATAGGGCAAAAGTTGAATGAGATCATAGTGAGGAAGTAGCTTCTATCTGATTCCATGAGATGTCTTGGTTCAATAAATGGGTCTCAGCTTGAGGCAGGAGGAAAGTTTAAACATCCTTGTCAGCCAATCATTGACTGTCGGTTGCTGCCTGCAATCAGCATAACCTATCCTATTCGGACAACAGTAAACTTTTGAAAGGGAGGAAGCTGTGAAGCAGTAAGAGAAAACTCTCAAGGCTAGGATACATTGTCCTAATGAAAGGGACTTAAATGGGACATCATTAGTCTCCACCATGGTCAACACGTTGTATTGCTCAGATCTGCTTTGTTCTCACATTTGCTTCATTGCATCAAGGCCAAAGGTTGGCCACAACTTAGGAGAAGCTTTATAATAGAAAGACTATTACAAAGAACTGCAGTACATGCTGCTAGAATTGGTCTAAGGCTGTAATTGATACACATCATCTAGCTTTTCTGCTGCCCACCCCTATTACCTTTAAGTAGTGCTTCTACTGGTCTATGTGGTTGCATGCTGGAAATTCTGATCCCTAAGGATTCCAACTTTTGTTACTGTATTTGTATCAAGTTGTGTCTATTTACTGACTCATTTACAATTAAAGCTAAGCAAAAAAGTACTAAGAAATACCCACAGGATCTCCTGACTGCCAAGAACATTTTACCTTGGCCTATTATGGCACAGCAGTTCTCATGATGATCACCTTTGCCAGTATAGTAACATCCTTCTGGACCAGCTGATCAAAGAGCCCAAAGACACCAGGTAGCAGTTACAGCTTGAAATCCATAAGGGTAATATCTTTAAGTCAATAGTGATAATCTTAGTGCATCTCCTTATGGAAGTGACCCACTAAACATTTGGTCTAGAGGAGACAGGAAGCACAAATTGGTCACTGGGATGCTGGTGAGTGGAACCACTGGTATTTCCACTCATTCCCAGAAAGATGCATCCCATTTATTGGAAACAAGACACTGCATCACAGCCATTGCTTTAAGGATTATTCCACGTTCTGAAGAAAAGAATCTCATTCTCTCAAAGAGTCATCTTCAAGTTGGCACTTCTGCTGTTTCTTCAAGAGGCTATTAACCTGTTTTATCAGACAAACAGCTTCAGGACAGTGAAGTCTGTGGCTGAACCAAGGTCATGTGGACACTGTTGCAGTACTTCTGCTGTTAAGGGTCCTTTTTTTGAGAATATGTTATAGGAGATCCCACATTGGTATGTATTTAAGTAGTGGGGTTGGCTGAGCCATGGCGCAAATGGAAAGCAAAACTATTTCTAGAATATGTGACAATTTAGGACAAGTCATTGCCCTTTCCAGATTCTAAGGAGTTTATTGTAACCAAATTGCCACCGAATAGCTTCCCAGGTGGTGCAGTGGTAAAGACTCTGCCTGCCAATTCAGGAGACTCCAGAGACAAGGGTTCAATCCTTGGGTTGGGAAGATCCTTTGGAGGAGGAAATGGCAACCCACTCCAGTATTATTGCCTGGAGAATTCCATGACAGTGGAGCCTGGCGGGCTACAGTCCATGGTGTCACAAAGAATCAGAGATGACTGAGCGACTGAGCACACACACAGCATAACTGGACCTTCTACTTGAGGGATGGTACTCTACAATGGGCTCAGCATTGTTTTCTGGTACTGACATGCCATATACTCAGCACCAGGAAGAACTACATCACACTAGTTTAAGATAACATGCTCCTGAATCTCCATCTGTACTACCATGGCTGTTCCTTTCATGATCTATAGCATAAGCACTGGGATGCCAAGTGACAAAGACTGGCTGACATTTAATGACATTTAATTTA